>NW_027269267.1:8636363-9274318 GCF_023055355.1 Agelaius tricolor
TGGCAGAGGAAGCAGCTGCTCACAGCTGCCTGAGCATCAGAGGGGAAAGCAGCTGTCAGGTCATGTGGTGACTGGAGCACGAGTCCAAAAAACACATGGTGTGTATTAGGAAAAGGAAAACAAACTGCCTCACAGTACCTTGGTCCTGAGAGGAAAAGGCTGAAGCAATTACATTAATTTCATTTGGGATGGGAAGTCATCTCCAGCCTCCTTTTATTCTCTAAGTGATTCTTTTTAACCAATTTTGGTGTTTGCTCTGGACATTGTTCTCTTAGCTGGAAGCTATTAGGGCACAGTGATCTTACAGCCCTATATCCTGAGACAGAGATCTGAGATGAGACAAAACTGGATTCTTGCCTTCTCATCCTGCTTTTGATTTAGGGAGAGAGGAATTAGACTCTACATTCTCATGGGGGAAACATTAAGAATAATTTCTTCCTCTGATCCTGCTGAGCAGCCTGAACAAAAGCACAGACTCCGTGCATGGCAGAAAAGTGAGGTGCTGCCTTCCCCTCCACCAGGAACTTGCCTGGCAGCAGCTGTGGGGATTTCTGATGAAGCAGCCAAAGAGCAAAACACTCCTTTCTGCTTTTGTGCTGCCTTTGTGAGGGCTGTGGGAGGACAGACAATACCTGAACTCTCAGGATGCCTGGCAGCCCACAGCCTTCAAACAGCTCAAAACAGAGAGGCTGAACTGGCAGAGCGAGCCTGGGCTGTGCAGGACACAGCCCTGCCAGGCTCTGGGAGCCCTGTGCTGCTGTGACACTGGTATGGGGCTCAGAGAGCCCTGTGCTGCTGTGACACTTTGATTTTAGGGCTCAGAGCTGAGAGAGCCTCACTGAGCCACTGCCTCTCTGTGTAGCTGAGGGGAAGCCAGTCCATGCTGGGTACCAGGGCATCCCACAGCACACAGAGGAGTGCTCTGGCAGCACAGCTGAAAACCCAGGGGTGCTCAGGGAGCTCTCAAACCCAGGGGTCTGACGCTCAGGAAGCACCTCAGGGAGGTTGTCCTGGTTTAGGGCAGATTTGGGAGAGAATCTCCAAAGGGGGCCCCTCCAGAAAGCAAACCCACACAGCCCCCTCCCCCAACCTGCTCAGGAAGGATTCCTCGGAGAGAAGTGCAAAGAACCTGTTTATTTAACAGGCACAGCACCCCCCAGCACACAAAATGAACAATACCAGATGACACCACTCTTTCAGCACTCTGAAAAAGATGACAAATTCAGAAAGTCTCTCTGGGGATGGTCCCTCTGTTATCAGTCCCTCCGGTGCTGGGGCAGCTGCTGCCCAGAGTAGGCCCTGCTAGGCCACAAGGGGCAAACTCTCGGTGTTTGCCAGGCCCCAGTCTGGAACAGGCTCGAGTAGGTCCAAAAAAAAGGAAAGGAGAAACAGTCCAGGGAAAAAATTGGAGTGTTTAGCTAAACTAGCTAATGAGCAGAAGCAAGAGCAAGAGCGAAGCAAAAAGCAAAAGCAGCACCATGTACTGCCCTGTCTGTGTGTCCCGCCAGGTGTGGGGGAGCGGCTGATAAGAAGCCAAAACAAAACTTTCACTCTTCAGAGCCAGTCTGGAAGGCACAGAACATGATATCCAGCATAAACAGAACACATGAATGGGGATACAAGCATCATAATGTCATCCTAGGACAGAGGTGCAAGTTCCAGAGGGCTGCCAGCCCACCTGAGGGGAACACAGGAATAAGCAGGGAACTGATGAAACACTGACAACTCCTGACCCCTCTTTCTCATCAGCATAATGATGTATTTAGGGTCATAACTGCTGCCTTTTGTCTGGCAAAGTGTCCCTGAGGAAGGGGCAGCATTTAGGCCAGGAAGTTTTGCCCTGCCTCAGACACAGGAGCACCAAAAATGGGAATTTATACATTGTATGTATACATTAATGTATACATTGTATATAACAGTGCAATGCCCAGCTCATCCTTCAGGTTTTTTCAAAACCAGCCTGCTCCTCTCTCTATATATATATTTAAGATTGATAATTCCTGTCACAAGAAAGCCTTAAGCAGTTGGCCTGGCTTTAATAAAACACAAGTCACTGGTGCCTTCTCTCTTTTGCTCAAGGGTGAAATAAAAGTTGTTCTTGTCCTTTGTGGAGCTGGGAAAGGATGTGCAACAGAGCATTTCAGGCACAAAACCCAAACACTCAGGGTTAGGCTACCCCACCATGCAGGAGTCAGCTCCAACAGCTTTAACAGCAACCCAGTGTTCAGGCAGGGGAGAGCAGTCCCATGGGGAGCTACCACAGCCCTCACTTCTCTGGGTAATTGTGGGAAAAGAAACCCACCAGTTCCCTGGGGTTAAGATGCTCTGGGACTCAGTCACATCAAATTTTTCATCACAAAGCAAGGATACCAGAACAAAAAAACCCTATTGTAATATGCTCAAGGCATCCAGAGGCTGGAAGGCAACACCAAGAGAAGTCAGCTTTTGTTCTGAATGGGTGCATTCCCCACACATATAGCCTCTGTGCCATATTATTGGACATGACAGACCCTTTTTTTACCATACCTGTCCCACAAAACCCCAGGCAGCCTTCATAACTCCACGCAGAATTAAAAATGAACTAAACTTACAAATTACACGCAACACTAGCCAAATAAGAAGCAAAGATTTAGAAGGGTATTTTATTTACTTATTTATTTATTTTTAAGAGCTCATTTTAGAATGGCAACACCCCCAAACAAACCCGTAGTATTCCCAGGAAATGATGCAGCTCTGCAGGATGGTTAAAATTAGACCTGTTGAAGGGCTCTCCGTCTCCTGTACTCCAGGGGAATTTCCTGTGCCTGCTGCCTTCAGGGAATAATGCCTAACAGAGAAGTCCCGGCATGCTTTATCTGTCCTGCTTTATCTGTCCTGCCCCACCCTGTCACTCCGGGGAGGGGATCTGCCGGGAAAGGGCTTTGCCGCCTTCCCAGGTGGGATTCCGGTGTTTAAATATCGGTGATTAGTGCCACTCGAAATGCCCCAGGGTACCCGCCTCGATTCCCAGCAGCTGCTTAGGGAGGGCAGAGGGTTTTTGGCAGGTCCTCTGCTGAATCTGCCCTCCTGGGATATCCTCGGCTCTTTAAAAGCTGCTGGGACGTGCGGCTCCTGCAGAGCTCCTGGGGAAGGCAGAGAGAGCTCAACACAGAGTGCCCAGGAGGCTCCCATCCAATTTCATCAAGATGCTCCAGATCCAGGAGAGCAGCAGGGCAGGGATTTTATAGATGGATAATGAGATGATTGGCTCTTGCAATTAAGGGATGACTATTGTGTGAATATTAAGAAAAGCTTTAGTGATGTACAGTTATGTTATTTTAGTTTAGATGTCCTCTGTTCTCCCCATAGTTCTCTTTCCCCCCCTGTATTGTTGCCATCAGACAGCCATGGACAGGTAAAAAGAAGGTGTGCACAAACACCCCTTCCCTGGGGCAGGTGGAATGGAAAAGCTTGAGGGTGCTTAGGGTGTGGGCATGGCAACACCTGAGCTCCAATCCAGTGACAAGAAAGCAGTTTCCACTGATAAATGGCACAGAAGAGCTGAGTGACAGACTTAGGAGGGGCCAGAGCTGGCTGATGCAACCCCCAGGGGTATAAAAGATTGAGCATCCATCCTGAAGATGAACTGGCCATGTGGTGTGCACGAGGGGCAGTTCCCAGCGCTGCAAATTTTTCCTTATATAGTCCTTTTGTTGTATTTTTGTCAAGGTTCAATAAACCTTTTTCAATTTTCAAAGTGGGCAGTTGTTTCTCACAGGGATGTCCTGGCTCTGGGCAGCCAAAGGCTCTGCAGCATCCTTGTGGCAAGGGCAGAGTAGGCACAGCAATGCTGCCATGGGAAAACTGGGAGAGCCTCAGGATCTCTGGGGGCAGCATGGAAGGAAAATGAGCCTCAGACACCCAGCAGATCCACACCTTCAGCTGAGCCCTGTTACTGTTAAAAATAGGTTAGAAACTGTTGTAAAATAGTTGATATATTGTTAAGCATATACCGTTGGTTTGGTTATTGTGAAAAATGCATATTTTATGATTGGCTTTTTTCAAATATTAAAATGAATATTATATGTGTTATGTTAGAAAGTTATCCTGTATTAATTCTCTTAAGCAGCGTGTTAAATATAGTTTTAGGTTATAACAAAATGTTAAAATAGAAACTATGCTATGTAATATTTTTTTTAAAGAGAGGATTCGCACTGAGATAGCAGCCACAGGACACCTAAATCTTTCAGAGAAAAAGAATTTATTGCTCTCTTATCAGAAGAAATGAACTTCTTCCTGCCTTACTCAGCCATGAAGATGCCGTTAGGATTCAGAGGAAGAAGCTGACACTGACCAGACAGAATCCTGTGTTTGAATGGAATTTATGCATCATGTGTGAGGTGTATGAATATGCAACAGGCTATTGCTTTTAAGGGTTAGTCTTCTGTTAACATGTGTCCTTTTCCAGGCTTATTTTGCCCAGAAAAGGTACCCGGACTGTCCTATTAAACTCTTTGTTTCTATTGTCTCATAGTGTCCTAATCCAAATTGTCCAAATTATTATTACTCTATTTTGCTATATTTTCTATTTTGCTATATTTTCTACATTGCTATTTTTATAACCATTTTATTATCATTAAACTTTTAAAATTTAAAAAAAAAATCAAGTGATTGGCATTTTTCACAGTTATTATATTGTAAAAGGGGTTAAAAGGGTAGTTATAAGAAATGTGGTACTCAACGTACCATAGCACACCTAAGCAAAGTGCACCATGAGCCAGCCTGGACAGAACTGTCATGGGCCAATCAAGCGCCTTAAACCTTCATTCAAATGAAGGATCCAAAAAGAAACCAATCCAAAGGGATAAAAAACAGGATAAAAAGGGGTTTCTGACCCACTGAAACTGCGCTGCTCCACCTGAGACATCAGCTGCTCAAGGAGCCCCAGCGCCGGCGCTGCAGCATCCTCGGTGGGAACGCTCAGCCCGAGGGCCCCCTTGCTTTGGGCCTTTCTTTTTCTTATAATAAATGCTGAAATCACTTTAGTACCAGGAGCCTGCTCTTGTTTTTATCAGTTACTGCAAAGCAGGGCTGGTAAATGCTGCTGCCTGTGTGAGCCAGAGCCATGAGCAAGCCACACATGGTCCCAGGTGTGAGACAGCTCCTGCAGGAAATCCCAGCACCTCCTCATCCTCCTGGCCAGATTGATTTCAGTGGGGACAACTGACAGGCCACAATGGTTTTCCTCCCTGTGCCCTGTGGAAGAGGACAGCAAAAACTGAAAATATGGCATAAAATATGTTTTTCCCCAATGAGGTGTTTTTAAAGTAAAAATAAAAAATGTAATAGAAATCTTCAAATAAAATGAAAAATGACAGCATCCTGTAGGGAAAAGATGCAGGCATTTACTTTTCTGGTGTATTTAAAATTGGGATCTCTTTACTTTATGGTTTATTTTTCCTCTCCTGAGACCTATGAGGCTGATAGGAACTGTCTGATTATCCCCAATGAGCTCAGGCCCCATCCTGAATGACTGACTACCCTAAACATTACCTGCACAGGAAAGTTTTGCCAGCTGCCCCAGCACAGGAACAGAGATGACACCACTATTGTGGTATGGGTGCCTTCTCCAGATGCTGCTCATTGCTTTCCCAAGTTCAACTACAAAAGGAAAAACCAGCATGTTAGTGTAGCTGCCCTGTGTTAGACTCAGACTGCACCCAGGAAAGCTTTCCCACAAACACAAGAATGGAGGTGAAATCCCTGCAATCGTTTATCCTGATCAGAGCACTATGGTTTCAGCAGATCCACTGGCTCCTGTGGGAAGGAAGGAACAAGGAGAATGCTGCTGAGTGACTTGGGAGACCAGCATCAGAGTGGACATCACATAACAAGGAGTAAAAAGGAATGTTTTCAAGGTTTCCTACATTCTCCAGGACAGCTGGGAGTTTCAAACCCCTCCCTTTGTACCCCTCCCGTGGCTCTGCTCCCCAGAGCAGGGGTTGAACTCCTCAGGTTCACCTTCCTCCCCTGTCCCTGGGGGTCCAGGCCACCCCTTCAGGTGTTTCTGAGACAAACATCAGGGTAGGAAGGGTTATGAGGCACATTTCAAAATCTGCTTTGCTGCTCTGGAGGGAACTACATTGGTGGGGAAAGATGGAATTGGTGTCAGTCCCCTCAAGTCCAGATTGGTCTTTAGGCTCCCAGCCCCTAGGAGAGCTAAGTTTCCTGTCTGCAAAGCAGAGAGCTCACCAAGCATTTCCAAAGTGGACCTGACACCACTAGTCTTTAGGGCATGCAGTGAAAACTGGTGTCTGGGCAAAGTTTATGAAATACAGGAGACTGCAGGGGAAATAGGCCCCTGGGGAGAAAATGCACATTTAAGAGCAGGGCTTGCCCAGAAGCAGGGATCCTGGCAGGGGGGAGCAGCAGATTGCCTCTTACCACCAAAGCTTCCACAAGCAGCTGGACACAAATATTTAGCTGGATGAAACAAGAGAGAAACCTTAGAAGCTGACCTGGAGAACAAGCATCAAGAAGTGCTGCAGTCCTTTATTCCAATGCAGCTGTTTTACACCCCAGGAATTTAATTTACTCTTTTTGTAATAGAAATGCTGCTGCTGCCAGTACCACCAGAGCACTGTGTGCTGGTGCTGACACTAACAGGGACCCAGACAGAAGGGAAAACCAGCAGGACACAGAGCTTGATTCCTGAGGGATTCCTGAGGGATTCCTGAGGGATTCCTGAGGACTCAGCCTCCAGATTCAGAGCAGAGATGAGGAATACTTTTCTTTTATCATTTAGGGCTCCAACAACAGAGATGCAGCTGGGAGTTGTCCTCCAAAACCAAATGAGGGATGCTGCTGCCTCCACTTGGCACAGGTTATTTATCAGTTTCTTGAACACAATCCTTTTCACTGGGTGCAGGATCTGCCCTTGGAACTGACACAGATATGAAAGGGGAGGCTAAAAAAAGCAGCCTGACACTGACAGGCTGATAGTGCAGGTTTGAGGGGAAAGTTGAGTGAGCCTGATAAACCAGCTCATCACATTGGTCACAAAAACTGCACAACACTGGATCCTGTGAATTCTTAAACTTGTGTGTAACAGGGTGATGGCCATTCAACACTGAGCTGAGCCACCCAGCCACATGGCACTTTCATCTGCCTCCCCTCATCCCCAGCAGCCTTCCAGCAGCACTCTCACCATTCCTTCCCTGGGCCAGGTGGATGCTGCCAGGTGTTCCTGCTGGCTGGCAGAGGTGCCAGGTGTCCCTACAGCCTCTCTCCCTGCTGGCACAGTGTGTGTCCCCCCTGCTCCTCCAGGCCTCAAGGCACAGCTGGGGTGACAGCCTGAACATGGATGGTGCTTAGGGCAGGACCCCACCCTAGGGATGCTGCAGGTTTGTATCACAGTGTCAAACCAGAGAGTTCTCTGATGTCAAGTTTCATCAGAGCCTGGAGATCCAGGCCCTCCTGCAGGAGCAGCAGCTCATTGGGAGGTGGAGCTCTTGTTGGAAAAGCTGCCAAACTTCACGGATTACTGTCCAGTTGTAACTTCTCTAGTATCACTCTGCCCCCTCTGCCTTACCATAAAGTTGTTTATTTTGCATTCCTGCGCTTTGGAAGCTTCCCTAATCCTTGCTGCACCCCCACAAGTGGGCATCCCTATAATTTCCAAGAAGCCATTGAGCAGACTGGTCTGCAAGGGGGATGGAGCAGCGTGGATGAGGGAGGCACAGGAGCTCTCACAGTCCCAGCCTCATGATGCCCACAGCAGAGGCTGCCCCACCCTCCCATCCCTGTGCCAGCACCTCCCATCATCCTTCCTTTGGGCCCTGTCACCCTGCCCCTGCCTCCTGTCCCCTGCCTCCTGCACCCCACTGAGCTCCCCACAGAGATCTGTCACTTCTCCAGTGCTCTGATAGTCAGGCTGTGCTCTCCTTGTTTTCTCACTGTGTTTTTTGTCCTCTTGCAATGCAAATTAATGTGGGATATGCCTTGGCCTCTCTCCTTTGGGAATATTAAGGAAACCAGTTAATTATATTTTTTTCCATTTACCAGTGGCCAGCTCACATCAATAAATTATCCTTACCATGTCGTGCAAGTAAATTTGCTGTCTCCTCTTGAGACCTTTTCTCTTGCATGCCTGAAGAGTTTCATATTTACCTTGATCTCTTGCACAATATTTCTTTCATGATTTCTTTTTCTTTTGTGTGTTTGTCTGTGTGTGTGCACACGTGCGTGTTACTTCTTTCACTCTCTCCCCTCTGCCCTGCAACACCTCCCTCCCTTCTCTGGGGTGATGTTTTACACTTCACATATTCCTCTCCCTTGTCCTTGATTATTTTCTGTTCTTCCATCCTCATTCACAGTGAGTGCCCTGCTTTAACTCCCTTTATTTATTCCTCTGTGGCATACAAAACCTGTGGGCAGGCTGTGATTTGTGTGCCACTGCTTCTCATCCTCTCCAGCCCACTTTGTGCCCTTTCTCTCCTCCACCATGTGTAGCTCAAACTCACCCATGCTCCTTGTTTTTTCCTCTGCAGTTGCACTAGAAGCAGATTTCTCCATCTCTCCCTGTTGGGAGCTGCTTCCACCTTGCTTTAGGATTCAGTGGAACCACAGGCTCTGCCTCTCTCCAGGTGGGAGCTCCAGACAGCCTCAGCAAGCACCAGGAGCAGCTGGCTGAGCCCAAACTCAGCTCCCAGAGCCCAGCAATGAGCTGGGGGTGCCTGGGCTGAGGCTGGAGGGGCTGGGCAGGATTAGAAGGGGTCAGGTGGAGCTGAGCCCCCACAGGAAAGGGTTAAACTGCAAGGGCTGCCCGAGGGGCTGTGGTAGCAGAGAAACCCAGGAAAGGGCAAAGTCCTGAATCTGCTCTTTCCTCTGGAGATCCCCAGGGCTGGGTTCGTCTCAGCCCAGCCAGCCAGGAGATTGTATAAGACATCCTTTAATGTGTCCCAAGAGATAGGGTGGGCCTCTGATTGGAATCACCAGCCCCATATAGCATTGTCCTAATGCCCCTTATCTCAGTTACTGCTGAACATTCCTCAGCAGCAATTACACCTTTCCTCTCCAATCTCCCCCAAAGCATCTTTTACTATTTACCAGCATTGATTTTCTGCATCCCATTTTATTTATGCCTATTGTGCCTTGAATTATTAAGTAAAAGGCAAATTTGCAGACTCAGGCATGTTCCTGAGGCCCTCTGTGCGTCTGCTCTCATTCCTACCTCTTCCATATACCACAAATTGCTTTAATTAGTGAAGTTACTTCAAGAACTTCCAGAAGGAAGTTTTGAAGAGGAAGTGCACATATTTTTTTGTATATCTAGCACCTCTCTTCTATTTTATCAATGGGCAGATGTGTCTTCTTCTCTGTCCTTGGGATACTTCTCCCCTCCTCTCCATGGATCTCTTGCTAAATAAAAAGAAAACTGCCTCCTAACATGGAAACATTCTCTTTATCTGGGCTCCTGGAGCTGGGGCTTCACAGTCACAGGAGGTGATGGGGTACCAGGTCTTGTGTCTGTTTGCATGGGATGACTCCCAGGACAGGTCATTGGTTTAAGAGCCAGTGATGGGCTGAAAGCAGCCTGTAGACTTGTATGGGTGCACAATGACTATTGGTGATGGCTCTGCACATTCAGTAAAACCTTAACAGATACAAATCTACTTGTACCCACTTAAGAATATCTTCTAGACCACAATTGTCCAGCAAAACATCAGCTGGGTCTCTAGGATGAACTTCCTCTGACCAGAATATGGTAACAAGCTAGGGACAACCTGGAGAAATCAGAGGTGCTATGGGAAATGACAGGTTCCAATAACTAGAAAATTTAAACACACATGGAGAAAAACCTCAAGTGTCTGTGCCTCTGGTTTGCTTAAACATGTTGCTTCAATTCTATTTTGTTAGGCATAGATTGATTTTTTCTTCTTGACAGAGATTCTGCCTCTCCTTTCTGTTCCCCACGGCCCTTGCTGTTAACTGCCACTAGAAAAAGCAACAGCAGAGGGGAACAAAGAAACTATTGTGAAACAAAAGCAGGCATAAATAAATGGAGGTTTCCTGGGGTACTCCTAAAAACTAGACAAAACCTTCTTTCTCTTCCAGGAGAAACCATTTTGTAATGAATCACTGATTCCCCAGGGGTTATTGTTCAGCTGATGAACGTGCATAATGCTCAGTTACTTTGGTGCAGGTGCTGGGGGCATAGCACAGAATATAGAAAACACATCAGTTCCTGGATGCTGCACAGATTGCAGATCTGCCCTGCCAGGAAATGACCTGAAAGTATATTTTCAATTTTCCCTCTTCAGCAAAACAGACTTTGTTTATTGGTCATTATGATGCAGAGGTTTTCATATTAACGAGCATCTTTCCAATAACTTCCATATCTCTGAATCAACCCCCAAGCAGGTTGATAACAGGCAGCTCCATTTTTACCAGGCTGGAGATACTGAGGAGGGAAGGCATGTTGCTAGATGGAGGTTTGTAAGTCTCTGATGGGATCAAGCCCTGCCTTCTTGGCAGGCAGGCTGGTGTTTGAGCTGTCAGGTTTTAGGGATGAGCTAAGGTTACTCTGTGGGCTTTTGCACCAGGGGCCCACCAAAGCCCCATGGAGATAAAGGATGGGTTGTACCTTCAAGGGTGGCTGCTGTGGGTTCAGGTGCCACCAGCTTGCTGAACAGTGAGCCAGCACCTGGCCCTGGTGGGATATCAGAGGTGAGACAAAGCTGACCACTGACTGCCAGCGTGGGGTTGTCTCCCATGGGAGAAAGGCTGCAGGACACCCAGCCCTCTGAGGGGCTGCAGTGGTGAGATGGCTCCTCATCACTCCTTGATGGCTGCTCTGCAAGCTGAGACCAAGAAGAGGATGTCAGGCATGTAAGCTGGACCAATAGTGGTTTGTCAAGCCCCTCCCAAAGTTCACCCAGATGAAGTTTACTCAGCTTCCACCCACAGCCAGTTGTGACTTCCCTGCCCCATTTTGCAAGGTGTTTCTGGTGTGAACATCTGCTCCCAGCAGTGTATGATGTTATCACACACTTTTGGTCCTTAGGAAGGACCTGTGGTACCAGAGCAGCTCCTTGCCTCTGTATGACCAGTGATCCCTGGGGATTGTGGATACCCTGGGGGGCCATTCCCTGATTTTGGGACACACAAGAAGCTTCCCTCAAAAAGCTGTTAGACCCCATTGGTTCCTTCCCCTGTTCCTATGTCTGTTCCCATGTCCCTGAGCCACTCCTCCCTATACTCTTTGTACTGCCCCTAGACCAGGGTCAGCCCCCAGGCCCTTGGCAGACAGAAACCGAGACCCTCTGTGTGTGGGGGCTGGGACCTGACCATCTCACCACGTGGCTGAATAAAACATCTGTGGATATTATGCAAAGGCCCTTTTTGCTTCCTTACCCTGGACTATCCTAGCAGCAATTCAGCCTCCTACAGGAGATGGGACTGCCAGTGGGGTACCCCGAGCTGAGGGTCACCCCTGCTCTCAAGGAGGTAGACCCACCACCTTGTGCCTTTACCATTAGAGAGGGCTCCACCTCCTGCAGGTGTTTCCTGTGCTGTGCCCTTCTGGATGGTCTTCAGCCCCATTTACAGCTGGGCTGTAGGACGCTGGGCTGAGCTCAGCTGCCTCTCTCCTCCACATTCTCAGAGGAAGGCATTTTGTCCAGGCTGTGAGACAGCTTTGGGGGTATATTCTGTCCCCCTGTTTATCCTCTCAGCATCCTTTTAGGAATTGCACAGCAGACCTGGCCACAGCATGCTGTGGGATTCACATTCTCTGAACCTGAGAGAAGCAGTGAGAGAAGCAGAGAAAAGAATGATCAAACCAATTCTTATCTCATTTGCTGTGCCTGTTCTGTGCCAAAGTAGAATGCAATATGGAGATTGTTTACCCAAAGTGATGGTGTTTTGTTTCCTTGGCCTGTCAGGGCCAAGCACGTGTGTGTGTCGGGACTGTCAGCTCATATTCAGAGATTCTGGGCAGTTGAGTTGAGTTGGGTGCTTGTGCAGATTCAGTTTAGATGTAAAGTAATATAGTGCAATATAATATAGAATAATATAGTATAATAAAGTAATTAATTAGCCTTCTGATATCCATGGAGTCCTCGTTGTTTCTCCCCATCGTCGGGGTTGCCTTGAATTCCGACAGCGTGCTGCATCACTGCCTTTGGTTCTGGCAGTGCAGGCACAGAATCCACACCTTGGCTTCTCCCTGTTTATTGCTCTGCACCTCACAGCATCCCATTAGCTGTGTTTGCAATGCTGCTCTACTGAGAGCCATCTCCAGCCGTTTGCTTTACAATCATTGGATTTATAACAAGCTTGACCAAACCCCAATCTAATTTGAAACTGTGCTAAAGCACTTTTATATTTACTTTAGTAATGAAATAAAATTTTCAGTTCTGTTCTTAGGGTGATTTATTTCAGCATCACTACTGGTACAATATCTCATTTGTGTTTCATAAATTGCCATAGGCAGAAACAAAATGTGAAAACTGTTTTCAGCAAATTACTTCTAAAGAGGATGTTTTCTCCTGTATACTTACACACACAGATTTACCTTTTCAGATCTAACCAGTGATTTTGGTGTTCAATCTGACATCTATAAAAGGTTCCTGATCTTTAGAAAAGGGTGAATGGACATCTTCTGGTTATTCACCTATGTCCAGTATGGCTTAGACTGGATACATAAATATGGTGCTAAATTAAATAATTTTTGCAGCCATGGACAAAAGTTATTTAAAAATAACTTTTCTGTGTGATCAGAATGTGGTCAGCTAATTTGCATCATGGCAGCAGTGTGAGATGTCCTTGACAGTTCTTTTCTAACTCTAAGTTGTCCAGCAGGATCCGATGGATCCATTAAGGACCAGGAGAGGTGAAGAGTTCAAGGCAAGGAGTCTCCACAAAGGGGATGGAGAGAGTGGGCTTCAATTTTGAAACTCATTTTCCCCTTTGGTCCATCAGTGCCCAGATTTATTAACCTTCCCAACAGGCTGTAAAGCCCATCTATTTCCCTGTTCCAAGCTAAGGCTATTGCTAAGGGTGTGAGCTGAGGAGGAATTATTTATAGAAGGTCCTTTGTCTAAGTTTATGCTGTTATTTTTAATTTATGTGGAAGGCGCCCAGTGTACTGCTAAGATGCCTAGAGATACATTTTAAAAATTTGAATACATAAATAAATAAAATACTCTGTACTCAACCGGGCCTAAATTATACAGCACAAAGGGAGGAGCAATTCAATAGACATTAGGAAAAGCACCAAAGGAGCAGAGCAGACCAATGCTCCTTGCAGATCCAAGAATTTTTGCCCTTGAGCAAGAAATGGAGAGGAGCTGCAGCTGGCAGCCCAGATTTTGGGTGGTGTTGCAACCCCTCATCCAGCCTTTGACTTGAGATCTGAGTGCAGGTCTGCAGCAACTTCAAACCCCACCAAAGTCAGTGCTCTTCCTAAATGAGCTGATGTGTAGCCCAGTCACAGGTGGTGAAACCCTGGCCCTATGGAACTGCCAGCAGCCTGTAGAGAAACCAGGGTTTCACCAAATTATTGAGTTGTGTAAGTCAGGCCTAACTACAGGATGAATCCACTGTAAGGCACCCACCACTTAAAAGACAGATGTTTAAAGAATCAGAAGACATGAAGCAAATAAACATCAGCTTCCCTATCAACAGGATGGCTCTGATTGATGGTGCAAGCAGGATGGTGAGCACTGAGCACAGCACACATCCATAAATGTCCTTAATTAGAGGCAGCAGAAGATTTGTGAGCGTGACGCAACAAGCGGCGTGTCACAGATGTAACCAAGAGCCATGCTGGCCTGTGATGGGCTGTCCATAAACATCCATAATTATACATAATGGGGCTGGAGTATGCTGGTAATACACTGTACTTATTGGATAAGTAATCCCTGATAGCATCACACAAACAGTGCTGTGATGTTCTTGGCTAAACTATACAAGCGATAAATACAGAATAATAAATGCATGCATTTTGTGGCCTTTCATTTGTGAATGGGTTTAATTCAAATGACAAGGACACATAGGCAGAACACATCAGCAGCTCTGTACGCATCTTGCTGTGGCCCAGGAGCTCCTGGAGCAGAGGCTGCAGTGTGGGGAGGGGGCTCAGGGCCTTTGTTGACAGCAAGCACACCCATGTCATTGGATGCTTCTCAACGGTGAAAGTGTGGATAGAAAAATTCCTGGCCTGGGTTTCCCTGGGGCAGATTTGCACTGTGAAAACAAATAATAAACATTACTGAGCTATCACTTAAGCGAACCAGCTCAGGCAATGTTACCAGTTTGGTGAGTGTGGCATGGGCTATGATGACCACAGACCTTTGTCTTGGCTGCTGAGAGCCCCTGTGGCTGTCACTGCCATGGATGCTGTGTCAGACCTGTAATTTAAAAGGCACCAGCCTGGCTGATCTACCCAGGCTGTGATGGCATCTCATGGCTGTGGTGGTGGCTTGGCCTCAGGAAGCAAAGGTGGCAGCTCCCACTTAAAAACACTTCATTTCTTCAGGATTTTCTGTCTGCTCTTTGCATTTTCCCCAGCTCAGGATTTAGGCTGGCATGGGGCATGTCTCCTTGAGCAGGTGAGCCTCTGTGAGCACAGGAGCATTTCTGAGGAGTGCTCCCCAAAATGTGCCAAGCTGTGGCAGAGGCCAGGCCATGAGCAAAGCACACATGTCAAAGCACAGTCACAGAAAAAGGATGTGACACGGGAAAGGCTCTTGTTCCTCTCCTACAGCTCCAGCTCACGTGGGTCATGAGGAAAAACCCAGCTCTGGTGGCAGAGCCCAGCTAGCAGCTGCCACCCCAGGGCACAGGGATGAAGACAAAGACACATCCCCCAGTGTGTTACTCACCCCAGCACTGTCACCACAGCTGGGATGGGTGGCACAGCCCACAGTGCCCTGCCAACCCCACTCTCCTGCTGGGCTTTTCCCCATCTTTGTGCCATCAAACCTCCCCCGCCCCAATGGAAACAAACACTCACTGTGGCAACAGCCACTGCCCTCCACTCTCCATCCTGTGGCTCCCAGTGATGGACTAAACCAGCTTGAGCAGTGAGGAAGATACATTTGCCATTAGGTGCATGGCCAGAAATACCTGAAACTGTAATTGATGGAGGCATTGATCTTGTTTGCTGATGTGAAGCAATGGGCATCTTCGGTCTAAGAGAGGATGTCAGTTTGCATTGCACAATTTGGAAATTGTATTCCCTTTGTTTTGAAAGAAGCCATTAGGAACCAGATGGCTCAGGGATTTAGTAATAGAATATGGACCCTCTCATCTCTCTATCGACCATTCAAATATGACCTATTGTGTTAGTCATGGAAAAGCATCAGATTACTTGCTGGTGTCTTACACAAAATGAGATATCTGTCCTCTTCTGCAACCCAGCTCCAGCTGGACAGATTTTTCTGTTGAAATAGTAGGATTTTGTTCTGGCAATTTGACTTCAGCTTTAAAAAAATCAAGCCTGTCTGGACTGTGAGCAGCAGTAAGCTCCTTGCTGGGACAGAGCTAAGCCTGACTGCTGCCTCATCCCTGGCACAGATGTGACACAGGGAAGGGACAGCTCTAGACACATCCTCAGGTCTGTGGAACTCATGAGTGAAAGTTCCTTGTGCACAGTGCTTGGCCAATGCTCCTCAAAGAGAAGAGCTTGCTGGAACAGGCCTGTGGCTTTATCAGGATGACTTCTTGGGGAAAACACTGTTGAAAGCAGGAGAAGTGTTGAAACTGCACATCCCAGCTGATCTGGGGTGAGCCCTGCAAGGAAAGGTTATGTGATGGTGAATGGAAGAGAATCAGAGGCAGCCCTCAATGACAAAACACTTTCATTATCCTTTCCACTCAGTGGAGATGCTTTGAAATGTTCAGTCTCAGTGCTGCCAGCTGGAGTGTGAGGGATGGGAGGGGTAAGGGAATATCCTCCATCAAGGCCCTGGTTGGGTCCATGACCCTCACAGTGGCTGAACAGAGCACCAAGCCAAACAATCTCTCTGTTATGGTGAATCAAATGTCATGGAACAACAGAGGCTCATAAGGAAATACTGGTAAATATAAAATTATAGAATATAGAATCATTTATGTTGGAAAATATCTCTAAGATCACTGAGCCCAGCCATTATCCATCACAAAACTGTGGCCCTGAGTGCCACATCTACACATCTGTTAAATACCTCCAGGGGTGGGGACTCAGCCACCCCCCTGGACAGCGTGTTCCAGTGCCTGATAGTGCCTTCTTTCCATGAAGACATCTTTCCTAATACCCAGTTGAAACGTTCCCTGGCACAATTTGAGGCCATTTCCTCTTGTCCTATCACTTGTTACTTGGGAGAAGAGCTCTACCCTCACCTGGCTACACCTCCTGTCAGGGAGAGCAGTAAGGTCACCCCTGAGCCTCCTTTTCTCCAGGCTAAGCACCCCCAGCTCCCTCAGCTGCTCCTCACAGGTCCTGTGTTCCAGACCCTTCCCAGCTCCACTGCCCTTCTCTGGACACACTCCAACCCCTCAATGTCCTTCTTGTAGTGAGGGGCCCAAAACTGAACCCAGGACTGGAGGTGTGGCTTCACCAGTGCTGAGTAGAGGGGTGGTTTCTGCTCTGGTCCTGCTGGTCACACAATTGCTGATCCAAGCCAGGATGTTTTACTTTGGTGTATTTGGTTTTCAAGGCCAGGCTTTGGTAGCATTCAGAAACACAGGAAAAGAGGAATTAATCAGGACAGCAGAGCAGAGAGAAACGTGTCTTCAATGTATTCAGTTTTTCCCAGTCATGACAAATCTCTGCTATTGTAGGCACTGGCTCTCTTCTTGGACAGCTAAGGAAATAAGGCTTTTAAGGAAAATGTGCATGTTGTGGTTTGACCCCAGGTGGCTGCTAAGCCCACACTGCCTCTTGATCACTCTCCCCAGGTGGGATGGGTGGAGAAGAGACTCAGAAGAGTAAAGGTGAGAAAATTCATGGGTTGAGATAATGATGATTTAGCAGGTAAAGCCAAAGCAGCGCTCTCACAAAGAAACAAGGAATTCATTGGCTGCTTCCCATGGTCAGGCAGGTGCTCAGCCATCTCCAGGACAGCAGGATTCCATCATGTGTAATGATGATTTGAGAAGACAAACACCACTGCTCTGAATGTCCCTGCTTCCTTCTTTCCCCAGCTCTGTATCAACTGATCAAGGTGCCCTATGCTGTGGGATATTCCTGTGCCAGCTGGTGCCAGCTGTGTCCACTCCCAACTCCTTGGGCACTCCCAGCCTCCTGAGGGGCAGAAAAGGCCCTGACTCTCTCTAAGTCAATGACTAAAACATACAGGAGTTATCAACACTGTAGCACAAACCCAAAACATAACCCCATGCAGGATACTGTGAAGAAAATGAACTCTGTCCCAGCTAAAACCAGTGCAACCTTCCCATGTGCCCTCCTGGCCTCGAGGACGGGACCAGAATCCTGGTCAATGCTTTGTGGAAAACTGTGGATACCCGGGGCACTGGGAATATTTCTGTGTCTGCTCTGGGGTGCCCTGACCCCCAGGGGAGCACTGACTTTGACCCTCACTCATGGAGAAAATTTCCCAGACTTCAAGATGGATTGGAATCCACAAAAGTGTGAAATAGATGATAGAGAGTAGTGTAGGTGCATCACTTGGTGAGAAATTGAGGTTTTGGGCTTTTTAGTATGTTGTGGATGGAAGCAAGATGGAGGGCACAGGGTGCTGTCCTGGGTTTCTTCTTCATGCTTCTTCCTTCTTCTCCATGGGTTTGGGTGGCATTTTGTAATTGGGCAGAAAAGTCCACATTGCAGCTCTGTGGGATCAGTTATTGGGTTAAAAGGGAAAATAATCTAGGTGTCAGTTCTTAATTGGATATTTTAGCTTTAAAAGACCTTGGAACAAGAGATTGTTGGCCATTTTTGTGGTGCCTTTCCAGTGCACTGAGCCTGGTGTGGACAGTGTGCAAAACTCCAGATAAGATAACAATAAACAAGAACCTGAAGACTGAAAAAATCCAGTGTGTCTCTCTTTCCTGACACAAGACCACTCCAGGAGGGTCTTCCCTGACAGGGGAGCCCCCTGGGAGGGCCCAGCCAGAGTCCCAGAAGTCGGGGAATTGGTGACAGGTACCCAACAGCAGACAGAGCATCTCTGACACTGGAGCCCTGCATGCCTGATCTGCTCAAGCACAAATGTCAGCAAACTTGTAAAATCTCTTGTGTTCCTCTGCAGAAGTGAGGAGCAGTCCCATCTACTGATGCATTGTGAGCTTGGGCATGACACTTGCTGTGCACAAAGTCCCCTTCTCTGGGGACTTTGGGCAAGGCAGAGTCAGTCCATGCTCCAGCAGCATGCCTGGAAAAGATGGAACAGGAAAATAGCAGCCACTTGCAGCTGAGAGATGCAGAGAGAACAAGTGGCTAAGGGTTGCAAGGCAAAAATACACAGCCAAGGATGGTGACACAGGAAGGAGAATGGAGGGCTCCACTGATCTCCTCATTTCCAGCAGATGGAGAAGAAAAGAGGCTGCAGTGTCTCAGGCTGTGCAGCTGTAGCTGCAGGGAACAGCCAGAGGTGCTCTCCCACATGGGTACTAAAATATATTACCAAATGGACACAGCCTGACATGTTTTTAATGGAGACAGAATTTGCTGTCCTGCTCCCCTTGCCACAAGCCTCAATAACGTAATGTAAAAAAGAGGGAAAAAAAAGGGTATGATCTCATGCTCAGTGATTTATCTAAAGTGAGCTGCTGAGCTCAGCCAGCTCTTAGTGGGCAGATCCAGGCTCAGTGAGCATCTGCACACTCCTGACCTGCTGCTGGTTTCCTGAAGAAAGTCTGGCACTGAGGGCCCAGACCTTCCCCACAGGGGTTTTACTTTTCATTTCAGGGGCAGAGCAGAGCTGAGGGATAGAGACTGGAATGCTCTTTATTTGTAGAGGTAGCTCTTCCCAGGTGAGGGATTAGATTTACTGGTGGGCTAGTCTTGCTGTGTGGTTTTGTGCCAGTGAGGGTTAGAAAGGTCCATGCCTGCAGAAACAATGTTTTTCACAAATCCAAGCTTCACTTAAAACCAGGCAAGAGAAAAAAAAGTGATAGGAAGTAATGAGCAGGAAAGCCAGCAATAGAACAGTTGAAATATGTTTAAACCTATCCCAAAAGAGTTTGGGACTAGTGGGTTCACCTCAAGAAGTCTTGCACTGATGTGACTTGTGCTACTGCTTCATCTTTTTTGGTCCATTTATCTATTTTCCATCCCCAAAGCCCTTTGATTGGGAGGAAAGGCAGCCCTCTTGATCAGTGTCAGGGGTGGGACTGAGAGTGGGCACAGTCCTGTCCCCTGCAGCCTGTCCTGTTGGCTGCCCCTGTAGGCTGGGGATGTCCCTGTGCCTGGAAAAGCAGCCAGCCCCTCACCACCCCAGCCACATAACGTGGAAAATATTTCTGTCCCTCTGCCATCTTGGCTACGTGCTGCATATTCATCATCTTTATATTTTCTCTACTTTAATCTCCCCCATTTGCATATACACAGGTCCAAATGATAACAATTACCACAAAACAATCTCGTTGTCACCCTCCCAATAAAAATGGCTCTGTTAATCAGGAGACTTTCAGAGGCACCATGCCTGAGAGACCTCATTTTAACCTGGCAGGCTGTACAGGCCAGCAGATAAATTAGCCTATATATGATTGCATGCTGAAATACATTGATTTAAGATTTTTCCCATTCAGCCTGACAACTTGTCTAAATAAGCTCATGCCTGAGGAAGACAGCTTGCAGACATGATGCGAGTGACAGGGCATTGCAAATGTAATGCAGCGCTCCGCAGAGCGAGGAGCAAAACCATCCCAGAAGGGATTAGGGCCACAAAAGACAGGGTTAAAAATAAACAAAAGCAGGTACTCCAAACAGCACAGCTCTCAAATTTCACCCTGATTTTCTTCTCCCATTTCTAATTGCTAAGTCACTACAGGGAAAAAGCAATTAGTGATCTGCTATCATTCACCGTGCCATCTTTAGGTCCTCATTAGCAATTCCATCGACAGTCTTAGCATTTAGCTCCCATCCTGTGATTCTGGGTGTCCTAATCACACCGTGATGGTTCAGGGTGCCCGAGGAGCAGGGGGCAGAGACCATGCCTTCCCCTGTGTTTGGACAAACACAATAGCTTAGACATGCATTGTCAGAAGTGATTAATTGAGATGGGTTCTGGTCACTGCCCGTGCTGTGGGCTCTGCCCCTGCCATTCCCACAAACATTTTCAATAAGAGAAACATTCAATAAGAGAAGGGCTAAATCCTTTTTGAAAAAGCACCCCATGAAGCACCCTGTAAATCAGGCCTATGCCACAAAGGTTTTAACCATGTAGGTTAATCCCCACTATTTTTCCTCACCAGCAGCACACAATGCCAGGTGAAAGAGCTGACACCACTTGCAGCATTAGAGTTGATATAAAATAATATGCATATTTTGATACACTGTGTAATACCATCCATATTATAAATATTAAGTAGCTGCTGGATTCTCAGTGCAAGGCAAAGGGAGAGAGATGATTTATGGAGGAAGTTCACTGGAGACCTTATCACCCAGAAAGCTCAGGGGGGCTGAAATTGGGCAAGGTGGAGGTTGAAGCAGCTGGTGCCTGGGAGCCCCTGGGCCCTGCATGGGCACAGGAAGAGCTGGGCTGTATGAGGACGTGCTGCAGCAGTGAGCCATGGTGGAAAGATCCTCTTGTCCATCTGCAATGTACAGCTGGGTCCCAGCTCAGTCTCTGGGAACAGCTTCACTGGAAATCCTCAGAGGAGCCTTCTCCTCAACCTCCCAACACACATTTTGCAATTTTTTTCTCCCCTGAGAGAAACCTAAAGGGGCTTTTTGAGTTGCCTCCATTGCACCTCAGCCTGAAGGCCTTTCCCCTGATCCCTGCTGGAATAATCCCTGTGGTCTGTGGGGCACAAGGGCAAAGCTCAGAGCAGAAGGTGTTTCTCAGGACATGAGGACAAACCTGGAGTTAATTTTTGAGGTGTGTAGCATACAGAGTTTGCCATTTGGAGCTGTAGAATATGCTACAGAGAAGTCTGTGGGTAAAGCCTTGTGTAAAAGTGGTTTGTGGTCCTAACAAAGCTCTGAAACACGTGATTCCTGTGAAGACTGTGGCCTTGGCAACAGAGGAACAAAAAGGAAAGCAGGGGTTTTCCTGTATGCTGAAGTACCAGTGGAAACCCTTCCCTTTGCCTGCAGAATTCCCCGTGCAGGAGCACATCCTGCCCAGGGCTGTGGGACCCTTGCCTTAAAACCCTCCTGTGCCCCTGCAGGCTGAATATCCAACTTCAGACCCCCCTTACCAACCATGACCTGGCTCCTTTCTGCATTGGCTCAGGGCACAGCTGGGCCCCCAGTGTCCAGAGACCATCAGCTTTTCATCTTCCACCAACACAGGGTGGTAACCTGTTGCCCTGATTTTTTAAGATTTTCTAAGCCTTTTGATGTTTACATTCTTGTAACCAACTTTTTCACACACTTTCTGTAAATAACTCATTGTTTTGCATTCTTTTATGGAGGAGGAGAAGTTTGATGGACTGTTGGTTTGTCCAGTGTCATTGGAGAGGTGGCACTTCCACCCTCCAATCCACTGTCACTTTTGGAAATCTATAAATGTTGGAGTCAGAAAATAAACTTCCCCTTTTTTACCTTGAGAGCAGCAGTGTGTGCACGTCATGTTATTTCGTGTCCTATAGTGACAGTAACCCACGTGAGCAAAAACCAATGAAAAACCCTTCCTGTTGAGTGCCCTGGTGCTCTGACTCAGTCAGTGTCAGTCAGCAGCAGGGCTGGGAGAGCTGTGGTGCTGAGGAGCCCTCTGTGTGTCCAGCAGGACAGGGAAGGTGCTGCAGGTTGTGGCTACCAGGAGCTTCACGTGGGCTTTCAACACCAGCTTCCTGCTCCTGCTTGGTTATTGCAGTGCACTGGCATCTGAGAAGGGTGGGGGATCTGGGAATGCCTCTCTGACACTGTAATTATCATTTATTTGATCATCCCTCGCCTTGGATCCTTATTAAAGCATTTCAGACATGATGCACTTTTCTCTAGTGGACCAATAAATTAAGGAGACATGCATTTTTAGAGTAAGCGTTTTAGTAAACAAACAGTCTGGGGGAAAAAAACCCATAAAATCTCTGGGAAGCTGGTATTGATGAAAAAACAGCCTCTGTTCATGGTATTGATGAAAAAAGCCTCTGTTCAAGGGAAGCTGCTAATTTCTGACCAGTGAGAACAATTCAGCTGCCTGGAAGACAGAGAGGGAAGGGCTGGTGTGAGGGGCAGAGGGTGCTGCCACAAACACACCCCAGGATTGCTGAGGGGAAAGGAAATGTTTATCAGTGTGAAGAATGGCTCAGAGGTTACCCTCTTCCATTTTGTTTGGAGATTTAATTACAGCACAAGATGCTGCCCAGTCATCCTGGGAGACAAGGCTGTTCCTGAAGCAAGAGCTCCAGGTTTGATATGCAGAGGGAAAAGGGTTATAGGGGAAATAGGGGTCATAGCTCCAGGTTTGATATGCAGAGGGAAAAGGGTGATCCCCTGTGCTTCAGAAAATACCCAGAATCAAGGACTCTGCTTCACATTCTGAGCTTCTCTTGGTCAGCGCTGTGTGCCAGGAGACCCCATAAAGTCCTGAGTTATCTGTTTTTTGGGTTCAGAGCACTCATATCCCCTGGAGGAGATCCCTCTGATCCCTCCTTCCCTGCTCTGGCCCAGCATAAAGGCATCCTGCTGATTGGGAACAGAGGCACAACAGCACTGTCACTCAAAAGAGCATTTTTGCCTGCAGTCACTGGAAACTGAAACTTTTCACCCACCACAGTTTGTCTGCACTGCTCTGGCATGTGTCCAGCTTGGGATCCACGGATATTCTCCTGTTTTAGATGGCTGGTTCACTCCTGCCAGCCTGCACTGGTTTTGTTTCTCTGCAGGATTTGTTTGGGGTAGGAGCATATTTCCCTTTCTCTCTGTCCAGGCTATGCATGGCCCACAGGTTCTTGCCAATTCTTCTGGACAGCAATGCAATGCATTAGATTTCTGCACCACCTTTACCAAACATAAACCAAACAGGGGTTGGTTTATGCTGGCTGTCACAGGCTGTGCCTCTTCACATGCCAATTTTTGTGAGTCTGACTTTGAACTTCACATGACCCCTCGTGTCAAGCTCTTACCTGCAGCATCTTGATTTTTGACTTTGTCCCTTCTGTCAAGGCACTGTCCTCCTCCCTCCATGATTTACCTTTCTTTCTGACAAGCTTTCAGTCTTTGTCATGCAGTAATTCTGTGCCTTCCTTTAATCTCTCCCAGAAGGTCTCAGTGCAAACCTTCATTATAACACAGTCTTACAAAAGACTTTGCTCCTAAAATCCTGAAGGCATTTTTGTAGCTGGAAAACCCCTGCCACCCATTCTTCCCTTGCCTGCACATGCAAAAAGAGGTAGGTATGTGTCCCATATTTCCTGTTGACATAACACCCCACACCAAAACTTCTGCCATGCATTTTCCCAGCTGAGTTAACTGCAAATCATCAGGAACACGATGTTTATTGCAAGGAGCAGAAGAGTTTTTTTCCTGGCCCCAAGTGCTTGTGTGTAGCCCTTGGCTGTGGCTGAGTCTTTTCCAGCCACTCTCCAAGTCTGTAGCATTTTAGTTCCAGCTGGGAAGCTCTGGCTGCACAAATGAGTTCCTTCTCCATCATTTCCCAGTTTAAAGCTGTGTCTGGTCATTGCAGGCCCCAGCTCAGGCTCTGCCTGGCAGTGAGTCCCCTTCCTGGGAGTCCAGACCAGGGATGTGTCCATACCTGGATGCTGTGCTGCAATGAAATCCCTTTGGGGACTGCTCTTGCTGCTCCTTGTCTGGGTCCTCTCCTCTGCATATTCATCAACAGCAGCATAAAGAACAGATGGCACCTTCTCCCTTTACTGCACCAGAATGAAATTTGATATCATTCTCTGTTCTTTGTTATGAACAGCTTTAAATTGCATTAGAGGCCTCAGGATCTGCAGAACACGTCACCCCTTATCGTGCAGGGCAGGGAAAGCAAACACTGCTGAGATCCCTTCCCAGTGACTCATCCACAGCAGGAATCTTACACTGGGGGTTTGTGCTCTTGGTCAGTGCCATCCAAGGGCCCGAGCATTCCTGCAGCTGGAAGGGATGGCAGGGAATGCCAGGATAACAGAGTTTTACTTTGGAAAGCTACACTAAAATAGTTAGGGGACCAAAAAAGGAAAAAAGGGAAGCAGATTTTTAGATAAGTCACTAAGATACTTGCATTTTCATGTTCAGTCACATAGGTAGGGGATTAAGTGCACATTAATCATTGAAAAGTCTCAGGATAAATATTTAGATACATGGAAATGATCTCCAGATTTCTATTTCAAGACAAAATACTTAAGAGGATATTGAGAAATGGCCAAGATCCAGAACAGTTGCTGAGAAATGAGTAAAAGCTAAAGTTCAGTTTTACAACAGGATGTGCTGTGAGCCCTGCAATGCCTGTGAATAACCCCTGGCTTCAGTGGATTTACAGCCTGACCTAAACAGTGCTTAGGTTTCTGTTTGCCTTCTGCACAGGAGCACACTTCAGCCTTTTTCACACTCAACAGAGGTGGAAATTTATTTTTGCATTTTTGCTTTCACACAGAATTTTTTGTTTCACCACAAAAGCATTTATTTCTACTGAGAATCTCTAGAAACACGCACAGTTCACCCTCTCAGAAACTTCGTATCTGCACTCCCAATGGTAATAAAGTGGGGTTTGCTCCTATTTGGATTTCCATATGACCCTCATTAATTTTGTCATCATTCCCCAGTGCTCTGGGCACCCAGTTTTCCCAGTCACTTTTATTATCTTAGAAAAAACCTGAGCACTTTTCAGGTAGACAACATGTTTCAGCTGCTTTGTCCAGCTGCTTTAAGTATCACAACACTCCATGGAGTTCAGCCCATGGATTGAAAAGTAAAGAAGGAAGTTTGCTGATATGGTCCAGGAGTAAGGAGCACATTAAACAGAGAGGCAGAATAAAAGCCACTTGTTCTCAGTCCCAACCCTCTTATCCAGGGCACAGAACTTTCCCCTTCCTTACCTGCCAGGGCTGCTGCAGGTGTGGGGAAATTGCTGTTGCACTCCTTGCTGTGCTTCCCTACAGTGGTGACTTCAGCAGTAGGCTTTATCCAAAATCTGAAACATTTCACACTTGAATTTCACCATTTGTAACAGCACTTAATTTTAGGTGAGAAGCAATATAGTAGAGGAAATGCATTATACTTGAATATCTGTATAGAGGCTTTGCCCTGGTATGTCCCGGTTGTCCTTGATGGGCTGCAGCTGTGGCTAATGAAGATGACTGGGATAAGAGGGGGTGGGTTAGCCAGTCAGGGAGAGGTTTGAAGGAGCCCTGAGCTGAGAGAGGATAGCATGCAGCAGAAGGAATCTGTGCTGTGAAGATCTGCAGCCATAAGAATGCACTGAGGAGGTATGGGACTCTAGAAATCCGATAACAACAGTATAGGGCTCTAGAAATAGAACAACAACAAAGCAAAGCTTTGTTTTTTATCAATAAGTGATAAAGGGTGTTGCTTCCCTGGTTTTTTGTTGTGCTTTCCCCACTCCTTCCTCAATGGATTAGAAATCACTGTTAATCTGGTTAAACTGAAGTTGATTAAAAATCTAGCTAATCATCAGCAGCACACACATTTTCCAGTCTTTCTGGAAAATTCCTGCACAGTTCTCCTCACCCTAGCTCCAGCTTTCATGTATCAGTGGCAACCTGTTATCCACATTGGTATTTTCCCAAAAAGCTGCCCCTGAAGGGGGCAGGAGTTGAAATGCTTCCCTCCTGGAACCCCAGTGGGAAGGTGAGAACCCTGCAGTTGCACAGCCCCGTGCAGAGGGCTGGGGACACCTGAGCAGGGCTCAGCTCCCACAGAGGACTTGCCCATGGAAAATGTTCCTGCTCCAATGGCTCCCTGAGCCCACCCAGCTCCTCCAGGGAAGGGAGAGAAAAGGGCACCAGGTGGCTTTCTTTAAAAGGCATTTTTTAAAAGGAATGGCTTCCCTCTTGGTAAGTGTCCTCAAAGAGATTTACCTCCCATTCCCAGTTTTGGGTCAGCTAGCTAGTGGCCCATCCAGGGTAACTCCTGCAGCCAGGAGGATGCCAGACTTCCCCAGAGGGCTCTGGGACATGATCCACCACCCTGGCATCTCTGTAGGGGCTTTTGTCTCTGTCCTTAGGGGAAGAGTGACTGGACCCACAGCACAGGGAAGTGTATCCAGCAGGCTGATTATCCTGGTCCTGGCCACCATCTGCATGGCCAGGGTCACAGTTACCCTCTTTTGATGGTTTCAATTAAAGGTAAAACTTGCCCTGGTTGAAAACATGTTTTTGCACGTTTTAATTTGTTAGCAGTCACACAGGCAGACCTCAGGCTTTCATCAAAAGCTCTGTGGCACTTGGTATGCCAGCTAAAGCACCCACTCCAGGAGAGATGTGAGTTTATGGGCATTTCAACCTTCTTTTGATCATTTCACTTATTTTTTTCCTCATTGCCTTGAAATAGGTTTGCTTTGACTCTTGGAGATTTTACAGAATTGTGAAATAACTTTTTGTCAAGAAAATACACGTATAAAAAACATTGTATGAGGTTTCTGACTGGCATTCTCACAAACAGCAGAATAACTCCACCTTGGTCCTGTGAGATGATCTTTGCTTCTAACTGGGAGAGTAAATCTCATGACTGTGTATTAAGAATGTTTAAAATCAATAATGAAATAAATAAATGGAACTGAAAGAGATACAACTGCAGACCAGATCCATCAGAACGCCAAGTAACATCCCAACAAGCAGTGCAAATATTGAGGCAGCATTTTTATGTGCTGGTTTATTACACATGATTTTGAATGCATTTGGTTCATCATAGTAAAGTTATGGCTCTAGGTGAGAATCCACCAGCACATCAAAAAAACAATAAAAAGAGTTTAAAAAGGAGACAAACAACTAAAACCAGTTGCAAGTGTTGGATCCAGTTCTCAAGCTGTGACCCAAACTGGAGGTTATTTTTAGCAAAGAGAAAAGTCTGAAAGTGTCTGAACTTCTTAGCTCCCAAGTTTTTAGCTATACTAAGCTTTTCCCTTAAAATAAGTATTCTTTACAAATCCTTCCTACTTGATCATCTTCAAACATTTCAAAACTCTTTATAGACTTAATAAACTTGAAAATATAACAGAAGTGATTTCCAAAGTCCTATGGAACAACCCACAGTGCAGAGAAAAAGCCCTTCTCCTATTTTGCAGTTAAGCTGTGATTATTAAACCAGGCTCAAGACTGGGGAGCTTGGGATTGGAAATTCATGGGATTGTTTTGTGCCATATTATAAATTTTCCATGTAATGACTTCTCCTGTGATTCCTTCATCCGTGTTTTTTGTCTTGTGGTACTGTGCTCAAAACCATAGGTGTTCTCTACGTTTTAAATCTTCTCATCTTGGCTGAAAACAACAGTTTTTCCCCTTTGCTGTTAACTTGTATTTGTCCTAGAGCTGGAGATGTCTCCTTCAAAACTTGCCAGAAGGAGCTCAAACTCCCAGCAGCACAACTACCAGGAATCCAACAGGTATCCACAGATCCAGCACCTTCCTCCTCCATTTTGCAGGACTTCTCAAGGAAGCTGAACAAAAATGGGCATTTGCATGTTTTCAGCAGCTTTGCACATTGCCTGGAGCAGCTGCTGCATTGTGGAGCTGAGGAGGGACCCTGAGGTATTAAAAAGTCTCTTTTTCCCAGCTCTGAGATAGAAGAAGAAGTTGGGATTCCTTGGCTCTGGTTCTCAAGGCTGTTTATTCTGTTATCTATTACATTCTTTTTCTGACCTGTGGAGGTCTGTCCAGCAGGTTGGTTCATGGCACACTGACCGCCCTTGGGGTGATGTTATCTTTTTATACTAAAAACTACATGTACATTATTTACAATAATTATCCAATACCTATCACCTATGTTAGACAGTCTGTCTCTACCCTAAACCAATCCAAAAGTGCCACCATCACACAGAAGATGGAGAACAAGAAGAGGAAAGAAGAAGGACAAGGCACATCCAAATCCCTCCATCTTGGCTTCTGAACCCCCATTCTAAAAATCCCAAATTTTACTTTTTCATCCTGTGACAAACTAACTATCTTTCTGCTTCAACTCTCGTGGCTTGTAAATCTTCACATAAAATTGCTAATTTTCTCCATGGGTTAAAATCAAAGGCACAGGTGCCTTTGGGTTCATGCCAAGCTCTCTGAGGCCCCTGGCAGGAGGGGCAGAGGGATGTCCTGGGTTCTGACCATGCAGGACCCAGGTTTGCTCTCTCCTCAGTCAATTCCTGCAGGAGGAGGCTGGGGAACCCCAAGCAGAGATCCTATCACAGGATCATTGAATCATAGAACAGTTTGGATTGAGCTGGACATTTGAAGGCCATCAAGTCCAACTCCCTGCAATGAGTAGGGGCCTCTTCACTTAGGTTGGGTTCCTCAGAGCCCCTCCAGCTTGGCCCTGAATGTTTCCAGGGATGGGCCATCCACCACCTCTCTGGGCAACCTGTTCCAGAGTTTTACCACCCTCACTGTAAACTACTTTTTTCCCCTTATTCCTCATCTGGTCCTAAGGCAGGCACTGATGGCTGCTACACAGAATCCTGCCCTTTCTAAATGCGTGAGCTGATTAAAAGCAACACCTCTGGTGAGTCCTGAAAGTCACTCCTTCTTGCCCCCAACAGATCAGTGTTAGAGGATGTGCCCAGCATCTCTGAGCCTTGGAGGGAGGACATGGTGCCTTCCCCATGAGTCCCTGCCCAAGGACTCTCACTCTGGAAAGCTGCTCCATTTCTGAGAGGCAGATGTGCTCAGCCTCCTCCCTGGCCCTGCTGCAGCACAGGAATGGGGATCTTCAGAAATAGCCCAGGTCTGATCACACAGGTGTACTACACATGGCCATGAGAGATGCTCAGCTCAGTTTCTTGGAGTTTTTCTTCCTTTTTTACCATTACTCAGGAGACTCAACTCATTTCCAGAAGGAATAAGTGTGTGCCAGGGGTGCATATAAAGTGTATATGATTGACCATCAGATAAGACATAAGTAGAGCTGTCTTCAGGTGGTTCCCAGCAGCATTGCACCCATCTCTATCCCACCTGCCTGCCCTCAGCCAGGGGACAGTGCTGGCAGCCAGGCAGAGGGACCCTTCCTCACAAAAGGTCCTTTGGGGCTGGATGTGGAGCAGACCCAAAGCCAGCCTGGTTTATCTGGCTGAAGGAAGAAATTCATTCTGCAGAGGCAGAGAGGAGAACTCCCAGGTGGTGAGCCTGGTGCAGGCAAGGAGAAACTCCTCACAGTCACACAAGGGACAGCAGGAATTAGGGAGATTGCACTGAGGCATGGGAGCTTTGGATGTCTGCAGAGCGTGGGGCAGCCAGGAGAGCCTGAGGGTGCTGCTGTTCACTGAGCCTTTACAGACCAACACACACTTCCAGGGCAAGTCTCTCCTCAGACAGCTTTGGTTCCAGCCTGTTCCTCTGCCCAGGACACTTGGAGGAGAGGGACAGTGCCAGCCTGCACCCCAAACAACCCCATCACCCCCAGCACTCCTGATAATCCCACTTCACCTCCACGCTGCTGGATTGAGGCTCTTGGAGCTCTCTGGGGTTGCCCCCCTTTGCAGAGCACTGGGGGCCTGCTCCTCATGGAATTCCATCACATTCTGATCCTCATGGAATCCCATCACCCCTCATATCCTGTGTTATTCACAGCACCCCTCACTTCACACCATGGTTGTACACATACACACACTCATCCAGTTCCATTTTACCTGTTTTAAAACTGTGCAGTGTGAGGGCAGACCAAATGGAAATAATTTGTACCAAAAGCTGTGCAGTGCATCAGTGAATGTTGTGTATCCTAGGATGGGTGGTATTTACTCCACAAATGCAGCCCAGACTGGGATATTAAAATATTTTTTAGATAATCACGACATCATAACTGAAACCTGGAGGTGCCACACACAGGCAAGCTGGGGGGAAGTGTTAATAGAGCCCTAGAAGTGGCAATTTCCCTTCTTGCCCCAGGTTCCTGCTGGATTGGGATGTTGGGAAAGGCACACTGCCCCTCTCTGTTTTCCAAATGTGGCTTGGCAAAAGTACAGAAAAGGCTTTGCCAGTCAGCAAAAGGAGCTACAGCAGCAATCATGGCAGGGACCTTTGGACATTCTGGAGAACTTTCTGGAGAGGACTTAGGCAGGGAGGAGGAGTGACCTCTTATCTTTGCCCCATTTTTCTGGCTTTTCTCCTCCCTTCTCCTTGCCCTGTTCTCTCCCCAGCCCTTTCACTTGTGAGGAGGCTGAGACAGAGACTTGCTTTATTCATGCAGAAGGTTTGAGAGAGGAGAAAGGACTGAATCCCATTAAATGCACTTCACACTCCCCAGACATCAGGCACCTTTCCAGCACACCCACCTACTGTGTCCTGGAACCAGCAGCAGTGCTGTTTTTGGCACTGGGAACACAGGGACCAAAAGGATCTCTCTGCTTGTCTGGGCCAGCCACACACTGTCAAGGAAAGCTTCAAAAAGTTCAATAGTTTGCCAAGCTGCTTCCTTAAACTAGTTAGGATTTTTTAAATTTTCCTTTTTTGCCCCCAGAGTATCATTTGTTTGTACCTATTTTCCCTGGATAATGTTATGACAAACTTTGAAGGCAGTAGCTGAATTTCCAGAGGAGGAAGGAAAGAAGATACAGGGTGAAATGTGCCATGGATGTGTAGTGATCTCAGTGCTACCCATCCTCCTGGATTGCTTGTGCTGCAAACCCACTGGCATGTCCAAAATATGTAGAGGTTCATCTGCATTTTTTTGAGGGAAAAAGATAACCAACACCAGCAGATTTGTTATTTTCATCTACAGAACCACAAACTGGGGTGGATGTGAGGGAGCCCACCAGGGATTACTAATTTTATGTCCAGAGCACCCAGAGGTGTGGGGCTTGGAGGAAAGTGCCTCAATCTTCCTCTTCTCCATTTACTCCATGCTGCAAACTTCATTTCCAGCACAGCAGAGCTCTGGGCAGCCTGACAGAAATAATGGAAGTCTGCAGGGCTCAGTGCCAGCAGAGCTCCCCAAATTGTGTTGTGCTCTCCATGGATGCATGGGGTACAGCTGCCCTGGGTCATGGGTCTGAAGAGCCCAGATTTGGAAACTTTTTTTGCCAGTGTTAACTTTTTTTTTTTTTGCAGGGAATTAGTGCAAGCAAGCTGCACTTCAGCTTCCTCTTAGCTTCAGTGCTGAGAGAGCTGCAGTCTCATAAAAATCCCAGCAGTGTTCTTTCCATGAGGTTTTTTTGTGGAGGAGGCCAGCCAGCAGGCAGGAATGGGGAGATTTCTCCCACAGGGCAGGTGAAGGCAGGCTGGGGGCAGCCAGTCCAGGGGCTGATGCAATTTTATCAGTGAGGAGGTGATAAAGGGATGCCCTCACCTCCTCATCCAGCCCTGACCAGGCAGGGTCACTTCACAGCAGGTGCAAGATCAACATCCAGATTATTTCTGTGGCTTTCTTCTGTGTTTCCTAACGCAATGTTTGCGGTGTTTTGTGAAACAAGTGTTTGTGGAAGAATTAGGCCAGATACAAAGGCTCTTGGTACAGATACAAAGAGCAAACCCTGACCCATGACAGAAATTTCTTTTATCTGCTCCCTCGCGTGCCCTGATTGTTCCCATGCCCAGCTCCTCAAGGACACAAATCTGTCACAATCTCCATCAAGCAGTCCCAGTTCTGGAGCCCAAAAGGACTGAGAAGAATTAGCTCCCTTTTGAGGTCCCCCAGACCAGCCTTTGGGGTGCTGCATCCCCCCCAGCTGCCTTTCAGGGTGCCAGGCTCTCAGGGCCTCCCAAGATGTGCAGATGGAGCTGGAGTTTCTTTCCCCTTCCCCAGGGGAAATCAGAGGCAGGAAATTATATGGCTGCTACACACACTCCCACACCCTGCAGAATCCATCCTTCCATGAAAATGCCAGAGAGATTTAAACAGCTTGCATAATTTCAAGAGGAAGCAGCGAGAGTAGAAATAAATATACATTGTAATTGTATAACGTCACTGGGTTCAGAAAAAAAAGCAAAAAACGAGAAGGAAAATATAATAAAACAAAGCTATGTGCTTACAAAGGAAACCAGATCTGCAGGAAAGCATGGCAGGGAGAATGCCCATGGTCCAATGGGACTGGATCTACAGGAAAGCATGGCAGGGACAGTGCCCATGATCCAAGTGAATCTGCAGGAAGGCATGGCAGGGACAGTGCCCATGATCCAAGTGAATCTGCAGGAAGGCATGGCAGGGACAGTGCCCATGATCCAAGTGGATCTATAGGAAAGCATGGCAGGGACAGTGCCCATGATCCAAAGGGAGTGGATCTACAGGAAAGCATGGCAGGGACAGTGCCCATGATCCAAAGGGAGTGCTGCCACACTGCTCCCAGTCCAGCACTACTGTCACTTCTCCAGTGACAGCCACCAGTGCCACCCATTGCTGCAGGCAGCTGCTGGCACTCCAGCTGTTTAGTAGAAGTTACAATGAATGCATGGACAGATAACCTCAAAAATCCCCACTTTGAGAATTTTTTTTTTTGAAATTATTTTCTGTTCTTAACTTGTGTTTTAAATTATCAAATGCTGATCCACATGCATTAGCCAGGGTGTGGAAATTTCACTTAATAACTAATATAACTAATGGAATAAAAACCTCTTCCAAGTTCCAAGGTGAAAAAAAGAGCTTAATCTGCAGTTACCAGTGGACACAGAGAAGCACAGTGCCCTCAATCACTCAGAGATTCTTTCCCCATGGATTTGCCCATTTAAGATAGCAGCACTTCAGGAAAGAGTTCCCACCTGTTCTGTATGCCTAAAATAAATTACTGGGCATTTTGTGGGCTGAAGTACAAGATCTTTAACGCTGCAAGAGGGAAAGGCTACAGAGAAGTGAGGTGGCTGGTGACCCTGTGGCAGAACATGGCATTCTTGGCAGAGGCAAGCCCCATTCCCCCTGCAAACAAAAGGAGCATCAAATCCAGGGGTTTGCATGCTGTGATGACATTCATCCCAGCAGGGCTCTGCTCCCGAGGAGAGCAGGCACCAGGAAATTATGTGCAATACATTTAGCTGATTTACAGCTCTGTGCTTGTGCAAGCCCACTGTCAGCTCCAGTTACTTTACAGCCAGCAGCAGCTTCAAGCCATTTAAAGGTTTCTTTTCCAGCTCACAAGGTGCAAAGGAAGTCTACGAAAATCATGAGTTAAAGGGAAAACATAATTTCCAGAAGGAAAATGCACATTACCCCATAAGAAAGAAGAGTCTGATATGTCCCTTAGAAGGAAATTCCCCATCCCAGCCCAGGCACCAAAGAACTGAAAGAGGGGCTGGTGGGGGGCACTGGGCAGTGGTGGCTCCTTTGAGCACAAGGAGACTTCAGTTAGGATGAAAAGGGTGGAATGGATGCCATCATCACATGGCATTTTCATCCAGGATAGCAAGAATCTGCCTGTTGTTACCCCCCTCTTACCCTGTGCATAGATTAATAGTATTAATTTGAATTAATAGTATTAATATGAATTTATCTGGAGGCAAACAGCAATTCTCAGAAAAGCACTGGCAAGCTTGGGTAAGGCAGAAATAGATCCAGTCAACACACAAGTCTCGGATTCATACATTTTGAGAAAAATGTGAAATCATTTAATAATAATTCTGTTTCTTATGACACTGCATCATAAGGAAATACAAGACATCTCTTAATGTGCAAAACTTAAAGTTAATTTTTAACTTTCCTTCTTTATCTACCTCTAATCTAAGCTCAGCTATCACAGTGGGCACCTCTCCAATTTCTGCTTATAATTTTGAGTCACCCTTCCCATGGCTCTTTGGCTCTCACGCAAAGACTAACATTGAACTTTGTGCATTACCAACTTTTCTTCACTGTGACTTTCTTCTCCTTAAAAAATCACCCAAACTGAGTCCATTTTACTTTTAATGCATTTACATTTTAGCTTCTTTAAGCCTGGTGAGGACCTCACTGAGCTGCAATTTGGACAATCTTCAAAGTTGAGAGGAGCAAATGTGATTTCTGCTGTCCATATCTACCATCTTTCGTTAAAGTCCTTGCTGTGCACATGGTGGAAGCACTAGGAAGTGTCAGAGTTTACTGCAATTCCTAGATAAGCTGGAGCAGAGGACTTCTTTCGCATTTCTTACGTACATTAGAGGGTGTATCTGTATCTCCTTATTGCTGAAATTTCACCATAGCTGGACTTGCCTTGCTGCACCCTCTCCATCTTCATCAGACTCAGTAAGGAGAAAAAACTCCAAAGAATATTTTTTTTTTTTCAGTTTCATTTCTGATTTTCTGAAATGTAAGTTGGTTGTTTCGGGGTTTTTTTTCCTCTTGAGTGGAACATGGAACTTATTCACTACCAGGGCATCAAGGGACACCATTTAGATCCAGACCACTCTAAATTATATCCAAACACATAGGGAGAGACAATTGCTGCCTCATAGCATTTAAAGCTGGGATATCTTCTCTAAACCATTGACATAGAAATAATTGTTTGCAAGATCCCACTCTTTTGTTTGAAAACATGTTAGAGCTCTGAAAATATGGTCTGACTGTAGAGGGGTTAAAGCACCAGCACAGACCATGTGGTACCCAGAGAGAAAAGCCCTCTGGGGAGTGTTCTTCCTTGCATCCCTATCAATGCACAGGGAAGACCTCTCCATCCCCAGGTCAGAGACCTACACGGGCTCCACACCCCCTCCACAGCAGGCACAAACTCCTTCTGTCCTCTTGTCACTGACAACAAAACCACGGGGCACAAATTTGGTTCCATCCCACCCCTCCACTTCCATGCCCTTCTCCTGAGCCCCTTCCTCCTGGCTGGGAACTTCCTGGCAGTTCGAGAAGCACTGAGTGCTACAGCAAAAGCCAAATGTTTGGTCTTGACAAATGCAGCATGGAATGATTTTAAACCAGCATAATAAAGATAACACTTAATGAGAGACCTACACATGATTTTTTACCTAATGCAACGTTTTTTGTTTGAGTACAGCTCAATGCAAGTACCACCTAAAACATTAAAATTGAATTACTAGCTCAGAAATGCACCTTTTGCCATGCACATAAGCAATTTGTCTTGTATTTTGAATATGGAATTAATAAATAAAACTTAGCACCTATGTTGTGTCTCAAACTGCTTTTAAAATTAATTAACTCTCACCAGCTTGTGTGAGGCAGAAAAACATTATTAGCCTAGTTTTTACACACTGAGGCAGAGAGCCTTCTGCAGCCTGCAAACTCCTTGGGCAACATCACCACTGAGCTCTTTAAACAGCACTTTTAACTCCTGGAGCTCGGATTACTTTGCAAAGGAAATTGGCTTCCCTTCCTTGAGATGAAAGGAGCCAGGAGGAGAAGAGAGCTGTCAATTCTGAGGTCCAGACATGCTTTATTTAAATCCCTGGGCTCCAGATGCTTGCCCTGTCCCCTTGGCTGCTGACAGGCACAGGGTGTGAGGAGGGTCTCTCTCAGCAATGGCAGCCTGGAACAAGGTGGGCACAGGGCAGAAGCTCCAGGCCCTGGGCAGGGTTTCCTGGGGTCTCCTCCTCATCCAAAGCAGGATCCTGAGCCCTCAGCCTTCCACAGGGGACTGCAATTTTAGAAGAAATTGCTGTGCCAGCTTTCCTGTGGTTATTACCTGGTTCCTGTTGGCCAAGAGCCAGACACCTCTGGTCTCAGCCAAGGTGCAGCTCTCGGGCCCTGGAGGCTCAGACCTGAGCTGTGACTTGGGACTGGCAAGCCCTGAAGGACCTTCCTGGGGCCAAATGCTCCAGGACAGGAGATGGGACAGCTCTGTGGGCTCCTGTAACCTGCTAGAGAGTGGCAGGACAGGCTGGGAGCCCCAGGCACCCTCCCTGGGCATTACCCCAGCCCTCAGACAGGCTGCTCTGCCTGAACACACCATGCAGCCGGTGATGACACGAACAACAGATTTGTCTGGGGCCAAGATGTGAGATTAAAACACCCACAGCCTCCTCCAGGGCTCGGTGAGGAGGAGCACTGGAGTACACGTGCAGGCACAGACACAAGCTGCCCTCATGGACGCTTGCCAGAGTGGAGACAAACCCCGAGCCAAACCCGGGGCAAAAGGCAGGGTTGTTTTGGTTCACTTCTGTTTGCTGAAAATAATTCAATGGAAGAACTAAGCAAAAAGGGCTTGTAGGATTGCTGCTGCCAGGTGACAAAGGCCATTTTAAGGAAGGCCATGGCTTGACCTGGCCTTACCTCACCTTGCTGGCTGTTCATCCCCTCACGTCTCCCACTCTCACACCAGCCCTCTCTCCCACTTTCTGGCATGTGACCTCCTCCAACCTCAGCCCCATCTGGTGTGTGCTGTGCTCAAGACAACACTATCTACACCTGATAAATACCACACAGTCAGGTAACAATAGGCTGAGTGCTCTGGAGCTGGTTACTGGCAAAAGTAAATTGTCCTCTGCAGCAGCATCTCAGACCAAGTAAATGGTCCTTGTGAAGCACAGGGGACCCTACATGGGCACAGGTCTGATGGTCCTTGTAAAGCACAGGGGATTCTACATGGACACAGGTCTGATGGTCCTTATAAAGCACAGGGGACCCTACATGGACACAGGTCTGATGGTCCTTGTAAAGCACAGGGGATTCTACATGGACACAGGTCTGATGGTCCTTATAAAGCACAGGGGACCCTACATGGGCACAGGTCTGATGGTCCTTGTGAAACACAGGGGACCCTACATGGACACAGGCCTGATGGTCCTTGTAAAGCACAGGGGACCCTACATGGACACAGGTCTGATGGTCCTTGTGAAGCACAGGGGACCCTACATGGACACAGGTCTGATGGTCCTTGTGAAGCACAAGGGACTCTATATGGGCACAGGTCTGATGGTCCTTGTGAAGCACAGGGGATTCTACACAGCCACTTGCTTGATTTAAATTCTGAGTTGATGTTGCAGGGGAGGGAAAAGCTGTGAAAGTTATAAATATCCTGCAGATTTCTGCAGCAGGTGATTATGTCACGGGGACATGACCCCTGTTGTCACCACCCTGGTCTCTACAGGAGTTCAGGCAGCAGTGGGATGTTGAAAAAGTTGAAAATCTGTCAGCCAAGCATGGTGTGTGAGGCAGAAAAGGCCAGCAGGTTCCTCAGTGCCAGGAGCTGACAAGGGGTGGGAGGAACCCCAGAGCAGAGGTCACATCTCATCACCCCCTGCACACTCTCTCTCCTCTGCAGCTCCAGGTGATTTCTCTGCAGCAGGCACATGGGGAGGCACTCACCTGCTTCCATCTCAGCTGGCACCTCACAGGGCAGAGGGCAGCTCAGATGCATTTTTCAAAAACAAAAAGAAAAACCAACCAAAGAAATAAAACAGGAGAATCCCCCCACATTTAAAGAAGGGAGCAAAGCAAAGCCCCAGAAGACTTTTGGTGACATTCCCAGCACTTCCAGTGGCTCTTGGCTTCTGGCCAGCCTGGGTGAACAGGTTCTACCATATTCTGTAGTCTCCTCTCCTCACCAGAGACTGCACTGGCAAGACCTCGGGGTGCTTGCATGTCATATCTCAATTAACTGGGTCTTAATTTGTAGGGAAAAACCCCAAACCCAAACCCCACCATCACCACCAAAAACACCCACACAAAACCCCACAAACAAACACAACAAAACAAACAAAACCAGAAAAAACCAACAACAGCAACCCTCCCAAATAAATAATAATAATTATAAAAGATTTTTTAAAAACCCACAGGGCTCCTCTGAGAGCAAGTCCCAGCAGAGCTCAGAGGTCTCTCAAGTAGTTCAAGCATTATGTGAGACCAAAGCCAGAGGCTATTGAGGGGCAAGACCTAAAGGGCCCCCCTCTTCTGGGTTTTTCTTCACTTAGCAGATTTGCTGAGGTTTAGCAGCAGCAGCAGCAGCAGCTTGTAATGCAGCAGTGGCTGCTCCCTCCTCCAAATGATCATTTAGCCCAGGCTTACCAAGCCATTCATTTCATGCTTATTAACCTTTGGAGTATTGTTTTGTCCAGGCTGCCAGACAAATTAACTTTTAAGAGGGGTCTGTATGGATGTCTGCAAACTCCCTTAGACACAAAGCAACTCTTAAGGAATATTTAATGAAATATGAAACAGTCAGTTTATCTATCTATAAACTAACACATCGTTCTGGACAACAACTCATTGGAAGTGCTGTGGGTAATTCTCAGGGAAAAAAAAAAAAGAGTATCTAAAGAGGCAAATAGGGAAGGAAAGCAAGGCAGGTACATCTACAGAAGTGCTCTAAAATCCCCATGCCAGATCCCTGCACAGCACACCAAACCCAAGCACTGGACTGCAGCAAAATGCCAGAAGGAGGTGGCAGCTCCAGGGGGCTTGGATGACACTAATTTGTCACTGTGGAGAAGCCTGTGGAAAGCAGATTCCCTAAAAATTGGCCCAGAGATTTTCTCTCACCACATACTTGCATGCAGGCCAATTCTCCCTCTTAACATACTTTGCCTTTTGTCTTGTTTTTCTGACTTGCAACAACAACCCAAATAAACCTCTGGAAACAATGAAAGCATTAAAGGGAAATGTCATGGCTATCAATAAATGCCTTTGTGGCTGTGGGAGCAGAGAAGGCATGATGTCACTGGGGGGAATAGCTTAGAAAGTTCCATTGAGAAAAGGGATTTGCCTTTAACAGATGCAAAACATGCTCTGTGCCACCCAGATATCCAGGAGAGCACTGGGCTGTGATGCAGCACAGGCCAGGAAACTGATTTAATTCAGAAGTCACAGAAGAAAATTGTACTTATTTACCACGGGGCACAGAAAGGTGATGAGTGCAGGGTTTAATTCTGTGAGCAAAGATATTGAGGGGAGCATTCTCCATACACTGAGACATAATAGCAACCCCTCAAGGTGCATGAGAAATGCTGAGGCTGAGTGAAGCGCTGCAGCTGAGCTGTTGAGCTCCACTGTAGCACTTTGTATGAAATCCAATACCAAGTTTGCTCCTCTCACCCTGGCTGCCTGATGGACCTCTGTTGGTTTCAGGTGCATGACAAAGGGATGAGCCTCCTCTCCTGGTGACAGAGATGTTTTAATTTTCTTGTTGACTTTGTCCTGAAGTGGACTGGAAACAGCAGCTTGGTCCTTCAGGGCTGGGCAGTGATTCAAAAAGCCACCTCTGGTCACCTTCCAGCTTCCACCCTTTAGTGGCTCAACTATTTTAAGTGCATCACTTAACAGCTTTCTGGCTGGTGGCTCTCAATACTGACAAGTACACTGGATTGAGATCAGATAACAGATTTTCAACCTGAGAAGAGCCAACACTGTGATGGTTAATTTTGGGTCCAGATGTTACCCTCCTGAAATTCCTGGGTGGGATCTGAAATTTCTTGTTTCTGCAGCTACAGAGGTCCAGAGGTGAGTCAGGGCTCCAGTTCTGGGCTGGGTAAATGCTGCTGTAACACATTTAAACACCTCTTCAGCTCACTAAAAACCTGAGCCTTCCCCACCTGGGAATAAGAGTGGAAAAGCAGAGTCCCAGACAGCAAGGTCCTGCAAAGCTTTCTGGTTTTCCTCTCTACAGTCACCCTCTTCTAAGGAACAACTCTGGAGGAAAATTATATCAACTTACAGTATTACAACAAACTTCATAGTGAGAAAGTACTGGCTCCTGGCAGTCTGTGCTGGGATATATAGAAATTATGGACTTTTGCCCAAACCCACGATCTGTTGGGCTGATGAAAGGCATGAGCAGGTATGAAACAAGGTGAGCAGAGAGCCCTCCTGCCTGTGCTTGAGGTCATCCTCCCTCTCTCATTTGCAGCATGGCAATTGCCAGCTGCCAGAGGCATCCACAGGTCACAAACAGGGGAAGACAGCTCCAACTGGAGCACTGGGAAGTGCTAAGGTACAGTTCTCTTCTGGGAGAAGTGGTGGTTTGAAAATGTCAGTGCAGAGCTCGGAGTGTGTCTGCAGGGCAGAGAGCAGCACTGCCAGGCACAGCTGAGCCTCAAAGAGCTGCTGGCACAGGAGGGACACAGGCAGCTCTGGAGCACCTCAGACACAGGGCAGGTCCAGCTGACAGTGACCTTGAACTGCCTGGAGTGCAGACAGAGCTCCATCCTGTCCCCTGTACCCACACTGGGGGCCAGCTCTGCTCTCCACTTACCCCAGCCTCAGTCCTGGGAGCAGACTGGCACACCCCATGGCTCCCTGCTTGCCTCCACGTTTCCTTTAATGTCACCAAGGCCACTGCAGGCACTGCTGTGGACCTGCTCCTTCTCACAGCAGGCAGAGATGCGCCCCCTTCCCACTGTTTAGATGCTGCAAATCCTCCTGGCCCTTTCATCAGGATGGATGATTTCTGGCTCTCCTCCCCCAAAAGTCAAGTTGTTACAGCTAGAATCCACTGAATGCTCCTGTTTATAAAGCAAAGGCCAGCACAGCTCACATTTCCAAAGCATAGCTGGATTTGGTTTAGAGAAAGAGCAGTGAAGTCATAACAACTTATTCTATCATTAAATTCAGCTGTCCCAGTTTGGGCAGACTTGGGAAGCAAGACAGTTGTAGGCTGAAGTTAAGCAGACCTTTTTCAGGGCAGATTTGTGCTCTAAAATGCTATAATTTGTGGTTGTTAGGGTCCCTTCACAAGGCTCCTGTGCAATGCTAGCACATGAAGGGTCACTACAAATGTCTACCATATGCTGCACAGGCACAGTTTCCTCCAGAGGTTTTCATTATTACATTTTTATTTTTTCCTTTAATTCCCCAGACGGGGAAGTAGATTCAGTTGTATTGATGGGAGGAATTTCACCTGTTCAAATCAGGTCTTGAGGGATCTGGACATGCTTTTTTTTAATGTTTCCTGATAAGCATTCAGACCCTTGGAGTGGCAGTCATGCTTCTCATTTCCTTGCACATACCCCAAGTACCTGTGGCTGTGCTGCACAGGGCTAAGGCAACACAAGAGCCCTCTGCTTGCTTAACAGAAGAATGTAAATGAATGTCAGTCTCACCTCTAATGTCACACAAGAGTCAACACAGGAAGATTATATTCCACCAAAAGCCTTGGCCTGCAGGTCACTGTCCCCCTGCCATCCTACTGCAGCTATTCCAGGAAAGTCAACAGACCTCGACCAGTCACCTCTTCCAGGTGGGTCAACAAATGATACCACTGAGTTCATTTAGACTTTTTAAAAGCATGGCTTTTCTAACTGGGAAAATATATACTGAGCAAATTTCATTCTAGCTCAGACACTCTTAGACAAATTAGAGTACAAAGTTCCTCTGCTTGTTTTGTTTCTCCACAAAAGCATTTGCAAAAAAAAAGGCTAATCCACATCATTAACTGTACTAAGTTGGTGAATCAGCCAATTCTATATTTAAGTTTCTACTTCTGGGTTTCTACACATGATGAAGAAAGATTAGCTGTCACAATTTGTGGACTGCAGTCAAAACCTGTGGCTTTTCAACACTTTCTTATAGGGCTCCTGAGTTTTGGCCCGAGTTGCAATTTCAAGAGATCTATTCTCAGTGAAGTTGTGGATCAGAAGTAACAGCCAAATTAATGCAAACAAAAGGTAGCAGGTCAGGTAACTTGCAGAACAAATGCTTGGGAACCCACTTACATTACTCTTTACACAGACAGCTTTATTTGGAAGTACCTGTTCTGAGCAATTCAAAACCACATTTTTTATTGTGAAGGAGGCAGATTTGGGCTCCGAGAGGTTCAGGATGAGAAGAAATAAAAGACTACTTTTTACAGCAATGCATTCTGTTTCCCAGCTAAATCTGTCCTTAGGTCTTACTAAGGACATGTAGAAAGTGTTATAGCTCCCATTTGATGTGCAGCACAGAGGCCTGGTCCTACCTTCACTTAACAGCACTCTGCTCACAGCCAAGGTAACTTTGCCTGGCTGTTCTAAGGTATTTCTGCAGCCACTGGAAAAATGTGAATTTTAATATTCCACCTGGATATAATAGGAAGGTGAATACCAGAAGCTCTTGAAGCAGAACTCATCCTTCAGCTCATGAGTGGAAGTGATGTCTTTCTTGACTTTGTAGCATTGTTGAAGATTCAACAAATTTCCCCTTCGACCTCCACATACTCTAGAGAAAGATTCCAAAAAGGGTGATACTTGAATTTCCCTAAAGCCTCACATTTTATGGAACATATAGTACAAAGACTGAGAACCATGGCTGCAACTGAGCTTGGGAGTGTTCCCATCCAGTGAGGGCTGCACTGGAAGGAGGATGAGGAGGAAATCAAGGAGATTGTGTGGGAGGTATAGAAGCACTCTTCAGTTCATCATTATGCACTTACCGTTTTTAGGACCACTGATGACATTCAAACTAACTCTAAAATACTGGATTAGATTGCTTCAGGACTTCCCTCAGGCCTTAAGAAATTTTCAGGTATTTTTAAATCACGACTAATTACAAGATGTGAGCTGATGCAAAACAACTCTGTCTTTTTCTACAGCCATCTTACTCTTACACAGTCTTGTTTATTTAATGGTGTCTTAATCCAAGCTAATCACGTCCCTAGCAGCAAATTATGTTCTAAATGACAATGAATTATGTTAGCAGGAGGATAATCAGGGGAGAACAATCCAATCACTTCTAGTTTTTTCAGCATACCTTAATCAAAAACGGCAGAGAAGAAGAAGAAGAAGAAGAAGAAGAAGAAGAAGAAGAAGAAGTAGAAGAAGAAGAAGAAGAAGAAGAAGAAGAAGGAGGAGGAGGAGAAGAAGAAGAAGAAGTAGAAGAAGAAGACACATTGCAGAGCAGAACATGAGAGGAGTGAGGTATTGCTGAACATTCCTGGACCTGCATTGAGCAGGTGTGAAGAAAGTGCAGGACCCTCCCATCAGAGCTGTGCCTTCAGCTTTGTACTGGCTGCAGGGCAAGTAAGACAGGGAAATGGAGGAAATGGGAGGAGGCACAAGGAGGGGGTAGAAGGAGGGTGGTGAACAGTATTACCTGGACTTGAAAGCACATTTAGTAATGAATAAATGATAATTTATTAGTCCTGCACTAGGAACCTGCACTAGCCTTCAGAAAAGCCCCTGGTGGGTCAGTTCAGGCTGAGTGTGGCTGGGGCTGATGTGAAGAGTGGGGAGGGGAGGAGCAGGGTTGGAGTGTCCAGACTTGCAGCATCTCGGTGGATGCTGAGCACAGACACAGTGCACTGCAGAGCTGCACTGCCCCTTCTCTCCCCCAGGCTGTTTGTTTTCCAGGGAAGCACTGGAGTAAGGATACTGGGTATTTATCAGCCTTTCCAATGCCCTGAGAGACAGGCCACATGTCAAACATGCTATTTATCAGGAAGCACTTTTATTGATTTTTTTTGATAAGAGAGTAAAATATTGGCAAAGGCTTCTCTTACTCCTTATCATGAACATCAACACAGAGCAAATTTCATGCATTAGTCCCTTACTTTTTTGACAATAATGTAGAAAGCTTAAATAAACTCACTCATTTTGCAGCAATGTTGCTTCTGGAATTGCTGCTTTGTAGCAGTTATTCAGTTGCTGGAAGTGTCAGATCAGCAGCCAAACAGCACAGCCAGTCCTGGCACTCAGAGGGGATTATCTGGGGCTAGAGAACTGCCCCATGCAAAAACAGATGCTAGCAACAATTTGCTAAAGTGATATGTCCTGTCCCACAGTTGAAAAGTACCCTGGGACCCTTTCTCCATCTGCCTGCACACAGCTGTCATTTGTTTCAGCCTGATTCAAAAGTACATTTTGTCTTCAACAGTTTCATATCAGCCACAAACACCATGAGAAAACAGGACAAAGCCTTCTCTGCAGTGGGAAAAAAACCTTAATGGACAGCTTTTTTTCAGCAAGCCTTAGGAGAAAAACCATGCTTCTAAAAAGGCAGTAAATAAATTGAGATTCAGCCTAAGTGAATGCAGGCTGGTATGTTTTGGGGGAAGGGAGGAAGGGGAGGAGTACAAAGAAAAGGCACTTAGAGTCTTGAAAAAAGCTGAGAATCAATAAACAGACTGAAGAACAGCGAACAAAATGCACCAGGATTGAAAATGAAAAAAAAAAACAACCCAACCCTCCAGCCTTGGGGAATTAGTGCTGCATATACAGCTGCAATGGCCCAGGAAAAGAAAAATTAAGGGATCTTAAACTGTTGATGGCTGTGGCCAAAACCCCACACATCTTTAGCTCCCCATTTTAAAAAGGACCTGGTATTTCCTATATCCCACCTTATGGCTCTTTAGGACTGGGATCAAACCTGGAAGAGTTGGGGTAGCAGTTTTCTGCCACTCTCAGGGGTTATTCCTGTCTCATGGGGTAGGAAGGAATACTACAAGAAGAGGAGGCTTAGGAATTTGCCTTGGGAAGTTTGTAACCATGAATTGTATACAGTGAATGTTCTCAGCACCATAGCAAGTTTATAACAAACATGTGTAATGGAATATGTATTTATTCTGCTTCTATTTCTTTCTTCAAAATGCACTGCCATAAGCCTGCTAGGCCTCTTAAAGCTTGGGATCCTGTTTGTTTAAGATGCTCTTTTCCTGCTGGAGATGTGCTTTTTCAGGCTGAGCACAGGGAGCTCAGGCAGTGAAGCTCTAAACACCTCTCCCATCGATTCCTGCTATCATGCTGAGGAGAAAAATAAGATAATCTCACCAGACCCTGCTCACGTCATGAAAATGCACAGGCAAGAAGACAGAGCACGAGGAAAAGCACCTTGTCTCAGCACAAATGTCCCCCTCATCTAGGGCAGGTTTCCATGGGGTGGGTTGATATTTCTGGCACTGACAGCCCAGCTGTGGATGTGTGAGCAGGTCTGGCCCATCCCAGCAGGAGTTTTCCCTGTGTGTGACCGCAGTGATGGGAGCCAGAGCCTTCACACAGGGGCAGTGATCTGGCACTGAGGGACTGAAGAACCACAGAACCACAGCAGGATATTCTGAGTGGGAAGGGAACCTCAAGAGCCCAACTCTTAAACACCAGAGAAAACCCCAGAGGGCTGCCCCAGGCACAGGTCTTGCTCACCCTTGGGAGGAAGTTTTCCCTCATCCAAACACACTGCAGGGATCTCACCAACCTTGCAGCAGGCAGGTCTCTCAATGCCTGCCCCAGAGGCATTCAGGCAGTCAAGCCTTGGGTACAATGAACCTTTCTGAGGTTTGGGACCTGCTTTCTCTCAGGCATGGCACCAGCAGCCCATATGGCCCGTGCAGCTTGCTCTCCCTTGACAGGCAGCCCTGGCTGGTTTTTCTTTCTGGAAAGGATGCCTGATCAAGAGTCTTGCTTTAAGCCTGGTTTTCAGGAAAAATGGAAAAAAAACAAAAACCAAAAAACCAAAAAGCTCCCATGATTTTACTCTGCATGTACAATCTGGATCTCCCTTAGCAAGCTTTGGATCCATCAGCCCAGCTCACCCAGCTTTGACAAAGGAGTTGGCATTTCCAGCTGCAGTTGTTATTTCTCTTTTCTTTGCTGGACTAAGAGACTTTGGAGGTGGCGCGCATGAGGGGACCTGGTGGAGTGTGTCACATTGCCCACGGGGACATTTCCCTCTTCTGGAAACCAGAGCCTGTGGCTGGAGGGGCTGGGGCACTGACACCTGACTCTGTTTTACCCTCCTAGAGGGTGAGGGTAAATCTGTGGAACCCAGGAATGCAGAGACCTGGCCAGAGACAGCTGGCTTCTGCAGGTTTTGTGGGAACAGCTGGGCATTCAGCTCTCCCCAGGGAGAAGACTGAAGCATGGGGTCATGTTTTGTGGGCAGGGAACCCCCATGCCACAGAAACCATAGAGACAGACCTCATGGTGCTCCAGCTTCAGGAAGAGCTGCAGCTGAAGCTTTCATTTCCTTGGATGTCAGAGCCAGCCACCACCAAGACACAGATCTGCACCAAACCATCTGGTCACTGCCTCTTTCACTTCCCATCTTCCCTACCCAGCCCCCAGCCTGCTCTCTGAGCCCACTCCACTCCTGGGGTTAGAGCTTAAGAGGAAAGTATCTGCATAAAGTAATGCATTTCATAGTTTGCAGTTATATTCTGCCCTGCACATCTTCACATCTGTCACAGGTTTTCCTCAAGGTCTCAGCTCTACAGGCAGGATTCTCATATTCCCTAGGATGTAAATCTGAAATCACAAAATGATCTCATGGTTTGGTTTTTTTGTTTTTTTTTTGTCTCTGGTTTCAATCTCCCTTCCCTTTTCCAGTGTATGTTTCCCTGTGTTAATTTTCAACTATTTTCTACTTCCATTTTTTGCATATTCCTTCTCCTTCTCTCTCTTTTTGTCTGTGTTTTGTCTACTAGTCTCCTTTCCTCCTTCTGTCCTATTTCAAAATCTTCCTATGAGCCAAGCCTACTATCTGTAAAGACGATTGCTGTCAGCTTTAATAGGAGCTGAATTAACTCTCCTGGCTTTCATCTCCTCATCTTTTTTTTTTTTCTTTTTCCCTGCATCCTCTGTCTGTTCCCAGACAAAAATAAATCCTGGTTCCTGCTTCCATTTTCAACTTCTTGGGAATTTACTTGAACTTTTCTTTCCATTACTTACTCACACCCTTCTGCAGCCCCTCCTTGAGTCTTTCCAGCTCTGTCCATCTCACAGTAAACAATCTCCCTAATCTGCCATCTCCCCAGCTACTGAGCATTTCGGTCCACACCCGCCACTCTTGGATGGGAGCACCTCATACATATTTCAGATTAGGATCTCTCTCCCGTTCTCTCCCCTTTCCTTCACAAACCATGCCAAAAAGGCTGCTGTGGGGTTTTGTTCAGTAGTTCTGCCCCTTCCTTCCCTGCTCCTCCCTGGCTGATGCCAGAGATGTGGGTTACACAAAATTACAATTAGCCTGTTAAATACAGGAGAGATTTACTGTCTTGCTTTCTCCCCCAGAACACGACATGAAGCCTGATGTAATATCATCCAAATCCATGCAAGGACTGAGATGAAACTCCACACGAGCAGGAACAGACCCTGGGGAGAAGAGACTGGCAGAGGATGGGTGGAAAAAAAAGAATTGGATGGGAGAGAGGACTGTAGAAGATGGGAATAAAAGGGAATATTAGAGGAAGCCCACATTACCTGACACATGGTCTTCTCCCTTATGATCAGGATCTCCCTTGAAATCTGTGTTTCACTGAAACAAGTTATCATTCCCTGGGAAAGTTATTTTAGGAAGCTGATCTAGACAGTAGGGTAAAGGAGGATCCACCCATCATGATCTCAGCTATTTCTTTCCCATTGTTCATAGGAAAGTGATTTTCTTACAGCCACTGCTTCTCTCCAACTTCTGTGGTGTTCTGGGAAACAAAAAGGAAATGGGCAACTTTGTGTATCACCCAAACCTGATCACAGAATTACAAGCACGTCTGGAAGGGATTCAGTGACTTTGACAATCACAAAAAGGAGTGGATCCTTCTCCTTTCTGTCCCCAAAACCAGGAGGAGGGGACAGTGAGAGATGTTTATTGGAGAACCTCCCCTTCCTGTGGGGCCAGGAGGGAAAGGAAACAGAAACCAACAGGAATGGTTGAGAGATATGAGCATCTCCTACCCTCTCCCAAGGTGTGAGAGAGAACAGGAGATGGGGAGCAAGGATGAGAGCCTCTTCTAGATTTTCCTGGGCTGTGAAACATCTGGCTGGGAAAAGAGGAAATGTTTAGGATAGGTGCTGGGAGCAATATGGGAGCAGAGGGCTGAACCTAGCCCTGAGATTTCTTCAGAGATTTCTTCAGTTCCACAGTGGAAGAGGGTCAAAAGTGAAGTAAACACTTACATCCATGTTTTAGAGAACGTGCTTCCAGCCCTGGAAGTCTGTCTAGGCTGCTGCATGCAGGCACTTCTCCAAAACACAGGGGCTAAATGCAAAAAATGCAGACAGGAAAACCACTCCAAATTGCCAAACAGTTTTTTTCAGAAAAAAAAAAAAAAGAAGAGAATATGCAGAAGAAGAAAGAAGGAAAAAACCCCAAGATCATAAAAAAATAATTAAAAACATCTTAATTCACCAAAATTCAAATCAGCTATGTTATGTTAAGTGAATCATGCTAGTAAGTTAGAACTGCCTTGACTTGCCTTATCTAGGCACCAAGAAGTGCTGATGCACTTCTTTAAGTGCATCAGCAGTAAATTATGTACATTTGCCATGATGTTCTTGCAACCAGGATTAGGTTTCTGCAGGTTTTAGTTCTCCTCCTTTCCTATGGCAGGAGCTGAGATGGAAATGATGAACAACTCTGTTCATATGCTTCTCACCATTTCCCATTCCTGGATTACTGAAACTTTCTATCCAGGCACAGTGTAATTAGCAGCTCTTTCTGCCACACTGAGGCTTTGCAGCAGGTACGAGACACAAGCTCATGTCCCAGTCTCAGTCCACAATGCTGAATTAATGTGGTTTTCCACAGACTTGCATAACTGCAGGGAAATATCGGCAGGAAGGAAAATGCAATGATTCCACGTTCATTCAGATGAATTACAACCCCAAAAGAATAAGTGGATACTTGCTTGCAAAAGTCTGTAGACTTGAGAAACAGTAGATTGTGAAGAGAGGTAATGATGTTGATTGTCACTAGAAGGAAAAGGATTGCAGTATAAATAATGCAAGAGGGAAGGAAGAAGGGACAGACAAAAATAATATATTATTGGTCATAATCAATAATAATAATAATCCCCCTTGAATAGCTGAAGGCATAGGAGCATACCTCAGTAGCCTAAAAATGAGAACGTTAAAGAGAAGTAAAGCAGACCATGTTTTTACCACCTGTCAAGTAGCACATGACATGCTCCTGAGTAAATAAGGCAGTATGTCTGCTGGCAAAGTGAGCAGGGTATAATGCTGTCATCTGTCTATTGAGGGAACTCAAATCTGCCAATTCAGAGAAACTGGGCCTTCCTAGAAATCAGTAATTTCATCAGATTGATAATGAAAAACTGTTCTCTCTTTCCTTAAAGAACATCTCCTTTCTTTGGGTCAGTTTCCTGGGGAATCCCCCCACATCAAACTGTGAGCTGAAGAACTGGTGCCTGATGGTTCTGGTGACTGACTGTGCCAGAGAGCACAGTTTAGGATAAGTTCCTCAAGTGGCAGAGATTATATTTTTGCTAGTGCCAAAACTGCCTTTCTCTGCTCCCCTGCATCAGTGGCAGATTGTGCCTTTTGTTGTCTGGGCACCTTAGGGTGCTCTCCTTTCCCTCTGTAAAAGCACCTTGATTTTCTAGTGGAAACTGAAGGATACTTACATGTCTTCATACATCCATGAAACTCCCAAATAATAGAAGAGTTCTTTAGAATGCATTTGTGATTCCTCTGCAGAGAAAACTGAGAGGACTGAGGTCAAAGACAACTCACCATCTCTCCAACATTAGTCAGTGTGATGCATCTATACTTAGCTTTGCTTCACATCCTTTGGTATTCTCCTTCCTAAACACTTGTGTTTGCTACCTTGTAGCTGGAGCAAAGGTGACCCACTCTCCTGCCTTTAAAGGCAATTTAGAAAAGGGAAGACATCACCATGCAACAGAAAGGATGACTTGGCAGTAGATACTCTGCCAGCATGACTCATGCTGCTTTCCTAGGAAGGGGATTTTACCATGCCCTGGACATGGACCAGATGACTTTTTTTTTTTTTTAATTCAAAACACTGTCCTGTAAACCATGCACTGACCCCGTGACATTCAGGATAACTGAGTGGGAGGAAGGTAGTGCATAGTTTAGCCAACAGAGACTGAATGTTCAAGCACCCAAGGTAGTCACACTGTGTTCCCCTCAATATGCTCTGACAGACCACAGACAGCTGCTTGGTCATATGGTGCCAGTCTCTTCTCCCTGCTTCTAGCTGCTACATGATATCAAAAGGAGAAGGAAGGAAGGAAGGAAGGAAGGAAGGAAGGAAGGAAGGAAGGAAGGAAGGAAGGAAGGAAGGAAGGAAGGAAGGAAGGAAGGAAGGAAGGAAGGAAGGAAGGAAGGAAGGAAGGAAGTGGCGGAAGGAAGGAAGGAAGGAAGGAAGGAAGGAAGGAAGGAAGGAAGGAAGGAAGGAAGGAAGGAAAGAAGGGAAATCCCTTCTTAAAACCATGTACACAAACAATAGCTGCATCAATGCAGATGGAAGGGGATTCTGTCCAAAACACACAGTCAAAAGCAGCAAGTGCTTCAGAGTCTGACAGCCAGTCTCTCCTGAGCCTGACTTTCATGGGGAAAGCCCCTGCACCTGGAAATGTCCCCTGAGCACCGAGGCAGGGGAAGAGGAGGAGGAGGAGGAGGAGGGACTCGGTGTGGTAGCCCCCAAAGCCCAGCCCTTGATGCAGAGGGCAGCTCCCACTGCCACCAAAGTCATCAACACCCTCCCCCAGTGTGACTGTGTGATTCAGGCCATGGGGCAGGGCCTCAGCCATGTTTCTGATGGAAACTCTTCTCCAAAACTGCCCGGGGAAATCGTTACACACACACAGACCAAAAGGGCACCGTGGGCACCAAGGCATCTTCCTCACCCTGCGTGGTGACTCCAGGTCAGATGGGGCATGGTGAACAACATCCTCCCCTACCTTCCCCTTTCTGTGAGAAGGAAGCTGGGCAGGAAGCTTGGAGGAGCACTGTGGGTTAGCACTCTTGTTCACATTGCAGTGGATTCATTTCTGCTTCTCCTTCCCATGAAGGCAGCATCTTTGGGCAAAATCAACAGGCGTTCCCATCTACTCTTTCATGGTGGTACAGGCTCCTGCCTGCAAGCTCCTGTGTTTTCCAGGTGGCTGCTCTAAGAGTAGGGAGGGAGCAGAAGCTGAGAGTCAGTGCAGGGCATGGCAAGGCTCCAGTGCCACAGGGAGGGTGGGAGAGGGAGGCTGGCTGGAAAGGCCATTGCCATGCAGAGCTACCTACCCAACAGAGAGGATTAGGCAAAATTCTTGCTGCCTTCCTTTGCTCTTCATCCATGATGGTTGCAGCAACAGCAATGGAAAATTTTACCTTGCACAGTGATGTGGAGGCAAGAGCAGAAGTCTGGTTGTTCCTGTACTGCAGTCACATCCTACCTCCTGCAGAAGGCAAGGTGAGCCAGAGGAGAGAACTGTGCCAAAATCTGCACTCCACTAAACCACAGCTCCCACGAGAAATGGTTTTAGGCTTGGTAGTGGTCTCACAGCACGTCTGCTGAGAAGGACTCTCCACAGAATATTTTGCCTTTTCACCCACTGGCACATTTGAGGGGTAGTGGAGACCTTATTTTCAATCCTCCAAGTAGCTTCAAGTTCACCTCTTGAGGTTTCTTTAAGAGTGGTTCATCACTTCAGGAGCAACCTGCTCTCCTGGCTCTCAGTCTTCTGGCCACAGCCTTATTTTGCAGGCATCCTTTAATTAGAGAGCAAGAGAGACCTTGTGCTCAGGGCACTCCCAGGGAGGGCAAGTCCTGAGCTCCCATCCCTGCACCAAGGCTGGCTGTGTCAGTGCCTGCACAGGGCTCCTGCTGTCCCTTCCTCTTTCCCTCACACACGCTCCAAAAGTATTAAACCCTTTCACATCAAGCAAAATTGCTGCCATGGTGTACTCAGTGTTGTTGTGCTGTGGAATCTCGTAGGTATTCTCTGGGAAGCTGGGACACCAGCAGAGGCAGGATGGCAGCAGCACTGTTGGTTGCGCTCTGAAGGAGCTCAGGGTCTCCTCCTTAACTCTGTGTGGGAGCATCTCTTCTCTGCCATGGCTGTTAAACTCCATGTGGGAGAATCTCTTCTGGGCCATGGCTGTTAAACTCCATGTGGGAGAATCTCTCCTCTGCCATGGCTCTTGAACTCTGTGTGGGACCCTCTCTTCTCTGCCATGGCTGTTAAAGTCCATGTGGGAACATCTCTCCTCTGCCATGGCTCTTGAACTCTGTGTGGGAGCATCTCTTCTCTGCCATGGCTGTTAAACTCCATGTGGGAGAATCTCTCCTCTGCCATGGCTCTTGAACTCTGGTGGGACCCTCTCTTCTCTGCCATGGCTGTTAAACTCCGTGTGGGAGCATCTCTTCATGGCCATGGCTGTTAAACTCCATGTGGGACCATCTCTTTTTGGCCATGGCTCTTGAACTCTGTATGGGACCCTCTCTTCTCTGCCATGGCTGTTAAACTCTGTGTGGGAGCATCTCTTCTCTGTCAAACTCCGTGTGGGACCATCTCTTCTCTGCCATGGCTGTCAAACTCTGTGTGGGAGCATCTCTTCTCTGCCATGGCTCTTGAACTCCGTGTGGGACCATCTCTTCTTGGCCATGGCTCTTTATCTCCGTGTGGGACCATCTCTTCTTGGCCATGGCTCCTGAACTCCGTGTGGGACGCTCTCTTCTCCGCCATGGCCACCACGAGGGGATGGAGGCAGCCAAGAGCCGAGGGCTGGGGTGTGACCTCAGCCTCCCCAGTGCCTGTCCCCAGCGGCTGGTGCCGCCCTGCGGAGTGGCTCAGGAGGGGCTGGGGAGCCGGCTCTGCCTCCTTAGGGACCGCAGGCTATGGCGCAAGGGGCCGGCCCCGGGCAGAGGCGGCACATCAGCGCTCGTCCTGCCCGCATCTCAGCCCCGAGCAGCCGCCGGTTTCAGTGATACTGAAACTCATCAGCATACAAACCTCTTTGGAAGATGGCACTCGGATGACACTTTCACAACAAGCTTAATTCAATCTACTGGGAAGTGGCTGCCAAGAGGGGAGGTCCGACTCTGCCTTCTGGCAGCGTGTTCCCAACCCTCCCTCCACAGCAGCCCGCAGCTAATGCAGCTACACCTTCTGCTGAATGAGGGAATTAGTACCGCTGAAAGCTTTTCTCCTCCGCTCATTTTGATCTGGATCAGCTCCCTAAGTCTGGTAACTCCATTGCTGCATGAGTGCTGGTGCCAGCACAGCAGAACTGGAGGGTTCACGGGGCTGGGATGGGAGTCAGGGGATGGAACAGGACCAGCCCTTTTGGCACTGCCTGAACTTAAACCAGTCAAGAAATAGTCACTGCTGGGTCTTAAAATAAAAAGACCTTAAAAAATAGTGATTGTGATTGGTTGTTGAAATTAAGGCTTTCATGACTGTATTCACCTGCATGAGGAATTATTTTAGTCTTTGCAAAATACCATATACCAAAACCAGCAAGAGCTGAAAGAAACCTACTGCCTGTTTCATTATAACCACACTTCTCAACTTCTTTAAATGAGGCTTTTTTTTTTTTTTTTTGCATTACACTGAACTTGAACACAGAAGCCAGTATCAGAAATGCCAAGGCCATGATCTGCCAGCTCCCCTGCTTTTCCTTGTCTCTGTTCAGGCTCGCTACAGGGTGTGTTTTTCTCTCAGTGTGTGATGCTACAGTTAATAGGAATGGCAATTATTAGGGCACGTCAAAAGATGAGCACTGCACACATCAGCAACAGAAAACCAGCTTTCTGCATTGTTGGCTCTGCTTTCAAAAGAGCTATTTAGACATTGATATTTCTCAAAATATGGATTTGTGATCAGCCATCACTACTGAAACATTTTAAAAGGAAAAGTGCCTCCACATGAAAAATAGCAGGTTAATAAAAGAAGCCAGGTTTAATTATACAATTCAGACAATAAAATATCATGAAATCACTTAATATTCCTGTTATTAGTAATTGCACTCCAGTTCAAAACAGAGAGCTGTCTGGGTGACAAAACAATCTTGGTTTACTACGAATTTCAGAGAGGAAAATTCTCAGAGAGAGGGGGAGAGGAATTGGGAAGGACACATATTGGTTACTTTGTGAGAAAAGTCCCCATTGCCATTCTCCCTTCCAAACACTGTACAACCTGCAGTAAATCCCTGAAGGAATGGTTCACCTTGCATCTGTCTTCCTGCTCCAGCACATAAACCAGTGACCAAAAAGCAACCCCAGAGCAAGGGGGCTGCCATGCTCCTGTGCTGTATACTCTGAGTCATGGCTTTAGGCATTCTGCCCCTCTTCTCAGTTCAAATACAGATGGGGAAGTGAATGCACTTAAAAAGGCTCAGCCAAAGTGTCTAAAGTGTCTGGGCCTGTGGGATATTGGCCCTGCTGTTCGTACCCCAAAGTTGCTAAGATATAACAGGCCAGAAGAGAAATACAGAATAATTTTAGAATCAGATGTATGTAGATACACATGATAAAAAAAGGATACAACTGATACTATGACAGACCTTACAAAAATGGGGCAAGCTCATTCACTGTTTTGTGATTTAACACAGAGGCACCTGCTTTCTCCAAGTTCTCTAAGCTTCTACTGTGCCATTCCTCCAGGACAAAATTCAAAAGCACAAGAACTGGAAGGTGTTTTCCTCATTCATCACTCTGGGTCAAATGAGGATATTTGAACAGGGAAGGAATGTTACTTACAAAGAGTGCTCATTCTGGCAGTTGGCTACCAACAAAAAGATATACAATTACTACACTCCTATTTACAGATTTCCTTTTGGAAAGGCACTTATAGCTTAATTCCTTAAAACTAATTTTGACCTAAACTTGTCATGCAAGTCTGTGGTCTGGAAAAAAAAAATAATTGCAACATTAGAACTAACACATTCAGGTATTTCTGCTTGTTTAGGGGTGACAGAAACAAATGACAGAAAAATGCATGCAAAGCTGGAGATGCTTTTGCAATGCTCACCTTGATTGCACTTCCCTCAGATTTTGTGGCAGGTTATAACCCATTGTGCCCTTCTATTTCTCCTGTGTGTACTATCACTTAAGATCTTTGGAAGCAACTGATGTTGTGTGCAGAAAATTGTGCAAAGCATTTGACACTGTCCCACACAACATCCCCCCTTGTCTCTAAGCTGGAGAGACCTGGATTTGGTGGGTGGGAACTCCATGGATAAGGAATTGGTTGGTTTGTTGCACTCATAGGGTTGTGGTCAAGTGCAGAGCAGTGGCCAAAGGTGCTCCTCGTGTGTCAGTGTTGGGACAGCACTGTTTAAAACCCTCGTTGGTGACATGGACAGAGGCACTGAGGCACTCCCAGGCTGTGTGGCCCCCATGCTGCAGGGAAGGGATCCCATGCAGAGGGACCTGGACAGGTTGAGAGGTGTGAACCCTGTGAATTTCAACAAGGTCAAGCACAAGGTGCTGCATGTGGGTCAGGGCAATCCCAAGCACAGACAGACAGACAGACAGACACAGGCTGCATGGAGAATGGGTTGAGAGCAGCCCTGAGGAAAACAGCTTGAGGACATTGTTTGATGAAAAGCTTGACATGATCCAGCAATTTGTGCTCACAGCCCAGAAAGCCAAACGTGTCCTGGCTGCACCCCAAGATGCAGGTGATGGGAGGTGATTCTGCCCCTACTCTGCTCTCATGAGACCCCACCTGCAGTGCTGCATCCAGCTCTGGGGTCCCCAGCACAGGAGGGATGTGGAACTGCTGGAATGAGTGCAGAGGAGACCACAAAGATGATCAGAGGGGCTGGAGCACAGGCTGAGAGGATTGGGATTGTTCAGCCTGCAGAAGGGAAGGATCCAGGGAGACCTTGGAGCAGCCTTCTGGAACCTAAAGAGGGCTACAAGAAAGCTGGAGAGGGATTTTCAACATGGACATGTACAGATAGGACAGGGGGAAATGGGTTCAAACTGAAAGAAAATAGATTTAGATTAGATATTAGGAAGAAATGTTTTTGCTGTGAGCATGGCAAGGCACTGGCACAGGTTGCCCAGAGAAGCTGGGGATGTCCCATCCCTGGAAGTGCTCAGGGCCAGAGTGGATGGGCATTGAGCAACCTGAGCTGGCAGAAGGTGTCTCTGCCCATGGCAAGGGGGTTAGAACTACATCTCTTTCTATCCAATTCTGTTTTTATGATCTTTGAGCTCTTTGGAATATGGTACCTAACACACTGTTACCTAGATACAAATAATAATAACATTAACAGTTTAAAGGTATGCATAATAAAAAGCAATACTTCTACTCAATCCCCTCCCAAACTCAAGACTTCAGGGAAAGAAGTCAGTGAAGGAAAATTGATGCAGACTTTTCTGCAGAGAGATTGGCTCTGTACCAAATCCAAAGGCATAGAAAGGAGGTGCTTTCTATTTGTTTTGTTTTGTTTTCTTTTGTTTTGTTTTGTTTTGTTTTGTTTCCTGGCAGAACAGCGTGCAGAGTTTGAGTACATGATAATAAGATCCTAACACAACCTTCCCTCTGACCACTAACATCAGTGCATCTTTCAGCAAAGCCAATCTGCTGATGACTCATGTTGTCTTGGTGCAAGAGCCTGTGCAGGGGGGAGGAAACAAACCACAAAACACGAATATCTTGATCTAGTTAGAGCCCTCTGCAAGGAAGAGCTTTCAGAGGGAAAGTAGGAAGGTGACAGCCTAGCCTGACTCAGCTTAATCTGCTTCCATCAAGCACTGACCAACCCATGATTCTTCTTCTTCCCATGGAACTCATGCCCATCCCTTTATTTTTATGGAAAGAAAGAGAGAGAGAGAAAAGCATGGCTTTCCCCTCATTTGTCCTTCTTTTGTATACACAAAAACAAGAGATTACTCATGAGCTATAATGACAGATATTGCACTTTTGTATATAAACCGATGCACGCCGTGAGCAATGTCCTTGAGGCTCCTTGGCTGTGAGATAACTTCTGCTGTAATCAATTTGTTAGTGCAAACAGCTCTGAATCTCATTATTTACTGCTCTTCTAATATCTGCCTTAGTCTATATGGAGTCTGTTTCACTTAAGTGAGCTAAAAATGACAACTGCTTCTCACAGTGCATATCCCATTTTGAGCACTGCTGGGGTAATTTGGCAAGTTGTCCTTTTGCCTGTGTGTGGTTAAGAAATTAAGTCACTTCCCAAAGTATTTGAGATCATAAAGATACTTTTTACATTAGACTGATGTAATTTGTCATTAACACAAGTACCAGAATCACTTTATCAGAGCAGCCTAAAGGTTTGTTGAACTTTAAGCAATTGGGAGACTTAAAGTGATCCAGTCCTTCAAAAGGAAACATAACTCCTTAATAATAAACCTAATTGTTTTATATAGTGCTGCTGATGGAAATTTTTCCCAATTCAGCATCTAACATACAAAATCTGCATTAAGACTCTGCAATCTCATCTTTGCTTACTGCAATGCCAGGAGTCAGCATTTACATAATTGCCTGACCACCCCACCTTTTAGGCCAAGTTGTTTTACTCAACAGCCAGCAGCAAAGTCATCCCTGGTTTTATCTGTTGCTGTCTTCCCCCTGCATTAAGATATCACTTTCTTGATCCCAAGAGCCTCAATCCTCTCCCACGACCTTGAGAAGGGGAAATTCTAAAGCAGCTCCCAGGTGGGAGGTGGCAGGATGCTGTGGCTCCCAGCAGGGTTTGCGTGGCTGCGCTGGGATTGCCGGGGCTGCTGCCAGCCCAGCGCCTGGGCCCCGCATGGGAGCCATGTGCACCCCAGCGACTGCAGCTTAGTCACAGACACAGCAAGGCAAACCCTTGAGTCACTGAATCCTCCTCCTCCTCCTCCTCCTCCTCTTACCCCAAGTTTTACCTCTAAGGAAATGCCACTTTTGCTGCCCCATAGCACAAGATTTCAGCTGCTCTTCCACCGAAACTTTTCTCTTGTGCTTTTTTTTTTTAAGAATGCAAAGGGAATGGATGCCATAGTCATGGCTGTGCTGCACTAATGTAACACTGTTTTTCTGACATTACTCATAGTCTAAATCAGCATCACATTGTCTCTTGTGCAACACTTAAACAGTATTGTCTAAACCCATACCAGGAGAAGTTACTGGGAGATCAAAAGGCACACGGGTGAAACTGCATGAGCTGCTTTTGTCTGGGGTTTCGCCGTGCTCCCCAGCAGAAGCTGTAATGTGGTTTCCAGCTGATGCAGAAGGGAGCCACACAGCAGAACAGGTTCTCCCTCTCCCCCTTGTCTGAAGAACAGAACTTCAGCATCCAGCACAGGGCTCTGCACCTTTCACACTGCATTAGTCCCACTGCAGGAAGACTGGCAAGCTGACATGTTAGGAAACCAGGGTAATCCCTCGCCTTGTTCCTGACTTTTTTCCTGGCATCTTCCCAAGAGGAGTTGAAAACATTACAAAAAGAACAAGCATCGCCAAACTAAAAATTATCCAGCCTTACAAAGCTGTTCTTTACCCCAGAAGGGAAAAACCTTCCAAAAGATATATTTTTAAACATAGATTCAGACTGAGTGTTTTAACTTACACAAACATCTGCCAACTAGTACCATGTCTGGAATGCTCATGTTTTACTACAACATCCAAACAGTTGGGCTGAAAAATAAAGTGCTAAGGAATATCTGAATTTAAACAAAAATATCCTTGAAGTTGAGAGAAAAATGATTCTATTTTTAGAAGAAAAACCCCAAACCAACACTACCAAACAAGGCCTAAATTTGATGACAGTAATACAAAGTGAAATCTCAGTATGTCTACAAACTTGGTGTTTCAGTGCCTGAGAAGAAAATTTACATGATGTAAGGACTTACATATTTATTAAACATTTATTCGCTGTTTTATATATATATATATATCACAACCAACAAGTGCACTTTAATATCAGAACTTAATGTTCTAACACAATGTAGACACCCAATTCTGAGGTACTTTACTTGACAAAATGAAAAAAAAAAGAGAAAAAAAATATCAATACAATCTGGATAACATAAAACCGATTAACTCCTGGTATCCAAGGAGGATTAGAGGAAAGAAATGCAGAGAGACTGGAGAGGCAAGTCTGCCAGACCTATTCTGAGGGAGAGAAAAGAGCTCCCCACAGTACATTAAGATACTTCCCGAAAAAAGCAAGAGTCATTCCTAGGCTTTGCTCCAACTGCCATGAATCGCTGCCTGCAGAGTAACCATGACTCGATCTTCTCAGATTTTGTTAAAGAGGCACTGACCTTCAATCCAACACTCACACAGAGCAACTGCACTGTGCAGCTGGGAACAGCTTACTAAAATTCAGGCCATGTATGGTTAAGTTTAAATGGTGATTCAAACATTTCAGATGCGCCAAGTTATCATCACTGCCTAATTGCTTTGATGGAAAAAAAACAAAGCCACAAAACCCCCTCTCTTGCACATACAGATTTCTGTATCTAGTAAGGCAACTCTGAATGTGACATAGAAGAAAAACAGAAGAATTCCAGATGTTAAAAATATCATTTAATTAAAGAAAGATAAATCATACCAAAAGTTTAGATCACTCTTCGTTAATACGTTTGCATTTATTTTAGAATATACTCTACATCTGAGTAAAAAAGTTTTAAATAAACTCCAGTACATGTACAACCACAGGACCCGCCATCTCTCCCTCAACAGAGGGATGTTCCTTAGCTCTCTGGGTTCCCTCCGAGGTGACAGAAGCAATTTTGTGCCAGTTTCGTTACGTTCATCGGCTTGAGTGGAGCCTCCTTATCGGCCAGCAATGCCACCACCTCGTACGCACACGGGTTCAGCCTCCCTGCCGGGGCGCGCACAGCGACTGCTCGCCCCGGACCGTACAACGAAAAAAAACACGGAGGGGGTCAAAATAATTAATAAACTAGTACTGATTAATTTACATTTCTTTCTCTCTCTTGTGCGTTGGTAGAAAACCTGCTGCAGTCTTGGGAGCGCGCAGGGAAGCCCGGGCCCGGGGCCCTGCCCGGGGACGCGCCGCTGCCGCCGGCTCGGAACCCCTCACCCCTCTCCCCCCGGCGCTCACTGCCCCCAGCTGCTGACGCCGATCTCCTGCTTGTATCTGTTGGTGAGGACGTTGGCCTTGCGGGTGAGCTTGGAGAGGACCGAGTGGAGTCCGCTGAGGTGGTAATGGAACTGCTGCTCCAGGTCCTCCTCTCCCTCGCCCTCCTCGGCGGGCCCGCCGCCCAGCTTGTCCTTCTTGCGGGCGGCCTCCTCGCCCGCCGGCGGCTGCACCACGCCCCACTCGATGTCGTTGCGGATGGACTTGAGCAGCATGTAGTGGCTGTACATGTCCCTGCGGGAGAAGTAGGCGCCGGGGTCGCCGGGCGGCAGGGCAGCATCCCGGGGCGGGCACACGGCGCCCGCCGCGTCCAGCTCCTCCAGCAGCAGCGGCACGTCGCGCAGCAGGCTGGGCACCATCACCGTCTGGTCCATGTTGTTGACGGCGCCGATGAAGCGGTTCATGGCGTTGAAGAGGGAGTACTTCTGGCTGTACGAGTCGCAGATCTGCATCATGCTGGCGGCCGGGCAGGCGTGCTCAGCGACGTGGCTCGGACCAGACCGGACCGCGGAGCTCCTCCGGCGGCGACCTCCTCCTCCTCCTCCTCGGCGCTAGCGGCACCGGCCGCCCTCCGTGGCGGGCTGGGCTCGGCGGCTGCTGGCGATCAGAGCCCTGCTGGGAGGCGGTGGCGCCGGGGTTAGAGGCTGCTCTCCCTCTCTCTCCTCCCTCCCCCAGCCCGCCTTCCCGTCCTCCCGTCCCCTCCCGCCAGCGCCTTCTCCTCCCACGCCGCCTTTATCCCCAGCCCCGCGTCCTTCCTCCAGCCTTGCCCTCCCCATCCCTTCTCTCACCCTCCGCTCCTCCGCCTGCCCTGCCGCAGCCACTGGGGCTCGCTGCCGCCGCTGCCCTCCGTGCAAAACTAGCCAAAACGCAGAACTTCCCCCGCGACTCCTCCCGGGAACCGGGTGCGGGGGGTGGCCGAAGGGATGGCAGCCCCGCCGGTAATTACGATTCGAGCGGTCCCTGGCCGCCGTGCCGCGGGGAAGGCACCCACCGTAGTTCGAAGCTGTTCCCCGCCGCCCGTGGCCGCACTCCCATCCCCGGCGCCGTATTTATAGCGCGTATCTTACAACAAGGTGTTCCCCAGTGCCACCCCCCGCGCTGCCACGCCAGATAAAGGCGGCGGGCGGCGGCCACGCCGGCTCCGCCTCTCTCCCCCCACCGGGGGAGGGCGCCGGGAGCAGAGCCCGCACCGCGGGCATCCCGAGGGGGCCGGGCCGCGCGGGCTTGGCGCTGGCGGCGGAAACAGCGGGGCTGAGGCCGCAGGGGAGCCGTCCCAGTGCGGCGGAGACCCCCTCGGACCCCAACGCTGGGACACGGCAGCGCCGGTGCCGCCGGAGGCTCGGCTCGCCGTGCCCGAGCGGCGCTGAGGGCCCGCGCTCCCTCCGCCGGGCGGGGCCGCGCCGGAGCGGGGCGGGGCGAGCGGCTGCCGGGTGATTGACAGCCCGTGCCGCGGGACACGCGGGCCCCGCGTGCTGCCCGCGTTCTCCCGGCCCGCCCATTGGCTGCCGGGCGCGCGGCGACCGTGACAGAGGCTCCGCCCCTCCGCGCGCCGCGTGCCCCAGCGCCAGTCGGAGCGGGCGGGCGGGCGGGGAGGGCGCGCGGTTTGCGGGCGCCCGGCCAGGCTCGCGTTGCCACCTCCCAGCAGCGCGCCAAGAGCCGCGGCTCCCCCGCGGCCATCCCGCACCGCGCCAGCCCCGGGGCGGCGGGGGGAGCCCGGGCAGCCTCCGGGCAGCCTTTGGGCAGCCTTTGTCTGTGTCCCGGCGCTGCGCGGGGCGGCCGGCATCACCCCACAGCCTCACCTCCGGGCCCAGCCAATCGGCGCGTCGCCGTCCGCCTTCCGCCAATCAGCGAGCCCCGCCAGCAGCCAATCGGAAACAAGAGCGCCCCCCTCCCAACGCCCCCGCCCTGGTAACAGGCGGGTTGGCCGCGAGCGCCGCCGCGGGTCACGTGGGGCGGGGGGCGGTTGCCATGGTAACGGCGGGAGCATCACCGGGCGGGCCGGGGCCGCTCCTCCCGCATCACCGGGGATGCCGCGAACGGGCAGCCCGGCCTGAGAGGGGCCCGGCACCCTGCCCCTGCCCACCCTGCTCCCCACAGCCCCCGTAGTCCCCGTTCCCACGGCAGGAGGCCGCTTCCCTGGGTGACAAACCCGGGGTTGGACCGCGGGCAGCTCGTGCTCTGCAGATACTCACAGTTAAGCAGTAGCCAGAGATACGGGCTGGTATAAAATTATGAGTTGTTCGCAGATAATTCACTACGGGGAAAAGAAGAAATTATCTCACCGGGCCAGAAAATTGGCCGCGACTTATATTTGCATCTTTATATAGATGCAGTGTGTCGTTAATAGACCATTAACAGTTTTGCTGCCTTTAATTGAAATGCAGCCCGCACTGAACGTTCAATACATTGGAAAAAGCAATAAATCTTTGGAAACGAGGGGAATTGGTTTATTGTCCAACTTTCCAAATTAAAACAATTAAACATTTGAAGAAATTAAAGCTGAAATCTTTACCTGAGGTTATGACATACTGGCTGGGGAGGAGGAAAAATTGGCAGAAACAACCCAGCTTGGAGCTGCAAAGGGGGGAAGTATGTGAATCTTCAGTGTGATGGTATTATAGGAATTAGGGTCTGAGCAAGAAATTTGTTTCCCCAAGAGGTATAGCCACACATTCTGCTTTCAGCTGTAAATATTTCTTTATTTTAGTAAGGCATGTGCCTCACCCATTAGGCTGAGACAGATCATATTCAAATCAAACTTAACAGCATAAGGGAATTGGCTTTTTTTTTTTTTTTAATCTTTCTTATGTTCTTATGATATGTGACATAAATGTCCCTGGTACATATAATGTGCATCATGAACACAAGCCTGGCTAGGTTTGATTGCTCTTTGGTTCAAACAAAAATAAAGGAGCACTTATTCCTTACTCCAGTGGTATGTAATGGACATGGCTGTGCACACGAGAGGAAAAGAAATGGCACTTTTTCCATTCCTCTTGAGGAAAAGATGATCCCATTTAAGGCAAAAAAATTTTGTATGCAAGTGATATTTGTTTGAAATGTGTCCTCTTCAGAATGTTCTGGTTATCGTGCCCGTGCAGGCCCTGGAAGGGGAATCAGATGGAAAGCCCTTATCGTGCCCTGAGCAATGAGGAAGTTTGCATGTTTGCTATCTGGCAGTTCAAGAAAGTGTAAATGTGCACCTTTGCCCAGCACGGTCCTGGATAAGGCAGCATGCAACAGGAGTCTTTATCCAGCACCTCAGCTGGGTGGAGCACTCCAGCAGTGTGAGGTGAAAACACCTTTCTGCTCCAATAAACTTGGTTCTGCAATTCAGGACAGCAGGAGTCACATAAAAGTTACTATATTGGCTAAAAACCTTTAATTTTCTCTGAAATTAATGAGGGCTGGTGGTATTCAGCCCTTTCTGGACCACAGCCTGCTTGCTTTCTTCTTCCTGAAGAAGATGAGGGATGAGCTATGGCTGTTACTATTTAGCTGTTCCTGTTACTGAGCTATTAATGGCATTAACTGTTTGACTTAGCTGTAAACCAGTTTTTGGCCCCAGGAACACTGAGGTTAGTGCTACAAAGTTTGGCTATAGGAACAGAACTGCTACTGGCCTGTCTCCTCTGGCAGCATTAGCAGCTGTGCAGTGTTTTTCAAGTAAAGACAGATGATTCTGTCAGCTTGAGTGGGTTTTCATACCATTTGCAAGGCCTATCTAATTTCTCTGTTCAGTGACAACAGGATAACAAACCCTCTTTGTTCACAGTTCTCCCAAGACACGTGCTGGCACAGGAGAAGTGCCCCTGGCACGCTGCAGACCAGAAATGGCTACACTTTGGTGGCTATGAAGTTGTTCTGCTGCCCAGTGTGTGCAAAATAAGATGAGATCTTGCGTGGGCAAGAAGTGATAAATATGTGCAAATATTTAGTGTTGCATTCTTCAGGCTGGGAGCACCATTTGGGCCAGCCTTGTACAGGCAACATCTCTTGGGAATTTCACTTCCTCTCATAATCTGTTGTCAATGTGACATGGCAGATTAGAGTTCAGCCTTGGAAACTGCAAGTTGTTTCCTTCCATTCCTATTTGACATACATTTTTGCTCAAACTTGTGAACTGCTCCCATCATTTTGGGGAGCAGTAGAGATGCACACATTTAACACTTCTTTCTCTTTCTGGAAGCAAGTCCAGTTGTACCAAACACTGAACTGGGGAAACCCGTCATTTCTCATCCAGAAGGAATGTATGTAAATTTATCATCTTAATTGATGCCTCTCCATGAGGTTCATATAATCAGCCCTTGTAGCTTAACATGCTAATGAACAGGGTAAGTAGAAATCTAATATATTAAAGGAATGCAGACCAATTTGTCTGAGCCCTGCTGAGACCTGCAGTGTAAGTTTTGCAAAGATTTGCTCATCTCTCTCTCCTCTCTTTCACTCAGCTGCCTTTTACTCCTCTCTCTGTTGATCCTCAGCAGGTGGAGTGATTCTCCAAAGTGCACAGAAGCCTCTGTGAGGATGTGCAGAGGGGTCAGGAGGATGTTTGGAGGAGACAGCAGTGATGGAAAATCGCCTTTCCCTTTGGCACATTCCATGAGACCACACACTGGAGCTCTGTGTGCTCACATCCTGGCACAGAGCAGCAGTGCCTGGTGGAAAGTGTGGGATCCAGCAGGAGATCTGCAGGAAGAGGGATCAGGGAGCAGTGCTGGGCAGTAGGCAGCTGTCTCAGGCAGCTGAGCTGCTGCAAAGCCCCTCTGAGTTGCCTGGCTGCAGTTTGCACCTGGGTCTCCCCAGGTCTGTCAAATCCCTGCTTCCTCAGCTTTCCTGGAAGTCATTACATGCACAGCTTCAATCTGTTTGCCACCTACTCTGTATTTTCAGGGCCTGGGATCATCTAGGTAGAGCTGTGAGGTCGAAGCAGGCTGAATCCTCTTCCTCCTTAAAGGAGCTGGTGGGATAAATGCTGCCACAGACTGTTTGCCTGGTGTGTGCATAGCATCCCTCTCCCCTGTCTCTTGCCAGCCCCATCCATCTTCCCTGGAAGCTGGTCTGAGCAGGCACTGCAGTGTGCAGTGCCCAGGACAGCAGCAGCCCTTTTCAAATGGCTCCTTAGTGCTGCCATAATAAGCCTGATAAATAAAACATGGCTTGCAGACACGGATTTACTGGAGAGGGCTAAGGGGGCTGTAGCTCCCTCATTAGTATCTCCCGGTGCAGCATGTGTGCTCCTCATTATGTGGCACAGTGGCGGTTGTCTAGTCATCCATGATGAGGCTGCAGCCACTCCAAGGATGCACCAGGGATCCCAGGGATTCTTTTTTTTTTTTTTTTTCTCCTGTGTTAATAATAGGAATTTAGAAGGAAAAAAAAAGAGCTTGAATATGAAGAGGATGAAGGGGAGAAGATTGCAACTGGGTCTGATTTTTTCTCCTTTGCGTCTCTGTAAGACAGCAGCAAAAGCAGAGAAAGCTGTATAGCTGTGCTGATGTGGAACTGGCATGAGCAGGATCAAGACCTCTGCACTGCACAAACTCCTATTTTGGGGAGCTTTGCTTCTGTTCATTCTAAAATGCTGCTCATAAACTTGTGGCCCAAGTATAAACTTTATAATCTCCCTCACAGTTTTTGTCTTCTGTTCAAGGGAAAGGATCCAATTTGGCTGATTTCAAGTCCCTCAAAGCTGGGGACTCAGGAATCTGGGTTAATCTGAGCATGGTTTGTGGAGGTTTGATCCAGCTTTTCTTTCTGGCCGCTGCTTAAATCCTTCCTACCTCCCGCATACAAGTCGCAACTGCATCATCTTAGTAACCCTGTGACCAAGAGGCATGAGAGTCTCCTGTGAGACTGTAATCTCACTCTAAACAGCTCTCTGGCGGGTGCTCCTGAGTGCTGATACATCATGCAATTTTCTCCTTTAGAGCTTTGCAGTGTCATATCCACCGTGATCCCTGCCCTGCCTGCCCAGTGCCGGCGAGCCAGAGCCCAGGGCCGGCCTGGGAGATGTTCCTGGCACAGCTCTGCGTGGCTGGGGCATGCCTGGGGTCATGAACAGTGACAGCAACATCTGCCCCTTCCTCTTTGCCTCTCGGCCACGCTCTGGCAGGAAAGAAACCCGGTTAGGATGGCAGGAGACTTTAGTGGCGTAGCAAAGTAATCCTCAATAAGCTCAGGACTTTTCTGTAATGGTATTTAATATGCAGATAGTCAAACGAATGCCACTGTGATATATTTTTATGGACAAATATTATATATTAAGCCCTGATTTATACGTTTGAGCGTAATACCTGGGGCTCTGAGGAGAGCCTTTAATCTCTGTCAGCGAGGCAGCACGCATGCTAAAGCGCCGAGTAAATCTGCACGGGAGTGCTGAACTGAGCGCAGCATATATCAGAGTTCTTCTGCCTGATAAAATTAAATACACCAGACCACCTTTGTGTGACATTACTGGGCTGATACGCAGGGGCTGGCAGCAGGAAATGCCCATCTGCGCTTCCCACTCTGACCCAAACCTGCACCACTCCTGCTGCATCCCGAGGGTGCCACCTCAAGGTCCCAGATGATGTTCCTGGGTGGAGGAAGGTCTCTGTTGGCGATGTTCCCCCTCCTTCCATCACCTCCCTCCCGTGTGACTGCCTGGGTGCAGCTGGGGGGGTGCCGGTGCCCTATTTCCCTTTCATTAGTAAGGTGAGCGTCGTCTCAGCACGGCGCTCTGCATTTAATAATCTCACCAGCTCAACTGTTTTTATCTGAATCTCCCTCCTGAACTGATAAATCTAAATTGCACATTTTCCAACCCGCTTTAGCTGAGGGGGAAATCTCGCAGGTATCCTCAGGTGACGCGCGGGCTCTGCCGCGCCTCTCCGGCTCCATCTACTGCGCTTTGCCGAGACTGCCTCCCCTTCCCGCAGGAGCTGCCCCTTCATCCCGCCGGGCTGCAGGGAAAACCGCAGCTCTGGTTTGGTTTAAAAGGCCCAGAGCTGCCCAGGTGGTGAAACAAGTACAATACTCGTTCGTGCAGTCCTATAAATGGTAATTCCTGGCTGTAGAGCAGCCACTGATTTTCAGCGCCTGGCTTGCTGCATGGATTCTTCACGAGAAGGAGCAGAACAAAGGTGGCCACTGTCACTGGAGCTTTCTGGTGGAACCAGAATTAGAGATGTGGCAGGATGAGGGGCTGGAGGATGTGGGAATCCACAAAATCAGAGGGTTTTGGGAAAGCTGCAAAAGGCAGGCATCAGAGACAGCAGAACTCTGATTGGAGCTAAGCAGTAGCCATGAGATTGGTCAGCAGAAAAATTATTTTGAAAGTAGAAAAGCAAGGACAAATAGAACAATGTCTGTGTATTAATGCTTGTCTAGAATAACTCCCTAAGCTACAGAAAAGTTTATCTAGCAAGATATTAGGAAGTTTGAAGCTTAATAATGGAGCTCTGTGCATTCTGTTTTAAGGCTTACAAGCAGGTATTGTATTTGAAATAAGCAGGCATTGTTTTAACCAAAGGTACGTGTGCTTATAGTGCTTGGATGGAACTACTGTCAATGTGCTTTTACTCTGTGTGATTGGTCAAAAAACTTATAAAGTAAATTGTAACATTAAGTTCTTTGTCTGCTGCCTGAGATGTGAGCTGATGGCATCTTCCCATTGTCACAACCATGGAATGAGAGTGATGCTGGAAAATGAACCAGCTCAAGGCAGTTCCACAGCAGCCCCGTCCCGTTTGTGATTTGTACATGGAACCCCAGCCAGTGACAGAGGAGAGCTCTGTGTGGAGAGGAGGGGCCCTGCCTGGGAACAAATCTGCTTGTGCCTGAAAATGCCAGGGGGAAGATATCAGCTTGGATTTCTGCTGTCTGATGGGGACTTAGAGGATGGGATAGAAGCAGCAGAATTTTTCTGTGAAAGTCCTATCTCTTCATCTTACATTCAGTATTGACAGAGAAGCTGCTCTGAAAGAATATCCTACTTTTCCTGGCTCTGTAGTTCAGAGCTGACATGGAGGCCTTGTGTGTCCTTATTATAAGCCCTCCTATTATAGTGTGGTTTTGGCTGGGGGATGCTGTGTGGTTAAAGAGGACTATTACAACCAAAAATAGTACCAGAGCTTCCCGAATGCTATGACTATTATGAATTTGTAAGATTAATATTTAGTTGCTCTACAAAAAGCACCAAAAGCTGGAAGTCAAAATCAGAACAAAGTTGTGCTAGGAACTGCATATAACTTTTTTTTTTTTTTAATATATCTATTCACAGTGCATATTTCTGTAGGTGATAGATTAACATAAAAAATACTGCCAGTTTTTCAGGGTTGTAAAACACAAGGTACATCATATATTATTTTTTAACTGAAACTCAGATTATCTGTTTGAAATGAAATTGTTTCAATGGCAAGTAACATGTTTTTCCACAGTTCCTGTGAAAACTGGAAATAAGGTAGATTGGGCAGCTTAGCCTATGAAGTTCTGGGGCAAATCTCTGAACTGAAAGACCACAGGGTTTTGTCCTGGCTTTGATGAAGTTCTGAGAAGAGCTAAATTTAATCCATGCTGTAGCCATATGTGCAATTTTGTTCTACTGGAATAGCTTATAGCTGTCAGTGAATTTCCCCATACTCCCAGCATTGTGTAAGGGATGACACAAGAGACTGAAGGTTACTTTCTCCAGTAGTAACAGGCATTTGTAGCATTAAAATTATTAGAACAGCATTTTTTCATTTACATGGCTGGAGAAAATCTGGTTTTGCGTAAATTTGTATTTCAAAGCAGATTTTTGTGTCCATCATTATTGGTGGTTTACAATTTCTCTTCCTTCTCTCCCCCTCCCCCCCCCTCTATTTGGGGATGTGGGAACAAATGAAATAAACCCTTCATAAAAAATAATTTTGTCCAGGTGGAACATAAATCAGCCAAAAAAATATTATTCTACATGGCAAATAAAAAGCATATGCTGTATTATTTAAAGCACAGCCTCCATATTCACATACAAAATTAATGCTACAGTGGGAGGTAAAACTGATGGAGGCAGACAATGAAAATATTAGGAGTAAAACATCATGCCAGGAACAATTCAAGCAGAGCCACTTGCAGGGTCATGGTCGTATTCCATTTCAAATGGGCATGGAAATACACTGTGGGTTATTCTTCTCCAGAGATGCACACATAATAAGCACCTGCTCCCCATGTCTACTCTTCCCTTTTAACTGTTGATTTATTGGATGTTTCTGAAAGCTGTGGTCAGGCCTGTGAGGGATATACAACGTGGTGCCTGCAGGAAGGAAGGGCAGTGGGCAGAGGAGCTGCCACGCTGCCGTCCCTGCTGTGGGCTGAAGGGCTGAGCAGGATCCCTAACAAAAGCTGGCTGCTCCTCAGCTCCCAAGGGAAAGGGCACCTCTGGAAAGTAAATCATGGCCCTTGTGCCTGGCTCGCACCTAGGAAAGTCAAAAAAATTATAAACTGTGTTCCTTGCCTCAGACTGGAGGAAATGGTGGGTTGAGAGGGGAAACATGCAGTGTTCAGCAGTCTAAGGCACCAAAAGGGATCTTTGCCATCACATCACAGCATCAAGGAAACTATATATGAGTATAAAACATAATATTGCATGTGTTTTAAATGATTTTCAGAAGGTTGTGAATCCACCCCTGTTACATGTGTGGGAAGGTGCATACCACAAACTACTGCTCCCTACTACAGTGGAATAGTATCAACAGCAAATATTTTGTTTTCATCCTGGTTGGGAGGGGTTTTCACTCCATTCCTCCTCTGAAGTGGAGCCTCACAAAATAAGAAATGAACGTAATCTTCAGATAATGTTGAAGAGAGGTCACTACAAAGTGACTTTGAATTAATATGATGTTTATCCCTTTAATTTAACAATAGCAACAACAAAAAAAAAAAAAAAAAAAGAAGAGAATGTTCTTGCTCTCTGCCCTTCTATTTCACTATTCTCTGATATTTTCTTCTCTGCAGCAAGAGCGGAGCTTTGCAGCCATGAGGTCTTGAGATATTCTTGTCTTGGTGGCCCTTGAGACAAGGGCCAGAGCCACAATGGACAGAGCATGCCCATTTAGAAACAAAAGAAAGAAAAATACATTTAATTAAAAACGTGAATCAGAAAATGTAGGGCTATTTAGAATCATCCTGAACCGGACATTCTATGTACATAGCTAAAAAATATGCACTGTAGCAACTGGAGTAATTCATGGTTCAGTTCCCCTATGATGGTAAGCAGTTTATTGACCTAGAACTACAAAATCATTCAAAATGACATTTGGCAATGCTGAACTTCTGACACAAATCCCCTGATGTAAGGAAATGGAGAGGGCAGCCTCATTACCTTCCACTGAGCCCTGCTGTGTCTTTAAATAGCAGCAGGAGAGGTGCACCTAATTCAGAAAGGTGGGAGAGCAATATAGGAGCAAGAAACTCCTGCATTTTAGCCCTGGCTCTTTCAATGGGCCAGACATTCAGGTGTTAATCACAGTGTTCACACAGAGCTTCCTGTGCTCATTCCTGAGCCCCTTGGGCCTGACTTACACACCCAAAGAGCATCGAGGTGTTTAAAGACCAAGTCCAGGTGGTGCCTGCTGGGCAGGATGAAGAAGGATCCCTAAGGCCTGATTGTACAGTTCATGATGGAGCTGTGAGTCCACCCCAGTTTCAGCTCTGCTTGTGACTCCTCTCAGTCAGGGCAAGGCCTGGCTCCTTGTGTGTTGTCACCTGCAAGGAGACACAGCCTTGGCCACCACATTTGCTTCAAGGACCTGTTGGGCCTTTCTTGCAGCATGAGTGCATGGTCAGGAAGGAAAATCAGCCAACCGTATCACTTGCCTGGCAGGCTGGTTCCTGGCCTGCAGAGGATTTTTGACTCAGTGTGAACTTTTATCTTGGAAAATATGTTTCCCAGCCTGACCTGCACACATGGATCATGTCTGCTCTGCCATGTAACTGGAAAGGGGCTTTGGGCACAGGGTTGCCAGAAAGCACAGCCAAACTTAGAAAGCACACCTCCCAAAATGGGGGGATGTGAGTTTACTCTCTGATGTCTTTCAGCTCTAGTAACCTCAAGTGGTCCAGTAATCTCAGTTGCTATAGATAACACCACAAATGTTCTCCCACAGAAGCTTTATCTTTTGGCTGATGCCATCCCTTTCAGTGTTAAGACACTGTTGTGCCCAGTTTTTGCTGTAGCCAAATGGGACTAGAAGGAAATCAATAACCCCCTTTTGCCTGTCACTTACTTAAGCTTGATTTGAACCCATGTTTGTAAAGCTGAAAGCTTTTGTAATCCCTTGTTGTGTCACCCCCAGCCAGCCCACCTCTGAGAATTTCATATTCCTACATTTTAAGAAGAAATATAGTGTACAATGAAAATACATGTTTGTTTAGTTTTAATGTGTTTAAATCAACACTTTTTCTGTTATTAAAGCTGTGCCAGAAAGAGACTGCTTTGAAAGGAGACACATCTGCTCAGAGCAAAGACTTCCATAACTCATTCAGACTTATTGGTGATACCCACAATATTAGTGATAAAAGTTGATTATCCATTCCCACTTGCTTCATGATCCATAGCTTTTTTTCCCATTCATATTGTAAGTTGGTTTATACAGAGTGAGGCAGTGTTATTTAAATAGCCAAAGAAGAGCATGATACACCTTTGTAAAAGCCCCCACCATCAGAAAGCAGGATTTTTTTCATGTTAGTCTTGTCCTGTCCTTAAGGTAGAAATAATCTAGATTTGGCAAGTATCTTGACTTCTTTCAGCCCTGAAGAGCAGATGCCCTTCTGTCAGTGTGTGTGCACTGCCCACTTAGGCTCACTGCTGCCCTTTTATCCCCAAGTGCAAAGTTTGGGACTTAGTAGAGCACTGTCATTTAAAGAAGAGTATTCTGAAATCCAGAGCTCATTTTGGGTCTGTCACCAGCAGCTCAAAGAAGGCAAGGGAGAGGGGGAAGGACCGAATATTGCAAGAATGGAGAGAAAAATTAAAGAGAGGAGCAAAGCTCAAAGCTTCTGCAAAGCTTTCTGAGTGAAAGCTCTGTTTTGAACATCATATTTCAGCAGCAGGGGCTCAGCTGCTCCCAAGAAGGGTACCATGCATAAGACACCTCCAACAGGGTGGCATCATGAGCATTAGCATCCAGAACCTTATGCAGTCTCCTGCAGCTGTCAGGAAGAGCAGGAACCTTCCTGACATCAACCCTGTTTTCACAAGCATTGAAAGGACAGGGAAGTTTGGATATCCCCTCTGATGAAACTGTAAATGTTGCAATCTCCAGCTTAGGTTGATCCTTGGAGTCTAACAGGTAGATATGGTGGGGGAATAGAGGTAACCCTTAAATGGTATAATTTGTGGTGTTGCAGTTGTGAGGATGAGTTTATTGACATGACCTTAACTCCCTGTTAAGACAGTGATTAAAACATGACACTCCCTTACAAAAAATAGAGAGGGATTTACTGGCCTGCCCAGACATTTGTGTTTTTTTTTACTTAGCTCTAAAAGATTTTTGTTATTTGATGCAAAACTGAGGATCCTGACGATTCCACCTTTCCCTCTGTAACTCCTTTTAGCATAAACAGGTATTATCTGCACACAAGGGAAAAGGGAGAACAGACTCCTAATAAAATTACTTCACACCTTAAGTGCATAGATGATAGCTTCCCTCAGAGTTAAACACCCAAAGCACAGACTGACATGAGATTGAAAGAAGAGGTGTTCCCACTTGGGACTATTAAATGTAAATCTCCTTTTGTTCAATAAGGAGATGAGACAAGTGTTGCCACTCTGTTGCCGTGTGATCTCTGTTGGAGCGAGGACTGCTTGTCCTGCACGGGATCTCGAGCAAGCCACCGCTGCCAGCAGGAGCCATAAGAAAAAACAGCCTCGTCTACATCCTTAGAGTCCCCTCACCTCCGGTGTTTATCCGCAGCATCCGATCTTTGGGGCGATCTCTGCGGTTTGGAGGAGGGAGGCCGGGCAGGCAGAAGGGCAAGGCGGGGATGCGCATCCCCTCCTCCGCCAGGTGCCCCCGGACCCACGGCTGCCAAACCTGGCGCTGCTTTGCCATCTAGTGCCGCTCGTCCGGATTGCAGGAGCCCGGCATCGCACGGAAACCCAGCTGGAATTACTGGAATTCAGCTTGGGCTGTTTTGGGGGTTTTTTCAGCATTAAAGCGCATCAATATTTCATGTGCCGCAATGGCTGCAGAGCCGTGTCTGGAAGAAGCGGTGGGTGTTTCATGAGGTCGATGGCAGTGAGAAGGGAATCAATCACTGGTGGCCACATGAGCTGCCTGTGAGCAGGGAAAACCCTTCCCTCACTGATTTGCACTGGCCTAAAAGTGGACATTTGGTGTCATTGGGATCTCCTGATTTAGGGTTGGAGCTGTGACGGTTCACGTGTGATGGAACCGAAGCCCTGCAGCAGTTTTACCACCACTCAACTTTTTTGGCAATGAGGCTGCTTTGAGCTGTGGGAGATATGGTTTACAAGGGAAGGCTTGGGAGCAGAGCCAGGTGAATCCAGTGACACTGAGTAATGGATCCAATCAGCTTTGTGGACCCTCCCTCTCACCTGGAAATTGTTGAGTAGGTCACCATTTTCTCACATTTTCACTAATTGTGACGAGTAGATCACTATTTTCTCACATTAACTCATTCTTCTAAATTAATGGGTCAAAAATTCAGTGAACATAGGACATCCCTAAAGGATGTGCAGGCAGTTTTTGGGGAGCCCTGGAGTCACAGGAATTATAGCTGGCTGACTGGAAGCACGGGAACGCTGTACTAAGCCTTTTGGTCCAGACACATCGGGCTTGCTCACGTGTACGAATTTCTGATTTACTCTCTGAAATAATTCTCCCCTGTTCATTTAGAGAGTGCTGTGTCTACAAACTTCAGGGCTCTGACATTTTTAAGACTATAACTAGATATGAAAAAATGCCTGAGATGCAAATCCAACCTAATTTCCCATAAAGTACAAATTAATATTTACTGAACCTTTTCGTTTTAGGTTTAATTTCAACAAATTCTAGTCACCTCTGAAATAGAGAGGGCATAGATAAGTGAGTTTGGCTGCCTCACAATCAGTTCCCAGCATGTAGAACTAAAAGGTCTCATGTTTCATGAACTGAATTTAACAGGGACAGGTTTGGACTTTGAATATCATTTCCTTAAAGAAGAAAAAAACCCAATCTTTTTGTTGGTAACCAGTTTCCAGAGGAGTTTTAGAAATAATGTGTGGTTTTGTTATGTAAAACTTCCTTCACCAGTTGGATCCACACAAACATCTTTACAGACCTGAGAAATTGTTACAGGGAGGAGCTGGCATTGCTTGGGTAAAGGACAAGCACATAAGTGTGCCAAGCAGCTTAAAAAGCAGATAATGATGAGGCAAAGCAAAAGGAGACTGAGTGAAGCTGGAGACCGAGACAGTCAGAAAGAGTGAAGACAATAACAATAATAAACTAATGAGCTGTTTTCAAAATGCCTCTCCCACTGCACAGCAAAACAGGGCAACAGCTGTGCCACCACAAAGAAAACTTGGCAGGTTTCAGGTAAAGCCATGCCACACCCTGTAGGCTTGGTGAGCTATGAATAATACCAAAGTTTCATTTTTCATGCTAGCACAGGCTATATTGTCATCTACAATTCAAATCTTTACCTAGGAGGTTATTGGGTTTGCTATCAAGAGAGAATAACAAAGAGGTGTTTGAAGACAGGATCCAGAGAGGCCTGGTTTTCTGCAGATCCATGGCTGAAGGCTGAGCACCTAAGAGGAATTTGTACTGTGTAATAGCAGCCATGCCCACACTGTGCCCTTTCCCTCAGCTGGGAATATTAACAAGGTGTTTTCCATCCACCTTCCTGCTTTCATCCAACCCAAAGGAAATGTCTGTCTTAGACATCATTGGCCCTCTGTCACATTTGGTTAAATTGGGTGGCAAGTTTGAAAACTGTTGAGGTTACCTGGACTCAAAATCAACAAATGGCTTGAATTAGTCTGTTTCCCTTAGCAAACTCAAGTTATTCAGCACAGAGTTGGAGGGATAAAGACTTCAGCCTTTAAAATGGATTCTATTGCAGCAGAAAGGATGACCTTTTCTAAGCCTGGCAAGCATTTCCATCATTATCAACAATCATGAGTAATAAAGTTATAAAAATAACAGCTGAGCTTTTATGTAATAGCTTACATCTCAAAGAGCTTTTCAGCTTATTTTCCCCTTTCAGAGTAATTCTCTCAAAATTCATTGCATTTTTTTGCAGTGTTGCTATAGCCCAGTCCCTTCTTGGATAGGACAAAACCAATCATGCAGCACACTGCATGCCAGTGCAGGGAGAGGAAATTTTAGGCAGAGGCATTCAGATAGATTCCTGCTTGATCATAAAACGTCAGGGTTTCTTTCATATTAAAGTAAGGAAGACAGGACTTAGATGGGAGATGTCTTATTCAGTGGTTTTTTTGCTAGACTTGGCAAAATGTGAGCATCATTGTAGGTGAGACAGCCCAAAGCCAATCTCCTGTCAACACAAGGAGCTGGGTTTGGATCAGAGTTGTACTGTGAGTACAGGAGCACAGCAATGTTAATTTTGTGAGATGTGCGGTGATGTGCGATCTCACAGATCCTAAAACATCCAGAGCACACACCAGATAATGCCTCAGATCCAAACTGAGTAAATGCCTCTCTTCTGAGGACTTGAATGCCAAAGATGTGTTCAAAGGCAGAGAACAGGCCATTGAAAAGCTTTTGAAAGGATTGCTGCTGAGCTGTGGTTCAGTTTAACTTTTGGGGCAGGATATTTGCTTGTATTCTTACAAAAATGTGAGCTGTGGAGTCTCTGCATGTATTAGGATATGCATACAAAGAGACAGAGAGGAAAAATTACTGAATACTTTATACTTTACAGATTCTAAAATAGATGGTAGTTACACATTGAGGGGAGGCTGAACTTGCCTGCTATCAGCACAGAGACTATGATTATGCCATTTAGAAAACATGTAGAAAGGGTATTTCTATGTTATACACTTATTAATTAATCTTTACAGTATTTAAATTAAGATATTATTATTATTATTATTATTATTATTATTATTATTATTATTATTGCTCCTTTTCTCCCAGTGAGTGTGCAGAGAGAATGACTAAATAATTTGGACTGACAAAGCATGATTGGGAAACAAAAGGGTTTCTAAGCACTTCATTTCCCTCCATCTTGTTCCCTCCAGAAAGGAGAATAAAATCCCATGGTTTTTGCACAGAACTTTGGGCAGGAGACAGGCAGTGAACAATTAAGCATTCTTTTCTGACAGCTCAGCTTAGGTGTTCCCTGTGTGCCAGTGAGGGTAGGAGGGGCTGCACACAGCCAGTGTTTGGCCACTGAGCCAAACTGTGCCACAGGGGTGGTGCCAGGCATGACTAAAATCCAACAGATGGGCATGAGCAGCAAAGGGTCCTGGGTTTGTAGAAAACCTTGAAACCCATCAAACCTCAATGACCTTTAGAGGGAGAAAGGAGGGGCACACCTGTTGCCCTGTTCCTCTGAGTTCTCCTAAGCCTTCTGATGTTTACATTTTCGTAATGGAGTTTCTCACGCACTTTTATGTAAATAATGATTGGTTTTGCATTCTTTCCTAAAAGAGGAGAAAATTGATAAACTGTTAATTTAGCCAGTGTCATTGGAGAGGTGGCAATTTCATCCTCCAATCCAAAGTCACTTTTCAAATTCTGTATATACTGAAGTCAAGAATAAACTTCCCTTCTTTTTTACCTTGGAAGTTCCAGCTTGCGTGTCATTTTATTTCATGTCCTATTACAGCTCACTCCTTTGGCTTTCCTTGGGTTCATATGAATGCAAGTTAATGGCATAAATCAAATCCATCTCCCCCTGAGTGGGACACAGGAACAGCCAGGAGATGCTGGAGCAGCCCCAGGTACCTGCACCAGGTGCTGGTGCTACACCAGCTGTGATGGAGCTGATGGATCAACGGGATGGGATCCTGAGTAACCAGCCCTCCATCCAAATGCTCCCCTCTGATAAGGGATCTTGGATGGCTCCTTTAAAGCTCCTCAGAGCTATAGAACCTCAGTTATTTTTTTTTTTATGAAATAATGGTTGTGGCTGGAGGTGGAATTGAGATAATAGAAGGATAAACTATACTGAGGCATCCTTCTTGACCTTGTTGATGCAATCAGGAGAGATAGCTAAACTGAGGCCCAACACTTCAGAGAGACAAAGACAGAGAAGGAAGGGACTGAAGCACTTTTCAGAAGGGCTGAACCACTTTTCCATGTCAGTAATACCGTGTCAGGAGTGCTCTTTGATTATTTTTCTCTCCAAAATAACAATGTGTGAAGTTGTATGAAGAATGTTTGGTAGGAAACACCAATTGTGTGTAAAGCTACTTCTGGAAGTTCTATAAACGAGCTCTTCAAGCAACTTACAGAGGTGTGAGGTCAATTTCCATCGAATTTTAATGGGATTTGTGCATCTGTTATTTCAGTCTTGAACAAAATTCTAAAATTGTTGGTTTTCACAGGAGCATTGCTTAACTGCCTTCTTTGTACTGTAATAAAAAACATCAAAGTCCTTTAAATACAAATCAATATAATGGACAAAATTACCATTTGAAAATTGTAGGCTACTATAGTAATTTAAAGAAAACATTCTTAATCTTGCTAATCCCTATTCAAATAAATCCAACAACTACTTTAAGAGGCACATAATGATCTAATGTACTCAGCCAGCTCTGTGTCTCCTTGAATAACTAAAGGGGACAAAACAAAACAAAATTCCAGCCAATAGCCAGATGGGGATATGGCACAACTTAGTAAATTAAAGTAAGATGGGAGACAGATGGAGGCCTTTTCAGAAGTCAGATTTTGGTAGTTGGAAAGGACAGTGATACTCTGGCTGTGATAAAATCCCAGCAGATTGGACTTAAAAAAGCTGTGGGTAATGTGTGGTCACAGCCTGACATTAAAAGTCTGTAAACTGTTTGTGTAACTCCACAGATCTCCCATGCCTCAGATAGGAACGATTTCTTGGGAGCATTGCTGGGGTTTTTGGGCTGAGCAGTGCTGGGACACTCGGGATCCATGAGGACCAGGAGGATCAGGAGGGGTTCCACAGCCTGGCTGCCTTTCAGGGCAGACACTGAGGCCCTTCTCCCTGCCCACTCCAGAACTTCCAGGCTCTTTTCTCTCCATTTCAATGTCAGTGAGCAGAGTCACTGCAAAGTGCTTTCCCACACTCCCCCTTCCACTCCTTCCTTTTCAGCATCGTGGGAAATACTGAGCCCACACTTTTCATGAGTATTCCCTAAATGACTGAGTGCTCGTGTGGGGGGAGCAGTTACACCATCCTGCACTTTGAGGGTTTGTTGCTGTTACAGTATTTCCTCTTTGGCTGCACTTCTTTCCCTGCTCTCCCCTTTTTGCTGGAGGTACAGCACATCATGTTCACATGGGAGGCTTCTGCTTTCTCCAAATCCTTCGTATCTCATCAAGCTGAACACGCTGGCAATTACCAGGTGGAATGCTGGCTGCTCTTTTGAATTGACATAATTTTTCATCCAGACTTTCAACCTGCTAACAAAGGCACTCATGGTTACCTGCCAAGGTGCTATTCCCTGTCTATTCCTTTTCTGTAATGTAGTGATTTAGGTGCAATTTATATTAAGATGCCACAGAGTGAGGGGATGGCCTCAGTATAGTTTATCCTTCTATTATCTCAATTCCACCTCCAGCCACAACCATTATTTCATAAAAAAAAAATAAAAATAACTGAGGTTCTATAGCTCTAAGGAACTTTAAAGGAAGGTACAGTGACCTACATGGCCTGGCACATCTTCCCAAACTGGTTCCCAGCCTTGCTGTGCCTCATGTGAAGTCCACTACAGGCTACAGGTACTTGAGCCTGTATTTCTTGGGTGACACACCACCTCTCCTCTCTTTAGTTCTCCCTGTGGACATCTAGTTCTTTTTCATTTTTTTTTCAGATTAACAGCTTTCCAAAGGCAGAGGCACTTGATCATCCTCTCAGCTTCACCAAGCATGTTAAGTCTGTGCTGCACATCAACAGATGTCACACTGTTTGATGGATTATAGTTTAAGAGCGAAAATATGGCCATGCTAATGAAAGAGACACTTGTGAAGGTGGGAACCACAGACCATGGAACATTTTGTAGTCATTGACACAGCTTGGCAAAGTCCTATTATTTATTTACAGCTGCATTTTACCCAGTAGCATGAGCCTGATTGTGGTGGTAGGAGGGTGAAGGAGGAGGAATACTGATGATGCTTGTAAATGCTTCAGGTCCTTTCTGTCTCAGAATCTCGCAATGGGTAAGGTTGGAAGGGACCATGTCCACTGCTCTAGCTGTGATAATTGCTCTCTATCTGAGCCATGCACTTTCTTTAGCAAGGGGTTTGAGTTGTGTGGCTGGGTGTGACCTACTTCAACCACCTTTGCAATTTCTGAATTTCCCTGCTTACCCCTTTCATTGTCAGCCTGTTCACTGTTGCTAATAATCAGCAGGCTTTACTGCCTCTGTGGTTGGTTTCTCCAGACACAATTAAATCATCTGCGATTGACATCTGGCTCTGCTGAGGTTTGGGTTGCATCTTCTTGGCTGCCTCAATGTCCTCCTTGATTTGGGATTCTGATCACTGCCTGCCCAGGCATGGCACATCATCAATGGGTGCTTTCATTCCTGAGCACTCCCTTGTGCCTACAATAAGGCAGTGAAGTGTTTCTGGCTCTCACAGCTCTCCGGAAGGTTATTTCAAGGCAGCCTCAGCTGTTGTGCCTGTTGTGCATGCTGGAGCCTCCAGCAGGACTGCCCTGAGCTATAGGAATCTCTAAGGGTCCCCATTCCTATGCAGGAGGACTGTGAGCTCTCCAGGGCTGATGTCTTCACCTTCACACCCAGCCAGAGATCTCATTTGGAGTGTCCCTTGGTCCTTCAGTGGCTGATAAAATTCTGACAAAAAACTGGTTCATGGAAGAATTTGCTTTCTTCCTGCTGTCCATGATTTTGCCAAAGAGTTAAAGCAAGACCTGGTACCTCTCCTGTGCCCCTTCTCTCCTCTGCTGTTTCTTATGGCTTAACCCAAACTGACAGCTGAGCCCCAGGCAGTCTCTCACTCCCTCCCTCACCAGTGGGATGGGGGAGAGAATCAGAGGAGTAAAAGTTTGAAGAGCCATGAATTGAGATACAGACAGTTTAATAGCAAAAGCCTTCTGTGCCAGCAAAGAAAAGCAAGGAATTCATGCACCACTTCCCTTGGCTGGGCAGGTGTTCAGCCATCCCCAGGTCAGCAGGGCTCCATCACATGTGACAGTGACTTGGGGAGACAAACAACATCACTTCAAACATCTCCCCCTTCCTTCCTCCTCAGCTCTGTAGGCTGATCATGATGCCATATGGTATAGGACATCCCTCTGGTCACTTGAGGTCAGCTGTCCCTGCTGTGTCTCCTCCCAGTGTCACATGCACCTGCATCCCCCTCGCCACTGTGTCAGTAGGGAAGCAGAAAAGGCCTTGATACTGTGCAAGGGCTGCTCAGCAATGACAAAAACACCTCTCTATTATAAACACTGCTTTTAGCAATAAAAAACACTGCCCTACACCAGCCACTGTGAAGAAATGTAACCCTACCCCAGCCCAAAGCAGCACACTGTTACAGGGCTTTCTCTCATTTCATATGTTACAAGCTGTGCCATGCACACTGATCGTCTGCAAGGCTTCTTTTAATCCCTTAATCTCAGGTTTGTGAAACATTGCAGGTGGTGACAAGAACAGGGCTCATCTTTTCCATGACATGCCCTTTTGTTTCTGGTGAACAGCCCTGTGCCTTTCCTATGGATGCAGTTGGCCCCTTGCTCCTGGGAAGAATTTTTGCTTTTTATTGTTGTAGCTTTTGGTGATGTGCACCCTCTTGGTCTGGGGCCTAACAGCTCAGGTATATGCAATCTCACAGCCTACAGCTTTTCTCCGTCAAGTTCATTGGCTCTAGTGGATTAAATGACAGGCACCCAATCTAGAATGTCACTCATTGGAAAGTTTGGCATGGCCAGTTTTAATCTTCATACTAAATTTTCTGAATTTTGTGGTCCCATGCTTGCTTGCCTGGCCATGGTCAGCTGTGACAGTCACTAGATGGTTTCACAAGTGAGAGCCTTAAAAGTTGACAGATACTCTTCTAAGTGTGCTTGAAGTTGCTCCTTTCTTTCCTGCAAAGACCCACCACATTCAACTTTCACCTCCCAGTTTTTTTCCACTTTGAGCTTCTCGTGATTCTTTCTGGTTGGAAGCTATTCAAAGTATTCATCCAATCTGTCTTGATATCACTCCTTGTGGGAAAAGATTCCCCCTTTCCCCTGGGTTTTTTATGCACTTTCCCTCTTTACTCTGGTGTTTCCAGCACACGCTTTTTGGTGCTTTCTAGACACCACATTGCAGATGTGTTCATTCATTTCTGCTGTGCCCAGCGTGATCTCTGCACCCACGCAGAGGCTGCCATATATCTTTATTTTCTATAGCCCAACAGGAGACATTCTGCATGCCTGTAGGATGCTAAACAAAATGTGTCAAGAGCTGATCAGATTGAAGATGTGGGGTTTCTTTAATATGCCAGACTAACAAGGCTAATTATTTCTTTTAAGTCTGTTTTAAATATGTAGGATTTTTTAAAATCTCTGACTTCTTATGCAGAACATTGATCTTTGGTAGATCATATATGTAAAATGTATAATTTCTGAAGTAATGTTCTTCCCTTCTTACCCTCACTCTCAGCTCTCAACTCCCACCACCAAAACCAACAAAAAGTGGCACTGACTGTGTTCTTTCCCATTTTCCTACCATGAACAGGCCTTTATCTGATTTATTTTTCATGGCATGCTTCCATGTTCCCTATATTTAATCTTTTACAGTCGGTGGCTGATCTGTAGTAAGATTTCTAAAGTAAACAAAGTAAATTCATACAGCCCTCCAAGAGCACTGTGCTCTAGGCTGGGTGTATTTTGGAGCTGCTTCCCAGCTCTGTGTTCAAAGCACTTCCAAAGTCAGCTGGAAACTGGTGCCCCACAGTGACCCACGAGGAGATGGCTCAGAATTGCTGCTGGGCTTAACTTCCCAGGATACAACCCAGGGATGTTCTGCTCTGGGCAGAGACTGAGCCTTGCCCTACAGGGGCTCTTCCAACTTGCACTAAATGAGAAATCTGTTACGTGTGCCAAGGTGGGGAACTGTATTATTAAGTTCTATATTTGCTCTGATCCCATGCGCAAAGGCAATCTATTAATTGCACCCTTCCTTGATTAGACAGTCTTCTCCCAAGTACCTGGGCTGCATGAAAGTTCAGGCCCTGCCACAAGAACCCTGAACAGGCCCTGGCTGCATGGTGTGAGGGACAGAGCCCTGCCTGGGAGGGGCTGGAGCTGCTCTGGTGAACAAACTTGTTTAACAGAAGAATATCTACATCCTCAGTTTTGCACCCATGATCCTAACTATATAAAGAGAAATATTTTTTAATCTTGTGGGTTTGGTGCAGAAATCTTCGTATCAAGCTCCCCTGATGATCAGCGTGTCTAATTGTGCATTTCAGCAGTGCCTCATTTACACCTGGACTCATTAGTAAGAGCTGATTTACAGGAACAGCCACTGCTGGAGAGACAGGGATCCTCTCTTCCTTCATTTATCTCCCTGGACCTTGACTAAAAGCACTCCTGGGGTGAAGGGAGCAGGCCCACAAATAATTGATATCCAGCATTACTTGTTTTCCCTGGTGGAGCTGCCAGATCAATCAGCAGAAACCAAACTGGGGCCAGTTTCAGGGGGCTGCTGTTTGTTTGCCATCCCTGTCCGAGCTGCCCCTGGGAAGGGCTACAGGGAAGGGCTACAGGGGCTGCCGGGGGTGCCAGCGCTCCCTAAACCCAGACGGGCTCCTGTAGGAGCATCGGGGACAGGGACGGTCGGCACGGATGGAGATGAGAGATCTCTGCAGCCAGGTCATGGAATTGGGGATTATTGCAAAGGGCCTGGGTGCAGGGCCCTGCTGGGAGCTGCCAGCCACAGCTCAGAGCAGGCCTGAGAGAAGAGAGGGGGAGAGAGGATGAGAGGGTGAGACAGTAAGGGAGTAAGAGAGCAAAAGCATAAGAGAGTAAAAGGGGTAAGAGGGTGAAGTTCCCGTTACAATGCAATAAATCTTCTTCTGTGTTGAATATTCTAATTCTCACTAACCAACCTAGTACAAGATACAAATCCTATAGCATTTACGTACAGCCTATAAGAATCATTACATTCCCACACTGTGTTACATTTTAAACCCTAAAAACTTCTCTTTGGACCCCTTCTGCCAAGCTAGTAGGGTCTGCTCTGACCCTTGGGCCTGTCTGCAAGCAGAGGGTCCTGTTTCATCAAAAGGGGATTACCTTCAGCTGGCCACACCATTGTTTTCCCGTTGTTCAGTAACTAAGGGATCTCAATGCTTGCTTTCATTTCAATCTCGCTTATAGTTTCTATATTCTCAAAATCTTTTTGCCAGACAGTCATATTTATAAGGCTTTCCTGTTTCATCTTCCCCAACAGGCTCTGGCACTGCTGGGGATGCCAGCGCTCCCTAAACCTGGATGGGCTCTGGGGATGCCAGCGCTCCCTGACCCCGGACGGGCTCTGGGGATGCCAGCGCTCCCTAACCTGGATGGGCTCTAGGGATGCCAGCGCTCCCTAAACCCGGATGGGCTCTGGGGATGCCAGCGCTCCCTGACCCCGGACGGGCTCTGGGGATGCCAGTGCTCCCTAACCTGGATGGGCTCTGGGGATGCCAGTGCTCCCTAACCTGGATGGGCTCTGGGGATGCCAGCGCTCCCTAACCTGGATGGGCTCTGGGGATGCCAGCGCTCCCTAACCTGGATGGGCTCTGGGGATGCCAGCTCTCCCTGCCCCCGGATGGAGCCGCCGTGTCTCACAAAGAGGCGAGAACAACTCGGATTCACGCACAAGGTGAAATGGCAAGTACAACTGTGAAGCTCGAAAGGGAAGTGGCAGAAAGCAGAGCACAAGTGCTTGTCATTTAGCACAGACGAACACGAGCGCCACCAGAACAACAGAACGATCCGATTAGCGAGCGCCCGCAACGCGACAGGAGCGGGTGTGCAGAGGCAGGGAATCTGTCAGCTGTCATTGCAACACCGCCGCCAGTGCCACAGTGCATTAGGTGGGAGCGAGGAGAGGTGGTGTAACAGGTGTCATTGCAATAGGGCTGAAAGGGACACTGTCACGGCTTGCAGACCTGAAACGTGACCTCTCCATCTCCTGCGTGGGTTGTGCGGGCGGTGCAATGTTAGATCGCACTGAGGGCTCCTCTGCCTCGTGGCTCCGTGGTGACATCCAAGGGTGCAACAATCCTGAGCTTGTGAAACTCAGCACTGACCTTGTTTACAGTCCAGAATAAGCAGAGGACTGTGTTGGGTGGGAATATCTCAAACAAAGTGTCTGGTACGACCATGCTTGGGACCTACCAAATCTCTGCTGCCCTAGAGTGCTGTGTCTGAGATAGCTTTAAAAGCACCCAGACACTTTTAACTTGTCCTTCCCTTGCCACATTCTCTTCCTTCCATAAGGCAAAAAATGTATTCAATTTCAATCAGAGTATAAGTTACACAGGTATATTATACAATGATGATGATGATAATGATGATGATGATAATAAATGGCATAATAGCTGTCTTTTTTACACATACACAGATGTGAGTGCCACCACATGCTTACATTACAGAAAATACTCAGTATATGAACTATCACCTAAGCATGGTTTATCTGGTCATATTTTTACTCTGAAGGGTAATCAGTAAAAATAATGAACATTGATAAATTGGAAAGTGTTTATAGGGTTTTCCATGGGATCTTCTGCTCAATAACTTGCATAAAACAAAGAAGGTATGGTTCACATGAAGGGCTGGTATATCATGCTCATTTTCCACTTTCAAGATGGTACAGGCCATTTCATTAGGCTGCCACTAATACATTCATTTTATTATTTAAATCAATCAGCCATGGGTTATTGAGCTGTCTTGAGACTGTGCCTTAGATGCAGAGATGTGCACCCTCACATGTACCTTCCCCAGGTGGCACAGACACACAAATTTCTCAAGAAATCAAAACAGAAAACATTCATTGGTGGAGAAATTACAAAAAGCTTGGTCCTGGAATGCTGTGCTGAAAATTGCATGGTCAATACCAACATGGGACTGGATTTCTAGAACTGGGAAATGTAGCTCTTGTAGACCTTGGCAGCTTGGCCTCTGGGCTGTGTCCTCCCCAGCATGACTCAGGTTTAGCCAGGTGGATTGGGCTGACTGCAGCATGGCAGAAAAGCCAGGCCAGTCCCTATTTGCACCCTGGCACTTCAGTGGATGTGCTGCAGAAGGGATGAATTTCCAATGTCTTTTGTGTGCTGGGACCCCATAACACCACCAGGTGAAACTGTGCTCTCCACCAGCCAGGGAAGGGATCAAACTCCTGTGACAGGGGAGATATGAGCCTTCCCTGGCCATTTCTCAGCTGCTTCCTGGCGTGCTGGTGCTGGGGTGAGCATCACAGGCAGGAGCAAATTGTGGGTATTGCACCTGCCCTTGCACAGCCACCCTTTGGAGGGATGCAGCCTCATCATGAGATAAATGAGGCTCTAGGGATGGAAAGGCCTCCTGCTTCACCTCCTAAATATGCCCTTCTTCAGGCAGCAGGAATCATGGAATTACAGAACTGTAGTCACAGAATTGTTTGGGTTGGAAGGAACCATAAAGATCATCTTGTTCAGCCCCCCTGCAATGAGCAGGGACATCTCCAAACTAAAGGAGCTTGCTCAGAGCCCCACTCCATGTAGTGCCTTGTTGCAATCCATGCCTTAAAAGCAGCTTTTTTTTTTTTTCCCCAGAGAGATGACAGAGTTTGCTGTGACTTTTTGGGCACCTGTGCACACAGCATGGCTTGTTTGACCACAAGCAGTGGATTAGCATGACCTTGAAAAATGTATCCTGCTTATTAAAAAAGAGAGTCTAATTACTCTCAAATACAAGACAGTGGTTGGCAAGAGAGAATTAGGAAGGCTGAGGAGCCATAGATCTCCCACAGTCACAGCCATAGATTTTCCAGTTTGAAAAAAGTCAGTGACAAACACAACAGCTCATTTGTCCCCCAGGCAGAATTTGCCTCCTGACTGTTGTTACTGTGCAGGGTGTCCAGCATTTGAAACCCTCCTGGGACACTGTAATGGCTTTACCCAGCTGGCAACTGAGCCCCAAACAACCACTCACCCACTCCCCACCCACCCCAGGGGGATGGAGTGAAGAATCAGGAAAGAAAAGCAAAACTTAACTGTGGGTGAAGATGGATTAATAATTAAATAAATTCATAATTAAAACGAAGTAAAATATAAAAGAAAATTAAAGTGATACTACTATTAATAATAATTGTAATTAAAAGGAAAGGCAGAGAGAGAGAAAACCCAAGAAAGACAAGGCATACATAATACAAAATCCTTGAGTTAGTATAAACACTACTTAGGAAAACTTAAAACATCAGTGTGTTAACCATATTATTCTCATCATAAATCCAGAACACAGACTTGTGCCAGCTACTGTAGAGAAAATTACCTCTATTTCAGCCTAAGCCAGGACAGACAGGCAGCTATATGCAACCTCCAATGCAGGATAAATGCAAATAAAAGAGCAAATCTGTCCATGTCCTTCTTTGCTCTTGTCCAGGTCAGCCTTTGCTCTTGACCTGCTGCTGTGCACAGCTGTGCTCCCAAAGCCCAGCAAAGCCATCCAGACAGGGAACCAGGGGGAAAGGAGGTGCTGGATGTGTGAGCCCAGGACCATGACAGCATCCTGGGCAGGACAATGATTCCTCTGAGGGGCTGAGAGCCCTGGCCCAGGGGCTGCTCAGTGCAGCCTGTGGGTCAGAGCCACCCAGAATTTGCATTTGCTGTGCACAGGCTCCTTAGGTGCTGAATGAAAGGGAGTTTGTGGGGCAGGTAATCTCTAGGGAGGGTTGGAGAGCATCTCCCACTCCAGTAGGTGCCCCTGTGTACCAGGCCACAGCTCCCACTGACACCAAACACACCCACCCTGCAACTCACCTGGTTTTGAACTTTTGTAGAAGCCTTTATGCCTCAGAGTCTGACCTGTCCTGGTGTAGATACAAGCAGTTGGTATTTTTTGGCACTGTTGCTGTGATGGCATTAAAGGATAATTCCCTTTTTCAAGCTTCAACTATTCCTGCAAAAAATTTCCTTCCTGGTACTGCAGGAAAATGGGTGAGGGAAAATATGGACCCCAGCCCTGTATGAATCCATAGGAGACCTGGCCATGGTCTTGGGCTTCCTTGGTTCTCTAGTAAGAACAAGTCTTCATCTCTTTTGTTTGTTTAAAAAAAATTAAAGAAACGATCCAGAAAAGGGACAAATTTCTAAAAAGCAAAAACTGCGAATACAGTTGCTTTAATTTAAATATCATTATATTACAAAAAAATGTAATCCTAGACCACAGATACTTTAAATGTAGCAGTTAAGTGATTCCTAGTTCATGTTTCAAAGCTAATTGCAGCTTGTTGAAGTTCTGGAAACTTCTACATTGGAAAAAATCAGTTTACCCCCTTGTAAAGCTTTCCCTAGAGGTCTGCCAACCTATACAGTAATAACAGAGAATAAAACTGTCGTGAGCATTAAACTGAGGGACCTTTTTTTCTCTTTACACTAAAATCATGACACAGCATAGAAATCAGCCTCCCCAGGGAGCCCCAATGAGTGTGGGAGCATTCCCTTAATCCCAGGCAGCTTTTCCTTTGGGCCAGGAGCTGAGCAGTCCCATGTCCCACCCCATAAAGAGCTGGTGAGCCAGGCACTGAAGGGCTGATGCAGGGATTGCAGCCCTGCTAAGGGAGCCTCAGAGGATGGTTATGGTTCCACATTAAAAAAAAAAATATTTTCCCCCATGGTCTTTGTTTTTGAAGTGAAGTGATTACATCAAAACAAATGTGTGCTCAAAGAAGCTTACAGCTGTGAAATTAGGCACCCATAATCTATGAAATGCCAAAATTGAGATTGCCTAAAGCAAGCCTAATGCAGCCCTGTGCTCATTGCACTGATCCCAGCAGCCTCCACACTGCCTAGTAATCTTATCTTTTTTTTTATTTTCCCATGGAATATTCCAAGCTGGAAGGGACCCACAAGGATTGTTGAGTTACTTCTCTCACCCCTGCAGCCTTAGCTCCTTGGCAGGACTGAATTCCCCTGACATATCCAGGAAAGCTGATCCCTGCCCCTGGAGCAGGCAGCTCCGAGATGAGCAATCCTGACAATTCCTGCTCACCCTGCAGAGGGGCTCCTCTCTCTGCACAGGGAGGGAGCAGCAGCCAAGGTGTGCCCACCACAGAGGAGCTGGGCCAGGTCACCAGGGACAGCCTGGGCTGGCTCCAGAGCTGGCTGCCACCCCTGGCTCCAGTGCCACTCTTGGCTCCAGTGTCACCCCTTGCTCCAGCGTCACCCCTGGCTCCAGTGCCACCCCTGGCTCCAGTGTCACCTCTGGCTCCAGTGCCATCCCTGGCTCCAGTGCCATCCCTGGCTCCAGTGCCACCCCTGGCTCCAGTGTCACCCTTGGCTCCAGTGTCACCCTTGGCTCCAGTGCCACCCCTGGCTCCAGTGTCACTCCTGGCTCCAATGTCACCCCTGGCTCCAGTGTCACTCCTGGCTCCAGTGCCATCCCTGGCTCCAGTGCCACCCCTGGCTCCAGTGTCACCCCTGGCTCCAGTGCCATCCCTGGCTCCAGTGTCACTCCTGGCTCCAGTGCCACCCCTGGCTCCAGTGCCATCCCTGACTCCTGTGTCACCCCTTGCTCCAGTGTCACCCCTGGCTCCAGTGTCACTCTTAGCTCCAGTGTCACTCCTGGCTCCAGTGCCACTCTTGGCTCCAATGTCACCCCTTGCTCCAGTGTCACTCCTGGCTCCAGTGTCACCCCTTGCTCCAGTGTCACCCCTGACTCCTGTGTCACCCCTTGCTCCAATGTCACCCCTTGCTCCAGTGTCACTCCTGGCTCCAGTGTCTCACGTTGTCCCAGGGGCTGTGGCACCATCTTCAAGCACTCCTCCTCCCCACCCTGGTGTGGGCTGTCATTGCTTCCCATGAGAGCACAGGGATAGCTGGAGATGAGAAGAGGCTGGAGGCATCTTTTAGCTCTGGAGTGAGAATAGTCTCCCCAGAAAATAAGTGTGCAATTGCAGAGGGAGTGTGGGCAAGGAAGGTTTTTCCAGCAGCACACAAATGTGCTGTTGGCCTCCTTAATCAGATCTCCCATTACCCACTGTCTTTCCACAGGGCAAAGCCCTGGGGCTGAGCTCCCCAGCATCATCCTGGACCACTTCTTCCTAGTCTGACAGCCCAGCTTGGAGGGGGGGATTCAGCTGTTCACCTCAGGGTTGTGAATGGGTCCTTTTATAGCCTGGCTGTGCCAGCAGTCCCCGGTCAGCAGTGGCTGCTGGGGTTCCCACCAGACCCAAGGGCTGCAGAGGCCTCAGAGGGGAGCAGCAAGGATGCTCTCAGAGCAGGGGTTGGTTCATCTGTCCACTCTGTGGGGGTTTTCTTCTGACAGAGAGCCCTGCCCATGCTGTGATCATCACCCTGAGCGGAACCAGGTGGCTGTGATGGGTTGTCAGAGCAGGAAAGCCACTGAATTGAGAGGCCAATGTGATTTTTGCATCTGCACTAACACATAGCTCACTAGAAAATGCCGACAATCAAACAGGAGCAGGGGGGAAGGGGTGCTGTCACCAGGTGCTCATTCCCTGTAGTACCAAAGAGTTCAGCAGTGGAGACTGCAGGGACACACAGCCCTCTGCCATTTGGCTGCCAAACCCCTGCAGACCATGAAATCACCACCTCCAGACCACCAAATTGTAGCTATGATATTTTCTGAAAAATCTTTTCTTTAAGATTTTTCCTCTTGAGAAGTTGAGGGGCCTCAGGAACAAAATGTAAGCAATGATTATCTGCTGCTGTGGAATGCAACAGGTGCATCTGGGATTGGTCTCATGTGGTTGTTTCTAATTAATGGCCAATCACAGTCAGCTGGCTCAGACTCTCTGTCTGAGACACAAACCTTTGTTATTCATTTTTTCTTTTTCTATTCTTAGCTAGCTTTCTGATGAAATCTTTTCTTCTATTCTTTTAGTATAGTTTTAATGTAATATATATCATAAAATAATAAATCAGCCTTCTGAAACGTAGAATCCGATCCTCGTCTCCTCCCTCATCCTCGGACCCCTGTGAACACGGTCACACCAAATCACCATCCCCAGACCATGAAATCACCACCTCCAGACCACCAAATCACCACCTCCAGACCACCCCACAGACAGGTCCTGTTCCACCCTGCCAGGCTCTGCAGGCACCACCACCAGAAGCTTGTGGCCAGCACTGCTGCATCTCCATTGGCTTTCTCACCTTTGACCCATGGAAATGAGACCCTGCTTTTTGTATCAGTTGCTTCATCTCCTTCACAGGTAAGAAGACAAGTCTGCAGTGCCAATCCAAGCAAATTATTAATGATCTTTCATTTTTATACAACCAGCTCCAGTGCTCACTAGAGCAGGCTTGCCTCCTGTTTGTGACTGTCCTGCTGCCTCTGTTGTCAAACAATGTTGTTTTATAACAACATTTGTGTTGAAGTGGATTATTATCGGGTTGACTACCCCTTGGGGTGCAATGAAAAGCATTCATTAATGCTCAGGGCAGGAGGGCTAATTACTTCTTTATAAAAAAATCCGTGCTAATTGCCAATAACTATTTTATTGAATGGGTCTCATAGAGATAATTTTGATTGTGTTTGATTTCCCTCTCATGTTGTAATGCTTAATGCTTAGTCCAAAGGAGCTGGGAGCAGCTAGGTTATCCAGATGAGCATGGGGAGGAACCCCAGCAGTACAAAGACCAGTGGACCATGCCAGCCTATGCTCAGTTCAGTGCTCCAGCCTGCTCTGGTGCTGGCCAGGATTTTCTGGGTCTTACACCTTCCTGCTTCCACCAAGCAGGTGGAGACTTGTTTTCTGCCCTTCCCCAAGGCACAGCATTGATTCTGGCAGAGAATTCTGCTCTGGCAGGGCAGAGGGAATGTGCAAGGCTCAGGCAGGTTCCCTCCAGAGCTGAATTCCAGCTCCCCTGCAGGAACAAGGCAATGCCTGGCCCTGCCAGCACCAGGAATGCACGAGGGCAAAAGGAGAGGCACACAGCAAAAGGAGAGGCACACAGCAGCAGCCCCTGGGCCAGTGTACCCATTCCTGTACTTGGGAGGAAAACTCATTCACCTGATCTTTGGGCCACACTGCACTCCAAGATGAAGAAAATTCCAGATAATCATTTGTTTGCTTTTATTTACAGATAAATACAGGGCTGAAGATACCAAAATATCAACACAAGCCCTGACCAAGTCCTTTCAGTTCTGTTGAGGAAGCAGTGACTTACAAACACTGCATTGAAAGCAAACCCCACAGAAGTGCAGTCAGCTTGTGGGGGGCAGAGTAGGAAAGCACCAGAGTCCAAAGGCTCCTGCAAAGCCTCAGGAGGTGCCATGGGCTGCTGCTGGCTGTGAATTTCCCTGGGTGTGCACTGCAGTAGTTCCCAGCTGTGTGACACCTACAGACTCCACAAAAATGCTGCTCTCACCACCCAGGGGATGTAAGAGGTGCCCTGGCAGGGAGCAGTCCCTTTCAGACCAGACCTCAGACCCCAGGCTGCAGAGCTGAGCTGCTGAGCCTGCTTACCTTGGAGCTGCTGTCAGACTCACCATCAGATTGAGCTCCTTCCCAATTCCAGCCACTCTGACTGGAGAAGTTTTTTTCCCTCTTTTTCCTTCTCCTGTGCCACCCCATCAGTTTTACAGGGCATCAGTCTTCTCTCACATCATACTTTCTGATTCTTTCCTCAAAAAGATAAAGCACATAAACCATACCCTCCATATGCAAGCCAGAAAGCTCTCTTTCCCCCTGGAAATCACAGTTTTAATAATATTAATATGTTTTAACTTGGTTGAACCATCTCCATTTTAAGAACAGATAGGGCTTTCAGAAATGACTTTTTTCAGTGCCCAGATTAACAAAAAGTTGGTAGTTTGGCACTTTCTGAAAGCATTCTGGAAATACCTCCAGGGGTTGCCTGGAATCTACTGCTTTTGCAAGTCTTGGCCAAGTATGGTGAATAAAAAATAGCATTCAGGTGATTGAGTAGCTGCTTTGGGAATGTTTGGAGTTGCACTGTTGCACAGGGCACCAGGGACAGAATCACAGAATTACAGAATGCTTTGGATTGGAAAGGACCTTAAAGTTCATCTTGTTCCATCCCCACCCCCTTGGGATGGAACAGAGGCATCCAGCCTGGTCTGTATTGCCAGCTGGGGTTCCATGTACAAATCACAAACGGGACGGGGCTGCTGTGGAACTGCCTTGAGCTGGTTCATTTTCCAGCATCACTCTCATTCCATGGTTGTGACAATGGGAAGATGCCATCAGCTCACATCCCAGGCAGCAGACAAAGAACTTAATGTTACAATTTACTTTATAAGTTTTTTGACCAACCACACAGAGCAAAAGCACATTGACAGTAGTTCCATCCAAGCACTACAAGCACATGTACCTTTGGTTAAAACAATGCCTGCTTATTTTGAATACAATACCTGCTTGTAAGCCTTAAAACAGAATGCACAGAGCTCCATTATTAAGCTTCAAACTTCCTAATATCTTGCTAGATAAACTTTTCTGTAGCTTAGGGAGTTATTCTAGACAAGCATTAATACACAGACCATTGTTCTATTTGTCCTTGCTTTTCTACTTTTTAAATAATTTTTCTGCTGACCAATCTCATGGCTACTGCTTGGCTCCAATCACAGTTCTGCTGTCTCTGAGGCCTGCCTTTTGCAGCTTTCCCGAAACCCTCTGATTTTGTGGATTCCCACAGCCTGGATATTTTGGGTCTGTAATATACACTCCCCAGTTATTGATCACACAGAATCTAAAACAAGTCCTCGGTGCCACCTACAGACAGGTCCAGACACCAAAAATAACCACACTGCCAAGGAGCAGAACAGACTCCAGAGCTTAGGACTTGCTGCCTCAGCACAGCTTGCTTTGCATGAGCTTGCACACACCAAATACCTCCAGTCACACTGGACAAAACTGAAATGACTTTTGAATAAAATGTTTTCTGGTTGCAACAGGAACAGGTGCAGTGACAAGAAAAAGGCAAAAGCAACAGCTTTTTACTTCAAAGCCAGGCCAAGCTGACAGAAACAGCTTGCAGAAAGTTGACCATACTTTACACATTTGGAGGGCAAAACATTTTTACTTACAAAATAGAGAAGTGTCATTTCTGTGTCAAATCTTTATTTTTGGATACAGGATCTTTAGGAGGGTCTTTATTTTTGTGATACAGGTTCACAGTGAAGCAGGCCTCACTCAGCCCTGGTGGAAGTCTGACACCCTGATCAATCCTTCCCCTCCAGTGGGTGCCAGGTGTTTTATGCAAGGGGCTTGGCTGGCAGTAAATTAACTTCCTAACTTTAAAATTATCTTCAGTATTAATGAGCCATTGAAGTCAAGGGAAGAATCACAGACGACAAAATCACCTTAGGGGCTGCACTGGGTCCTCCAAGGAGCAGCAGCCTGAAGTCCTGTGGCAAAGCCAGTCTGTTCTGCAGTGATGCTTGCCCAAGGATGGCAGCAGCAGCAGCAGCAGCAGCAAGGCCTCCAAGAGCAGCCACAGTTCACTGACACAGTGAAAAATCACCTTCACAGCAGCATGCTGTCTCTCAGCAGGGCTCAGGGCTGTGCTCTCAGCACAAACCAGCCCTGGGAGGCAGCTCAGGATAGCACAAACATCAGCTAAGGCTGCTGGTGCATCTTACAGCCAAACCAAGCTGGCAGCTCACTGGGACCAAAGGTGCTGCTCCTTCCTCCTCCTCCCAGAGTCCTGCTCCATGTGTTGTCATGATTTTGAGATGGATTTGGCAGTGCTGGGGTAACAGTTGGACTGATCTTAAGGTGTTTTTCATCCTAAATGATTCTATGATCACTCTCCTCGATGCCCAGCCATTCCTCCCACCCCTCCTGGAGCTCATCTGGCTGCCCATCATCTGCTTTCACTCCCACACCTGCCCACCCTTCCTTGGCCCAGCTGGCTCACTAACTGCACAGAGCACAATTTGCTCAGGCAGGGATGAGCAGCCAGAGCCATCCTGGCACAGCAGCAGCTCGATTCCTCTGCTGCTCATTCAGTTCATACAGAGGGAGCAGAGGGACCCTGGGGCAAACACCTCTGGAAGGAAAATCCCGCTCGTTCATGCCCGGCTGACACCAACCCGTTCTCTCCTGTTGGGGTCTCTGGCTGGTCAGAGTGACCCTCAGAAGAGTTAAAAAGTCTCTTTTCCCAGCCTGGTGCTTGAAGGAGTCAGGGCTCTTCATTTCTGGGTCTCAAGGTTGTTTATTGTATCTTATTGTGAAATATAAAGCTGTGTTTCGTGTCAGGTACAAACGGGCGACGTGTGTATTTGTGAGTGCGAAATGTGCGGGCACCGACAATGGGAGAGCTGTGAATTCCAATAATAACTGAGGAAAATAAAGCATGGAAAAAGGCCTTTGAACCTCTCTTTTGTTTGCAATTCACCCTGGTTGATTTAGGAGCATTGGAATTAAGGTGTTAAGGATGTTGCTTTTTGCTTGCAGTTAATCCATAAAGAGCTCTGCAATAATAACCTTTTGAAGTATAATTTTAGAATATTACTTATATCCTTAAAACTATAGCTTTAGAATATATATAAAGGAAATATGCTTATCTCATGCCTTATTGAAGCAGAGAAAAACAGCTTGAGAAAGGAAGATGCACATCACCTCAAGGATTTATGGTTTTAACCAAAGGGAAGCTGGACATCACTGTTATTATATCTGTACTCTCTGCAATTAAAAGGTGGACCCACATCTGGGGAGCTGGACTCCACCAGATGGGATTCGTCTTTCTTCTTTTGGAAACCGGACCGCCACCATCTGGGGATACTCCTTTTGAGAAACATCCTGAGAAATTCAAATCACAATAGTGTATAGAATTGTGATGTAATAATTTGGAATAGAAATTGCTGATGAGTAAAAATTGGAATAGAAACTGCTATGAGTACCCCTATTGGAAATTGGGTATAGAAAAAGCTGATGGAATTGGAATAGAAAAAGCTGATGAGTACCCCTATAAATACCTGTAATCCTCAATTATCGATGTGCAGTTGGAGGGAAAACTTCCCCCTCTGTACCCAGCGCTGTATTGCTCATACTTTACTGTATTAAATAATAAATTGATTGCTGCTTGAATATTGGCCTAGTCAAGCTTCTTATTCATAACATTATCTATAAAATTCTTTCTCCTGTCCAGCTGAGGTCCACTCAGCAAGACAGTCCAGGCACTTGCCCTGCCCCCAGGGTGGTGTTATGTCTTTACACTAAAAACTACGTGTACAATGGTTACATTACTTCCCAATACCTATCACCTATGTTAGACAGTGAGCTTCTACTCTAAACCAATCTAAAAGTGCCAACATCACAGCAGAAGATGGAGGCCAAGAAGAAGAAGGAGAAAGGCTGGACACACCCAGATCCCTCCATCTTGCCCCCTGAACCCCCATTCTAAAAACCCCAAAATCTACTTTTTCACCTTGTGATAAATTCACTATCATTCTGCTTAATTTGTCATGGCTTGTACATCTTCATCTAAGGTTGGTAACTTGCTCCATGGGTCATAATCAAAACCACAGGCATTTTGGGCTCTGTGCCAGGGTCTCTGAGCCCCCTGGCAGGGGTCTTGGCTGCTCAGGACAGCCAGAGAGGTGTCCTGGGTCCTGACACTGCAGCTCCAGCTGTGTTTCCTACATCAGCCAGAACCCCAGTTCTCCCTCCTGGAGGAAGGGAAGGGAAGGGAAGGGAAGGGAAGGGAAGGGAAGGGAAGGGAAGGGAAGGGAAGGGAAGGGAAGGGAAGGGAAGGGAGCATGGGGATGCTCCAGCTCCACCCAGGGCTGCCAGGGGGATGCAGCGGTGCCAGGCAGCACAGCCTGGGTGGTCCCAGCCCGAGCCAGGGGGATTTCGCCAGGGAAGCCCCTGGCAGTTCCTCCTGCAGCCGGATGCTCTTCGGGGAAGCTGCCAAGAGCCCAATTAACACACCTACCCCATAAAAGCAGGAGTGGTGCAGCGCTGGGGGAAACAATCGGCCACGCACTGAAGGGCTTTGCTGAATGGATTTAATTCAGTGCTTACGCCTTAAAGCTGAGCTGTGCTCAGCGCTCCTGAATGGGGACAGGCACGTTTGGGGGCCTGCTGACCTGTCACCCAACATCAGCATCTTCAAAAGGAACAGCTCTTGGCACAAACAGCTCTTTCTTTCAGGAAAATGAAACAGAAAAAAAAAAAAAAAAGGAAAGAAAACCAAGGAGAGGCTGGTGCTTTTGTGCTCCGGAAGGTCACTGGTGACTCCTGAAGGAGGCAGGGCAGCCTCACCCACCTCCCTCCCCTCCGAGGGGCAAGGAGAGACCTGCCTGGCAGTGAATAGAGGAGGGAAACTGGGGCAGCTGGTGGGCCAGTTCTTTCTGGCATGGAAAAACATCTCTCTGTGAACATCCTGTGCCTGCAGGAGAAGGGCATCGCTGCAGCACAGCGTAGCCCCAGCAACCAGCAAGGGGCTGTGGCTGCTCTGAAGGCTCAGAAGAGACTGCAAATGGGAGCGCTGTGACCTGACAGTGGCTTTGTCCCCAATGCTGTCCTGCTTGACTGCCCAGCACAGATGCAGGACCTGCATTGGCATCTCCACCTCTAAAAATGTCTGGTTCCCTCATGGCAGATGTTTTATTGAGGGCAGATCTAATTTTGGGGACCAGATTCCTCCTCTATTTGTTAAACTCTTTTTCTCTTTCCTGCTCTGGAAGTGCTCTCTGAACAAAGCTAAAGAAGATGCTGCTGGGGTTTTTAAGAATGCTGGCAGGTTTCTGCCCATGTGGCTGTGAGCCCTTCCAGAGCTGAGGGTGGGAGTGCACTGCCCACGCCAGCACCACCCAAAGGTTCACCAGGATCTGATGCTGGAGGCACCAGGCAGGGCAGCACCACGGGCAGGGGTCACAGTGGCACTGATGGATGGACAGACAGACAGACAGACAGAGGAAGGACTGGGACTCCAGCAGCTGCACAGCTCCCACAACCAGAAGGCTCCAGGAGTTCTCAAGTCTCCCCCTCGGTCCACACTGCCAAGCTAAGGGCTTGCCCCAAAATTCCCAGGTTTAAACTTCCACGGGTTTTCTGTCACATCTGTGACATTTCACTTATTCAAGTGAGAAACAGATAACTGCCTGCCTTTCCATGAGCCCACCCCTCAACCCCAAAGCTCTCTTCTCTCCTTTCTCACCAAAATCAAGAGAGAAATGCTTAATGCCAAAATCACTCACTGCACTAAGGATGGGATAACTAAACACTGAGGATTTTTAACAATTACAAGAAAAAAACTTGCAAAGCAGAGGGTATTTGTCCCGTGGTGAAACCAGCTGTAGAAGGAGTTTGAAACAATTCCAGCTCTTTCTCCTTTTTTTTTTTTTATTTTCCCAGGGTAGTCACACTTCTCTTTTACAAGCAAATCAGTTGTTAAAAAACACATAAAGACATGTCACGCCAAGCTGTGCCTACGTGTTTCATGTTCACTTCCCCCCCTCCCAAAAAAGAGTTTTCCTTTAACTAAAGAATGAGACAGAAGCAGCTAGAAATCTGTAATGGTTCCATTTATTAATACGTATATCACAAATACTCACAATATCAATGCATTCTCATTTGCATGCTAGACAGAGGCATTATTAAAAAAGTCCTATTTTTTTTTAAAAAGGTTTTAAACTTTTGCTTTCCCCCAAAAATATTTCATATGCCTGTTATTTTTTTTTGAGATTTTTTTTTTTTTTGTGTCTCTGTGTGTGTGTTTTTATTTCGATTTGATTCAACAATGTACTTGGTGGCTGCAACCTCAATGCAAAAAAGAAAGAAAGAAAAAAAGAACAGGAAAAAAGTATGAAGGCCGCAGTACAGCACAGTTCAATTAGTTCATAGCTACATAATAAAAATAAAGGGAGCAAAAATTTCTGCCTTCACAGTAAGCAACAACACAGCTTAATAACAGTATTACACAGGATCAGGTTCCGAGGCAAAATGCACTAGACAAAGCCTACCGGGATACGCACTAGGCATACAACACTGAGTAAGAATCAAAGATGTAGAAGAACATCAGGAATAACAGTTCCCTTCAAGCACAACATTTTAACATCATTTTCAAGTATCTTTATGTTATGTTACTGATTCCTTTGTTTTTGGGGAGAAGGGGGACAGGCGCAGGGGAAGGGGGGAAAGGATGGAAACCTTAGTAAAGCAATAAACAAACCAAGAAATTAAGATAAAAACCAAAAAGAATATATATTTCATATACCGGTTTATATGGATGTGTGCAACACTTATTAACCATGGTGAAAGGCTAATTATGCCCTCCAGTCACTACATGCACAGCCCGATCAATGCTGTTAATGAGTTACCTTTGTTAACTTACGATGCAACTACTGTGTGACCAAGAACATACAGACGGTGCCGTCCCCCGGGGGTGGCGCTGGCTCTGGAGGCCGAGGGGACCCGGCCACACTCCGGGTGGCACCGTGGAACTTCACAGGATGGGACACTAGGCGTGGGACACTTGGGGAGTGGGGTGGGTGCGAGTGTGCGCGCGCACGGGCTTGCTCGTGGGGTGTGCGTGCGTGCGTGCGTGCGAGAGACAGTGTGTGCTATAACATTCATGGCAGTCTTTCTCCAGCTCTGCAGCTCCTGGTCTTCACACAGGCTCTGGACTTCACACTTCTTGAAAGACTGGAGATGGAAAAAAAAAAAAACAACCAAAAAAAAAAAAAAAAAACCAAAAAAAAACCAAAATAACAAACCAACAAGTGGGTTGCTTTGGTTGATATCAGTATCCGCAGCAGGTGTTTTGCTCTCTCTTTGTTGGAACCCAGGAAATTCCTCTGGCTGCCCTGGAGGGCTCAAGCCCCTGCCTGGGGGGCTCACAGACCTTAGCAAAGAACCCAAGACCCCTGTGACTTTGATTTAGCCCTTGGAAAAAAACAATTACCAACCTTGTATGAGGAATTACAAGCCACGACAGTTTAAGTAGAATGATACTGAAAAATAGATGTGAAAAGTAGATTTTTGGGTTTTTAGAATAGGGGTTCAGGGGGCAAGATGGAGGAATATGGGCATGTCCAGCCTTTCTCCTTCTTATTCCTAACCTCCATCTTCTGCTGTGATGTTGGCACCTTTAGATTGGTTTAGAGTAGAAGCTCACTGTCTAACATAGGTGATTGGTATTGTTTTTTCCAAGGGCTAAATCAAAGGCACAGGGGTCTTGGGCTCTTTGCCAAGGTCTCTGAGCCCCCTGGGCAGGGGCTCGAGTCCTCCAGGGCAGCCAGAGGAATTTCTTGGGTTGCAACATCTCTCCCCAAGAAAACTGAAATGACAAAATTCAACACTGCATTCCCCCCCCCCCTTCTATTTTTTTTCCCCTACCACACGCAAAATGGGGATGAAAATCCCAAAGCAAAGAAGTGCATGGGAAAGCTTAATTCTCAATGAACACGCTCAAAATGAATGAATGAGAAGTCAGAATGTAAAATTTGCTCGCTGTCTTCAGTAGAAGCAGCACAGCCACAACACAGCAAGGCTTTTATAGCTTTATATCACCAGGAAAATGGGAAAAGCTCACCTTGTTACACCATCTCGTACTGGTTAGCAGTAATAAACCGGGACAGACAGCATGCCAGCAGCATCCCGATCAACTGTTCCAGACAAGACAGACACAGAACAGAATTTCAGTTCAATAGAACAGAATTTCAGTTAAATACATCAGTGCAGAGCATTGGTAAACATGTAGTTCATGTTCTGGAGTTATTATGCACAATGTATTTATGCCCTATTTTAAGGACTGCTCTAATTAGAAAAACAGCATTTAAATCTGTTGTCTGTCTTTGTCAGATCTTCCTCTTGATTTTTGACATTTATTTCACAGACAGCATGACTTTTTGGTATTTTTTAATCCCATTGTCAAAGTCTGGCCAAGCCAGACATGGATGAATAAGCTTCTGGGGGTATCAGCTTGTTACAGGCTGTGTTTCACTTGCTCCACCTGCATCCCTCACCACCACCCCTCAGCCCTGAGAGCTGCTGCCTTAAACTTCTCTATCACTGTGCCAGGGAAAAGCTTCCTGATGTCCCACACTGGTTATGCTTCCTTTACAAGTGATGCAGCACTGTAGAAATAAGCTCTGTAAATCTGGAAATAACTTTTAAAAAAGTTATTCACAAAATTCACTATTCCCTTGGCTGTCACTCAGATTATTGAAAACAGATCCCAGGCTTCCACTCATCAATAAGCACTCAGTCTTTTCAGTGTTTTGTCTACTGCAGTTTCTTAGTGCTTCCTTCATGTGCCAACAGTGTTAATATGCTCTAAATAATTCAACCTCGCTTTTCTCATTGGGGATGGTCAATTAATTAATTAACTCCTGAGCACATCCAGAGCACGCCTAGGTATGACTGGCTGGCTGCTCATCCAGACTGGATCCTCCTATTTCACAGCCCAGGATTTTGTGTCCCTTCCCCTAGACCAGGCAGTGCTCCCTGTTAAATCAAAATACACATCTGTACCATCTTGATTTGGGCTGGCACCAGCACAGACCAAGGCCAAGCCAGGGTTAACTCAAATCTGGATAAACTGTTTCCTGTCCCTAAGATGTCACAGTCCTTGTCAGGCCATGCTTCTTTGCCAGAAATTTGTTCAGTTTCCTGTTTCAGCGTCCACCAGAGCTCTTCTGGGAATCTCAAAAGGGCACTGAGCCACATTCAGAAGCAGGTTGAACTCCCCTGTTCCCCACATGCACCCTCTGATTTTGGCACCAAGGATGACACTGCCTTGGTTAGAACTTGATGTGGGGCACTGCTATCAATTCCTGACCAGCCTCCAACAAAAACCAAAGCTACCAGGGTCCAGGGCCTGTGTTTTTGGTTGCCAAAACAATACATTTTTGTCTTCTCTCTTACTTTTTTCTTTTCTTCTCTTTTTTCTCCTAAGATTATCTTGATCTTCTGAACTATTATATAGAAAGCAGAGAGATTTCCATACCATGGTCTTGCCACAGGTGGAAACCCTCCTCAGCTCTGAAAAATCTCAGCTGATACCAAGAAGAGATTTTAGCTATTTTGTTGCCTATTCTACTCATCACTGGGAGGATGATTTAATAAATTTCTGAAGGTGTTGCTGAAAACCAACCACATTCTACTGGTTACATGACACTCTGTTGTATTGCACTAATGTGAATTCTTACAACACTCCTGCAGCTGGCTCATGCACTGTTTCTTTAGCTCAGATGAATTTTGGAGAATGAGATTTCTGGTTTGGACAGTGCTATGTATTTCTCCATGCACTGACAGGCTGAACAGAGTGAGTGTCTCTGGGTGGCCCTGTCCCACCTCCTTCATTGTCGTTTTTCTGTGTTTGTGGTGACTTCCAGTCTTTCTTCACCTTTCTTGGCTGGACTCAGAAGTTACCTCTCTGCCTTACTGCATTTTTAAGTAAGATGAACTTTGCAGTGTATTTAATCCAAATTATTTTCCCTGAGCAAATTCCAGCCCAGACCCAAATCAATTCCTCCCTACAATGGCCAAGAATGTACATTGCAGTTTGTTTATTTTTCCCCACCACAAGCACCCAGGTTACAGCCACTTTCTTCTCAACCCCAATCTGCTGCTTGCATCAGGTTTACAAGGGGAAAGATGCTGCAGCCTCTACAAATAGGGATTCCTCTCTAACAATCAGTGTGCCTAAACTTTGTAGCATCTGCAGGCTTTTAATGGTGTTTTGTTTTACTCAGCTCACTCCTAAGACGAGTGGCAGGTTACTCATGAGTCTATCTCCATGATCTTTGGCCCAATTATTGATTCTTGGCTCTGACCTTAGGCTGGTTTTGGCATTTAAGTGGTTATAGTGACAGAATGCTTAACTCTGTATTTCAAAAATAATGGCATGCGTGTCAAGCCATTGCACACACATTTTATTCAGCATTTCTAAGCATTACCAGGACATAACAGAGCTATAATAAATAGTCTGGAAACGCTTTGAATGCATATAAAAACACGTGCTTTTTGATGTGTTGATTTCCACATTTAACCACAAGAGCACTGCTCCTCCTGCAGCCCAAAAGAGGCAACATTGTACTGAGCTGCTGAGTTTTCTCCACGGTGCTCTTTCATTACAGGCAGAACTAGAGTCCTCTGCTTTTCAGTCAGGCTAGAGGCTCCCAGACTGCAGCACAAATCAGCACTCTGCACCCTGCCTTGCTCTCTGCATTTGTTCCATCACTTGCCTCCTCTGCTCTTCAGGCAGGAGGAAGCTCCTTATCCCATTGTGCACCAGGTTCCTGCAGCTCCTTTGAAAAACCAGAAGAATTGGTGGTAAAGGATTCCCACAAAGAAACTGCTGCTGGGAGCTGCATTCATTTCCCTGCACTCCCATTGCCCCATCTCAACTTTTATCCACTTATTCATTCATTTGATTTTAGTCTCTTGATTTTTGAGTGCTAAGTTGTCAGACTTGGTTCTGCATTTGTCTTCTTTCTTACTTTTTTCTTTTCTTCCTTTTTTTTCTAAGATTATCTTGGTCTTCTGAGCTATTATATAGAAAGCAGAGAGATTTCCATACTGTGGTCTTGTCACAGGAAACTTGAAAATGCTGACAAATTCTTTAGTTTGGGAAACCCACACCCCTCAGTTGTTTCTCCTGTATTACCATCACAGGTCACTCCAGCAAGCAGAATGCAGTGAATTTCTCATGGTTTCTAGGAGCAATCTCAGGCACATCTTAGTTCTGGCCATTGAAAACCATCCATAGCATATTTTGTAGCAGTCTTATCCCCCCAGTACATATAATAACTGGCTTTTTAATACACTTATTCTGTAGGAGTTACCACTGACTGGAAGCTGTTCTGCATGACATATTTATTACACCTTATTATACTGAAGAGAAAGAAACTGAATTGCAATTTGAATTTCCATTTTATTTTGGGTCTTGGTATTGTCACCATTTTTCATTCTTTGGGAGAATTTCTATAAATAGAAATGTGTTGAACTAACTTGGAATTCATCAGCACATCAGGTAAGCCAAAACTGGGGGGAGGGTTTAATCCATCAGGAATAATTTTTTAGCTCAATGCCTTGTCATATTCTCAAAATGCAAATCTCCAAACGTGCAAGTTCTCTGGCTCTATTTTAAAAGGGAGAATTTTCTGTGTCACATGTCAGTTGTTTGAGTCAGCCTCCTGTGCTGTGATGTGCCTCTGTCACAGGCCCTGCCTCCACTGAATCCACTGTGAGTAGCTTTCAGAAACAGCCCAGTCTTAGACCAGATTTCAAGTCACATCTTGGAGGCTGATGTGGATCCCACTCCTCACCCCTGAGCCAGTCCCAGCCTCCCTGTGCTCAGGGAGGAGCTGGAGCAGACAAGGTGGATGATTTCTGCACCAGAACCAAATCCACCTTCAGGCAGAGCTGCCCACACTGATGCTGACAGTAAAGAGGGTCCATGACTGCAGGGGAATTTATCTTAGAATAATGGGACCTGCACATGCCAAACAACTGGTTTGGAGCACATGGAGAGCACCTGATTTCAGCACCAAGGGAATAATGTGAACATTGCACTGAGCCTCCCCTACTGACAATCTCTAACACCTCCAGACAGTGTTCCTTGCATTCCTTCAGCCAATGCCTGCTCTGTAGTTTTATCTAGGCACAGCTCTCCATCATCTGTGCAGTTTGCATAATTTCATTCTCTGTTGGGCACAACACAGCAATAATTTTTCTGCTCTGAAGAGCACCTGCTAAATGGAAATTATTCCAGCTGGAAGTGAACATTGGCATCCAAGTCCGAAAACCATCAAATTTTATTTTGTTGTTATTATTTCAAACCCAAGGAGCAGATCAGACAAGGTCAACAACACAGTGTTTTTTATAAGAACTCTTGACTCTGATGGGGAGGTCTGTGCCAGGCCTGTAAGATTTGCAATGCCATTACACCAACTTTCCCTATTTCTGGGCATCAGCACATTCCCCATGCTAGTCAACATCTAACAAATCACGTGAAGGAAAGGCCCTTGAGCATGCTTTGCTGTAGAGGAGCAACATGATTTAATTTGTCTTTTATTTAGATTAAACCTATTCTCAATAGGAACAGCAAAACCTCGCCTGCAGCTGGAGCCCTGCCTGGCATTTCTGCCAGACACCTTAACCTGAAATCAATTTGTCAACACTGTCCCTAATTGGGCCCAGCAAAACAGATTACTCAGTAAATTACAACTGGCCACCTCCTATTCTTCAGAGCCTGGGAGAGCTGTGTGTTCCCCCTCTGCAGCCTCTCTCTTCTCTTTTTTTGAGAAGTCTGCTAACACCCCAAGCAGCTGGGCATGTCCTCACAGTGCCAGAGCCCAGTGCCTGCTCTGGGGAGTGACAGCCCCACCTGGCAGCAGGGCTCCTGGTGCCACCAGCAGTATGAGATGCCAACACCACACCAAAACACACCTCATTTTTCCTCTCAGTCACAGGGACAAAATGCCTTGCAGCCCTTGCTGCCTGCAGCCTGCCATGAAACACCCATTAAATGCTTTCAGGCTGTATTGGTCCTGACTCTTTCCCCCCAGCAGCATATTTTACAATTCTACTAGTCTCATTTTTCTTTTGGATAGCTTTACAGGAGGCATTTAAAAAGATGCTTTACAGCCTTCTGGCTATCTAGAACCCAAACTGAAACCCGAGCCTGGAGTCCTGTAGCAGCAATCAAACCATAATCAAGGCTGGAGAAGAATATCAATGCTGTCACCATTCAACAAGAATTAGAATAGCCTATTTAAAAAACCCCTGACCTCCCCTTTTCCATGCACAAACAGCTGCAGATTGTTCTCCTTTTCTGGATCCTTGGCATGTGGGCCCATGCTCTGGGCAGCTGCTGTTGAGATCAACCAACATTTCCACCCACACCAAACCATGGGCTGCTCACATCCAGCACCTTGGCCACAGGGCATCAGGCTTCCAGGCATGCCCAAGGCAGGGCACTCAGCCAGACTGAGCCCAGACAATTTTAGGGCTCCCTCAGGTTGTGTGCATGCTGATGGAGAGGATGTGGGGGCCGTTTCTCACACTTTTGTGGCTTGGGGACAGTTTTGAATTGTTCATATTTCCCTCTCTCTCATTTCTGCATGTTTCCAGTACAGTCCTTGCTGTGACACATAAAGTGACTGGTATAAAGGACATCTTGTTGAAAGATGCAGGGGTTTTCCTGCCCCTTCTTGATCAGAACAATCTGACCAGAGCTATACTTTCCCCAGTTCCTGTCTACATAAATGCAGTTTGGACATCATGGAGCAGAAAACCCCTTTTGGTGCAGACAAGGAGTTGGTTTAACAATCTGATTTTGGTAGACTTAACATTTCTCACTGTTCAGTGTTAAAGGGAAAATAAATCAAATTGGTCACAAAGTGTCCTCTCCAGGCCCCAGGTCCAGGATGGGGAGGCCTGAGGGTGCACTCCTTTGAATGCTTGAGTCCTTTAAGAACAAATAAGAGTACTTGGAAGATAGAAGCCTACCCAAACAATGGATAAGCTATTTGTCTTCTTAGCATTTATGCTCCATTTAAGCCAATGTTTTATTGGGTTAACCTCCATTTGACCCAGTGCAGGGACAAGTTGTTTTCCTTGAGCTAGTCATTAGCTCAACCGTAACTGATATTCCCAAGGAGAAACTTCATTTAAGTTGAAAAAAAGAAAATCAATGAACAGATGACCTCAGGACTAAAGAGCATGCTGAGTTCAGTCCCTTTCCATAATCCTTCCTTCCTTGAAGTCCAGGTAAAGAGGGAAAAAGAAAAGGGGGGGAAGGGGAGTGTTTATGCACATACCTGTGAGAATGCAATCCCAAAAGCCACTCCAGCTATGATTCCCATATTTGTCTCCATAAAACTGGTCACCAAGTCATAACAGCCCTGGAAAACAAACATCATCATTCTTTGTACTGACCTTCCCTGCCATGAATGCATACATACAAATTTCTCATTTGGAATGAACTCTGGCTAGACAATATTTCTGCTGTAATTTCCAACAGTGTCACCTTTTTTCTAAAACAGCAATTCTGAGTGAATGATGTGGAGTTGTGGTAAAACCAATTACTTTTAGAAATGAATGCATTTCAATACTTTTAAAATCTAAATGTGATGTTGCACTCATTTTTATGGGTCTTTTTAAAGAAAGTCAGTTAAAAAACAATATAGCTTTGACCTGAAACCAAACTAGTAACAATACACCAATGTTATAATACAACACAGATGTCAAAAATGAATAAATGATGCTGATTTCCTAATACTCTAGATATTTAATAAAGTGTCCCTTGAGGCATTCTGCTTGCCTTTACCCATCAAAGGACACCAGGCAAGGCACTGAACAGCATGTAACTTTAAACCATGTAACAAAGTTATCAAGGGTTTTCTATGAATTTTCTTGGTTCATTTGCCCTTGGACATAAAATTCCCTGTCCTGCTCCCCAGACTGAATTTTCTCTTTGCTGACTTTCTTTCTCTTTCTCAGGCCTCAATTCACAGCTCAGACTGGGGCCAGACAATTCATGTGCAATATCTGCCCTTCTCTTGGATAGACTTCTTTGAGATGCTCCCTCTCAGTATAATAATGTTTGCCAAGTTTCTCCCTTCACCTATTTGACCCCTCAAAAAAGCATTTGAAGTTATCTCCTGCTTTGTGGTGCCTAAATTAATCTAAACATGTGACTTGATACATGGATTAAAAAAGAAAGATGGCACCAAAACCACTACTCATCTCTTTTTTCTTTCATTATTAACCCCCATTATCTGTCCCCATAACCCAAAGTCACTCCTCAGCCCCTTTTGCCACCTTCCTCAAATGACCAACACTCTCTAATGACCAACTTCACTCTGGCTGAAGGCCAGTCCTGAGGAGTTTTATGCATTATAGCTTTATCCACTTGATCAGAAATTGGAAAACTCAGAAATAACAGTGAGTTGCCTTTCCCAGCTTGGACTCCTGTCCCATAGGAGAGAAGTGTCTCCACATTTCACCCACATCCACACATCCCTCATTCTGCAAGCATTGTAGGAACTCCTGATGACCTCAGAGCATCAGGTGCTTGTAAAAAATAACAGCAAGAAGGACAAACAATGTTCTTTATTTCAGACAGGCCATTCATTAAATAAATTGTACCATTTCTTGGTACAAGGTTATTTAACTTCTTTTATAATGTCACAAAACATTTAATCCTGAGAGTAATGAAGGGCTGAACCTAATAGTAGCACAGCTGATCCCAATTAATTTCTGAAATGTTTATGTGTACATATCAACTCTGTTTTACCACAGTGTACAGTAAGTCTGATTCAAGCTTGCTTATTTAACCCATCAAGCAACTATAGTTTGTGTGTCTTACATGTTATGCAATGAGATTAGATTTCTCAAGCAGCATTTTCATTCTGTCTGACATGGCTTAATGCTCTCCCAGCTCTTCTGAAACCAGTTCTGTTGAAGAGCCTTCAAGAGGTGCAACACTGAAGCACAGTGGTAATTTCAGGGAGACAGAAGATCTTGTCAACAAAAACATGCAATGGCAGAGTTGTGATCACCCTCCTCACTTGAAGAATCTGTTTTCCCAAGCCACAATAACCTGTTTTCTGAAGAACATTGCTTACATATGGCCCAGTTGCTCAGTCCTTAGTGGGCATGGGCAGCACCCACTGGTGCAGGGCAGGACAGAAGCGTGTGAGCACCTCTGGGTGCTGAGCAGAGATCCAGAGCACAGCAGGGACAGCTTACAAAGGATCTGATCTTTCTTGACTCCATGCATCTGTTCCTTTCTTAAGATTTTAGAGAGAAATGGTTCTTGAGGTTTCTTAGTAAAGAACTGTGATTAAAAGCACTAGACGAACATTAATTAGCTAATCCTAATGACAGCCCTTAAAGTTCGGTATTAGTGCTGTCTGAGACGAAGAAACAGAGAGCCCAAATAATTAACCCAAGGTCACTAAGCAAGTTAGGGTCAGAACTGGCAAAGAAAATCCAGGAATGCTGTCTTTTTGTCCTGTAATTATATTATTAGTTTAATCCTCTTTGGTTAATTCATTATTAGTCCTCAGAAACTGCTAGTAATTTGATTAGCTCATAGAGAACTCGTTTTTCTGATAGTTTTGCAAGAATCCACCAAAAGATGTAATCCAAATGTACTTGTCCATAGGCATGGTGAGATGGGTCTTCCACAACAGAGGCAATAAATATTTTCCTTTTTCTCCAACACTCAGAGAGCAAAGGGTCTGTTTCCAAGATGAGCAAGGGGCTTGGGTCAGAGGCAATGGTGTTTGGTACTATCTGAAGTGAAAGGATAGGGCTAAACAACATTTTCTCCTTCTTGCTTTTTATTCCCATGCATCTTTCAGAAACATCCCACTTTGCTCAAATGCCTGGGACAACTCCAAGCTCCCACAACTGCTCAACAGAAATCTGCAACTTTTGATTTTCAATGGCTATGTCAGAAAATGAGACAAAACCACATGAACTTCCAAACATCCAAATTTCCTCAAGTAATTACTTCAGCTATTTCCTGAAGAATTGGCAGTGCTTTTCTGTTTGGTGACTTGTGCATTTGACAGGAGAGCAAGGAGCAAGAATGGCTGGAAATGTGTTTCCAGCCCTGGCCTAGCACTCACTGATCCCTCAGTCACTCCCTACAGTTCAGCAGGCATCCTGTGCCACCAGGAACTCCAAAGTGGACAGGGATTTCCCTGAGCAGGCAGACCAAGACACCTGGGGGAACCACAGATCAGTGCTGGGAGTGCCAATGGTACCTAAATGGTTTTGCAGGCAGGACAGGTTGGGAGTGCACGGCTGTGCTGAACTGCAAAGCTGGAGGAGCACCAGCCACAGCAGAAAGCTCTGCTGCTGGGAAGGGGAGCCAAAGCAGAGACTCAGGATGGGCTGCCCAGGAGGCACCAAACCTGCTGGGGTGCTGGCAGGGCTGCACATGCCCTACATCCACCCTGCCTCTCACCTTCCTTCCACTTGCACAAAAACATCGAGGCAGTACAAATTCACCAGGAGCAGCTGAACAGAGGGGCTCACCCTCCGTGCTCATGCAAGGTCACTCTGCTGGTGGTGACTGTGAGTTACTCAACCAATGGACACCACCAACATTCCCCACACCTGCAACAAGTGGCTCTCATTAAACCATTGCAAAAAAAAGAGAAAGGCTTAGTGGAAAATAATCCTCTAGCATCCCTTTTACAATAGATGCCAGAAAATGTTGTCTACTTGACTGGTTTTCAAAGATGTTTCAGGCTGTGTTCAGCCACCAGTCCAACCTTCTGAGTCACAAGTGACTGAGGTGAAAAAGACAGAAACAGAAGAGACAGAGGCATTTCCATATTTACCCTGTTGTCCTCAGGACTTCTATTTATTTTTTAAACAGATCTCTGAAAATCAAAACAGAAAAGAAAATAATCCTTAAGTCTGACTAAGCTGCACTACTTAGAATGGTGATTTAGCCACAATATCATTCCTCTTACCAACAAACTCTTCCCTCTCTTGCAAATCTCAAGTGAGAAAGAATAGATGAAACACTAGCACTTGAAGCAATAACTTGCGTAGCACTTCTTCAGCACAATGTCTAATGCATAGATGCTGCATTATTTTCTCTTTATTCTTTCCTTTCTTAGCATTTTCTGTATTTTTATTCTCTAATTCATTTTCTTCCTGTTCTCCCTACTTGCCTTCTCAATCCTATTTCTGTCTTCCCAGCCCTCTCCTCCAGGTGAACCCAGGGAAGGGGTCACTTTGCAGCCCTACACCTTCAAAGATTTTAACTCACAATAAATGTAGCCACCAACCACCACATTTACTGTCAATCACCTGTGCCACCATCATATTTTCTGAAAAATCCTCTTTGCCCAGGATTTCTCTCCTGGGAAGCTGAGAAGCCTCAGAGAAAAAGGAAAACAATATTATCTCATTTGCTTCTCCTGTGTTTTGCTGCTTTGGGATGTGGTTTGGAGATTGTTTAACCAACAAGTGAATTGCTTTGACTTAATGACCAATCATGGTCAGGCTGTTTTGGACTCTGAGGAGAGAGTCACAAGTTTATTATTATTATCTTTTAGTCTTCTGTAAGTATCCTTTCTCTATTCTTTAGTATAGTTTTAGTATAGCATTCTAGAATAGAATAGAATAATAAATTTGCCTTCTAAGAACATGGAGTCAGATTCATCATTTCCTTCCTGCCATGGGGGACCCTGAAAATACCCCACACCTGTTTTTCCTCAGAACTGCTGGGTCTGGGATTGGATTTGAGAAAGGGCAGCTCGAGGAAAATGAAGCAAGTGCAGGACCAAGCCCATCCTCACCATTACTCCAGCCTCACTTGCACGTTATCAACCAACCATTTGAAATGAAATGCAAGGTGCAAGCAGGCACACACTCCCCTGGGGTGCTGGGTGGTGTCACAAGTGCCTCTGGCACAAGGTTACTGGTACCTTCTGGTTTACTTTAGTGGCAGCCACGGTCATGTTGCGCAGATCCTGAGTGTTACAGTCACTGGAGTTCATGCAACAGCTCGTAGGGATGCCGTGCTTGAAGAAGTAAGGGCTGGTGCTCCAGTTGGTGTAGCTCTGAATGCCACAGCAGCTCAGCTGGGAGGGGTAAGAGGCAGGTTTAAAACACACAAACAAACAAACCAGAATTCAAACTAGAGCAGAATCATCTCGGCCCACTTCATAAGCTCATAATCAAAATAATGACAGGGCACCTCAATTTTGAAAAGCAGATAACACCCCTGCCCCACTAATTACAAAAGTACCAGGGATGCAGCTTACAGAACATGGGAGCTGATGACCTACTAAAAGAAGGTATTTTATGAGCAGAACTATTATTTGTAACATTTGATAAAGGTCCAGCCATAAACACATCTTTTTTAGTTGACAGTCTGTTGTTTGTTTTGGGTTGTTTTTGTTTGTTTGTTTTCTTTACTTTTTTTATTTGATTAAAGATGATCCTGTAAATTCAAGACCTCAAAGCATTACACAGAATTACATGTAACACATACAGGTTCAAACTAGTACAAATCCATAAGGTGAAGCCTCTCTAACTCACCAAAATAATTTCTAGGACAATTCACTGAGCTGTGAATAGAAAGAGACCATATGTTCACAGGGTGTATCTAGGAAGTCAGCTAGAAAACCCTAAATTGGGAAGGATGTTCTGATTTAGATCCTAAGCTAGAAGTCAGAGACTCAAAAGTGTGGAGTATGTGCTGAATTTTCTGCATGGAAAGGGCTTATAAGTGCAGTTCCTGTAAAGAGAAAATTATGAATGAAATTAACATTCTGCTACAACAGAAACACTGAAAAACTACTCAGAATTATTTCATTTGGTCAACTCCATGGAATCAGAAATTTAAAATACAGGTTAACATTATGCAAACAGACAATGTGGCAGCACAATATACTCGATTTGGAGCACTGCAGTAATCTGCTAAGCAGGAGAAGCCAGGTTAGAGTACAGTTTCAACCATGCTGAAGGGTCCAACACGAGAGCTGTAATTTCTAAAGGTCTGGAAATCATCAATACAATTACACTGATAATTTTAGCCATTTATAGAGCCACAATCATATGGAAAGGAAATTGGCTCATGGAATGTATTGCAAACTGAAGGAACAGCTTCTTGCTAGAGCAGAGCTTCCAGTGGGAATTTAAATGTGAATTTTATCACTCTGTGTTGTAGTTGGTGTATTTGGTCTCTTGTGGGTGGCATCCCCAGCTGGTTTGGCTGTGCTGTGGCATTTGCTCCTGCCATGTGTCCTGCTGGAAGGCAAGGCAATTCCCACTGCCCTGCTGCCACCCTGAGGGTCAGAGAGGCTCTTCTCCACCAAGCTCCTACTCCATCCCTCCACCACACCTCTCACTGCCAACCTCAGCAGTTTTCCCCTCCATTTTCCTCTGGGGAAAAGATACCCAGGTTTTCTTCTTAACTCACCAGGTCTCCTTTGCCAGCCTCTCACTGTACTAGTGAAGAGAACTGCTGCATTTTATCAGTGATGCAGGACACAAGATTATAAAACCCTGTCTCATCCAGCTCAAATTTAAAACATTTTATGATCTTATTGGCAAATTCCCTTAGGAATAAGGTATGTTCTTTAGGAATAGACCTGCCCCATAAACCTAATTCAAGATCTGGGACCAACAACAAGCCAGTGGGACAGGCCTTGCCTTTATCAGACAGCTTTTTCACTAAAATTTAGGAATCCTGGGCAAGCATTTCCTTTAGATCAGTTTTGCCAGCCTCTAATTTTGCTTGCAGATTACAGCTTGCAGATTGAGCCATCAAAACTTCAGATTTTGGGATTAAACCTGTGCTTTCTCTATTGTCTAATTTTGGTACCCAGTTTGAGACTTACACTTTCCTGTACGTTATCCACTGCATGGCTCCGCTCATCATTCTTGTTGTAATTCTGGATTGCCTCAGTGTATGTCCTAAGGAAAGTATCCTTGATCTGTGAGGGTGAGGAATAAGAAACAGCCCACATGAGCAACAAGAAGCACAATATCTGAAGCAGTTCTTGCAGGAAGCAGATTTCCTAACAAAAAACCCAAACTAGCTCTTCCCATTTGTTTTTAAGGGTGTTTTTAGAGCTGGCAGAGCTCCCTCTTAAATGTCAGGAATAATTTATGCCATTTTTCCAGTGGGATATCAGTCACAGAAAGAAGACTACCCTAGCAAACTGATATGTTAAAAAATACTGTAAAATGACTTAACCTATCAAAAAGGTATCATTTTATGCTTTTCCACCCAAACACTTTGCTCCAGCACTAAGTCTGAAGGAGACTTCATGCTTCTCCCTGCTCATGGATGCCAGGTGTACAAACACACTGGGGACACAAGCCAGTGGCACCAAAGCAGGACATAAATCTCCTGACCAGGCATCCCCAGCACCAAAGGGATTTGGGTAAGGAACAAGAGGTCCCTCAGCTGGAAGGTGTCAGGCACATCATCAGGAATGGCACTCGGGGTGGGACAGGGGCTGGGAAGCAGATGATATGAGCAACCTACATGGCTGTGGCCTTAACGAGAGACTGCCCCTCCCAAAAGGGAGCAGTCTGACACTGGGGCTGCTGCAGGTTAGGTGGGATGAAATGGGAATCCTCAGCAGCTGGACAGGCACCTCAGGACCACATTAAAAACAATCCACTGCTTGCACGGGTGAGCAGCAGAAAACTCTATAGCAGTGGAAATGTCATGTCAAAAGAGCTGGAAAACCAGCTGACACAAAGAGAGGAGACAAGGAGGGTCCTGGGGCTGCTCTGGTTCAGCACCAGTGGCATGTAGGTCCATGGACTTACAGCCAGAGATAGACCTGATTACAGTGGATAAAGCAGGAGTGTTACTACAAATCTAGACCATCATGCTTTTTTAAAGCTTCTTCCTGTCCCAGTTTCCTCCCTCACTCTACTTCTAATCTCTCCTTATTCTCAAGATAGAAATGAAATCCCATCCCACTCCCTTCCCACCCCCTCTCTCCCCCCCACCTCCCCCAGGGAAAAAAAAAAGATTTACAAAACAGCAATTCTGGTGTGATGCAGAAGTTTTCTCTGCCTTACATAAACCAGCATTTGCCTGGCTGAAAAAGTGTGTTCAAGAAAAGCATTTAATCTGTTTTGCAGCCCTCAGCATATGTAAAAGATTAAAGAAGATCTTCCGTGGTGGACACACAAAACCTGATAGCTCCAGAGTAAATCACCAGGCAGCTGAGGGCAGGAGCTTTGGCTAAATGCCCTCATTTGGAATGGCACTGGTTCTTAGGAGCTGTACAGGTCATTGTGTCACAGCAGCCCCATCCCTGGAGATGTGCTGGAGCCAAGCTCAGTGCCCTGCACATTCTCCACCCTCCAGGGAGCTCCTCAGCAGCTCCTGCCCTGCCAGGGAGGCTCTGCCAGCTGCAAACATTCCCACCTCCCACCTTCCAGCTCAGCACATTTCCACCTACCTCGTGGCGAAAGACAAAGCCTGAAATGCCAGCCACCAGCTCAGCCAGGAACACCAGGGACAAGAACATGGCATACTGGAAAGGCAGGAGGCAAGAGAAGTCAGAGCACGACAGGCTTTTGTCTCAGCACAGATGTTATCACATGAAATGTAACCTTCCCCTCTAGGCACCCTTCAAAGATGTTAAGAAACCAAAGGTCTTTTGGAGGAGATACACAGGTTATGACCTGAATGTAACACACGTGTTTATACAACTCACAACTAATGTATATTGCTTAATTATTGGCTTTCCTGACATTTCTGTTCCAAGTTTCTCAGCATTCTTATATAAATTAACACACTCACGTGCCAGAGGTGGATCCAAGTCACTCAGGTTTTGATCTTGCAATAGGGAATACAAACAGACCCTTCCTGTTTGCATGGTGCTCTGCTAAGCTCAACAGGCTTCCCCAGGTGTTTTGGTTTGTGTTTATCTGTCTCACTGCCAGACTGGGATTGGCTGCCTGGTTCCTGAAGTTTCTCCAATGAATGGACTGAAACATTGCCTTGACTGGAAATATTCTCACAGTAACATTAGACATATGCTCCAAATACTTTGCTGAGCCAAGGTCCATATTTGGCTTTAGGTGCAGCATTTGGATCAGGAGCTGAATAAACCTTGAAAACAGTGCTTTCAGTGTAGGCACTCACCAAGTACTCAAAATATATTGAAGCAGAAATAAAGACGGTAAAGAAAAATTGCAAAGTGGGATAGTAAAATTTGAAGTTGGGGCTTAATTTTCTGGAGGAAAAATTACCTTTTTATTCCACCTGCTAAGTAACAGTTAATTAAGAAAGGAAATATTTTAAATTCAGTCCTAGCAGGATTTAGTGGAGAAAGGGAAACATAGCTTTCATGAAAGGTTATTGGGAAAAGGAGCACAACAGTGTAAGCAGAACTAGAAAAAATATGTCCAGTTAATGCAGCTGTCAAAACACTGTCTGTTCAGGAGAGAAAAGAAGTTCAGGAATATTTCTTACATGTACAATGAAAATAAACCCACGTGCTTGGAACACCACATGCTAGGGTTAGTGGCATAGCTTTAAGAAAGTTATGGAGCAGCTAGCAGAGCCTGATTTCCTATGGATTTATACCATCATTCACCTTTATCCCTTTCCCATCTGGCCTGCAGTGACTCCAGCAAGCCTCTGCACATGCCCTGACACCCATCACCAGCAAGAGACAGCAGTGAGGTTCTTGCCAGCTGGCCACCAGCTGATGGAATTGCAGCTGCTGCCTCTCCCCTTCCCCTCCCTGCCATCATTTGAGGAAATTAACTCCCTTTAACATGTCCTTTCTTTTTTAAAATGCAGTTAAAACTGGAGAAAAATAATCCCATCTCCGTAGAAAACCTGTCCCAAAATACTGTAGCAGGAGGTGCATTGCACTGTCAAGCCCTTTCTCACTAGTTCAGTGTTTCATAAGTGCTATTTCCACCCTTCAAATCATTCCTCATGCAGCATTTTGCTCCTAAATATGCCTAGAAACACAGTTTATAATGTAAGTTTGTTTAACCTGTAGTTATTTTGAATTTTAAGGAAATTTTCCAGAACTTTCTGGAAAACTCAGAACAGAGAAATTCATATAGAGAGAGGTTAAAGTGGACTGAGGGACAACAGCTCCCCCTCTGCTCAGTGCACCTTGAGCCCCTGCTGCTTTTGAGGTGAGGCCAAACATACCATAAATGCCCTTCTTTTTGGGTTGAATTGTTCTATCCTAGAACAATGTTCTCCTAAATGTTAGGAGAAAAAGAAGGGCAGGCTTTCATGAAGTTCCATAATTTCACATCAGGGTATTAAACTGATCCCTTAAAATACAATTCAAAAGAATTTCAAATTGATGATGCTTTGGGAATCTTTCAGATTGTAAATATATTTATCTGTGTGGCTCACAGAAAACCAGAATGATTGTAGAACAACTCACAGAGCAATTCAGCAGCACCACCCTGCTCCAAACACATGGGCCTATGTGCCATGTGTTGCAAAATTCAGTCACAGTCAATCAAAAACTGGGCTTGGTGAAGGTTTTTCCCCCCCCTCTTTGTCCAAAAGGCACAAATGTTGAAAGTAATGATTAATAAAATCTAGCTTATGTGCTTAAGAAGTTTCACCAACATCTGTCAGGGGGTGGGGGTGTGGCAGCAGCTCTCTGGTCACAGAGAGTGACAGGGACAACTTTCCCAGGCATCCTCCTGGGAAAGGCTGTGAGAAGATCAGAGCAAAGAATGAGAAACAATTCTTATCTTAACCTGTTGTTGTGAACATGTGGAGGGTTGTTATGGAGATTTGTTTACCAAAGGGTGGGTTCTTACTTAGCCAAAGGTGATGGTGTTTTAATTAAAGGGCCAGTTAGGTCCAGCTGTATCACAACTGTCTATAAAAGCAATGGCTTTCTTATTCATGATAACAATAATAATAAAGAGATTGATCAGCCTTCTGTGAATCACAGAGTCCCAGCTAATTATCACCCATTGCAGTGACAGTGGGGGGAATCCCTGCTGATCCCAAACCCTCCTCCCCTCCTCAGGCACTGGGGTTTGCTCACCAGCTTCAGCATCCATGGGCTGCCCCGGCAGGTGGCAAAGCAGCCGAAGAGGCCGAAGACGATGATGGTGGTGCCCGTCCCGATGAGCACGTAGGGGGCATTGGTGGAGTTCTCAGCAATCAGGGAGATGTAGGTGCCAAGGGTCAGCTTGCCCCAGACTCCCACTGCCAGCAGGATAACGCCAGTGATCTGCAAAGAATCACAGAATAAAGAGCTTGGAAGAGGCCTCTGAGATCATCCAGTCCAACCCACGCCCTAACACCTTAACCAGACTATAGCACCAAGTGCCATGGCCAGCATTTTTTTAAACACATCCAGACATGGTGATTCTACCACCTCCCTGGGAAGTGCATTCCAGTACTTTATTATTATTTAGGTGAAATATTTTTCCTGATGTCCTATAGTAGAAGAAATGTATTGTATTTGAATATCTGTATATAAGCTTTGCCCTGGGAGGTCCCAGTTGTCCTTGATAAGCTGCAGCTGCAATGTCCTTAATTAAGCTGCAGCTGTGACCAATGAAGATAACTAAAATAAAAGAGAGCAAGTTAGCCAGTCAGGGAGAGCCTTGAACTGAGAGAGAACAACATGCAGAAAAAGAAGGGGTCTGTGCTGTGAAGATCTGCAGCTGTAAGAATACACTGAAGAAGTATAGACTTAAGAAATCTGACAACAACAATATGAAACTCTAGAAATAGAAGAACAACAACAATGTCTAACCTATACCTTCCCTGACATAGCTTGAGACTGTGTCCTCTGGTTCTATCAGTTACTGCCTGGTGGAAGAAGGAACAAACCTGTCAGGAACGGTGGATTTTTTTTTTTTTTTTTTTAATTTTTTTTAAGGTTGGGGTTAAATGTGCAAGATGGTATTTTTTGTTTGGATTTAGATGTGTATTAGCTTTTATTTATATTATAGTCTTATAAATCGTGGGTTTTATAGTGCTTTAATACACTAAAGATGGAGTTGTATTTTTTTCTTTATAAGGCTTTTTTAAGGCTAAACTGTCTAATTAAGAAGTGATATTTAAATTATTTTTACTTTTAACTTAATAACTAACTACTTGTGGTTCCTAATGTGGAGTTTTAAATTTAATTATACCATACTACTTAAACTTATGAAGATAAAGGTGAAGAAGAAGGACAAGCTTTTGGTTTATTTTTTTTTAAATTTTGTTTTATGTATGTTTTATGTTTTTATTTTGTTTTATGTATTGTTTATATATTCTAAAACTTTAAATTTTAAGTTTTCTACCATGTCATATTATACACTTCTATTTAAACTACACACTTATAATCTCAGTTTTATCATCCAATTTTGGAAGCCTTCTCCACAAACCCAGGTCAAATGCAGTGTTCCCTTGGGGGGTCACTGCTTGCCAGCACAGAAAGCCTGAAATTCCCAGCCAGCAGGGTTCCAAGCAGGAGCCACTGGGGAGGGCATCCAGAGCCTTCCAAAGCACTCAGTGATCCTGCAGGGATGTGCTGGTGCCCTGCTGCTGGCAGCAAGGAGCCTCAAGAGCTCCAGAGGGACAGACAGATGAATTAAACTCCTGCACCTGTTGCATTGAGGCTGGCACTGAAGGACAAACCCCTAAGGGTAATCACTGCCAGGGGAGGATGCAGTGCACCCTGCAGAACAGCTCTCTGCTCCTGCAGCCCCAGGGACACACAGCCAGCTTCTCCTGTCCCTCTGCCTGAGTGTCCCCTGCTCCCCTTGATCAGCCTCAGCAGGTGCTGGCATTTCTGCTGCCACCTTGGGACAGGATTAGCAGGGACTTCTGCTCTCCTGCTCACAGTGGCAGTAATAATAAATCCAGCTCTTGTCCATCTTTCAGTGCAACTGTGTGAAAAGTGCTGAATCCTTGTTATGGCACCCAACAGCTGAATGTCAGAAAAAATCACTGAGGAGCCTACCCACCCACAGACAGTAATGCCCTGGCCAAGTCTGTCCCATCCCTGCACTTCACCTCTCCTTGGCCTGAACAAAAGTGGATTAATCAGCAAAATCTGAAAGCAAGCTGCAGGGGACTGGGGAATCTGCAGAACAACTTCTGGTTTCTCGCCTCCAGTTCCACAAAGGGCTGGTTTCTGTGCCTAAGCTGCTGAAAGTTTTACCACCATCCCCAGGGAGGCATAAAAGCAGCCTTCACTGCCAAAATGAACAGGCAGCTTCACATATGAAAGAGAGCTCAAGCCTCCTAATAAAAAGCATTTTTAGTTGGCTGTTTGAAACAATTACTAACCCTTTACTATGCATTTTAAGAGTTTGGTTTCCCCAGGTCTCAGGGGGGGGCTATTCAATTTATGGCACACACAGACTTTGGAAAAAAGGAGGAAAGCCTCTTGGTGGTTTATTTCCCTTCTGCTTCTTAATAGAGCTCTGATTTACAGGGATTTAAGGAAATCCCTGAGTTTGTTGGGAGGTCTGAGCCCCTGGGAAGCTTGGCATGGTGCAGAGGGGATGGGATGTTCCCACAAAGACACACTGGAGATGCACCTCAAGCTGCAGTGACTGCTGGAAATTTTGCTCATGAAGACAAAAAACCCATAAGACTTCTCTACAAACCTTTCCATGACCTTTATTCAGCAGAGCACAAGCAGTGGTGTGACTAATGCCTACCTCCACCCCAAGGCAAGCCTCATTTCCTTATTTCCAAGACACACTTTTCATCACTATCTCTCTGTGCCATCACACAGTTAGGGAAAAATCAATGTACTGGTTTCTGGCTTGGTTTTTAGATTTTTCTTTAAAAGCAGGAGAGAAATGGGCAGACAGAAGACCAGGACAGTGCTGGCCTGAGAACAAGGCAGCAGGAATAGACACTGCTCTGGACACTCACCATCAGTACACACATCTTCCCCTTATCTCCTTCCTTTGGCCCAAAATCTCTCCACCAGCCTAATTCTGTGATCTGTGACCAGGCTCAATTGTTACAAAAGCAGGGTGCTCTGTGTCCCTTTACGCCTGAAAGGTCTAAAATGAAACTCAGAGCACCTTCTCCAATGCACAATCCCCCCCACCTCCTCCCCACCACCCCAGTCTTCCCTACTCCCTTTCCACGGTAAAGTTTCAATTCAGGCAATGATCATACAGGAGATGTACAAAGTATTTCAGATATCCTGGCAGTCAGAGGAGAGTGATTGCCAGCCCTTTGGCCTTTAGAGACCCTCTGAGCATCCAAACACCTAAACCAAACACCTTGGTTTATTTACAAACACCTGGAAGAGCCAGCACACATGGAGCATGAGAGCAGCAGTGAAATTCCACCAGTGAATTCCTACAGCAAAACCCGGTCTTCATATGGCCCAGCAAGAATTTTAAGATTTGTCCTGGAGATGCTATGACAGCTACAGCCTACAGTGAGGGAAGAGTGCCATAACCCCACTCCAGATCCTCAGCAGCCACAGAAGAAATGAACTGGCAGCTGCCCCAGTTGCTCATTTGGGGCATCATGCACATCCATGATGCCCCAAATGAGACATCTGGAGTGGTACAGAAAAACCAGCATTTGCAAAGGGAAAAAACCTCCCAAAAAAACCAAAAAGGAAGAAGTTTCCCTCTAAAAAGCAACTGCCAGACACTCCTATCTAAATGTAAGCACACGTGGGATCCTGTCTTTTGGTGTTTTTAAGGGAAAGCAAAAGAGAACAACTACCCAAAATCCCAAGTTTCAAGGCCTGTCACAAACTTACCAAATGCTTTTGATTCAGAAAAAAACTCCAAAGTTTTCCTTGGACTTTATACAAGCCTTGGCTTAAGCAGAAATAGCCCACCCTGGATAACACAGGCAAAGCTCATATCCACACCCAACCAGAGAACATCACTGGAGAGATTCCTGCCAGCAGCCAGGGCTGGCCTGATTTATCCATGCTTGGGACCAGTTCCTATGATCATAAAAAGCCCCAGAAACTCAGACAGGTTTTGTGTCCACAAATGGGCTTGCAAGTGGTTTGTGCTGGTTTTGGTTGTCTCTTTTTCATGCTTGCACCCTGTCTTGCCCCCCGCACTGTTTTGATGGATTTTCCCTGCACCTTCTGTTTCTTTTCTGTGTTCTTTCTGTAGTTTGAAACATTGTTAGAAAGCTATTTCATCCTGGATTCCATCAAAGGTAGATGATATCTTCCTTACAAAAGTTCACTGCAGTGGAAGCCCCTTGCACTCATGTTTCCTCAGCCAGGAAACCAGAGATGCAGCATTCCATAAAACATTATTAGTCCTGACCTTCATTTAGGTCAAAATTTTAAAGGTTAAAAGGAAAAAAAAAAAAACCCTCAAAACACAGGAGATATCCAAGTAGGGCAAGGATTGTAAAGGCTGCACACAAGTAGAAATCACATTGTTTAGTCCTAGCAGGTCTCACATTTCAGTGCCTCTGAGCTCAGGCTCAGCAAACACACCCCAGAACCCTTTGACTGATGAGATGGCAGGAAATGAAGCAGGTGGGCCACCTGGACATTTTCTAACAAAAAACACCACTGAAATCATGGTGTTCCCACAGAATGTTTTAATCTAGATGAATTAGATTCTTCTGGCTTAAAAAAAAAAATATATATATATCTGTGAACCAACCTTCCCCCCCTCACCCCCAGCTCTGCCTCTTGCCTCCCCTCAAGCATGGTACCACAGGCACATCCCACCATCACTGATTTCATTTCAAGGCAGACAGGCTTTCTAGTCCTGTTACCTTCCTTCAGCATCAATACAGATGATTCCAGTGTTACCTGCAGTACTGCTCACAGGTCAGGATGTGGTGGTAAAGCTACCATGCTGCAGGCAGGCAGAAATACAGCAGAACTGACTCTCAGCTCTAACTCCACTTGTCCAATGAGCCAGCTGCTTTTTGGAGACACACAGACAAGGATGTGGCCAACAGCACTGACACAAGGGTGTGTGCCACAGCTTTACAGGACACAGGGAGAGTCATGCCCTGGTAAGGATGGGCATTCATAAAATCAGAACTAATACTAAACACATGCAGTTCCTCAATAAAAGGCAACAGAAAAGTGTTTGAGAATTCCTTCTTTTATTAGTGCTAAAACAAATATCAAACTATCAATCCCCTTCTTCTAGGTAACACCAAAATCTGCAGAGAGGAGTGTTCAGAAAATAACTTCTGAAAGTGCACTGTCTTTAGTTCTGTCAGAATTAGGCAGGAAAACACTATGCACTCATTTCAACTGGATGCACACCACTCCTAAAAGAGTCTGTTGTCTCCACACCCCAAAACCCACAGAGCACTGGTGGCATGATCTGAAGGTTGCTGCTGCTGATACAGGAGGCATGAAAGGTTCTACACCTCACATCCACAGAGATTCAGGACTCTGGCATTCACATTCTCTGAAAAAATCCCTTTGCCCAGGACTTTTCTCCTGGGAAGCTGAGAGGCCTCAGAGGAAAAGGAAAACAATTCTTATCTCATTGGCTTCTCCTGTGTTGTGCTCACATGTGGAATGTGTTTGGAGATTGTTTACCCACAGGTGATTGTTTCATTGGATTCTGGTGTGAGTTGTTTTCACTCTTTGGCCAACCAGGGCCAAGCTGTGTCGAGACTCTGGAAAGAGTCAGGAGTTTTCATTTATTATCTTTTTAGCATTAAGTATCCTTTCTGTATTCTTTAGTATAGTATAGTATTCTTTAATATAATATAGTATTATAAAGTAATAAATGAGCCTTCTGAGAACATGGAGTCAGATGCATCATTCCTGCCTTCGTTGAGGCATTCCCTGCAAATACAATACAAGACCCTAATTCAAACCCTTATTTATACTCAGGATTGCCACATGTAATATTTAAAGTTTGTCAATTACAGAGCTGAAGATAAATGTGCAGCAGGAATTGCTGGTTTATTGGTCCACATAATCCATGTCCTCCTGTTCATTAGTGATGTGAGCAATTTTGATTCCTAAGGTCTGTCAAAATAAAACTTGGAAGCCAATGCTGATTGCTGCAGAGCACACAGCAATTCCTTCCACTCCCAAAAGCAGCAGGAAGAGCTCAGCATTTCTCTGGACTGGTTCTTTATCTACAGAACTGAGATGCAGGAGGGCATCTTCATTAATGAGGATCTATCTCACTGTAGGTACAATTCTTCTATTTCATTTCATATTTTCACCTTGCTAAATGAATGAAAAATGTGGGCAACTTAAAAAGAAATTCAAAGCAGCAGCAAAGAATCAGATACAAGGAAAATAACCACGTTGTTGGTATTTTCAGTTTCTCAATTCCAAATATTCCAATTCCATCCTTTTCCAAACACCAGCCTCCCTGCATTTTGGTGGAGGCATGCTGTCTCTGCACAGCTGTCCTGCAATCTTCTCAAACAGGCCAGAGAAAATGGATAATGTGCATAAAAAAGATGAAGCCAGGGGAAGGCAGACAAGAACTATCTCAATCCATCTTGGCTGAAGCTGAAAGGTCTAGCAATAGGTTTAGCAGGCTGTGAGGAAATGAGAAAGGACCAAGGCACACAGCTAATTAGCTCTTCCAGACATTTCCCCAAAGGAGGGAAACATTTTCATGAAGAAAATGTCTGACCTTGACAACATCCAGAACAAATCCTGCGTTAAAAGCATGTCCAGAGAGACTTAAAAATAACTGGCCTACCTCTGAAAATTTTATAACTTTCCCAAAATAGGCAATGGATCACATTCAAAATGTTCTTGCTTTACAGCTTGTCAAGCACTGGGAGTGGCTGGCTTTGAGTCTTCTCCTTCCTCAGCCCCTGGGCCCTCTTCAGGCAGGCAGGTGACTAAAAGTGATATAAATCTTCCTTTGAGCTTCAATGCCAGCTCTTCACAGGCAGGGGCAAAGCATTAGGCCAAGACACAACAGAACATGGGAATGCCTGTGACCCAGCAACACACCTGAATTCTCTGTCCTCACATCTGCTGATCCTGACTACACCTGCAAACCCATCTTGGGTCACCTTTGCACAGGGCTGATCTCTGCTGGAGCAAACAGGAAAGGAAGATGCCACCAGCTGTACCTTTGGAAGAAGGCAACAAGTTGGAAGCCAATAAATCATCATTTCTGGCCCCTTGGCAAACTGAGAGACAGCCTGTAAAGGTCACTGTGTTAGAGGAAAACACCTGCAGTGGCCATTCTTGGATGTAACTAACTGTTCTAGTGTCTTCTATTCCTGACTTCACCATTTCTTGACACATCTCCCCAGTACCTAACCTAATTACTTTGTTCCTCTGCTCCTGTAACTCAGGCCTGTCCCTCTCCTTCTTTGCTCCCTACAGTTTTCCATGTAAATAATTCCCTCCTAAAAAGCCACAGCCAAAAGGATTTAAAGGAAAAACGCCCTAAGATTAATCCACATTGCTCTCTGAGATGCCTTGCCTGTCTCACCTGGGCAGGCTGCCACACCTTGGGCTCAGGGTTTTCTCTCCCTGCTGCATGTGTGCAATGTCCAGCACAAGGAATCTTGCTCCATCCCTTCACCTCAGGAATCTGTTTGAGTTATGATCCCAGCTGCTCAGCATCCATCCAGAGCCAGCTGCTGTCACAACACTGATTATCCACCACAGCCCTTGCTGTTTCTGTGCAAAACTGAGATTCCTGCGTTTAAAGCTACATGTGGAAAGCATCCTCAGGGATACCAGGACAGGCAAACCACAGCAAGGGAGATGCTGCCTCTGCTCTCATGTCACCACTGGGTCAGAGCTGAGTATCTACCACACTCAGGGGACAATACTGAATCTGCCCTGAAACACAGTGGAGGAGATTTTGATTAGACACACTGATATCAAGCTTAACACCCTGTTCTGGCACAGCTCCTTTCTGTGGAGATGACTACCATCCTATTTCCTTTTCAATAATAGTTTTAATTTTCAGTGTTTGTCCTAGCTGGGACACTATTACAAGAACATGAATAGTTGTCCCAGGTGAGCTGACATCAGTTTAAGGTCCTCAGAGGTCAAACTGTAGTACTGGTAAAAAAAATGAAAAAAAAAAGAAAAGAAATTGAAATGTTGGCTGTCACACAGATGACAAAGTGAAAACCAAATTATCATGGAGCTGATCTGGCTTCTCACCACCAACTCTGCAGACAACAGAGTGTGTACTAATCCCTAACTTTAATAGTGCCTCTATCAACTGCAGAGTTAAATGACCTCTGAAAGGAAGTGGATATTTTATAAACAACACAGGTGGTGTTTCCCAGCACCCCCACCCATCCATACCAACCACACACCAAGGTCTAATGGTGCTTTCCTTGCAGGCTGGGGCAGAAATGACAACCAGGACTGAATCACTGGCTCTGTATGGAAAACAGATTAAAAATCACATAGAGGTGAGTGCAACCTTCTCCTTGCAACCAGAAGAGGCCAATGATCATTTAATGAACAGCATGGAAGAAAACATCACAGTAATTTTGTTTGCTGCAGGATAAAAAATTGGACATGGCCCAAGAAGTCCTAGGAGCACTAACAAGGACTGCAGTGGGGAGGCAAGAACTTGAAAACAACCTTGCAGCATTGCTCAAAACTAAGGATTTCTTGCTAAGACAGTGCAAATACCTATTTTTAGAGATTTCTTTTTTTTTCTGTAAGGAAACAATTGATTACATGCCACTTGTAGGAAGATTCAGGAAGAATAAGGACATTTGGGACCTGATCTCTATACTAATATCATGCCAGTGATGAATAATTATAATAAACAGCCATATTCTTATGCTGAAGATGTAGCTTTATAACACCTTGCACTTTCAGAAAAGAAGTTGGAAATCTCAGTAAAATTGAGTTCTTTATCATGAGAATTATAGTTATTTTTATGTAAGGCACTTCATTAAATGAGAGAAGATATTCTGCTTTGCAGTTTAATCACCAGTGGCTCTATTAATTGATGTATCTTTTAAGCCAGCTGGCAGACAAAAATGTGGTCATCTCTGGATAAAAATAAAACGCAAAAATACATTTCTGCTGGGAATTTTCAGACCTAATTTCTTGAAATGTAGCTTTAAATATGCATGACTGAACATCTCAGGGAAAAGAACTTAGAGAGTGGAGACTTCAAAAGCAGCATCCCACTCTGCAAGGCTAAGGCACACTCCTAGCCAGAGGAACTGGGGATGTTTTGGAGGTCTGGTAGTGCACAGAACAGAAGGAACTAACTGACCATCAGCAAAGTGATACAGCCAGAGAATATTAACCTGTGGGGCCTGAAAGTTTTTGGAAGCTTGAATGCAGAAGCTGTCCCTCATATTCTCACTTTAAAATCCCTTCAGTAGCAATGCAGAGGTGACAGAAACATTATTTACACAGCACGACATGGCTTGGCCTCAAATTTTAAAACAGTTCACCTATTTTACTGAGATAGAAGATCTGAAATTTAAAAAATGCAAGAAAATAAAATGTTTTGAAACAAGACTACCCCTAATTAAACACTTTGTTTCTTAAATGTTCTTGTTGTTTGCTTGCCTCCTAATAAATCAAGGCAAAATCTAAACTTCTATAATGCTTATGTGGACAAGGAAAAGGATTAAAAAGAAGCACTCTGAAAAACATCCTCTAGTGCTGTCCATGCCCATGGGACTCACACTGTGTCCAAAGCCCAGGCTGGGTCAGGCTTCAGGTGAAAGGCTCCCTTGTTCCTCAGGACTGACCAGGGCAGAGAAGACTTTGGGAGAGACCCCAGTCAAGGAGTTTTGGTAATTTCAGTGGATCAATCAGCACTTAAATTCCTCCCTGCACATGTAACAGCCTTACCAAGTTTGGATTTAGCAGTAAGAAAACTTGAAAAGAATTAAAAAGAGATGTGCAAGCTCATTAGTCACTGCACACAACAGCAGTGGCGTGAAACTCCTTCAGAATAATTTTTTATTCAAGCCACTACAGTCCTAATAACCTTCAGAAGAAGCAGAATATGGGACTGAGGTGTGAGATGATAAATTCAGTAGTAACAAATGCAAGGTCATGGTGCTGGGACCAATTCCAGCAGTTTCAAGCCCCTGAATTTGCAACTAATAATGGAGGAAAAGGACTTCTGAATGCCAGCTGACCACGGTGTTGATGAGGAACTGTCACCATGATATTTTCTGAAAAATCCTCTTTGCCCAGAATTTTCTCCTGGGAAGCTGAAAAGCCTCAGAGAGGAATGAAAGCAATAATTATCTGATTGCTGCTCCTGTGTTTGCTGCTTTGGAATGTGGCTTGGACATTGCTCACCAACAGGTGAATGTTTGATTGGCTCCATGTGAATTGTTTTAACTTAATGACCAATCACAGCCAGCTGTGCCAGACTCTCTGAGTCGGTCACGAGCTTTCATTATCACTCTTGTGAAGCCTTCTGATGTATCCTTTCTCTTTCTTTAGTATAGCATTCATAATATAATATAATATAATATAATATAATATAATATAATATAATATAATATAATATAATATAATATAATATAATATATCAGCTTTCTGAGAACAAGGAGTCAAATTCTCATCTCTCACCTTGTCCTGGGGACCTCACAAACACCACAAGGAGCCACTCATGGCACACACATAGAGCACACCCAAGGCAGTGGTGCATTTCCAAAGGTGAGGGATTCCCAGAGGAGCATTTCCAAAGGTGAGGGATTCCCAGAGGAGGCTGTTTCAGGAAGCTGAGGTGGTGCTGCAGCAGGTCCCTGGCAGGAGTGAGGGATGAGGAGGTGCTGGAGAGTCCCCTGAGCAGGAGTTGAGGTGTGTGGGGATGAGGAGGGGTGAGGGGATATAAACCTGCAGTGGGGGGATTACACTCCAAGGACAAGAGGGAGCTGCTTAAGCCCCAGGACAGCCCAGCCCATGCTGGCCATGGGCTCATGGAGGGTGCAAATCAGGGTGGTGAGGGTGGGAGCAGCCTCCTCCTCTGGGAGAGGGAAGGAGGGGAAAACAGCAACACAGCCAGAGCCTGCAAAGGGTGTCAGCTTTCATCCCTGCACTGTGGGATGGGGGCTGCACCTATGGAGAGCTGGGGGTCCCACTGAATGCCTAAAAGGCCGGAGCTGTGAAGAGGAAGGGGGGCAGCAGGGTCTCAGCCTCCATCCCTGCAGAGCCAGGATGCCTCTGGCAAGAAGGTTGTCAGCTGCAGCATTAATTTCAGTTCAGTCCATCCAAAAATCAGCTTGAGGGCACAAGTAATGATAAGGTTTTGTTTAAAGTTGAAAAGGGATTTTATTATTGCAACCAAGCCCCTCATGTCCTGATCCCATTTTAAGGAAAATCACTGGTTATTTACATCCTGATCAGACTCAGAATGGGGTGAGGACTGCCATTCCTACTGAGGGGCTGGTTTATTTTTTTTTTCCCCAGAAAGAAAACATTTATTCCATCATTACAACTTCTGGTTCTTTCTCCTTTCACATGAGCCATGTTCTCCTCTTGTGCTCTTCAGGCTCCAGTGTTTTCTGGAGGTCTGCTTTTGGAGGCAGTGCACAGAGGATGGATCCCCACTGTTGTACAGCTCACATGAGAAATAAAATGTTCTCAGTTCAGCATACCCAGGTCAGTCCTTCAAAACCAACCATGTTCTCCATAACCATCTGCATTTTCTCTCACTCACACCTCACCTGCTAAGGATGGCAAAAATAAGGTTTGTTCTACTCTAAAACAGCCCAGTTTTCCCACCTAAGGCCCAGCACTCTGGTTCTGCATCTACACAACAATTTTCACACTGCTCTGTTGTTCATTTGTGCACAGCTCTGGTTTTCATGTGCTGCTCCTGCTACAGGAGCCAAAGCCAGAAGCTGCTTTAAGTACTTCAATGCTTTTTTAGAGAGAGGAAGGAAATATCTGCCCCAAATCCCAACAGGATTGCAGAATCAAAATTTCATACCATGGCTTATAAATATGATTTTGAAATAGTTTAGGACCTGTAACCATTCACCAAAACTCCCTGGATAAAATTAAAAGAAACAACTTAATTGTGTTTTCTATTCCTATACATACACATATACTGGTGCTTAAATGGTTGAGACACGAGTTCCTGTTTGTGGGGATTCACTTGAGCATGTGTCTGAAAATAAAGGCCTATTCCTCACATATTAGCTGGGTTTTGCTACATGTCTGACACCTTTGATGTGTATGACTATATGTGCTTGCATGAAAGGAAAGAAATTTTCTGCATGAATGTAGAAATTTTCTACATTTCGAGTGGCCTGCACTCAAACTGCTAAATTCCAGCTGAAACAAAACCAAAAGACGTCAGCCAGAGCAGAAACAAAACTTAAAATATTTCAACCCAGATGTTTGATTAGTAAGAAAACAAAAACAACACTGCAAGAAAAAAACAAACAAACAAAACAAAAAAACCCAAGCAAAAGCAAACTAAGCCCAAAAATTGAATCAAACCAAAGCAACACAAAAGAACTTGAGCGACAAAAACAACAACAACAAAACCCCAAAAGCCATCACCACCACCAAAACAGCAAAACCAGTAAAAAATACCAGATAATTGCAATACCAAAGACAAAAGTGACCTGCAACTCTCTTCCCCACCAGCACAGTGATGCCTCCAGGAAAGCCTTTTAACCACAGGTCTCCCACCAACCTAAACTCATTCTCTGGCATGGGTCCAGCAGCTGTGGGATGCCATCAGGCAGGATTCCCTCACCCCATCCTGAAGCTTTGCCACAGCTCCTGTGGGAGCACAGGACAAATGTCTGAAATGTCTGAGCCATTTGTGGCTGCCAGTCCCCTTGAGAAGGGCCCTGGGAGGCAAAGGCGGCTGCTTCCCTCTGCATCCCTGCCACGAGCCTCCACCTGGCCTATGAAATGTCCTTTGGCAAAACCAACAAAATACCCCAGAACTGAGCAGGACTGCTCCTGCTGTTTGAGATGCACTATGAGATTTGCAGAAGGGATGGATTACTCTGGGTTTTAAATCAAACTCTTTAGATTTCTACATCTAGTACTTGAGGCTCGCTTGCTGCTTAATCCTTCAAGTTTTCTTTTCCTGGAAGAGCTGCAATGATGTCCTAAATGACAGACGGACCAAACTGCATGGGATTTTGCATATCTTATTGCTATGAAAGATGATTAATTTTTAAGTAATTTCAGGCTTCTTTATTCCTGTTCATCTCATCAGCTGTAATCAGGTTTTGATATTCAGTTAACATACTTGCTAACCAAATCTGCAATCAATGCAAATAAATTAAGCAAGTGGGTTCTTTAAAGGGAAGGAAGGGAAGGACTTTATCTGATCCTTGGCTCTGGTGCACACAGTTCCAGAGTGCCACGTGCAAAGCCTTTCTGAGCCTCTTGGAGCAGCCATCCCACTGGATTTTGGTGCTGCCCTTCAGTCCCCCAGGCACGAGATGAATTCCAGAGTGAGAGAAGGAGATGAGGTTTGTTCTGCCTGCAGCTCTTCTGAGTTTCCTTTAAAGTGCCTGTGACTGCAACAGCTGACTAAAGCCTCTCTGCGTGCTCGGCGTTAGTGCACTTCCATCTTCCCTGGAAATTGGGCTAATAAACCCCCCCATGTTTACATAAAGCAGAGAAGAAATATGTTGAGGAAGCAATTTCATTTTCAAGCCTGAATGGAAGTACTGCAATTAACGGAAAGAAAAAAGACAAATATAAAAAGTAGGCATTAAAAAACCTGTTATGTGTTTCAGAACAGCAATTAAAGGAAATGATTCACTGCAGAGCCCCTGTTGAAAAGATTAAAGAAAACCACTGCATCTTTCTCAAGAAGAATTACAGTTTGGAGGGGGATTTCATGCTGGTATAATGCTAGTTTATTTACAGATATTCAATATTTATCTTACTAGCATTCATAGGAGCAGTAAGGCAAGCTAATGTTACCATCATTATACACATCATTCTGTTTTATTTCATTTGACTGGTTGTTGTAAAATTCATGTTTGCACTGTTGCCAGTTGATCTTATTCAAGCCTCATCTCTGCTCTTTATAGGTTCCAATTTGGGGAACCACCTACTAACAAGAGAAAATAGAAACCTTTAAAAGGCTGAGCACGAGCCATAAAAATTCCTAACTGATTACTCTACCAAGCTTTCCTCTTTTACTTCACCAGCTCTTACTACACCCTGCCAGCAGCTGTCCCTAGGACTGTACTGTGATTCCAGGCAGGGATGAGCCTCCCAAATTTGCCCTCCTAGCTTGCTGTAGCTGATGCACACTGTTCATCCAGGGTGGCACACCAGCACCATGGTGGTTTACCAAATCAAGGAACCAAACAGCAAGAAAATAATGAATGATATCAGACTCTCTCAGAGAAGTTCCTGTATCCCAAGCTTCTCTCAGCTTAAGATATCAGAGCCTGGGAGCAATGACAGAGCAGCAGTACCAGCAAGGAAGGAAACAAAAATCAAACTGCTACACTCATCCATATATAAGAACAGTAATTAAAGAAAAAATTAAAAAACCTTGGCACCAAACAGTGTGGGAAAAGACCAGACACACCTTTTCCACCTCATGCTGCCAAGCTCAGTGTTAACACACAGCAGAATTCTCTTCCAAACTCCAGGCACATGCAAAAGGACCACATCTGCCTACTTAATTAACATACAGAATTATAAGGACCTGCATTTTGATATGGATTCTATTAAAAGGGGACCCTATGGTTTCCAAGCATGCCAGGCTGTTGGGGAGCTCTCCTGCCTCAATGCTGTAGAGGTCAAAGCTTGGGAATTGTGCACTTTCCTAGGATTCACAGCGAGAAAACAAAGGCTGCTCCAGCTGTGACAGCCCTGCCAAACAGTCCCAGCCAGTTCTGCTTCTCCAAAACCAAAACAAGCTATTCCTATCTAAGTGTTGCTGACAGGGAATGCTCCAAAATCAGTGTCTGGAGAAGACACAACCCAGCAAGTAACAGGAACTTCTCTGAGAGAGTCTAATATAATTCTCTATTTTCTTGCTGTTTGGTTCCTTGATTGAACTTCACACAAAGGATCCTCTATAGCAAAAGGTGCTGCTCCTTTAACCCTTATCCTGCTGTTTCTTATGGCAGTTTCCCACATGGGCATTTCCATTCCCACCTTACTTACACTCAACTTGGTACTTTAGTTTCAAGTTTCTACACTGCAAAGTCTTGATGCAAATTCTGCAGTGCAATTTGCTGCACTGCAGCTGTAGAAACCCAGAATCAAGATCAGTAGAAAGCATCCCAAAACCTGCCATATCAAGAAATGTGAATATCTAAAATTAACAAAAATTAATCTTCTTCTGTTTGTGCAAATAGGGGCATATTTTCAAAAGATATTCCAGATACACTGTGAATTAAGCACAGCAGGGCTGAAGCTCACTGACCTGTAAGTCACCCAAACACCATGAATGCAACACCAGAGGAATGTCTCATTGATTAAAGAAAAAGTACCACTCTTTAACACAGCAAGAAAGACAAACAATCTGACTCACAAAGCTCTTTGCAAAATGCAAATTGCTTGGAACTAACCCCTTCTACCATTACACCATTTCAAGAGATCAGGCAAAAACCTTTGTCTCTCAGGCCACCAAGTTCTTACCATCCATCTTCCAGGTTCCCACTTTGTCTCTTTCTAGAGAAATTATAGGAGAAACATCCAACCAACCACATCCATGTCCTAGACACAGAAAAGGGATTCAGTGCATCCCTTCCAAGAGCAGTGTGGTGTTGCCAGAGACAGGAGAGGGATTTTTGGGAGCTCTGGATGGTCCCTCTGGCTCAGGGAGTGGGGCTGAACACTTTGGTCAGCAGAGCAGCCTGGACTTAAAGGTTCAGATGCATGTCATTCACAGAGGCAAAGAGCTGTGGCTGGATGCTGAGGCACAAATGCATAAATGAGTGTCCAGATGAGAACACATGCCAGGAATGCTCCACATGGGATAAATTATGCCTCTGTGAGATCAAGCTGCCTTACAAAACAAAGCTTAGGTAAGTGCACCCCAGGAGATGCCTCAAAGCAAAGCAATGCTTGAACTATAATGAAAAAATGTTCTTTCTACATACTTTGCCCTCTTCCCCAGTGGAATTGCTCAAACAGAGGCAAATGCTTTATGCCAACATGACAAAGTAAGCTGAACTTGCTTTAGTCAAATTTGCTGATCAATACAGAACTGTAAGGGCTTCTAAAACACATTTACACTTCTGTTGAGGAAAATATTTTCTCATTCAAATGGATATTTTAATGTCAGCACAAGTAAATACACCCCTGATGCATCATTACAGCAACTGCACTGTTTAGGAATGCAAATACAAGAAGAAAGTAAAAAAAAACCCCTTAGAGATATTAGAAAAAAAGTCCAGTAAATGTAGATATAGTTTTCATTTTACAAGCTGATGCAGTGTCATATAAATGGGAAACTAGGGCCCACCTATTGAAAATAAAATAATATTCTTGCATGGTCATACCACTGAGTATGAGCCATTGCCTCCACTTTTTGGAATGGGCGGCATCTGGCAGCAAGGTATTATCTTCACTTTTTCTTAAACTCTCAATGTCCCATCAAAATGCTACAATATAATGAAAATATTCCTTTCAAAACTTAAAACCAGCAATAATTTTCATATCCAGATGATCAGTGCACATCTTTAGCAGCATTGCCTGTGCTACTGCAGCTAAATGAAGCAAAACACCAATGTTTTATTAGTTTAAACAGATGTTCTACTTTGACCACAAAAAAAACCAAAAAACAACAAAAAAAAAAACCATAAAAATATTTTTTTTCTAGTTTGTCTTACTTGCTTTGATAAATGAAGGCACAGAGGAAAGTAGGAAGTGGGATAAAGCCATGCAGAAAGCAAGGCTCACTGAAGCTTGGTTATTGCAAATTAACCCAAATAACCCTTTCTGAAAAGCTGACTCACTTTTTATACAACAGAAGTACCACAGGAACCATCTGAGCTCCCTGCAGGAAACCTGCTGACAGAGCACCGCGTGGAAAACACAAAAAAGCTGCACTGAAACAGCCTGATGACAAAGGAGCTGCCAACACAGGGGAAGCTGCAATCACCTGTGCCAGCAGGAGTTATTAGAGAAATTCTGCAAGCATTGGAGCTGACTTGCTTTTATGAGTGTCACAAAAAATGAGGGACATCCTAAGGAAAGTTTATTGAGGATGAAAACGGCCAGCACTTCTCGGGTAGCTGGTTGTTAATTGCTGCCCCAAGATGTGCAGGGTGTCTCTGTTTCGGCCCGTGCCACTGAAGGACGAGTCTGGACTCCTCACTTTTCGCTCTTGAGGTTGTTTATTAACTCTTATCTATAAAATTTTCTTTCTGCCCAGCTGAGGTCTGCTCAGCAAGGCAGCCACAGGCACTCTGACCACCCCCAAGGTGGTGTTGTCCTTTTCTACTCTAAACTACGTATAACATATTTACACTTAATTCCCAATACCTATCCCCTATGTTAGACAGTGATACACAGTGAGCTTCTACTCTAGACCGATCCCAAAGTGCCAACACCACTGCAGAAAATGGAGAAGAAGAAGAAGAAGAAGAGGAAGAAGAAGAAGAAGAAGAAGAAGAAAGGCTAGACACGCCCAAGCTCCTCCATCTTGTCCCCATAACCCCCATACCAAAAATCCTAAAATCTACATTTTCACTCTGTGATAATTTTATTATTATACTATTCAAACCTCTGTGACTTTCAGGTTCTCATACAAAGCTGGTAACTTGCTCCAGGGGTCAAAATCAAATCCCCAGGTGTTCTGGGCTGCATGCCAGGGTCTCCAAGCCCCCCGGTGGGGTCCTCAGCAGCTCTGGACACCTGGAGGGATGTGCTGAGTTCCAACAAGCACTGTCACAAAGAGGACACTGGAGGAAATGGAGGCATTTCACACCAAAACAGAAGGAACTTGAATAACTGTGTAATGTCCAATGTGTTGATATCCTAATATGTACACAGATTTCTGGCATAGCCTGGTCTCAGAGCTCAGGAATTCCAGATGAAAGGCCTGCACCAGCTGCTCAAAAGGTGAATATTAGCTACCAGGGCAAAGAAGGCATGAAAAATGCTTGTGCAAACTGTGTACTTCCAGCACATGGAAATCTGAGTACTACAGAAGAGAGCCCTGATGAAATCTCCTCTGGAGCAGAGGATGAATTGAGCTGTCCATGCTCAGATTATTGTACCGTGAGTGTGGAAGGCACCATGACTGCTGCAGAAATCAGAGTTTCTGGGCTGCTCAGGGGGTCCCTTCAGCAGCAGCACCAGTGATGCTCATGACAGTGCAAGGTCTGAGGGCAGCTTTATTGGCAGTTTTCAGTCATGCTCTTAAATCTTTTCTTTCTGCAAGCACACGTGGCCTACGTGACTCTGTGGATCACACGTAAAATTGGTTACACAGCCAGTTTAAATTAGAGCTGGCTGGGAATAAAAGAGTAAGGGTAGATCTCATTTACAGCTTTTATGTTCCAACTTGGCAATTCCTGCTACACTTGACAATTTTTGCTACACTTTCAATCCCCATCTCTCTAAATCTCTAAATCCACCCAGCATTACTTGAACAGAGCTCTCAGGTGTCACTTTTACTTTTTTAACACCTAAGAGTGTTTAGTTCCCCCAAGGACAAAGAACACCCACACCCATAAAATATTGCCTGAACTGAGAGCAGAACTGAAATAAAGAAAACACTTTGTAGGCTACAGGTCACTTATACTAACAGATTTTAGGTATCTAAACACTAAACCAGAGTTGGGAGCTCCCATGTCTTCTATTTCCTTCTTCCATCTCTTGTCCAAAAACCCAGTGTTGACTTTGGTTGTCAACACTGCTAAAGCATGAAGACTGCACCCAAGAATGGGCATCACAGGGCAGAGGACAAAAAACAGAGGCTGCAGATTCCATACCCACTTAAACCAGATTGCAGAGATGTAAAAAGCCTAGCATGTAAATAAGGACATTTCAAAAGCACCAAGATACTCAGAAGAGACAATGCAGTAGAAAACAGGCACCCAATTTCCACAGGCTGTCTTTCACTGCACAGAGGTCCAGCAGCCTGACCATCTAAAAACTGCAGGACCTATCAGCACTTTTAGGTACCTAAATGGAAATGTGACTCTACATGAGCATCACCTTTTCTGACCACTCTCATGCCAGCATTAATCTGTCCCTTCTCTTACGTCCCTTGACTTGTGTTCATTTTTTCCATTGAAACCATCTTAGAACAGCAAATCAAAGTATTCTCCTTACCCTCAGCCTGTTAATATAGACACAACATTTTTACAGTGGATTTCTAATACAGACATGTAACTAAAACACCAGTGGAGATGGTTGCTGTAAGGAATTTAATATCACATTAAATATCCTCTGCAAAGAACATAAAATCAGTGACATTTTGACCATCAGGCCTTGGGGAATGATCTGTACTCCCTGCTCTCAGCATGCAGGCTGGTGCTGGGCTGATGCTGAGCAGATGGCTGCAGAGCAGCTTTGGCTGGCTCAGAGCCATCATTTTGTTTTTTCCTGCTCGTGAAGGTTGGGTTATTTATTTATTACGTGGCCTGACACCGTTGTGATCAGGGCATGGTGGAAATGCAAACCCATGCACAATAAGACACTGTTTGCAGTTGTGAGGGGCTGTTCATGATCAAACTTTGATTTTCTGCTGCCAATTTTCCATTTACCACCTCTGGCCTAATAAAGCCTTCCCTCCAGCTCATTGTCGCTCCAGCTTACAGCCACTAATGAAATGCCCGGGTGTTTCCATGGGGGCTGATATTGATGGGTTTTTCCTGGAGTTTTCTTTCTTTACAAACAGCACTGAGGATGTCAGCAGAGCTCCTGCAACCATTTCTGTTAAGCACAAAGGTTAGGATCTCAAACTAATTGGCATAAAGATAGAAGAGTCTTTAATTAAAGATCTGTGGCAGTGAAAGGGATTAAATACAGACGCAGGATCCTTAAATGCTAAATTTAATACAATTGTTCAGAAGATGCACTTTAAGTAACTAAAAATATGTTCATTTTTCCTTTATAAATCAATCCCTCTAAAAATGGTAACTTTTATTTTAAACTCTTTCCCTATCACTAAGCTTCTCCCAGATGCTCATTTTGACATTGCATTTGAGAAAAAAAAGCTAAACAAGATCCGAGTATGTGTGAACTAAAGTAGAAATAAACTCCATTTGACTCCAAACTAAGATCCACACAAATTATGCTGCATAGAATCAATAACCATTCTGCCTTTTGCATGCATATTTAAAAAGGCCTAATCCCACACATAAAGGCAGCAGGTTTAACAATTACAAGACAATCATCAGACAGACTTTAGATCAGCCAGATGTCCAGAAATATATTGTTAATCTCAACTGTAGTTTTACCTCCAAAATTACTCTGTATCCTATCTTCTGCCCCCCATGCCTCATTTTTAAATCCTTCCATTATTCACTCCATAGCTTTTTATTATCCTCCCCTTAACTCAGTGTGATCAGTTAAGTTCCAGCAGATGAACACATTCTCCATATGAATCAGAAATCCAGCATAGCCACAGTGCTGCCTGGTATTTACATGTAAAGTGGTAAATCTTATAAGAAGAAAATTAAAATGACATCAATTTATACTTTGCATTAAGTGGATCAGACATCTCCTCTCTCCCTTCTCCCACCCCCCAAAGCCTAAATGACGACAGCAGTACTTAATCTTTTTTGCTGAAGGATGTTAACAGCACTGGGCTATGTGTTCTGCTCCTCTAAGTTTGTTGGTTATTAAATACTTTTTCTGCTTGGTTGCTTTCAGGCTTAGAGTCAAGTTAAAAATAAATGAATACAATGCAATTATTAATACTTGGTTCTGAACCAACTTTAAGCATTTAAGAGGTGGAGATAGAGATGCTCTAATAAAATTTATTTCCTTTATTTCAATTTAGAGGTGAAAGACAACAAAAATGCAACATTTCTAATGACTGACAGGGAAATGAAAGCTAAGGAATGCTGTGTGTAATTGACCTGCTTCTAAAAATATTTTGATCAAAACTAAACACCAAGCCACTCCCTTCACTCCATACAAACTCACAAATAAACTTGGTGTGCTTTGCTCAAAAAGCTTTCTCCTACAAAACCCCACTTCAGTATATTCAAGGCTTAAGGTCCCGCTTTGGTTCTGGACCTCAGTCTGAAAATCAAGAGGGTGTTTCCCATCTCACAGCCCAGAGCTGCCCAGGGCAGCAGAGAGATGAGGTCCAGGAGAGGGCCAGAACAACCAGGGGACACCAAGCCAGATCCTGCTGGAAGGAATTGCCTTCTTCAGGTCATGCATGGTCCCTTCCCAGGTCATGCACGGCCTCTCATCCTGGAAAGTGGAGACAAAAACCAGACTTTGGGTTGAGTGAGCACATGACAGACCCAGCAGGTGCAGAGCTGCACGAGGTGACTGGAGGAAAGAAAGTGATGGTGCAGCCTTGCTCGAGTCTCAGGTGGAACTGCAGAATGTGGCAAGGCTTCAGTGACACCTCCACTCAGCCAAGCACTGCTCACAGCTCCCACACACCAGCTGCACGGGCAGGGGGGACTGAGAAAGCCAAGGAAAAGCATCCTGTGGAAGAGTAAAGCCAAAGGAAGGGGCCACAGGGATTACTCCATCCAACCTCCTCCCTCCCTCCCTCTCATCCAAACCAAACCAAACCAAACCAAAGGCACTGAGAACTGAGCCAGCAGCCAAAGCTGTGTGGGAGTGTGACCATGTTCACAGGGGTCTTAGCATGAGGGAAGAGACGAGGATCTGACTCCATGTTTCAGAAGGCTGATTTATTATTTTATGATATATATTACATTAAAACTATACTAAAAGAATAGAAGAAAGGATTTCATCAGAAGGCTAGCTAAGAATAGAGAAAGAAAAATGATAACAAAGGTTTGTGGCTCGGACTCTCTGTCTGAGCTAGCTAACTGTGATTGGCCTTTAATTAGAAACAACCACATGAGCCCAATCCCAGATGCACCTGTTGCATTCCACATCAGCAGATAATCATTATTTGCATTTTGTTCCTGAAGCCTCTCAGCTTCTCAAGAGGAAAAATCCTAAAGAAAGGATTTTTCATAAAAGATGTCTGTGACATGGGAATGCCTGAGTATTTCTGCTGAAAGCCAAGGGGTGAACTTTGCCTCCCCACCCCAGGGGCCCCAGCTGCACAGGAATATTATTTTCCCCAGATGGAGGTGGCAGAACCCAAATGCAGGCTCAGCCTCCCACCACCCAGAGCACAAGGTCTGGTGTGTGAGGACATGATTGCCAGCCTGGGCAGGGTGATGGAAAGCAGCCCTGGAACCCTGCTGGGCTGAGCAGAAGGCAGCAGAAAGGCCCTCACATGAGGTTTTAACACCAAGGACACAATCCATAGGAAGAGAATGTAAGGCTGCTCTTCCATCAGCCAGGGAATAAAAGACAGCAGCCTCTATCCTTCCACTTTTTGGGGAAAGAAGGAGACAGAAGCAAGCAATGAATGATGAAGGCACAGCATGTGCATGGTGAGGATCACAGTCATGGATCCAAGACCAAGCAATTCTTCACCTCACACCAACCACTGGTACCTGCTGGCTCCCTGGAAGAGAAAGCAACACAATTTGCACTCTGCTGAATAAATTCCTCATTTCCTTTTCCAGCTACCTCAAGTGACAGTCATTCCTCTCATCGTAGCAATGTACATTAATAGAACGAACATTACCCAAGGCAACTGGGTCAGCTTGGTTTTTTTTTTTTTTTTTTGCAGGAGGAGGAGCTCACATCACAGCAGCTAGCATGAGGGATGCTGGCAAGAAGGTATAAAGCAGCTCTAGGGATGGCCAACAGGAAACTGATGATAAAGAGAATGCCCTCAAGAAGTCTTTGGGTTATTCTGTGGAATGCAGTCCATGGCAGGAAGAAAGCAGAGGGAATTTTAGAGGGCTTTAAATGAAGAAGGCAGGTCAGTACATGCTGCAGTGATGGACATACATGGACAACCATCTGTACTGGTACTCAATTATCCCTCTTACAGGTGCTGCTTCATATCAAATACCATCATTAAGTCCTTTAAATTGTGGCAAAGCACGTGAAGAAAGATGGAAATGACATCAATCTGTACCTCACAACACACTGGCATCACTCTACAGTGGGGCATGGGCTGAGTTTGTCAGCTCCAAGCTCTGATTTCCCAGCAAACATCCAGGTCTCACACCACAGCTCCCATGGCCACCCAAAATTCCAGTTAGCAGGCATGCATAATGCAGCATAACTTGACAAAATAAAGGTGGGTGAAATGCAGTTGTTACTGGATCAAAATGCATCTTTTCAGACAATGCAGTAAGCATGTTCATGGCCAGAATGGCATTTGCATTTTGTCACAGAAAAATGGTGGCATAATGTGGTTTTCCTGTATGGAATTTTGTAGCTATGATCAAGTTTTGTTTTTCTTCTTCAGTGGAGTGGAGTAATTCAAGCTTTCTCCACAAGCTGCTCTTTCATGCCTGAACTGAATTTTCTGAAAGTTACACCTATGCAGCATCTCTTCTGCTTAGGAAACTTAAGAAGAGCATCCCTAAGAAAAGTGTCCTTTCCATACTCCTCCTCCTTGCAAGGAAAAACCCACACCACTGCTCCAGCAGGTCACCATGGGCTGACCAGAGACAACCCTGTCCCTCCAGCATTGTCATCCCAAATTTGTTTCCAAGCACATAATTAGCAACTCAAATGTTTTTCTGGAGTTTTTCTTTCCTTCTGTGTTTGCTTTTATTCTGTTTCCTCCCAGGTGTCCCGAATCCATCACTGGAAAAGGATCCACTGCCATGACGACAGCAAAGTGAATTCTGGGCTCCCCTCCCTTGTTGTGGACTGCATTTTCTGCAGCTCTCAAACAGCCAGGCTGGCTGGGCAGGTGAGGGCACCACTGCATGAGCATCACCATGTGATGTGAACCATCCACTTCCACTCCAAATAACTCTGCCAGCAAGGAGCAAAGCAAATAGGGAATGACAAGACAGAGGAAAAAAAAAAAAAAAAAGAAGAGTGATGGAGAAAGACAGAAAATGAAAAGATGGAAGGAAATGACACAGCAGACACAGCTACAATGTTCCTATTGTTCTTTTACAGCCCATCTGTGAAGCCCTACATGCTTTGTTAGTGCATCTCTTTTGTAGAAGGAGATGCTAGGAAAAAAATCAATCTCTGGTATGCAAATGCTTTCTGGTGTAACTACAACTGGGTAATAAAAATCCTTGTTACACCTTTAACCTGCCCCTGTTTTACTGTGAACCAGTAAAACAAAGAAAATTCTAGGAGGTGAGATCACAAGGGTATCAAAGAGCCCTCTGCCAAAAAAATACAAAGCCTGTGTCCCTCTAAAAACAGTAATCTGATTTATGGCCTTAAATGCCTGGTAGATTACACATAGAATTGATAATGTACATTTAGGATGGCTAAGGGACCATTTAATCCTTAGATACTTGCACATGATGCTTGCACTGTCATCCTGTGGCGGTTTGACATCTTCTAAGCAGAGATCAAGCCTCCTCATGGATTCCAAACACCAAGAGATAACTTAGGACAGCCACTTGGCTCTTAAATTGATGTCCAAATCTTTAGCAGGCAGTGCACACCTGCAACCTGCAGGCCATTCTTGCTGAAGCCTCCTGGCCAGCTGGTCCAGCCACAGGGCACAGAAACAGGAATCTGCACAAACCTCTGCCCAGCCCAGGGGTCTGTCACACCTGGTGTCCCCTGCATCTGGGCTGGCTGGGAGTGCCAGGCAGAGCTCAGAAATCAGCACGTGGGGTGGCCCAGGGGCGTCTCTGTGCCCCTCCATGCATCCCCAGCCTCTGCTGTCACAGGAGGCTGCACAGAGCCACCAGGCAATTAAAATAACAGCATTGCATTTGGGCATGTTCACAGCTCTGTGCAAATAGAGGGATTAATTAATCCCCACCACAGCAGAGCGAGGTAAGCACTGCTCTCCAGATGGAGAAAAAAAATGACAGAGGCAGCACAGAAAAGCCAGGAATAAAATGCAGGTCTGTGCACCTTGTCAGACTTGATTTCAGTCCCTTGGGCCACAAAGCAAAACATTTGCCTTTAAAGGGAAGTGATTTACAGTGATCTGGATCTCAACCTTGACCTACTTTAACAATTATAACCAGACAGGAAAAAAAATCTCTCTCTCCAATGCTAAATGAAGGTTTTAAATCAAAATCATCTATTCCAATGCAGAGACATTTTCTGTACAGAAGGAGCAGCAAACCCCTCCTGGCTCCATGGTGGCAGGGTCCTGAGCTCACTTACCCCAGAGTGATGCTGAAAGGCAGTGCTGGGATGTTTTCAGACACAAGCAGAGCTCCTGGCTCCCAAGTCGTACCTCCTGTGTGACAGCAAGCACAGAGCTTGTCCTGCTGCTATTTAGAAACAATTGCTAAATTGCAGCAAATGCAGCTAAAATACACAAAATTGGTGCTTTTGTGCAGAAGTGCCTGGTGTAACCACCCCAGGGGTGCCACACAATATTGAAGTGCCATGAAACAACCCCTCTGCTGAGGCGTGGGCTGCACTGCAGGATTTGGAGCCACTGCCCTGCATGAAACCTTCAGCACAGGGAGTTTATTTCACTTTCACACAAAAGCCAGCTGTCAGGAAGGAGAGGACAAACTACTCTTTGCCACACAGGGGAGAGCAGTTGATAAGAAGAAGACACCATTCTCCAAGGCAGGAGGCGGAGTCCCCCTGGGTTCACTGCAAACCCAAGATCTTTGCACTCTCTCCTTCCCCACAAAAGGACTGAGCAGACTTTCATGTGATCACTCATTCTCTGGTGAGCAGGAAATTTTTGCTATATAGGTCAAGATCCAGTCATCTTCAACACCAAAGATTGCAGAGTGCAGTTTTATTGCTTGGGAGATGCTGTGGCAGTTCCCAGGCTGATATTGTCCCTTAATGCTGCCTCTGCCACCAACCAAGAGCCTCCCTTGGACTCCTCATTCAAAACATCTGAGCATTTAAACATCCAGTCAAGTCCAGCTGTCATTCCCTGTGGGAAAACACCTATGGTAAATATTTTACCTGATAAGCTATGATGGAGTTGGGTACAATTCAGACTATGAACATCCCTATAAAGTGCAGGTTTTAATTTTTAGGGGTTTGTTTTCTGCATGGGATGGCACCATGAACAAGGCTGAAATGACTCTAACTGTCTAGCTAAAACAATGTTCTGGTATTATCACCAAAGTCCCTGTGGAAAATAATTCCAAAATAATGGACTAAACTCATGGTCTGATCAATGACAGGACAAAGAGGGAAGGAAATACTAATTTGGGCACCTTCCTATGGCATGATTTCTGTTAAAACTTTACAAAGCAAAGGATGGGGATGATAAGCTCTTGGTATCCTCATGTTGCTCTCTGTTTTTGCCCTTTCTCTGGAGCTCTCACTCCTTGTGGTGCCAGCCTGGCTCCATCAGCCAAAGCCCTCCCAGGGCTGCCCTTCAGGATAAGATATTGGTTCATAGGCAATATATCTCCTACTGTGCTGGAGCATTTCTGCTCTCTCCAAAACATCCTCTGTGACACTGGGAGGTTGGGACTTCACAGGTTTTTCAGGGGATATGGACACACACTGGGTCTCTGGTGAAATTCAGGCTGCCACAGAAGTGTCCCACATGCTGAACAAAGCCAGTGTTTTCTGAAGTCTCTCCTGTGCAGAATTCAGCCCTGCAGTGCCAATGGACATAAGCCTTGGCCCTTGGCTCAGGTTTTCTTTGGGGGCAGGCAGCAGCTGCTGCTCCTGCTCTGCCCTCCCTTCAAGCACTGAAAGCTGGGATGTGTGGCCATCTACTCATGGAGTCATGGAGATAAACAAATGGCAACTCTGCCTGAGTGGTACAGGTGGGAAACCTCTCAGGCAAAATCCAGGATGGAGGGGCTTTGGAACAAGCAAAGAATAAACCCCAAAAAACCAAGGAAGAGAATAAAAAAAAGACACTTGTAGCTGTTACCTCATTAAACTGACAGAGAAAAATGGGACAAGCTGCTGATAATTCCATCCATATAAAAGAACAGCCAAGAAGGCACAGAGTGCAAAACCAGGAGAGATGGTGGAAAAGCCCATTCTGGAATAGAGCACTGCTCATTGCACAGGTGAGTATATATCTATATATAGAGAGATATATCTATATCTACACCACAAGCTGTGGCTGGTTTCTTACCTTGGGACTGGAGATTGGAGAGGAAAAGAAAGATGAATTTTCAGGCACTCTACCTAAAACTGGAACAAGAGTCCAATCTGCAGAGTGCCACACAAAATTAATCACTATCAGCTCACATTCCCACCAAGGTCTCACTGCTCCTACCCAGAGAGGAGGCAGCAACAGGTATTACAAGGGGGACTTGTGAACAGAAAACAAACCTTTACAGAGCAAGCCACCCTTCCTATTAGCAATGTTTTGTCCATTCATTCCTGGCCTTCACAGAGAAACCTTGTTATTTCTAGGTGGCACAGAACTCGAGCACCAGGGGGAGGTTCACTGACACCTTCTTGGCAGCCACACACCAACCCCAAGCCCCTGAGCTGGAATTGCAGTGAGCTCAGGTATTGAAATCACAGAACTCACAGAATAGTCTGGCTTGGAAGGGACCCAGAGGGATCATGGAGTCCTACTCTCTTTGCTGCACCTGCCACACAAACACGTGCATTTACTGCTCATTCTGCTTGTTTTATCCTCATTTTTGTCCTTACTCAGCACTCTAGAAAGGGAGGAAAGATATAGAAAATACTCAGCTGTTTCTAGCAAGAGTATGTTTCTCTCTAGCTCAGAATGCAGCATAATTTTCCATTCCCAGACTTGGCCATTTTCTCAAAGCTAAGCAGCAAAACTCCAACTCTTTTGGGCAATTAAATGCTAGAGCAAGAAAATATCAAAGAGCCAGCCAAAGGCATTCAGCTCTTCTGCAGCACTGGCTGTCATCAACCTCCTCCTCTCCAAGCATCAAAGCAGTTCTTGGTGAAATTTAGTGAAATTTCACTGGAAAAATTTTAAAACAGAATGCACCGTGTTAGTGCAAGCTTTTAATTTATTGTATAAAATTTTATATTTTTATATATATATATACATATACACACACACACATACATACACACACACATATATATATACACATATTATATATACATATACATATATATACACATATATATACACATATATATACACACATATACATATATATACACATACACATACATATACATATACATATACATATACATACACATATGTATACATATATATACATATATATACATATGTGTGTATATATATATATATATATATATATATATATATATACACACATATATATATATATATATTCAAAATCCTTCCTTAGAGAAGGGTTCTTCCCCAAGGGGAGGGGGGGGAATAATAAATAATTCCAAAACACAATAGCAACAGCTAAATGAGTTCCTTTTCCAGCAAAGCTACTGAAGATTCAAAATCTCATGTCAGAGCTACTCTCTTGGAAAAATTTTAAGCAATTGACTGCATTACCTGGTGCTGCCACGAGATGTCAGGGAGCAATAGAGAAAAATGAGTGGTGCTGCCCTAAATGACGGAGCTGGCGTGGCGAAGGGGAGGTGACAGTCACCCGGCCATGGCAGCTCTGACAGGGATGTCCACATGATTCTACCCCTATTTACTGCAACGCGTCTTATCACACCGTGATATCTTACAGGCAGAGAGTCTTCTTTCAAATAAACAGCCCCAGGTTTTGAGAGCATCGTCAGGGGATGGAAGGAAAAAAAGGAAAATCAAGCTTGGTTTTCTGAAGCTGGAAATTCAAAAGAAAAACCCTAAGGTAATGTAACAGCATTATGTAGGTCTTAAAGGCACAGGGCTCAGAAATACCCAGCTTCCAACACTAAGATCAGCCCTGCTTTGTGCACATGTAACAATATTTTTACATGTACTGCTACCTTCTCTCTTTAATTATCATGCTGTTGGCAGCAAAATTTTACACATTTTATTCAGAATCCCCACCCTCTCCAAATCCTGTTTCAGTGATGAATAAAATGCAGAAGGATGCATTAGAGGCTCTATAGCAGCCACACTGTTCCTGCCAAAATTGAAGAGTCCTTTCAAGTCACTCTGTAGCAGAAATTGGAATATGTGATGGGGAGGAAGGGCATACAAGGTGACTGCAGCAGGAGATTGAAACTGTGGATTGTTCACAGGTGGTGAAGCCACAATTGGGCTTGGATGGCGAGATGGAAATGTTAAAAAAGAGCTACCCTGTACCATCCATATGTCACCTTTCCAGAAATGCTTTTCAAATCCTACCACAGCTAGTTTTCTGTATCCCTTTAATATGATGGATACAAGGCTTGGAGCATGCTGAAGTCTGTTACATGATGTAGAACACTTACACTTTCCTGTAAAAAGAGTAAGAATTTTAAAAATGGGTATCTTGGGTCTTCTCCAAAGTAAGATGGAAGCGCTACAAATCCCAGGGGAAGGGGAAAATTCCCACTTCTCTTGCAGAGCACATCTTGTAGAGGAGCAGGCCAAGAACATGCTCAAAGGATGTTTAAATTACATATTTGACTCCCTTCAGGCACAGGAACTTGGAGGTCCAGAGGAGAAAAACGTTTCTATGGCAGATTGAGTGACTGAAAAACACCTCTAAGGCTTAAAGACACTCAAGGCTGCAACAGGGCTGAAAGCCATCAGGTGAAGAGAGGGAAGCCTGGTAAAGTGGCCAATAGCCTAAGGCAAATTAATTATTTTTTGTAGGAGCTGTGCACGTATGATTTTATACATTGCATTCAATGATTCTACACACAGATCAACATCCAAGTACAAAAAATAGAAGGAACAGTGTTTCGAAGGGGTAACCTGCCACCCCTTAGGGCTTGGATTAGTGGGCAACTCCTCAGGAAGCCTGTCCCAGGAGCTGGGTGGTCTGTGAAGAGGACCAGCAGCTGGGGAGGCAGCTGATGCCCTGGAAAGCCGGGAGCAGATGGGAAGTGGAAGGATGGATGTCAGCAGGGAGCGGTGTGGGCAGCGCTTTGTTCCGGAGATTATCGCTTATGTGAGCAGCAGATAGATGGGCAGCAGCTCCTGCTCCAGTGGATGCTCTGCTTCCCCTCATAATCCCTCTCCCAGGTGATGAGAGCAGCTGACCCAACGCTTTCCCTTCCCCTCTGGAACACAGAGCAGTGTGGAGTACAAGGTAAACAGAGCAACAAATTGGTTTGTGCCAACCTCGGCATAAAGCACTCGGTACACACAGCATGTGACACATGAAAACTGCTTCAGAGGGCTCCAGTTCCAAAGCTCTCAGTAAGGAGATGTCCCCATCCTTCTGTTCAGCCAGAACACTGAGGAAATCCCACGACACTGAAGAGCAGTTCTGCTTGTTGTGGTGGATCTGGCTGTTGCATGCTATAAATGCAGCCACTGAGGCTGTGCAGCAGTTCCACAGTACATCAGGAGCAGACACTTCTAGTATCACACACTGCAAGCAGTGCTGCCTCCTAAAAATTCCTTCAGGTTATGGCAGCTTGGGTGTGAAGCAGGTCCTCAGGGTTCCAGTCTTGTTATCTGACTCCAAAAGCTTTTTAGAGCTATCTTTTTTAACAAACAAATTTCTTCTATAAACAACACATGAAAAATCTCCCAAAATGTACTTGCATCCTTACTTATTTATAAATCAGTGAGTAACTCATGAAAGGGGGTAGACAAAGGGGAAGAGATGAGTACAAACAAGATGCCCAGGATTCTAACATATGTATGGATTTGAAGAAAAAACTTTTGACTTTGAAAGATGAGACTGCACAGTTGTCTGAAAGCCTTATGATGTCATTTCACTCTTCCAAATGCACATCAGCAACCACAGGAAAGATTAGTGGTTCAGAGCCTCACCACAGAGATCCAGGCACAGACCTGCTGAGTTTGCTGTGGGCTTTTCACAGAAATGGCTTTATCCTTGTGCAGGAGAGCAGGAGGCTGCATGAAGGCATTAGAGGAGACTCCATACAAACCAGTAATTGGAATTAAAGGCAAAGCCTGGAGAGCTGTGCTCCAAGGGCTGATCACAGCTGCAGACAAGGATTGTCAGTGCACACCCCAAATCCTTCAATAAGCAAACTTGAACTTACTTGATAGACTGAGGAAAAAACCCACCCTTAATAAAGAAGCCCCCAAGTTTGTAAGTGCCCAGTTTACTTCCAGATGCTGTTTGTCCAGCTCTCTAGCCAAATGCAGGGCAGGCTGATCATACCCTGCAACTGCAGGCACCAAAAGGAGTTCATGTTTCCAGCTCCTACTGCCAGCACTTGAGTTTGATAGAATCAGGTCAAAATCGGTCTTGCCCAGTCTGACGTAATGCAGATTTCTGGATCCTACCCCGCTCCCCAGGATGTGAGACCTCATTCTCCTTTCCCACAGTCAAGCTCTTAAAAACTGCTAGAGAAGTGCTTATGCTGTATGTTGGCATATCACCAAAAAACCCCAAACTTTAGGTACAGAGATAATTTTCAGAGGGGGGGAGCACATTTCCTACCACCACAGAACAAAATAATGGAAATGGGTAATGTGCCAGAGCAGGCAGGTACCTTAACTGAGAACAACTGGAGTTAAGCTGCACTCCCAAAATCTATTAAAAGCCAGTACAAATCTTGATGTCCTGGCTTATCACATTGTAAATAAAAATAGAGTGAGCAGAATGTGGTATCCTCCTTTCCTAGCTTTGGCTCCCACAGAAACATTTGGTGGTGTGCACCGTCACAATCTCTTCTCCATTCTCCTTGTCAGGTAGATGATGCAAGTCAGAAGGTCAGGGGGATACAGAATTTTGCCAGTCAATCAGGCCTGAGAGCAATCTTAGCTAAAAAAGACCCAGGAACTTCCAAGATAAAGAAATGCCTTCAGAAACTTCAAACCCCATAAGGGTTCCTGTATTCCCAAGTGGTTCAAGCAGAGTGAGCTAACATGGTAAGGACATGGTTAAAGGAATGTACTGAGGCTGTTTCTACAAATGGATCTGCACATATTCCAATCAGCAAGGTTTTTTAATTGATGAAAGCTTCCTGTAAATTCAAGGGGCTGCACAGAAATATCTGTCAGGCCTATTAATGCTCCAGCACATCTCCTAGAATTTACTTGGGGAAAGCAAAGACCAATCCACACCCGAATCACAAAAATTAAGCCTCAAATCAATCTGAAATGCAGGCTGAAAAGTCAGCTGGCTTTGGCACCGGGCAAGCACAGGCATTAAAGCAGGAGCTCTGTGCATTCACTGCTCCAGCCAGCCTGAGCCCCTGTGACAGCAGCAAGCAGCGCTGATTGCCACCAGCTAATTATAGAGCTGGGCTCAGAGCAGCCTGCTGGGGCCGTGTGAAGGCAGCAGCTCCCTGACACATTCACCAGCAGCTCTCCAAAAATGACCTGACCCTGCCCCCTCCAGCTCACAGCCCCATGGCTGACCGACCGCGCTGGGAGCGGCGCAGGAGCCCTGGGCTGGTGGCCTGTCGGTGCTTGGATGCCCAACGGGTGGGAGGAATGATGTGCAGAGCTCCATGACATCAGGAGGCTAATTAATTCCTTTATTATACTATATTATACTATAACTACATTAGAGAATGTTATTGGTATTACCGATATTGTGGACGGGACGTGCCTTGGCTTGTCTGGCCCCTGTGGCTGAACCAAATAGCGGCAACGGTGATGTTTCAGCCCAGAGACACTTTTGGCCAGCTGGATGTGCTTGCAGCTGGGCACTTGGGGACAAGTCCAGGCATGCAGGAGCTATAGTGGTGCTGGGATGGAGCTTCCTCCCATGGAGGGTCTGCTCCTCAAGTTTCCCTCTAGTGGAGAAGCTTTAAGGTGATGGTGAAGGAAAGGAGTCGGTTCGGATGGAGGCTTTGGATCCAGAGCTTTATTCTGGCCCACAGGCCTCTGAATCCAGCACCAGCTCCAACAGAACTCCTGATTGCATGGTTGCTCACCCTTTTACCCGGGGGAGGGGAGGAGGAAGGGGTAGGAAGCCACCAACAGGTACAGGAGGCGAGGTCTCAAGGGACAAAGGACACCCGCATGGCCCAATGCCCCCAGGGGGTAGAGAGCATCTTTTGAATCTGCCCAATCACTCAACACACTTCTGGAATGCCAGGATTGACAGACAGTGCTTGGCAGGGGTCAAGGTGGGGAAAAGAAGGGAGATTGACACACCTGGGAGGGAATCTTCAGGGGAGAAACCCGGGGTTCTGGGGTAAACCATGAAATCACACTGCAACAAATATTACACTAACAAGAACTATCACTAACCAACTAACTGGTGGCTGTCTGTCTCCAGACCAACAGTCCACACAGCTTGGACCTGATAGGTTAATCAACATAAACAATTTCTACTAAATCTAATTACTAAACTCTTCCAGGTAAACAACTTTTTTAACACATTCTACATAGGAGTAGCAAACGAGATAAGAATTGTTTTGATAATTCTTTTCTCTGCTTCTCTCATAGCCTCTCTCTGTTCAGAGGGCATGTGAATACCACAGTGGCCCATGGCAGCTCCTCCAGCCCCACGTCGTGACGGGAGCACCTTGATGCAAGAGAGCTCCGGGCAAGTTATGGCATGGAGAAAGGGACAGGTATTCCAAGCCACTCCACATCTGGGGAATCTTGGAGGAAGAGGAGCCAGACAGAGCTGGCAGGGCACCTGCTGCCTGCAGCAGTTTCCACAGGAAGGCAGGTGACCAGAGAGCAGCACAGCTACCGGGCTGCACCCCCTTCCCCGGGGCACTGGCCATGAAATAATAAATGCTGCACACTTATTCTCCAACCCCCACTGTTTCCCAAGAATGAGAAGCAAAATAAAATGGGGAGGTTATTCCTCAAATGTTTTCCTTGACCTGGAGAAAGCAACAGCTTGCTACAGACTTCCTGCTGGCCTGCCCTCGGTCAAAGCAACCCAAAGGGCTGCTGCACGTATTTCCATCTCAGAGTTGTTTACAGAGTTTTGTCCTTCCCTCAGGCACTTTCCTACCCAGTATTAGCAGTGATGTGTGAAGATACTTCGGTATCAGTACTCTTTTCCTGGAAGTGTTCCAGTCCCTCAGCCCCAGTGACTGCTCTGAAGGGCAGCATTAGTCCCAGCCTCTGCATTTCTCACCCTGTACAGCTCTCCCAGGTTCCTTTCCATACAGAGCCAGGCAACAAGGCACACATGGGTTTGCAATTTGACTCTGCCAGAGTATCTCTGTAAGACTCATATTTAACAAGAAGACTGTTTTCCCTGTACTTGTGATAACCAGGCAACCAAAATGCTGCTACACAACCTTAAACATTAAAGACTGCAGAACAAGACAATTCTAAAGAGATACTTAACATAAAATCAGTGCTAAGTAGATGGGGAAACTGGGATGAGGAAGGAATGAAAAATAAAGCCTACAAGATAGCACATCTTAGTTACTTTTCTATCCACGCAAGCTGCCTCTCTTGGAATCAATTCTAGTTGCACCTAAACTAAATCTGATCAAAGTTGCTGTAATAATTTGTATACTTAAAGTATCAACTCATCAGTAAGAATGAAACACAGCTCATCAAATGCTTCTCATTATTACAGTCTTTCACAGCAGGAGCCTGCATCTCCCATCCCTGCAGACATCTGCTGTGCTCATCAGAAACCCAAAGAGAAAGTGGCACGAAGACTCTTCTCAGGATTATTTCAGTTTGAGCACTTGTCTGTGCCACACAGCCCATCTCCTATCTCCCCAGCTGTCACACATGGAGAAGTGCAAAAGTACTATGGAAAGAGCCTACTGCAAAACCCACACACTGGCAACGGATTTGGGGACCTACATAGCACTTGAACCTACATTTGCCTTCAGTCTGTGAAATAATTTAGCTTTCAAGTCTATGAGGCCTTTTAACATGGGAGCTTTCAGTGCCAATTTTCCTGAATGCCAGCACCTAGTTATCTGATTTTGAACATTTTGAACATAAAGGCAGGAGTATGGCCATTTTAATGTCTGCTGCTTCCCAGCCTCCAAAATCCTTATTTTTATGACTGATTTACACTTGTCTGCATGATTTTTGTCTCATATGAAGATTTTCATATGAGGAACCTGCACTTACACCCCCACTGTTTTGGACAATCACTCACTGTTCCAACTTGACTATAACCAAACTGAAGAGGAAGAGAGTATATTGATGGCCCAAGAGTTTTCACTTCTACAGGAAGGCTCCAGATACCTCTGTACAAAAACATTTTTATAGTTTTTACTTCATGTATAGCCACACTTCCTTGGATGCTGCACTCACAGATGTTCCAATAAGCAACCAAGGAAGCACAGTCTTGGTGAAACCAGCAACAAATGGAGGACCCACATGGGTGTCATTAATGGGACACTGTAAAAGCAAAAAGAGATGTCAAGTAGGTTTCCTTCTTTTTTTTTTTTTTTTGTTTCTTGGTTCTATTCCCTGCTAACATTAGTGAAGGAGAGGAGGAAGTAGAGGACATGCTTATTAAAATTTGCAGCACACAAGTCTGGAGAGAACGCAATTACACCAGAGGACAAGATTAAATGAGATTATTTCATCATTTGAAGACATGCTTTGAAATTCAACACGGCCAGAAGTACAGTTACTACAGGCACTCAGGAACAACCAACAAAGAGAGGTTGGGGAAAACTGTTCTGAGTGTTCAGACAACAGCTCTTCAGAGGAAGATTTGGAGTGTAGCAGGCTATAAGGAGAACATGCCTGGGTGAAGTCATACTGTTATGAAAGCTCAACAAGCTGGGATTACTAAATACAGGAGCCCACATCACCTACAATACAAGTCATTCTCCTGCTCAGCTTTCTGAGTCCTTGGATGAAGAATTATCTCCCTCACTGAGTACTTTAAGTAAATAAAAGGGCACCAAAGGAAGAGAGTACAAAACCCAGGAAAAACATCTAGAAAATAGGACTTGTCAGGAGGCAGTGCAGCAAATGGCATTGTTTTTATCTAGTGAGGAGAATGCTATGAGCAGGGTGATAATGGACTGCTATGTACATAGAAACGTGCTACAAAAGTCAATAGAACGATCTGTTCTCCATAACCACAGCAGATAAGGAGTAATGGGCTGGAATTGGAGCAAGAATGACTCAGATCAAACATTATAAAAACTACATATAATGATAAAAAAGCACAGGAATAGATTTTACTCAGAGTTCTCCAAACACAGGGTAAATTAACAGCAGTGGTGCATCCCTGAAGCACTGCTGATCATACTCAGGAGCAGGAAGAGGACCTTGGCAATCTTGTGGCATTCTCCCCCCATCCCATTTTTTCCCACTTTTCCATATATCTCAAGCTGTACAGCTGTAAGCACTAAGAGCTACAACAATATTATAACCATAAGAGCTACCACAAACCTCAGTGAAGTCTACATATATTGAGTACCTCATTAATGCCAACCATTAAATCACAAATGATTTGTGCTGTCTGGTCAGTGTGATGGCAGGGAAGTGCCTTTTACAAAGGGCATGATTCAGCTGACATAGGATTAGCAGAAGAAGAGAAATTTCAGCCACATATCACTCTCAGCTCTCAGCAGAGCCAACAGAGACAACTGCCCATGGTGTCAAGACCTGTTTTGGGATAAAGGCTGTGCTCTGTGCTGGCTGGGCAGGCACCCTCAGGCTGGCTCAGGGCTTGGCTGGAACTGAGAGATTTCTTGTACAGGTAATCAATACAGGATGATTTGTCTGTGTGCACTGAAACACTCACCTGTGCACCCAGATGTGACGGTGTTCGCAGGGGTCTTAGGATGAGGGAAGAGATGAGGATCTGACTCCATGTTTCAGAAGGCTGATTTATTATTTTATGATATATATTATGTTAAAACTATACTAAAAGAATAGAAGAAAAGATTTCATCAGAAGGCTGGCTAAGAATAGAAAAAGAAGGAATGATAACAAAGGCTTGTGACTGACCGAGACAGTCTGGACAGCTGGGCTGTGATTGGCCACTAATGAGAAACAACCACATGAGCCCAATCCCAGATGCACCTGTTGCATTCCACAGCAGCAGATAACCATTGTTTACATTTTGTTCCTGAGGCCTCTCGGCTTCTCCGGAGAAAAAATCCTAAGGAAAGGATTTTTCATGGAATGTGTCTGTGACACCCAGCCCCTCAGCCAGAAACCCATGCTGACACTTGCAGACACTGCCTGATCAGTGCAGCCAGAGAAGATGCTGCACAGCACCAGCAGGTCTCGGACAGATTTTACATTTCTCTTCTAAAAAGATTTTGGCTGTAACCTTTACTACACAAGGGAGCAGAGCACGCTTCAGGGTTCTCATTGATGTTATTTCATATGGGATGTCAGTGTATTTTTAGAGAAACACTTCTTTGAAAGATGTACCATTAGCTCTGGATCCAGAGCCTTTTTTTTTTTTTTCCAAGACACAACTTGGGAAACTTCCAGACAGGAACAGCTCATGTAATATCCTCACTGGAACATCAGGCTTAGCTTCTTGCAGGTAAGAAAAGCAGAACCCTTCAGATTACATTTCAGGTCTGGGATCTGCCCATTTGCACTGGGCTGTCTCCTGGTGGGGCATGGCCTCTCTGTAAAACACTACAAAGCCAGGGCAGCGCTGTCCCACAGCTCATGGGCCTTTTGCAGGGTGCAGGAGTTGCTTTCTTACACCCCAGCATTCATTCCAGCCCCCTTGGGGCTGGGAGGGCAAGGAAGGCATACACAATTCCCCTACTGTGGAGCACAGAGATAATTTCTTCTAATTAGAGAACTCTAAATATTTGGAAGTCAGCATCCATTATTATTCTGGAAACTTCACACGGCAATAAAAGATGGGTTGATTCTGGCAAAAATTCTTCATAGCAAAAGAGCATTATCAGGCAAGAACAGAGACATTTTTCTTGTTTTTCAGTGCAGTAATGCCAAAAGATACATTACAGACAGTCAGACAACTCTGCTATCTCTAAGGGGGAAGAAGGGCAAACTTCTAAATATGAAAATTCCAAATGAATTGCATTCAGATATCCCCCTCCTCTCAAAGATGAGCCTGTGAAAAAGATTTCTGATAAAAATGGTGCAGAACATCAACTGAAAAATAACCATGAATTCGTATTCAGCTACATCTTTCAGATGCCAATACAACTTGTGTGACTTCCCTGAAATGGCTTTGGGGGAAGGAACAGAGAAAGGAGAAAAAAGAGAAAACGGAAAAAAAATTGTCCTGGAATTGACTTTGGGAACAAATGCTATGTCAGCTGGAAGAAAGCCAAACTTGAGTTGAAATAGCACTTTGCTATATTCAACTCTACAGATTTTTCTGACTGGAGATGGCTCCACTCAAGGACATTGCCATAATAATTGGGAACATGCTGACATCTGCATCTGAGGCTCAGTCTAGTCAGAAGTTGAAGTATGAGAAAGAGGCAGTGAGATCACGCTTAGGGACCTGGAAAGCTTGCAGTCAGGACAGCATTTTGGGGAAGGTTGCCTGATTAACTCCAGAATGTCTTCCTAGGCTTGCTGAAAATACTGAGAAACAGAAAGCTGATCCTTAACTCAAACACTTGTCTCAGCAAACCCAAGCTACCCACTTCACTTGATTAAAATGTAGTTAATTCACAGGCATTGCTCAGGCAGTACCACAGACTATATTTGTTGGCCTGTTGCTGGGACAGGGTGATTCCTTTACCTGTTTATTAATTTTTCACAGGTCTAGTTATGGTTGAAAGATTTACTTTCAAATAGCAAAATTCCTATATGAGATAAAACCAGAAGGCTTAACAAGTAACAATTTGAGTCATGCTCTCTTCTTGCCATCAATTTGCAGTGTTGGGAGCAGCAGAAAGGGAAGATGCAAAACAGAGATGATGCACAGATTTGTGAGAAATTACTCATCAATCCAAACCCCAATATGCAGCAGGGCCAAGAGGAATTTAATTTCAAATGAAAAATGTCCAGTCACCAGCGCATAAAATTGCTTCTCAAGAAGTGGCATTTCCAGTTGCAGACTGTGTTCTGCTTAGACACATAAAATCCATTGTATTCCTCTTCCCCTTGGTATGCAGTGCACACATGAATGGGAGCTGCTGCTGCAGAGGCTCATTTGCTCCCAGGGTTGAAGGTGATCACATTCCTTCTAATTACGTAAGAAAATTCCACTGTCATGGTGATCTTTGTGACAGGAACAAACGTGTAATGCATGGGAACAACAGGGCTTTGGGACCTCAGCAGATCACCCCACTCTGTTCAGAGGATGCTGGGACCTCTCTTTCTGGTACTCAGGTCCAAACACATCAGGCACCAAACAGGCCCAGCTGCTATTTCTGCCTTGCTTCACTCACTGTGATGTGGCTTCCTTTCAGTTTGCTTCCCTGCATCCATCAGTGATGAAGGAAAAGAGATAACAGGATTTACTGCATGGTTGTTCTAGCTCTGTGTACAGGATCCACATTCCCACTAAAATACAATAAAGAATTGGTTTTCTGTTACTTTTCTATTTGTTTTGAAATTAGGAGTCACTTTCATTCATTCATAGGCCAGGAAGATAAGGGCTTGCTCTGCCATCACATGTGTTGGTCTAGCATGGTTTCAGGATACAGTGTTGGCTGAGTTTGTTTGAACTTTCTTTTGATTACCAGGCCTCCATCCAAAATGTCCTTCAAATAGAAGAATTTCCTCTTTTCCTAATACTGGCAGCATCATAGCCAGTCTCCTGCAGTGCCCACCAAACCAAAAGCTGGTAAAATCTAGAAGAAAGCAAGATTTTGCTTCCAGCACATACAAAAAACCCCGAGGGAAGTTGGATGGAGAATACAGTTTTCTTTAGGAATATACCCCTGGTTTGCAACTGACTGTGATTCCACCTGGGACTGTCTAAATCTAGAATTAGATCTTTGTCTTCCAGGACAAGTGGGCAGACAATGGGAGGCTCAGAGGAAAATGACGGTAGAGTACAAGAAATGGGCATCTTCATTCCTGTCATGGGGCTCCCTGGGACACCAAGGTAGGAGCTGCTTTGTCCTGCTCCTGACTTGGCTCACACAAATGGTCAGGCACTCACCCTGGCCAGGGTCCAGCAACCTCCTCCTGATCTTCATTTTCCTCACTTGAAAGAGTTTGGCACCACATGAGTTTAAGTGCAGAGAGGGTTTCTAGGCAGCCATGCAGATGACCCTGAAGCAATGAAAACCAGCCAGGAACCTTTCCTCAGCAAAACCACGTTTGCTCTTGCAGTGTTACATTTTCTTTGCTGTCTCCATCAGGGACTGATTCGACCTGACACATGACCTGCAATCCTCACCAAAACTGCCTTTTCTCTGTTCTGTGTTTTCCTTTCAGGCTGACTGTTTGATCTCACCTTTACATAGAAGTCTCCAAGGGCAGAGGGCAAAAGGGAACTGCAGGAAGGATGGAGGAGAGAAAAGTCACACCAGCATGTGGACAGCAGCACAGACTGCAGCCCACAGCAGAACAGTCAGAGCTTTCTCTTGCTGGGGGGGACAACTCACGTGGCAGAAAATGAAAGTTGGTGCTGTTGAACTTTACATTAATCACTGTCTGCCAGGAGAGGAGCTGGGGTAGCCTGGCTCTGTCAGTGTGGAGCACAAGGAATCGCTCAGGGGTGCTGGTTTCTCCTGCCATGGGGATGTGCTGCATCAGCAGTCCCAAAAACAGGACCAAGAGACTTGGAAACTGCTGCAGTTAAAGCAAGGAAGGATGCAAAATGACAGGATGTACAACCAACACCCTCCTCTTCCCAGAAAACCACAGAGCAAACTCAGAAGATATTGAACAGGAAGGTACTCATGAATTCAGTAACAAAATTACTTCATATTGTTGAAACATTCTTCCTGGTCCCCAAAGGCTGCCACTGTCTCACCAGCAGAGCAGGTGAGGACACTGCACTCATCTGCACATCCCCTCAGCACTGAGGATGCATCACTGCACCATTTTAGGAAAAACAAACTGCATTAACATGTCAGGTCTCAAATGAGCAGCCTTTTAGATTTAGGGCAAACCCAGCATTTTTGGTTTAAAACAATTCCACTTTGGGAGCTCCTCATTCATGGGGTTCCAAGAGCATGTGCCATTCCCTACAAAGCTGAGCTGGCTATTGCTTCAGAGGCAGCTCTGCACAGGCCATACTCCCACAATGTACTTCACATTTCTCTGCCCACACCAAACCCCCCTCTCAGCCTGGAAGAGGGCAGGCACCAGATGCTCTCAATGCAACTCTCTGTTTCCTAACTCAACATTTCACAGCCAAAAATAAACCAGCCCCAAACAACTCACTGGTTTGTAGGTACTGCACATCCTATCTGTTTCATCATCTAAAGCCAAGCTCTGTGCTGCAGGAAGAGTTACACCTCAAAAGAGAAACGTTCACTGGGGTAAAAGAATGCAAAGGCAAATGAAAGAGGGCAGGGGCTCTGTAAGGAAAGCACTCTGGCACGTCTCCTCCTCGGTGGCTGGGCCCCCTGAGCAGAATACAAATGAAGAGCATCTCTGACAACCCAGTCTAACATCTCAGCCCCCTTCAGCAGCTCAGGGCACAGACACAGTGCAGGCATTGTCACAAATACACTGGGCACAAACAGACTGAGAGCCAGGCCCACAGACAAACATCACCCTATTGAGATTGAACACAGCCTTAAAAATATACTAACAGATCCAGCTATTAACATGCCTGCACAGAACAGAATAGGGGCAGAGCACTCAAAGTGCTTGTTCATCCCTCATCCTCCATTTCAAGCTATAACGTCACCCTGCAATTAGCTGAAACAACCTCTATTCTGCTCAGCTTTCCACTGATGAGAGGTTCACAAGAAGCATGAATCCTCAGGAAAGGTTTTAGAAAAACGTGCAAATTTAACAGCCATGACAAGAGACATAAAGCACTTGCTTTTTCTTTGTGTCTTTTTTGTTTGTTTTGGTTTTGTTTGTTTGTTTTGTTCATTTTTGTTGTGTTTTTTGTTGTTGTTGATGTTTTTTGGGTTTTTTTTATCTTGCAAAGGCTGATTAGCAAGGATGTCACCACTTTGGTTTTGCAAGCTACTTCATAAGAATTAAGTGGGAATAGACTCATCCTAAGTGGGAAGAGACTTTTCCAAAGCTTCAGTTCTAAGACAAAATGACCATGGCATTGCTAGGAAATATATGGGCATTATATTCTTAAACAAAGGTACATTGTAGAATCCAGCAATGCTGAGCTTTAAAATAGATTTAGGACAAAAGAAAGCAAAACATCAAAGCAAAAGAATTAGCATAGCAAAATTTCCATAAGAAATAAAAAGTTGAGGATGTCATATATTTTACTGATTGATCATCCTTGCAAAAAACATGGGTGGGAATTAACTGTGAGCAAATGAGAGAATCTATATTTAAAGAGCAGATAATTCACAAAGTTTTTTCCCCCACCTCTATTACTCTGTGAGCATCTGATTCACTGGGCCTTTTGTGTTTTTTCTTTAATTAAACATTTCAAGCCATTCACCACATCTGACTAATGAACCCTGCATATTTCATTCTTGTTCTGTGTGCAGATGGGTTGTACACACAACTGTGAGCACTGTGGCTTATGATGCATAAAAAAAAAAAGGAGATTCAAAAAATAAGAAAAAAAATCGAATGCAGTTTCAGAAACTTGTGAGAAATAAACAGTCTGAGTGCTGGGGAAGCTCAGGCTGTCAGAACACCAGGAGAACCTCCAAGAGTCATGTATGAAGATGCAAAAGATAAATACACTGGGATAGCAAAATTATTGTAGGCAGGAATTGCTCTTATATAGAAAATGATGAGCTGCACAGGAACAGCAAACTGCTCTCAAGCCCAGATCACGTTCCTTAGGTGCTACATTTACACAGACTCTAATGAGAAACACAGGCTTAATTAAGCTTTTTATTTAAAGAAAGAGCTGATAAAACACGAAAAAGAGAACCCCACATCTCTGGTATGCACTGCCCCTTCTTTTAGCTTTGCTTGCTCAAAAATCAAACACAGAGAAGATTAATTTATTGGTAGGAACATAAAACCAATTAAATAAATAAACAGCTTGTTACTCTGACTTCAGAGTGAATCTAGTGGAAAATTTTTTTCCCAGGAAACCTATTTTGGGAAAGCAATAAACCACAGGGAAGGGCAAAGGCTAGAGAAAAGCCTCGAGGCATAAAAAACCCCACCTGGAGACACTGTGCTATTTCTGATATTATTGAGGACTTTTTTGGGAAGGAGCCTGCAGGAGCTCTATGCTCCAGCCCTCCTCCAAGAGCAGCCACAGCTCTCAGGTGCCTGGGCATCTCCAGCCAAGCAGCAACACTGCTGTTCCCATCCAGATATCCATGGGCTGTGCTGTTTTTGTTCAAACAGAACTTTTTTCTCTCTATTATTTCGCTCCTGATCTCTATGACTACAGACAGAGAGTGGATTCCTCTGCAAAGGTACAGAGCAATGAAGCTGTGCTTGAGCTTGATGGAATTAAATCACTGGTGAAGGGTCTGGTTCAAAGTGCACCATTACCACCCACCCCTGTGAGGAGGTGAGGAGCAGCCCTCCTCTGCTGCCAGCCCAGACTCCAAAGTAGAGAAAATCACTTTACACAGCACAGAAAATGTTTCCTTTGGCAGCAGTTATGAAAATGCCATTCATCCTGTGCACAGCCTGTATGCTCCAGCATGATAATAAAGAGGGTGATTGAATTGTCTTTTAAGGAGTTTACTGGGTCACATTTCTCCTGGACCAAGGCCAGTGCTCCCATTATTCCCCAGTGCTGGGTGCACATCACACAAATCCTTTACTGGTCTCAACCCTTGTTTCTTACTGATGCTGACAGTGCCTGAGAACAGAAATAGGAACCCTGACATTACTTCTAGTGTCAAACGTGCTTCCAGAGGTTGTCTAGGATACATTAACAATCCTGCCATCCTTGATTCTTAGGTGTCCAAGTGGCCAAGAGGAGTGGAGCGTGCACACTTGTATCTGTGTCATCCAGCACACACCTCTCTTCACAGGCTTGCAGAAGGATGAGAAGCAAGCTAAAACACAGTGTGGGGTAGGATAATGTGAGAGCTTGATTATGCAATCCATTAAAGTTAATGGCACCAGTCATTTAAGGACAAATCTTGCCAGGGACGATGGTTTTGCAGAGAAGTGCACTGACAGTAAATTGTACTTTCCAACTGGACACTTGAGCAGCTTCCTAAGGCAGTCAGTCCTCCTCTCACCACAACCAAGGAGCCACATTTTCCCAAAAACACTGAATGCTGGGGGCAAGAGCCCATGCAGGAGCACTGCTGTGTCCTCTCCACAGAGGAGCTCCATGTCTTGAGACAATCACCTGGTGCATTCAGGGGTTCTCCTGAAAACCAGCAAAACACAGAGACATCAGCAGTGCCACAGTCACTGTCTGAGGCTCTCTAGCTCACCAGGAATTGCTAGCAAACAATTCATCTTTTGCAAAATGAAGCAATTTCCTACAAAAGAAGGAAAACCAGAACAACCGATTTTTTCCTTCTCCTTAGCTGTACTTTTGGATTTCTCATCTGTTTAACCTACAGGTCTTCTACAGAAGTTATTTTCTGCTTTATTTAAATGATTCAAACATTATTTTAAGAAGAATTGAATATTTTAGTGCTTTGGGTACTAGTACTTAAGCAAATCTCATCAAGATCCACATTTCAGCAAGCATTTCCATAAAGTGAGGGCAATAAAGCTCTAGAGAATGGCCTGTACACACTGGGAATCAGCAGCAGTCACGCTTGCAAAGAAGAGTGGGAGCAAAGAAATGACCATAAAACCCAGGATTCATCCACAGAAAATCAGCCTCCCCCAGCATCCCAGCTGGCTCACTCTGGGCATGGTGGGCAGAGAAGAAATTGCAACACAGCTCCTTCAGGAGGCCTTGGCTGCACACTTGGCTTGGTGACTCTGCAAGGCACAGTGGCTTCCCCAGTCCAGGTCTGAACACACAAGACCTCAGGTGGCCAGAGAGCTGTCCCTGCATCAGCAGAAGACACCCATGGAAGGTAAAGACTCCACAGGACACCAAATAAATAGGCCCAGAGGTACATTTGCAAAGCCTGGCAAAGAGTTTCACTCCTCACTCCCATTAGACTAATGGGCACAAGAACAAGGAGGTATTCTTTGTGCTGCCCAGATCTGGATAATTCTGCCCAGAAGGTCCATCTGTGGCAATTTTAAATCATTTCAGATGTAAAAGCAAAGATGAGGGGGAAAATAGCAGAAAAAGCAAAGAGGGAAAGAGCCTTTGAATCTCTCCTATTAACAATGTTTAAAAGTCCAAATAGCTTCATTTCAGACCCAAGACCTAATTTAGTGTGTGGTAATAGCACTGTCACTGTACTTATCACAAAGAGCCATTTTGTCCCAGTGAAATGTGCCCTTGGAGGCATTACTGAGAAGCCTGCAGGACAGGAGATTCACTTTCTTGTCTGGAAGAAACTTTCAGCCTGTGAGCCTTTGACTGAGGTAGCTATGCACAAACACAGCAAAATGATGTGCCCTCTTTTGCTGCTGCTCTTGCAGGGGCTGTAAATCAGCATCAACCAGCACCTCCCCTAATGCCAGAGAGGCAAACAAACAGGATTTTGCTTTTGCAAGAGGCCATGAGCTGCTGAGAGCAGCAAAGCAGGAGCATTCTGCCAGTGGTGATGGCATCTTTGGAGGGCAGTGAGGTGCCCAGCTCCCACTGGCCAGTGGAAGGGGAGGCTCTGCTCAGCATCCTTCTGCAAAATCCTCTTGGCTCGTGCAGTTTCAGGAGCAAAAAGCCTCCTTTCTGGTCTGCTGCACCAGCAAGGAGCAACTTTGAGCCAGAGATCCCTCCCAAAAGCACCCCAGAGCTGGGAGAGCTCAGCTCCAAACAGACATCCTCCCAAAGAGATTTAAACCCAGACATTTGTCCAGGCAAGAGGCAGCATGACAGATGCTCCATGGATTTTCTCATTGCTCTGAGTTACATTTTTGAGCCTCACATAAGCTTTCCCTGCTGGGATCTCCACTGAAAACTTGGCTGTGAAGAGGCTGCAGCTGCGTGGGACTGCACTGATGCCTGGCAAAGCCCCCAACTCCAGGGCAAGGATGCAAAAACCAGAAGGAATTGTAGACACTGCACCACAGGCACTTGTGATGTGCCATTTCTCTGCTTTCACACTGCAGTGGTTGGGCTCTCTGGTGCTCCCAAAGAGCCACCAAACCCTGCCAACACTCTCCTTTTCTGCTTGTCCATTGGTAAAACCCACTGGTAAAACCCAGTGTTTCTACAGTGCCACCAGCAGCTGTTCCCAGAAGAAAATCCAAGCCAATTTTGACATGTCTCCCACAAAAGAGGTAGTTTTAACCACACTGGGTACACTACAGGCAACATTTATATTTGCACAGGTCTAAATGAGCAGAGTGCAGTTTTCAGTACATGCAGATCAAGCTGTGGTAAAAATTGAAGCTTGTGACACTTGTAGGAAGGAAAGCTGGACTGATAAGTGGTGACTCAGAGAAGCTGTCACTGAGGAGCAGAATGACAGAACATTTAATTAACAAATTAACTTTCTACTCTCTTAAATAATCATTACAGTCCTGCAAACATCCAAGAATACAGCATTCAATTTCTACCTACAAGGCTGCCCCTGACATTTTTCCAAGCCTTACCTCCCAGTTTCCATTAAAAACAAGTTTACCTACTGCACCACCAGCCGTTCTGCTGACAACAACACTCTGCTCTGAGCACTACTTTGTGGCTGCAGGACGTATTAGCCAATTCCTCTGAGTCACTTCTAGCAGAGTCTCACTCTATCAGCAGCACTGATTGTGTGAGTGTCTGTTTGCTTGGCTGCCCTCCAACCACACCAGCTTTTCTGACTAAATCCCCTGTTCTCTCTCTGAGCAAATAGGAGTCAGGAGGCTTGCAGAAAGTCTTCTTCCTATTGGGAGGGGGACTCAGAAAAAAAATTCCTGGAGACCTTTTTTCTGAACTGGCTTGGAAGAAGGAGAGGAAAATGGACAGGAAAAAGATAGAACCATGTATAGATAGAACCATAAGAGTCCTAAAACCTTTGTCCCTTCATGAAAATTTCAACCTTTCAAATTTGGATGGTGTGTGGAGTTAACCAGAGCTGATACTGATTGTTGTAGCACATTTCCAGAAAACACACAACTAAAAGAAGTGGCTGAAGCTATAAAAAGGCATTTTTATGTGCTAACTTGATCCCCTAAGACACTGGATTAAAAACCTGCCCAATTTGGACTCCTGCTCTCCTTTTTTGTCACTGTCGTTTCCCACTCCTGCACACAGGCCTTGCTTCCCACACTGGAAAAAAGATTTACCATTAGCAAATGTAAAGGGCTTTTGCAAGAGATTTGGCTCCTGTCTCCCAAGATAAGCCATCTGCAAGGTCAGGCAGGCCCAAGGACCCATTTTTCTCTTTGAGCATCTGCTCTCACATCAGTCAGTCCTTGAACACAACGGCCCAAATTTCTCCAGCAGCCACCATTTGGGTAAAATAATGAGTGTCAGTGTTTAACAACCAGATGGGAGCATCAGTTCCAGACACCATTCAGACAGGTCCCCTGGGCTGGGACCCTTCTGCAGCCCTTGCAGAAGCAAGTCACCTATTATTTATACAGGGCCTGTAACAGGCATTTAATTGTAATTAACAGTTTGCTGAAGGAAAGGCAGTGGTAGCAGGGCCAGGACACAAAGGGAAGAGATTCTTCCCCCCTTCCTGGGACAGGGAAAAGAAGCAGAGATCTCCAGAGATTTAAAAGAGCAAACAGCAGCCAGTCCAGGTACTTGGGGGAGCCCTGTTGGAAGGGGGAAAAGGTGTCTTGGCCAAGAAAAGCAACCTTAGAAGACGGAACTTCCCAGCAGGCAGTGCTAATTGCAGAAGCCCTGATGGACACACAGTAGGTAGTGCTGGCTGGGGGTCCATGTACAAATCACAGACAGGACAGGACTGCTGGGAATGTGCCTGGAGCTGTTTTATTTTCCAGCATCAGTCTCATTACATGGTTATGACAATGGGAAGATGCCATCAGCTCACATCCACAGCAGCAGACAAAGAACTTTATGTTACAACTTACTTTAAAAGTCTTTTGACCAATGACACAAAGTAAAAGCACATTGACAGTAGCTCTATCCAAGCACTATAAGCACACGTACCTTTGGTTAAAACAATGTTTGCTTATTTTGAATACAATACCTGCTTGTAAGCCTTAAGATACAATACACAGAGCTCCATTACTAAGCTTAGAACTTCATAATATCTTGCTATACTTTTCTTTAGCTTAGGGAGTCATTCTATTGAAGTGTTAATACACAGACTATTGTTCTGTTTGTCTTCACTTTCTACTTCTAACTTTTCTATTGACCAATCTCATGGCTACTGCTTAGCTCTAACCACAGTTCTGCTGTCTCTGAGGCCTGCCTTTTGCAGCTTTCCCAAAACCCTCTGATTTTGAGGATTCCCACAATCCTCCCTCTCGGTCCCACTAAAAATAAACCTTTGTAACCGTGTCATTTATTAACTACTTCACGTTTTATAATGCTAGTAGAATATATTCGTTCATTACTTGCTTAAAACATCTTTTTTGCTCACGTTAAGCATTGCCATATTACAACACAGCAACAGGGAACAGAGGAAGCAATCCCATCTCTCCTGGCTGCAACAGGGAACAGAGGAAGCAATCCCATCTCTCCTGGTTTTCCCCAGGGCACTCTTTCCATCCTCTGCATCTCAGTGCCCTGTGAACACTTCCTCCCCGGAGCTGTGGGCTTGCTTATGGAATAACCACTGGCAGGGACACCAGGGTTGGTTATTGTCCCTCTGGGGTTGTTTATTGTCCCTCTGGGGTTGTTTATTGTCCCTCTCTTGCCCTGTTACCACCGGCGGGGACACCGGGGTTGGTTATTGTCCCTCTGGGGTTGTTTATTGTCCCTCTGGGGTTGTTTATTGTCCCTCTCTTGCCCTGTTACCACCAGCGGGGACACCGGGGCTGTTATTGTAACTCTCTTACCCTGTTACCACCGGAGGGGACACTGGGGTTGTTATTGTCCCTTTGGAGTTGTTATTGTCCCTCTGGGGTTGTTATTGTCCCTCTATTACCCTGTTACCACCAGCAGGGACACTGGGGTTGTTATTGTCCCTCTCTGGGAGGGCGATCCCGCATTAGGAGGATTAAGGTCAGCCCAGGAGCGCATGACGGGATGATCCGCTGCGGGCGTGGTGACAGGGTGTCCTAGGCTGACTATATGATGCTTTCAGCCCCAATCTTCTCATTCTGTTTACGCTGAATAATAAGTTTTGCACCTTTCAGACTTGTTCCAGAGAGTGAAGGGAGGAGAGGAGAAGCTGCAGTTTGTTTTCAGACCCTGCACTCACTCCTCCACAGTCCTGCTCCTGACTGTGTTGTCTGTGGATGGACAGACAGCAGGACAGAGCTCTCCTTTGTTTTGGTTAGTTTTAGCTAGCTGAGGCAAAGAAGTTCCCTGGACTGTGGGGTTTTCCTTTTTCCCTTTTCTTTGCCCTGTTTAACCTGCTCTGGCCTGAACACCCAGCAGAGCACCGGCAGCTCCACCTGTGGCCCACCAGGCCGGGCCTGGGCCGCGGCATTTCCAGCACCGGAGGGACTGAGCAGAGACTGAGTGAGCTCAGCTGCAGCCCAGGGAGGGACTTTCTGAGTTTGTCATCTCTTTTGGAGCAGCAAGGGGTTTTATTGTTTCATATTGTTTAGGTTTTATTGTTTAATGAACAGATTTTTTCCACTTTTCTCCAAGGAGGTATTTTCTCCCGGACCAGTTGCGGGGAGGGAGAAATTGCCCATTGAATCTTGCCAATTGATTCTCTTTTCCTAGAAGAGCCCCTTTGGGGGTCCTCTCCAAAATTTGCCCTGAACCAGGATACAGGGACACGGCACACAGGGACGTGGCACACAGGACACAGCACACAAGACACAGGACATGGCATACGGGACACGGCACACACACAGGGACACAGCACACAGGGACAGGACACACAGGGACATGGGACACAGTGATATGGGACACAGGGACACAGCACACACAGCACACAGGGACACAGCAAACAGGGACACAGCACACAGGGACAGCACACAAACCTGCCTGGCCCCATAGTGGCTCTGCTCACCCTGGCTGCCCCCGGAGCTGCTGCCGGGGTGGACCCCAACAGCCCCATCCATGGTAGAGAGCTGTCCCTTCATCAGCAGAAGACACCCATGGTAGGTAAAGACTCCACAGGACACCAAATAAATAGGCCCAGAGGTACATTTGCAAAGCCTGGCAAAGAGTTTCACTCCTCACTCCCATTAGACTAATGGGCACAAGAACAAGGAGGTATTCTTTGTGCTGCCCAGATCTGGATAATTCTGCCCAGAATTATCTGTGGCAATTTAAAATCATTTCAGATGTACAAGCAAAGACGGGAAAGTAACCATGAACCACACACTGATGGCGAATCACTGCCAATAGGCCCCGTCCTCAGCCCTTTCCCAGCAAGACACAACATTTTGGTCAAAATATTCCAGTGTTGCTTTGGCCTCCCCTCCATCCCCCTGGCACCCTGAAATGTGCTCTCCTGTACCTTCTGAACAGCCTGTGAGCCAAGATCCTTTAAAAAATGTTAAGGAAATTACACCAGAAAAGTCATGAATGATTCCAGTGAAGTGTGTCTGGGGGGGGGGGGGGGGGGGGGGGGGAATCTTTATTTTCTGGGAACAGCAGCTGTTATTTGGGTCCTAAATGAACAAGAAACACTTCTGCACATTTTGGGAAAGCAGAATTGCAGCTTTTAGACACTAACATTCACCTCATGAAACTAAAGGAAATTTAATTTCATACTGAATAAGGTAGCTAAACACAGACCATATTTTGAAGCACAGCACCACCCACAGAAAAAAACCCAAACACAAAACCCCCCCAAACTGAAGACTTATTTCTTGTCCAGAATATCACTTTACTGCTGATTCAGGGCAGAAAAATCAAGCTATTCTTAACCAGCCTGGTCATAGTCATTTTCTTCAACAGCAAAGCAGAGTTTAAGTTTCTGGATGCTCAGCAACTGCAGCTCACAGCATTTTTAGTATTTTGCAAGCAAAGCCACAGGATTCCCCTTGCACAGTGTCCTGACAAGAGGCCTGACAGTGCAAGAGCTGCCTGACATGCAAACCAGGCATGCTGTAGGCAGCCAACACAATGTCCAGGTATCCACAGTGTGAATCCCCTCTATGCTTGTGGTTCTTTAATTTCTTTGATGACTGATGGTCTCCACCCTACTCAGCTCTACCTCTTCATCAGCCCTTCCTCCACTCACAGGGGAGACCCCAGCCTGCAGCTCTCGTGCACTCAGGGGATGCAGCAATGATTTCTAGCAGCCATTCTCTCTCTCCTGCTCTTGTTTCATGGCTGAGCAGCAGTTTTGAATGCTTGTCTTCTCTCCAGACACTTAATTGCTTGATGTATTGAGAAACTACCTCTTAAAATTACTATGCAGCTCTGTATCACTTGATCTCCATCTCCCAGCACCAAAACCTGTCATGCACAATCAAGCCAAAGGAATCTTTATTTGTGGCATCATAAGGAAAGATGTAAGAACCCTATAAATTAGGAAAACTGCTCATATTGCAGTGAGTTCAGAATGGTTGATACTTTTTGTCTCAGCCTTTCTTCTTTAGAGCTAAACCCACTTTTCCCAGATCTGCCTGCTACTGATTTTCCACCAGTACCTCAAGTGTGGAAATCACTGTGTTCTTTCTCAAAACCTCAGCTTTATCACAGGGTCTGTACCTAACAGCAAGAAAAAAAGAAAATAACCCTTAGTGTTGTTTTGAAATCAGTGCAAATGCAGTTAATATTTACATAAGAAAACCTCATTAAGCAAATCTTTATGTCTAGAAATCCAACCTGTTGTGATTCTCCTTTTCCAATCCCCCTCCCTACCTCCCATCTCAGCTAGCAAAGCCAGCTGGAATGATCAGAATGATGGTGCACAACAGTTTGGTGCACAAAACAGCCCCTCCACTCCCAAACCTCTCCCATTGCTGAGGGCTGTGATAAGACCCTGGGTATGCCAGGTATCTGCTTAGCACCAATCTCAAGGTCAGATTTTCTTTTAAGGTCCACTTCCTGCAGAAAATGATGAGTTCACTCTACCAAAGGTAACTGGAAATCCAATCATCTTCACTGCACAGAGAAAGACAGGGGTGTCAAGTGAGAAAAAGGAATGGAGCCCCCTTGGAGAGAATCACAGCGACCGCTGAAATATTAATGAAGCTCTTTATTTGAGAGAGTCTAAAAAGGACTTTGAATAATGCATTGCAAGCAAGGGTACATCAGCACTGGCTTTTTTATCCGAGAGGCAGCTGGCATTTTAAAAATAGACAACTTTCAACTTGATGGGGGTAGCTCACCAGCAGAGGAAATTATCCAGAAATGCATCATCGTTTAAGAGAACAAAGCAGACAAACAAGCAGAGCACAAAGAAAGTTCATTAGTACAAATGCTCTGAAGAAGTCCTCTTTTCTCAGAACAGACTTGCCCACCGTAAGCTCAACTTCACTATTGTTGGGTGTCTCGACATATTCTGTCCTTTAATGTCACCAGAAAAGTCTCTTTAAGGAACTCCACAACATGCATGGTCTGGCAAAGATCAAATGATTTGCAGTTGTAAACAAAAGAGATGCTCTGTCCCACCCAGGCAGCTCATGAATTTCTGAAACTTACATTTAAAAATAGGATCATTAGTGATACTGGCTTTTTCATTCAATAGAAGAAAAGGAAGTGGGAGAAAATGGAATTTTGACAGGAATGGAAAGTAAGACCCTTGAAGCTTGCTGTCCTGCCCAGCTCACTGGGCATGTGGAACCCCTTGGCTTTAGGATTGCACTGAAGGCCCAGCCCCACTGCACAAACACCTCCAGCAGATGGGACAGACACATGGGGTGCAGCCAGTGAAGGGCTTGGCTCGTTGGGGGGTTCAGTGCTCACTCTCATTAACAGCAATGTGGCTGATGACAAAGATGTTGCTGTAGCTGGCTTTGTGACAAGTCCCACAGAAGGTGACAGAAGTTCTTCCAGCCAGAGATGTCTCCTAAGTACCCTTGATATGCACTCCTTTTTCCTGCACAAAAAGCTTTAAAATGCAGTCTCACAGGCATTTCCAAAGGCGTGGGGCTGGATTCAAGGCACAGGTGTCCTTGTGGTGACAACGCTCATGGCCAATGCCATTGGCACCGCTGGTTTGTTGGTGAAAACTCTGTGAATCGTGATGCCACCAAGAGGGACAACACGACAAAGCTGTTTGGGGAAGGGACTGATGAGGGAGTTTTGCACCCACACAACTGGAAGTTTCCCTCCCTGCTGTCAGTGCCACGCTGCCTTCCCTCCCACCAGCCCCTCTGGTGCTGCTGCAGAGACTAACCTGCAGATAAAGGGGTTTTATGCCATGATGGCAAGTTGAAAAGAAGCACAGGGATGTCCTCCCCTGCCCATTTCCCAGGGTCCTTCTATCCCAACACAACCCCTGAGATGCACAGGTCTCCCAAACTATCCTGCTCCCACACCATTTCCCCTTTGCCTCCCCCACCAAAGAGTGGGGTCAGTGGGGCAGCAGCTCCTCACTCAGAGGCACAGGGAGCAGAGAGGGGCATGAATAGGCCCCACAGTGAAGCACCAAACCCAGTGATACAGAAGTGAAATGTCCCAGAAAGCATTGAACAGGGCCATAAACCAGAATGCCAGGCCAGCCTTATCTCCTCTTTCACCTCCCTGATTTATTCTGGCTGGCCACTTATTGTACTGGCCAACAACTGACTGGTTGGTTGCCTCAAATACCTGTTTCCCTTTGCCCTTCTCCATTAACTTCTGCCTTCCTTCTCCATACTTCTCCACACTTCCTTCTCTCTCTTTCTGTTAGCCCACCTTTTCTGCTTTGGCATCCTTGCACAGCCACATTTCACACAGCTGGAAACAGGCAGCCACCAGCAGCAGCACCCACCCTCACTGCTGGCAGGTGAAGGAAGAAAAGCCCAAAGGAAAGACAGGAGGAATTCCTACCCCAAAGGCATTCCATGCTATTATTGCCTTAGAGAAACTCTGGCAATGCATTGGGGGTTGAGGGGCAGGGATGCCCAATGCAGCCTTGCTCTGGGGGTAAGCAAGGGGTGCTGCCCCACCAGAGCCCCCTGGCACCCCGAGGCCAGCAGCATTCACTGCCTGCTGCTGGAGGACAGCACAGGAGCACTCAGGGCACCCCTGGACTCCACCTGTTTCCAAAATGAGCTTTGCCCTGCCTGGGCACAGGGGGAGGCACTTGGACCCCACTCAAGCACAGTGTGAGCCACACCACAGGCAGCCTGCCCACAGCAGCACCCCTGGGGATACCTGGGTGCTGCTGCCAACAACCCCACAGCAAGTGAGAGCTCACTCAGCTCTGCACAGGAGACTGTGCTGTCCAGGGGGTTAGGTGTGCAGCACATGAGGGGTGAGGCACCAGCATGCACAGAGGTGTCAGGGGTGCAGCCCAGTTTGCACTGCTGACAGCTCTGGGTGTGCTGGTGCCTCAGCTGATGCCATTCCCCCCTGTGTCAGCACACAGTGCACCAGGGTGTATGCTTCTGCACCTCCCTTTTATTTTCTATTTTAAAAGTGTGTGCTCCTGCACACCTTTATTTTCTATTTTTTCACCTCTCCTCACTCCTTCCCCTCCTTTTTTAAAATGGAATGCAGCCTTTTTTCCTTTTTTTTTTTTCTTCTTCTTTTTTTCCCTGCACACTGCTGGAGATAGGAAAAAGCTCAAACCAGCACAGCTGAAGGGCACAGCAGTGGGTGTGCAGGGTGTGCAATGCTGCTCAGGGCACAGGTGCTGCTGAGGGCAGGGCAGTCTGCCACACTGAGCACTCACAGTAAATAACTGCAGCCTCATTGGGAGGGCATTAAAATCCCAGACACAGCTGGCACAGGATGGTTTAGTGTGGTTGTGCTCCTCAGCACTGATGTAAACCCTCCATGCCCCACAGCTGGATCCCCTGCCACTGCAGTGCAGCAGCCCCTTCTCTTGTTTTAGCAATTCCCAAGAGGCAGATCCCTCCCAAAATGCTGAACAAGGACAAAAGCACAGAGAAAACAGCCTGCAAGTGAGGGCTTGGATCCCCAGACTGTACCACAGCCTAAAAGTCCCAGCATCTGGACTTCTGACAAGCTGGGAAGAGCTTTAGATGGAGAGAGCTCAAAGAGGGAGGCAAGTTTTTCTGAACCAACCCAAAAACATAAGGTAAACCTTTAAACTGGGGGGAGGAGGGAAGGAATAACAAAAAGAGAGAGAGAGATGATTTCATCAGGTTTTTTTTTTTTAAAAAAGGAAAAGGGGAAGTGCAAGAGCTCATGTTGTTTAGGATGAGGCATTCCCTGTGGAGCAGGCCATAAAATCAGAGGGAATCTGCTGGTTAGCCAGAGAGAAGCATTGAAAATGGGATAAATGCTTCTGCTGGAAGCATCAGAAGCAGAGTGAGCTCTGAACTTTGGGATTACATCCAGGATGTTGAACACTATTCCTGGTGTTAGTATTTAGGTCAGGCATATACACAAATACCATTTTATCATTAAGTGTTTCAAGACAAAGTGTTCACCATTTGTCTTCTACTCCTAAAGCTGGGAGCCTCAAAAGTGCAACCAGGTGTGCTGTAGGAACATGTAGGAACACTGGCAGCTATGTCAGGATCAAAGACCTATAAAAACTTCAGTAGTGGGATATTTGTGAGCAACTATGTCCCTTCATAAAGAGAGTTCCAAAACAAACAATGCTAGAATTTTTCTTTGTTCAAATACCTACATCACCAGATTAAGTTACCTAAATTCTTCCAACTTTTCTGTATGAATCATCTTTCACATATTGTTTGATGTAACAAAAAGCATAATAAAATCTCCTGTCTCTACAGGCCTCCTCACTTCCTCTGACCAATTTGAAATATGTAAAGTGAAAATCCACATCTTCCTACAACAGGAACCAAGTACAAACACTTCCATTTTACAGTCCTCCTGTGGTTTTCTTGCCAGTTTCAAAGTCAGGTAAAAAACTGATGTTTCATTGTTGCTGTGAGTCAGAGACAAGGCCAGCAATGGATGGTGTTATGACAAGGATATTCTCCTTCCTAAGGAGGTGCTGAACTGCCTTTTCCTCCAGCAGTGCCTGCCAAACCCATTCAAAAGGAACCTGCCAACTTCTATCTGTCTGCAAGACTGATTTATCAGGTCAAAGTATTATGATAAAGATCTTTTTGCCTGTTACTTGTGATATACACACAGATCTTTGAAAAGGAGAGGAAAGTTCCACATTTAAACTCCAGTGTGAAGTTTTGGGAGGAATGTGGCAGTTAACTTTGGAATATGTGTAAGTTCTACAGCCCTTACATCATTTCTTTGGTAGCTTGTCATGTCCACCAAGAAGAAATGTTATATATAGCAGCCCAAACCAGTCTGTGGAATAACAGGGGAAGGACCTTCCTCACCATCCAGCTCCTCATCTCCCCACTGGAACAAGGGGGGAAAGAGCAGGTTCCTCCTGCTACAGAGAGACCTGACCTGGACCAAGGCCATTTTTAGTGGCTTTCCACCCCCTCCTTTCTCATCAAGCCACTAACAAATTAATGAGCTATTTCTCAAGAGCAGAGCTTAAGGGAGGGAAGTGCAAGGGAGAGTTATCAGTAAATACTTTGATCCCTTCAGCAGCTTGTATCTAAAAGCAGGTGCTCCCTCCTTTGCTGTTCTCCAGGAGGAATGCCATGGGGCTCCACTCCAGAGCTAACAGGGAACAGGAGAACCAGGGAATACCCAGCTGCCACCTCCATCAAGGGGAAATGCATTTGACCATTCTGCACAGCCATATATTCCATATATTCCATGTCTCCTGGAGAAAGTGGGGAAAAACTTACCTTTCCTTCCCTTGAGTGACCAGCCATGTGTTTCTAGTCCTCTCTCCACACACAAAGTTGTTGGTGAAAAAGCTTTTAAGTGAATGCAGAATCTGGCTTTACCCTAAACCCAAGCAAGTTGGTGTACATGGGCCAGGGGGAGAGCAGGAATTGTCACCACCTTACTCGGTTTCCTCTTCCCTCCCAGGGCATTTTAGAGGCATTCCTCATGGATTTTTTCCTGACACATTGCCAACATTTTCTGCTTATGCTCAAAAGACACACACCAAGGCAGCAGGAACCATGGTAAACACAGTGATGTAGCACTAGGAAAGTGCAAAATTCATAGGGGAAGTTGTGAGACAAATCCTTCCAGGCCAGGCTGACAAGAAGGGTCTTCCCCGTGCTCAGCTGCCCAAGGATAAGGGCACATCCTGACAGGACTGCCTTAGGTTATCTTCCACATCATTCTCTGGGCAGTTGTAATGTGTTTTATCTACCACAGGTTATTATTCTGCTGGTGAGAATAGAAGGCAGAGGGTGGTGAGGCACTGGAAGAATTTGCCCAGAGAATGTGGCCGCCCCAGCCCTGGCAGAGTTCAAGGCCAGGGCTGGGTGGAGTTTTGAGCAATCTGGTGTGGCAGGTGGCATCCCTGCCCTTGGCAGGGAATTGGAAGCACAGGATCTTTCAGGTTCCTTCCAACCCAAACCATTCTGTGGTTCTGTGATTACACCATCCCAGGACTGACACAAGCTCTTGTTGCCTTATTCAAAGCAAGGACTGCTCAGCCTCTGTCCATGCAGGGGAAGGGAAAGGATTTAAATGTCAGAACCAAATGAAATGTTATCTTCTAAACTGAAAGTTTATAGGACAGCAAAAAACAACAACAACAAAAAAAAAACCCGAACAAAAAAAAACCAAAAAAACCAAAAAAACCCCAAAAAAAACCCCAACAAAGACAAACAAAAAAACCCAACCAACCAACCAAAAAAAAAAAAACCAAAAAAACCCCACCAAAAAACCAACAAAAAACCCCAAAAAACCAACCAACAACAACAACAAAAAACTAAAAAAACCAACCACCCCCCCCCAAAAATCCCAAAAAAATCACAAAGTAATGAATTTCCCATAACTTTCTGATAGTGAATTTTTCAGTAAGAAGTTTCTCACATTTTTATTCATGTTGTGTCTTAGTCTCAAGAGAAGACAGATACCAGTACATACTCCAAGAGCCCTCTGAAAGGCCTGATGTGCCAAATCTCAATCACGTGGCCATGTCTGGGATCTCTTGGCCTTTTCCTGCTGGCACCTGGACAAACATCCAATATAATACATTACACAAAGCAAAGGTGGCTGTGGCTAAGCCTTAGCAGAATCAAATTTGGCCTCCACAGACTGTGTTTAAGATCACAGCTTTCTTCATTCATGCTTTTTCCCTGCCCCCTTGGAGATGTGCCCACTGCTACAGATGAAAACCAGGTCGAAGCATAGGGGATGCTGCCAGCCCAGCATTAGGAAGAAAAAGAAATTTGCCCAGAACATGAGCTCTGCAAGGCAGCCACTTTCTGACACATCCCCCTCTCCTCTTTGGCGCTTTGCCTAGCAGGGTACTCAAGTATTTTAGTGCCAGAGGGGGAAATAGTGGTCAAACCACCTATGATTAATTCTGGTTTTCTTCCTGCAGTTATGCATTGGTTACTCCATTTTCAGGCCATCCTGTGGTAGAGCACACATGGAAGCAAGATTACATCATGGACCTGGCTGCTCTCTTCTGTGTATTTTCTATCACACAGTACATTTGATTACAGGATAAGCAAAAAGACAGAAAGAAAACTAGCAAGCAAACTGATTTTATCCAAGAAGAATTTCAATATTATTGATCTGGCCCAACATGAACTTGATTTTCACATATGCCAAGACTGCAAATAGAGAATACCAAAAATCAGATCTCTGCAATTCCAGTGCCAGCTGTGCTTCCTCCTGGGAAGCATTCATGATGCAATCCAAAACACATATTTAGATAACACTGGCTCCTACCCCTGTGATCCTTCCTGTCCTCACTAGCATGGGCCATCTGGTCCTGCTTAGCAGGCAGCCCCACCAGACACTGATTGGTACAACTTGCATGAAAAGTATGAAATAAACTGCCAGGAGAACTGGCATTAAGAAGTCTTTCCCAAGCAATTTACCATTTGAAAAGTGTAATTTAAACTGCACCACATAAGGCGATAAAAGAAAACAAAAGCATGAGCTAAGCCACAGAGCAATCTCTGTCCCTACATGATACCCACTCAGGGGGAAGGAGAAGTGGGAAACAGAAATCATGCTGTGGCTAACCTGAAAATTCTCTCTGCCTGAAAGCAGCATGGTCCAGGAATGCCAGAGAAATTAATTACCTTCTGCTGAGTCCCTGCTGAGCCCTTTGCCCTCTTGTTCCCCAAGCCATAGGAGAGGGCAAGAACAAAACAGTGACTGCTTTAAGGCATTCTGCTCTGCTCCCAGTCTGACCAGCTGGGCATTACAGGGGTTTTAGATAGAAATGCACAGGGCCATCAGAAGAAAACCAGCCTGTCATTCACCCACTCAGATGCAAGATGCATGCTAGGATGAATGATCACATCTTTCCATGAGTTGTCACCGCCTACACCCACCAAACACCAAAATACACCTTAATCCAGGCTAGTGAAAAGCCTTAATTTAACTCTGACACAAAACCAAGAGCAGCCAGCATTAATTTCTTCCAGAAAGGGGTGTGGGAGAAAGCACAAGCTACAGAATAGGCTCTCAGCATGAACAAACTCCCTTCTACTTGAAGAAATCTCCAAATTAAAAGTTTCCTCCAAGCAGTAAGTTACCTGATACCCTTTTCCTTAGAACATGTTCTAGCCTTAAATGACAGCTTGGAAAGCTCCCACTGTCCTTCCCAGCACAGCCTCTGCCCCTGTAGGTGCTAGGGTCCCTCCCTGTGCTAAAGCAGAGTCCTGAGAGCTGCATCCCCACACAGAGTGCTCTTTTTAGCTACCTCATTACAATTTCTCAAACAAAACTGGTAATAACTCTTTGTAGCTGTCAAAATATCCACTGCATGAGTAAACTAGAGAGAAACCCTTCTTGAGCCAGTAAGTCAGTCCAGTTCCTAGAAGCACTTGACAATCCCACTCACAAGACCTGGCAGAACCCACAAATGACAAAATTCTGTATATTGGTCATACAGAACTCCACATTAGCAAAATCTTCCTCTGGGTCTTCATGTCCACAGCAGGGTAAAAGCAAACAAACCACCCTGTTCTGGAGGTCACCACTAAAAGCTGATCCTGGCTGCCACCCTTGGAACACAGCATGGAGATAAGAGATCACTCAGCACCAAGAGGAGGAGGACATTCTTAAGCAGGTACACCAAGTCTCCTCTCCATGGGGAGCTGTGTCAACATGCTTGTGGCCCAGTCAAATATCTTCCAAAATAAAGGTGGATATCCATCTACAGAAATGTGCAGCTCTTTCCCTGAAGAAAAACTATCCCCCACCTATGCCCTGCATGGCAGGAATATTTTTTTTTTCCCACAAAAGGGTTTTCCTGTGAAGTCAGGAAATTTGCATGGATAATTCCCAGCTGTGGAAGCCCACTCACCTTGGGGTTACTCTCATGCAGCAGCAGCTCCACTCCCTCTCCCAAGATGCTGGGCAGCTTAAAAGGTTTTTTCAGAGCATTGTCTATGCAGCTTCAGAATAAAGAAGCATCATGGTGTATGAATTTCATAGCTCAGATACAGCCAGCTGCTCCATCATAATCTGTCTTCACAAGGAGAATTCATTAAACTTCTCAGAAGCATTCCCATACTCTACAAGCAACATCAGGTGACCCTAATTATTATTTCAGCTTTCTACTCCTGCAATTGAAGTAATATGTCAAAGTGAATGCTACAACATAATAATTATTATAGTTAGGGACTTAAAAGAACCAACTCACAGCTGGGCCACATCCTAGACATATTGCCTGACTTGTAGCAGTGGCTCTGTCTTATCAAATGGACATACCAACTGTATGAAAAAATACATTTTTCATACATTTTTTTTTTCTAGGTATTACCACTGGTAAATAAATCCAAAGGTTTAGTGTTGCTCTAAGTAATTGCACAATGCTTCTCAAGAATAGAGAAAATATAACATACAGCTATCAACATTTAAAAAATCCCATCTTATCAACATACAGGTGCAGCCAGGGTCCAGTTTTTTCCTGAATTTAATCCAAATAACATGCACTCTGCCATGCCCTCTGATGCCAGCCATAATACTCAGCATTTATTCATCCACCAGCTGACTCAGGTGGTCACACACTACTCCATCTCATCCACACAGAGATAACTCTTTTGCTCTTGTATTCTCTTAGTTTAGGTTTTGTTTTCATAGAAGCTGTGAAATTTTAAACACAATTTTAGGGTCCATCTGAATTCAGTGGCATCACCACACCAGAGGATCACACATCTTCTTGTGAAATGATGCTGTGCTGCAAAATCACAGGGTAACCAAAGGGAGTCTAGAGACCAGAGGCAGAATTTAACTTGGCAGAGGAAGGGGAAGAAGGTTTATCCTGCTGAGATATCCAGCACACGAATGATAAACCCTCCCATGCACACACATGTCTGTGGGAATTCTGAGGAATCCAAGCCAGAGTGACTTCCTGTTTCACTGAACATGAATATTAAGCACAGGTGAGTTTCAAAAACCATTGCCTGGCTGCATAAGACAGTTTGGTCATGTTTGTTTCCCACTGAATTTAAGCAGGGAAAGATGATGTTGTAAGACATTTTACACCTTTCATATGGACCAAGCTGAGTCCACCCACATGTGCCCATCAACCAGAGCTGATGTAATTCTTCTCAAAATGTATTTTCATTCCATATTCTTTTGCTTACCAGTATTGCACTAACATATGATGTAGAGCAAATATGTTTCCAAAAGGGAAATTTTAGTGCCACACAGACTTGAGCTTGGTAAACAACTGATAAGCTGGTTAATGGTACCAGAAGAAAAACTGGGTAATTGTTTGCTCCTCACTGATGAGGTGGCTCTTATTCTTATATAATTAATAACTTGATTGATTGCCTAAGAGCTAAAACTTAGCATGAAATTCTTCTCTATATCCTTCAGATTTAGAGGTCTTCACTCTTAAATATTTTTCATATTCAATAGTGCTGGAAAAAATAGGAATTAATTTTGGTCTAATACCTGCTATGACACTGGAAATTAGGTGAAATTAAGGATAGAAATCAACTAAGTGGTTGTGGTTCAGTTATATTCTTTATCATTTGGGGATTGCATTGCTCTAGGAAACAACCAAGCTCCTTGCTTTAATACTGGATAGTCTTCATGGCACAGGGATTAATCCTGTCTGGTCCCCCAGCAATTTGAGGTCAGTGAGCAGGAGGGAAGGGAACATGTTCAATCTGATACTTCTGCTAAAAAATAGCTATGGTGCAGCATGCTCAGGTTTCTGTACAACAGGGACAACTTTGTTTTGTGTTAAAGAGTATTACATGCCTATCATGCCAGCTCACAGAAACTCAGGCAAATTTTCCATATCATTCTGATAATTCCATGAGCTGAAAATTCTCTCTACCACAGACATACCTATATTGAGCACAACCATCTTGTCACAAAGCTGCTGCTTACAAAACACAGAAGTCCTGGGAGTGGGAGGCTTTATTTTTGTTGCTGGTTTCTGTTGAAAATTACACAAGTTCTGGACGAAATACTGTTTATGACCACACTGGCTGGTCCTGCACATCTCCTGCAGTTTGTAATTTCACTGGTGAGTACAAAGCCCACCCACACCTGCCTGGCAGTGCTCCTGTGCTGGCCAGGAGGCTGCTGGCTGTCCCCTGGCTGTGGCAGGGACCACCTTGGATGGGACAAGGACCAGTGGCCCTGCCTTGCACATCTCTCTGGTGAGAATGCCACTACACACAGCTGAGGGGGGATGAGGTCAGTGCTGAGCAGGCACAGAGGGCACTGAGCTGCCCTTTCCATGCTGGGAGGATGCCCAATAAAAGCATCACTTTGGAGACCAACAGGGAAAGGTTTAGAAAGGAGTGGTTATTTTTCCATAAGGAACTATTTATCCACAAGGCCATGGGCAAAACCAGCAGTTGCCCCATCCTGTCAGTGAGAGTTTTGCACAAGTGCTCTGAAAGCTGCCCAGACATCCTGCACATATTCAGTAACTGCAGCAAGGTCACACTGCCTCCTAGAAAGGCTCTTATGTGTCCCCAGTCCAAGCTGCCATGACAGAAATAAACCTGTAAGGTCATCTCTGTGAACTACATTTTTTTATTTTTAAATGGTGTGACCTTCTGTTGGAAAATCTTGATTCAATCCCTTTGCATCAGCTCCTGTTTTGTGAGAACAGGAATCAAGGAATATACCCAGGGCTGGCTTGTATGATCCAGGAAATAAGAGGGAAACATTCCTGAAACTCAGCTCTCCAACATCTTGAGGTTCTGGTTCTTTCTTCAGGAGGTTTTAGGTCACACTTGCACAGAAAAAAAAACAAACCATGAAGGCGATGCACAGATGGCCTATAGGTTATTCAGGGACAAGAGAGATCAATTTAAGCCTCTAGATTATTTGAACCCACTCAATTTAACTCAGCAGTTTTCCTGAAGTATACTGGAAAGAGGAACTCAGTTCCAGGTGGCACTCAAGCTGACCTCAACATTTACAAGAAACTGCACACTGGATCAGCTTTAACTGACTCAAAGATTCAGCTAGACAAAGAAAGGAGCTCTGGCATAGCATCACTGACCTGAAAACAGAGGAAATTTGAAAAAAAAAATTCTCAAAGACATGCAATAATATCAGCTGCTTATTTCCTCTAAGACATTATTTTGCAGGTAAATTGAATCATGCTCAGTCTGCAGTCAGTGCACACCACAGAGCAATAAATGCTACATCCAGCACAGGGCAGCTGCACCAGTGAAAATGAACCCAGCCATAAGATGCAGCCATCAAGGTACTGAGGGTAACCTATCTGCATTTGTTTCCTTTCTTTGTTTTCAAAGGGAAACAGACATGCTCTTAATTATCTTCCCATTCCAAGCCTAATTAGAGCCAGTTAGATGTTAAGTACTATTGAAGTGAAACAGGAGGATTGAGTTTCTACCTCTTCTGTTAATGCATACCTGGAAAGTGCCTTCTCTTCTATCTTAACCTATTCTCCAAGAATGAAAGGCACAACTTGTGTGACACATTTCTGGTGTGTTGACTGTCTTTTAATGCAGGGGAGGCCACAGCAAGGTGTAATAAAAATGTTTTGGGCAGGAAACTATTAGGGAAGACAACAAAAATCATGGGCTCTCCGTTGCTGGAAATCTGCAGCAATTCTCCTCAAATAGCTTTTGGGATTGTCTTGGATGTGTTTCCATAATCTGTTTACAATGTCCTCCACCTTTTCTTTGGCTGAGGTCACAGCAGAGTATCTTTACAGTCCAAGCAAGCTGCACACTGCCATGCACTTTTGTATTATCTTCAAGCATGGACAAACATCCCACTCCAGGGGGATATCCAGGTGCAAATCCTTGCAGGCTACAGGGGCCTGCAGACCCCAGGTCCCCATCTCTGCCACAGACTTTCACCTGTGGCTGGGCTCCAAGCCCCAGACACAACTTTTGAAGCCTTGGTGCTGCCCAACTGGACTGATGCCACACTGATGCCATGACCCACCCTGTGATGCCACAAACTGGCCTCAGTTTCAAGTCCAGATACAAAAAAATTAAGAAAGAATTTCAGTGCTACCTGGCATATTCAGGAAATTCTCATTTATTTGAAAAATTCTTTTTTTTTTCTAGAATTTCCCAAATCACTAAGTTTATATAATTGAGAAGACTACCTCCATCAAAAATGTCAGGTTTTGATATAGCTCCCATTTACTTTCAGAAACATACAAAAATGAGCAATTTTTCATATTCTTTTGCCAAAAACTGCTAAAAGGAATTCTCCAAACACTTCAAAGTTGCTTCCAGATGGAGGCCAACCCATGAGAAACTCCATCCAAATGACAAATGTTTTTACAACTTATCAAATGACGAAATCAGCATGGCCTAGCTGAATCCTCAGCTGCAGGAGATGTACTCAGGTCCTTGCAGGCAGAGTTTCCTGTGTGCTGAGCTGCAGATGAGCTTTGCTGGTGCAATTTGCTGTTCCTGTTCCTGCATTCTCTGAAGCAGTGCCCATAATCCAGTCAGGAACAAGAGCCTGAGGAACTTGTCAGCTTCCCTGGCAGCTCCAATCCCGTGGCAGCAGCAGGTCTGAGCTGATCCTTTCTGTTCAGAGGCATTAAGGCACTGAGTGGTTATGTGGGTCAGACAGCAGGGGCTTCCTTCTCTTCCCACTTTAAAGGGAAATGTAAGTGCTCCTCTTCCTATGATATTTACAGGGTTTCACTCTCTTTTCTCCTCTCTGATTTCTCTGCAGAACCTTACAAGCATGCCACCCTTTTCCTTAGCTCTGCTCCCAAGATCCAGAGGCTTCTGCAGATTAAGTCCATCGCGTCATTACTCACCCCATCACATTCTCCTAGCAATTAAACTCTTGAAAAAGACTCTCTTTGAACATAATAACAAAAAAAAAATTCAGTTTGATCCATCCAAATCCACACTCAGCCCAAACCAAATCCAACCTTCCCACAAAGCTCTCAGCAAATATCTCCCAATAATAAATGATGGCAAAATTTCAACCTTCTGCTCAGCCCAGGCTGTTGGTGAATGTGGTGAATCCTGCCTGGTTTTTGGGAGAGGGTCACTGCCAGCATCACACTGTGGCCAGCCACCAACTGAACTCATTACAATTTAGGGAGATGGGAAAAGCAAGAAACAGAGAGGGAAGGGGGGCTGCTTGCTTCTTGTAAAGATTTTAGTATTGTCCCCAGAAACACAGAGATGAAAAAAGCACATCTGGAAAACATCTTGCAAAACACTACGGGGAAATTACAGCAAAATTGATATTAACAACATTAACTTCCACTCTTTCATTACAGTAGCTCCTAAAAATCCTGTGTCCTCCTCCCAGAGCTCAAAGAACCAGCTCAGCTATGAAGTAATGATAATCCAGTAAGACACAAGTGTGCCATGCTTCAGAGTCCCTTTAGTGCAAGGGAAATTCAAATGCTTCCCTCTGCTAACCCAGAACTGTGATAGAGACAGAACATTTCAACCATCTGCCCACCACCATGAGAGAGAGCTAAGATGGAAAGAAGCCTGCTCTGCCCATCTCTCATCTCTGAGAGATGATTAAATGCTAATTAATAGAAATGAGCCTAAAGAAGTAACATCATGCAAAATAAAAATGGCTGCACAATGTCTGTCATCTGCTGCCCACAGTCACTTCTGAGTCCTGTACTTTATTTTAAAGATTCAGTCCCGAGGTTTGCAAGGCACTGAGATCAGCAGGGCTGAAAAGTGCAAATTTGGTGGCTGCAGAAGGGACTCAGCACTACAGCAAAGCCAGCATCTCTCTAACAAGCATCACTGGGTTTAAACAGCATGTGAAAGATTGAAGGAGATGCTTCTGCAAGCTCACATGCACAAAGAGCCTTTCTAGATACTCATCTATTAACTCACTGGCACGTAAATTTGTAGGACAGTTGCACCAACAGAAGAAATGATGATAAAAATCCAGAGATGGAGACAACTAACAGTACCAGGTAACCTAATTTCCCTCCCTGACAGCACAGGGAATTGATAAATAGTCACAGAATCAGAGATAAAATCAGATTATTGGATCCATTTTAAATTCCCTTGGTTTACCTACGATAATTGCCTCCGTTTCCTTGACAAGCAAGGCTGGAATGAGGCAGCATCCAAGGACTCTACTGCTGTTTTCATGGAAAAGTGCTAACAAGGCCTCCCCAGCACCTTTCCCTAGAATTTATATTTACCCTGTTTAGCACACAACAGGTTGCTCAGAGCAGGAGGGAACACTAAACAGCCAAATGTTTACTACACAAACAGTGGCACTCCCCCACAGCCTCCTGCCCTTCCTTGTGGAAAAAAAGGGTTCCTGCCTCTGCTGGGTTATGAATGCATCCTGTGCCTTCCCAAACAGAGCTGAAACAACTTCCAAGTCCCCCACTATCCCCTTCACCAGTCCAAACCGACCCATTAATGTGAAAATGTCACCGTCCTCAAGCCACAGAACGGTCCTGATGCAAACTCCAAGGTCAAGGGGTGGCACTTGCTGAGATGCAAGCACAGCTCCACAAACAGGAAAGAAGGAGGATTTAGCCAACAGCAAAATCAATTATTCCATTAAATGAGGTGTAAAATGCTAATTTGTACCAAAACCACACAATTTTCAGAATGTGAAAAATCCCAATCAAAACCCCACTAAACTGAGCCAAGCTGTGTACACGTCCCAAGAAGGAATTTACAAAGCTGACTGGAGTTATGGTTTCAAACACCATCTAGCCTTTTTTGATGTTGTTTTTAAAAATCCAGTTATTTATTTAGCCAACAGAATTCACCTTGGGCTATGCTTACTAGAAAACACCATTATCTTTAATCTTTCGTGTGTATCATTATGAGAACAGAACAGGGAACAACTGACTTCAGGAGGCAACTGCATGAGGTTTGTGCTGAACAATGGAGCACTTCAAATCTGTCATGATGGGGGGATACTGGGCATTTTTGAGAGCTTGGGGTTTTTTGGGATTTCAGGTAACTACATATGAGTAATAACACTTTCTAAAAGTATAGCAATGTTGACTTTGCAATCAAATGGAACCACCAAGAGATTGAGCAATCTAAGCCACATGGGAAAGCTAAAAATTTCCCAAAATATTTCCTCTAAAACCATCTGCTAACATATATTTTAAAAGAATTAAAAGAAAAGAAATACAGGCATGGTAAGAGGTATTAAAAAGACCGGAAACATGCAGGAACCAATGCAGAAACACTGGAAAGAAGATTTGGGGAGAAAACCAGTTATTTCAGCAACCCAGCTGGACACATATAGGGGAGATGAGTAATACCACTAGTAACTCAAAGGGACACACAGATTTAATCCCACATTGTAATGCAGAGCTCAGATGGCTGCATTTGAGGACGGGTCAGGAGTTGAGCCATAAATCTGTGTTCCCAAGCAGGCTGCCACACTCGCTCTTTGTCTCAGTCATTTCCTGGAAAACAGCTCTGTGAGCCCTGGAATGGCAGGGAAATGCCCCCTCCACCCTCCTGCCACAGTGGGAGCTGTCTGTCCCAACAGCAGAGCCACTCCCAGCACCCACAAGTGACTCCTTTTGGGGGAATTCTGAGAAGATGAAAATGGGGAGGCACTTCAAAGCACCCACCAGGACTTCCCACACCTCCCATGCCAGAGGGGCACTGAGCCCATCACCCTTCATGGGGCCATCTCCAGACCCCCTGACCTCCACCAGTGACACCACATTCCCAGAGGAACTGGCTAAAGAAGAGGAACTGTACCTTTTTTAAAATCACAGCCCTGCTGTGGCCTCAGAGCCAGCAACACTCACCTGCCTCACCTCTCTCCTGCCCCCTGCTAACTTCCAAGGGATCACACCAGCAGGCACAGGTCTATTTTCAAGGCAACAAACACTCAGCAAACCAAACTACCACTACAGAGCTAAGCAGGTACCTTAGCTCTGATTTTGTCACATAGCCAAAGACAGGCCAAGTTCTAAGAACCTAGTGTAGTCCCCACAAATTTTGGAAGATGCTCTTCAGATCAGTGACCCACCTTGGAATGTTATCTAAATGGAAACTCTACTCACATGCTTTTATGACAGCAAGAAAACCCCATTCCAGCAGGACAGCACACACAAAGCACTCATTTGGTGCCAAGTGTCTCACAGGGCCTGGGATCAGAAAATAATCACTTTGCTACGGTGCCTATTTGGGGCAACAACAAGTTTTGCATGGAAGAGAAAACCCATTTTCCTCAGCCATATAACTTTAAAGGATGAGTGCATGCCCCCTTAAAGCTCCCTCCCAGAACACATTGAGGCAGGCAGTTAATTTGGTAACAAAATATATTTAGAAGGCTACAGTGAAATATTAATTATACACATGTTTTAAGACCAAAGGTTACTTAAGTACTAGACAAATACAAGGTACTGAGGGGTGCTTCAAGGTTTCTCTCTCCTATAAAAAATTCACTTAGAATTCTAATTCAAAATTCATTTTCTCTTAAAAACAAGACAGGCTCTAACTCAGATTTCTATGCAAGCATTTTATGATACCCAAAAGGAAAAAATAAAAATAGCTAACAAGCAGAGCAGAGCTTTTATCAACTTTTTTTTTTAATCTGCTAGTTCCAAACCAGATGCAGTCAGTATAGAATTCTGATTAGGAAAAAAATGGCTGTTGAATTTTTATTACTACATCCCTTAAGGACCAATAGCGGTAACCTTAGGCATTTAATGTGTTCTATGAATAACAATACATATGAGCACACAAAAAGCCTGTTATCTCTGTTTATGGAATTTTTTTTTACCATGTTGATACATTTACAGAAAGAAGTTGGGAAGTATGGTGAGGGGGAGGAGAAGAAGCCATCAAAATAACAAGTTACATTAAACAAAACCTATTTGGAAAGGAACAAGCTACGCAGCATGAAATTTGAATGAACTGTGTCTCCCCATTACGGTCCTACAGCTCCCATGAAATCTGTGCAGCCTCATTTAATGCTCCTACTAAAAGCCTTCACCTATACACATCTGTCCCACAAATACAAATGCAATTCATATTTAAGCCTGACAAAAAAATCACTTGTTGGGGGAACATGCTGCGTACACAGACTTTCTTATTTTATAAACAATGTGAAACACACAGGAGTCCTTCATGACGGTTCAGAACAGCTCACTGGATGCAAAGAAGCACCTTCTCCCCACTGCCTCACATCTGTAACCACCTGACCCACCAGGCAAAGGGTTGCCACCACACACCACCATGCCACAGGACGAGTTTCTGCCCTGTGCTGTATCACAGCTCCATTCCCACAGCTAGAAAAAAACCCCATACAAACTGCAGCTAAGCAACACAGAGCTTTCTCCTTCAGAAATCAGCTTACAACCTCTCCAAAAAATGTGGGAAAGCCGTCAGAATAAAAATTTACAAACCAGCCATTTGTGGTGCTGGCATGGTTTCCTTCTGGTATTTAGCTCAGTCCAAGAAAAAAAAAATTAAAATAGTTCCTCCAATAGAATCCTTCCCATATTTTCAGCTCTGAGAATTCACAAGGACTCAAGTTGAGTTACACTGACTCTGGAGCCAGCAGATTCTAAGAGTACAAAAATCACCCCAGAAAATAATGGAGTGGGGTTGAGGGAAGTCCATACATCCCTCAGCTCTCAAACTTGCCTGAAAAAAACAAAATGAGCAGATAGCCAGAGTATGCCATGTTTTTGCTCTCCTCATGGCATCCTGCTCCAATTTATTCTAAATGGATTCAGAGCCCAGAAAGAGGACAAAAATGGATTCAGAGCCCAGAAAGAGGACAAAAATATGAATTAGATTTTAGCACAGAAAAACTGATAAAGACTTAGAATCTGCTGTCAAATGCTCTGGACCTTTACCAAACCCTTTGCTGTCTTCTCCCACTGACACCTGCCTATGTCCCTTGGCCGGTGCCTTGAGAAACCAGATGCAACAGCAAGCATGATTCTTCATTCTCCTTTGATCATGGCTGCAGGATTCTGTCCCCAACCATTGATTTCCTCCTCGTTTTCCAGGCTCAGGGAAGAGGACAAACAGAGACTCTGGTAGCCATCAAATGTTAAGTAACTGGAAGAGTGGGCCATGCCCTTGGAGAAGATCCGGAGACACAGGAGCCTGACCCACAGCTCAGAGGGAAAGAATTCACAGCAGAGCATCCCAGCAGCACAGCTGTGTTGCTGGAGCCCGTTTCCTGGGTTCTGACAGAGCCCACCCTGAGCTCAGCTGTGCCATTTACCCCACGAGGTCCCAGCTGTCAACCTGGCCTGGCATCCTGACAGCCTCCAGCACAAATGCCCTCGGCCAGCTGCTTGGCTCAGGGTACAATTCTCTCTTTTTAAATGAGATTAGCGTTGGTGAAATGTGCTAGCTCAATGGGCATGCTGATCTAAGCCCTCTGTTTATTTGGGCTGCAGCAGATACAACGATCACTTTAAAAAAAAAAAAAAAAGACGCAATTTTAAAAGATGCCATGAATTCGCCTGAGCTCCTGCAGTTGCTCACTCATCACAGAATAAAGAGGGGTTTTTTACAGATCTGCTGAGAACTGAGGACTGGAAAGGATGAATCTTAAAACTGTGGTAAGTATATAAACTTAGCCACCTTGAGACTAATGTGAAGAATCTACTTGCCAACAAAAGCCCCAACAGATAATTCTGGCTTCCTATCCATTTCAGTCATCAGACACCTCTGCTGCCACCAAGATTATTAATAAAAGGAAGAGGGGGGGATATGTTAAATATCGGGGGGGAGGGTACGAGGTATGAGGGAACCAATAACACCGAGGTACTGCCATGAGTATGGAAAAACAAAAATGTGTTTTGGTTATGCTTTAAAAAAAAAAAAAAGAAAAGCCTATGAAGTTAAAGTTGAAACAGCTGAAGTCCTATGTTCACTCTAACGATGTCAAACGCTATTGCCATGAATAAGCAATTCTTTGTTTAGAATGCCTTTTGAAGCAGAAAGATGAAGATTTGAGCCAGTGTGTTTCACAGACACTTTCCACAGCGCAGAGCTACCGAACCGAGAGAGCACAACCAGCTCCCCCGGCTGGGAAGTGACAAACGCGCCTCGGTGCGCTGTGCCGATGGTGTGCGGAGCAGGTCCCTAACTGCACACAGCGGGGCCATTAGCGTGTCTTGTCACCGTGTGCCACTGAAAGGTCCTTAACCTGCCGATCGCCGCCGCGATACGCGGCTCCTGCCGGGGATCTGCTGACTAACAGGCCGGGGCGCTGCGAAAACCTCCAGCCCCCGGAGGGGGCCTGAAAAACACGGCCGGGCCGTGTCAGGCAATCGCGGCAACTCAATTAATGCATCTGGGTCAGGAAAATGGTTTGCGGGAGCCTGAGCCCGGTTACGAAACGCGGGTACAGCGGCCGGGGCTCGGGCAGCCCCCGCTGCGCGCAGGTACCGGGGGGGCTCGGGCGGCATCGCCCGGAGGGACGGGGATGCGGTGGGGACACGGTCCTGGAGGGTGGGGACACGGTCCGGCGGTGGGGACACGGTCCTGGAGGGTGGGGACACGGTCCTGGCGGCCAGGGGGGCGGCAGGGAAGGCGCAGGCTATGGAGGCTTTCAGGGAGACCCCTGCAACTTTCCCCCGCGGGGGCTCGGGGGGATGTGCTCGCCGCGAGAGGAGGCAAAAGCCATCATTTTTTATACATGGAAATGTGTGTGTATATATATATATATGTGTGAGCTCATATATATGTGTGTGTGTGTGTGCATGCAGATCTGTATCCGGCGGACATGCCCCGTTCCCGCTCGCCCGGCGGTGCCACCCCGCGCTGCGGAGCCCCCGGTGCCCCCCGCCCCGGGCAGGTGGGGCCGGGGGGTGCCGGGCCGTGCCCTGCGGTGCCCTGCGGTGCCCGTGTGCCCGCGCCGCGCCGAGCCGCACTCACCCAGAACACGAAGGAGTAGATGATGAGGAGGGTTTTCAGACACGTTATCACGGGTTTGGTCTCCATTCTCCTCGATGCCATAATACTGAGATCCCGGCTGCAGGCTGGGCGCGGGAGGAGGCGGAGGAGGAGGGAGGGAAGGGGGAGGGAGAAGGGAGCGGGGGGGCGGAGGGAGGTGAGCTCAGAGCCCGGCTGCCGCGGCCGGGCTCACCGCGCCTCCTGCTGCCGCCCGGGGACCCCCGCTCCGGGCACCGCGCACGGGCTCCAGCAGCGCCTGCCGGGGGCGGCCGCGGGGGTGACATTCATCTCAGGGACGGGGCGAGTTGAGGTTTTGAAAGATGAGCTGAAGGACACCCCCCGGCCGCCCCGTTTTGTCAGGAAGATGCTCGGAGGCGTCGCTTGGGCTGCTCAGGGGTTTGGGGATGGAGGCGCTGCACGGTCGGAGCTGCGGAGGGAATTGCCCGTACGGGAGAAAACATCCTTCAGTGTCACGATTAAAATGTGTGTTCCTGCAAGCTTCAAAGGTCTGGGGACCACAGCAAGGGCAAGTAGGGCAGGTTTGACGGTGCTCTGGTCACAGCCACGCAGTCTGGCTGAGCAAGAGCTCTGCACCGAAGCTATTTGGGGGCCAGGGCTCCTCCAGCTCTCGGCCTATGCCGTGCCTCTTCTGCAGCTCTATGCAGGTGCTTGTGTGGAACTGTAAGAGCTGTGACCTATGGACGGTGCCTTACAAGAGCCTGGCCCCTGGCCTCGGCTTTATGCCTCGAATCTGAACTGTATGCTAAAACTACTCTGGACATTGAACCCCAGCTATACTGATCAGAAACCTCACATTTCTATGTCTTTGAGACCCTCAGCTTCGGCTGGAGCAGCGCTGAGTGACAGCGCAGCCCGGAGAGGGCACACAGCTCCCGAGAGAGCCCGACCCTCCTCCTTGTCACCGCAGCCACCCCTGGGGAATCCAGCGAGGAGGGATGGACCGCAGGGAAATAACCGGGCTAGTCTGGGCATGGAAAAGGAGCTGATCCTGCAGAGCCCTGGCACCAAAGCAGTGGTGTGGGAATAAAAAAGGTTTGTGGGCTGGCTGCCTCCAGGAGAAGCATGGCCAGAATGAGGGCACACATGTCCTGGCTGCTGTGCCAGGACCGTGGGCAGGCACAGAGGGGATGCTTTCAGGGCTTTTTCTGTAGTTCACATTTTGGAGGAGGTTATGTGTGCATGGGAGTGGATGCTGGAGCACTGTGTGTCCCTCCTGAGTGGTGTGGCTGCACACAAAGCAGGGATCTGAATTATGCCTTTAACTGCATTAAAACCAAAACAAGGTCAACACTAAACAGCGAATCTCCTCAAGCTGCAAAAGTAATGTAGTTTGTGCAGCTGAGACATATCAAAGTGATTAAACAGCCCTTGCCATTCAAGAGACAGTGTTTGAAAAACAGAGTGAGAAAAAAATGGTTCCTGAGCAAGTGCTTTTGTAATATGCAGAAGTTTTGCCATGAAGACTGATGCAGGATTTTGCTGGGTTTAACTTATGACTTTTAGAGCTGTAAGCCCACTGTTTCCCAAAACAATGAAGGCATCTAAAAGATGATTGGAGAGGGAGTATTCTGCAGGAGGTACTGGGGGTTTTTTTAAGCAATCACCACTTTTGTGGAAAATTCAGATGACAGGTGCATAAATCTTTATTGGCTTGGCCATTAAAATGTAAATAAGTGCACTAACTGCAAAAAATTGTATTGACACTAACAACAGTTATAAATATTCACTGTACAAAAATTACACTAAGATTTTTGACAGAAAATAGCTCCAAGCTGGAGAATTCTCTTCCTTCCTCTCACACATGGGCTGTAGAAAGATAAATGCTGCTGTCACAGCCCAGGGGACAGAAGCCATTTATTTCAGTAGCTATGGTTATACTTCCCCTCCCCTTCAGGTGTTTTTAAGAAAGCATGAAACAAACTATAATATCAATCAGAATGGATATTTTGGTAGATGCTGATTTTGACAAAGACTCCCATTTTCTGCCAACAGCATGTGATTTTAGGTCACTCTGTCCCATAGTGCCTAATTTGGGATACATCCCCCGAGTCTTCTCAGAAGGATGTGCTGGGGATCTAAACTGAACGAGTGCCTACAAAGCCTCCCTTGACAGTGCTGGTAAAGCTCAGAGGATTTTGCACCAGGGAACCAGAGAGAAAACAGAGGTGCAAGAAGAAAAGCCCACACCAGGAAATACAGCTCCTTTTTTCACAAATGTCAGGCCCTGGAGGGGATGATGTCCTGAGGACTGAGAAACAGAGGCTTCATGATATCTCCACCTGAGCCTACAGTCTTCTCACCAGGCTGTCTGTGGAGGAACTGAGTTGCTTCTTGGCATGCAGTCAAGGAGGATATACTTTATTGGATGTAGATGCAAATTTTGGATTAAAACTGAGAATGTCTGAACAGAGCTGAACAAAAATCTGCCTGATTACAGCAAATACCATTAAAATATGACAAGAGCACCGAGCCATCAAACATTTTAGGCTTAAATGGAATTACTGAACAATTGCTAGCCTTTATGTGTGGCTTGGAAACACATCTACCTTTTAAAAATATTTTTATCGTAGTTTTGCAGATTTGGGAGGGCAGATTCTCAAGTATTACTTGAACAAAATCAAAGCAAGCCTTTCTAAAGCAAAATACATTTTCAGTTGTGTAATCCACGTTTGCAAAGTTGGGAACATAATTGCTCTTCACATCTCCCCACAGAGAGAACATTTTTGTAGTTATTCAAAACAGGACATTTTTGCCTAACTGTGTCATTTGAAAAATATTTCTTTAAAACACTGGCAGTTTGCAGGGATTCTTCTTTAATCTGTAAATTCCTATTTCTTCATAAAGCACAGGGAATATCCTGTCTTACTAAGTCTGTTTGCAAAGCATCAGTCTAGAAGGAGGTCCTGCATCCTGTGGCAGAGCATTGAAAGTGAAAATGAGGACTTCCATCCTTACCTGGAGCTGATCTTGGCTATTTGATGGGGAAATAACTTCTTTCTGGGAGTAGTAGAGGAAAAATGTAAAGGTCTCACACCCTTCTGCAATTACAGCAGGTGAGAAATGTGGTGCTTTGTTCTCTTCATGCCCATTCTGGCCTTTCACAGATTTGCTGTGGTGCTGTCGAAAGTAAAGGCAGCAACCTCTGCTATCATTTATTGGGCATTCAGGCTTATAATCCACACTCACTTCATCCTCCCTGGAGAGCAGAGGTTTGAGGGTTTTTTGTCCTTTTCCCTTTCCCCCTATCTCCATGTGACCTGTCAGTGGCTGTCCTCCATTGGAGGGTAACCACATCACTCCATCATCACTCCATTGCAGAGTAACCACAAATTTTGTGGCAAAATGCAGGAAGCAGGAGGAAAAACAAGTGTCTGATACTTTTGCTGCACTGAGGGGTCACAGGTCAGTTCAGGTAACTCTGTACAGGTCCCACTGCCACCTCTGCATCATGCATCCTTCAGCTCTAAAAAAGCAGAGCTCTCACTCACACAGCAGCCAGTTTGTCTCATGGCTGGTGGCACATTTGTCACATGGCTGGTGGCTGCATGCTTTTGACAGATGCATCAGTGGGACCAAGCTGCCAGGCCCAGGCCCCAAAGTGTGTTTTCTAAAGATGCCTCAGGCTTTATAGGTCCCCAAGGAAGAGATGTGGGGTTTCAAAACCAGTGCCAGAGAATGAATTGCCAGAAAAGAGCCTGTAAGGAGATTAATGTAGTGTTGACAAAGTCAGCCAAGGTATTTCCACTTACCACAACTTGGAAAGAAAGGCCCAGTCTCCTGCAGCACAGGCATAAGGGAGCACACACAGACATCAGGTTCAGAGTTTGGCAACACATATGAGTTAGGATGAAATTCAGATTCAGCACTGATTCAACATAAAGGGCTCATGGGATGGCTCTGAAATATTGAGATCGTGGTGCTGACACTGATGGGCAGCAGTACCTGTTTGCAGAGGAAGTAGCAATGTTAGGAAACTTTCTTAAACCTTTTAAGAAGGTCTTTAGGATGCTTTGTAGGAAGCATCTCATGCCTTATGAACCATACTCAGTTCATGCTCTAATGTTAGGCCAAAAAGAGATGTCCCATTTCCCTTCAGAGCAGGCATGTAATATCTGGTTTTTATCAGTAACTTTGATACAAATAAGCTTTTCATAACTCTTCATATTTCTCAGAAAATGCCTTGATTGAAAAGGGAGGTTTACAGCTGTTTTGTAGGCAGGTATTTCTCATGGCTTGTGATGACTTTCCTGATTACTCCAAAGCTTTGTGAAGGGTCCTCTTGAAGGGAATGGAACAGAAATACATTTGTGACTAAGCATAACTACCACAACAGGATAAAATAAGATCACCAGCCTTTAGAGAGGGTGGGTGGAGGACTTGGAAAAGATAAGAGGTCAGAGAGCAGAAAAATACACAAAGGGCATATAAACACACAAAGAACAGGTCTATGTTATTTCAGGAGAAGCATTATTACATCTCCAGATGATGGGAGTTTTGACACACAGCAAGAAGAATGGAGCATGCAATTTTATTATCTTCATCTATAGCAATAAAGTGACAATTAACCCTGCACATTTGCCAAGTCACTCAAATTACTTTGTCACACTGTATTTTATCTGGTTTTTCTTTACTTTGTAGTTATGAGTAACAGCACCAGATTCTCTCTTGTGTATCCCTGGAATACCTGGACATTTTCTTAAGGTCAGTAGATAATTTACAATAATCTTGGGAGGAATTAGATAATTTCTTCTTCTAGAAGGATCAATGTGAGGAGCCAAGAAATACCTATGAGGTCCCCCTCCTCCATGGTTTTCTGTTATTTGCTTCTGTCAAGGAGTGTGGTTGGGCTGCACTGGCTTAAACTGTGAACACCAAAGCATTCAGTACTGTTTTTATTTGCCTCCTTCTCCTTTCTTGACTGTGCCATGATTTGTTTCCACTAGATTTCTCTTTTGTCTGCCCTGAGGCAAAAGCAGGCAGAGCTCGGCCTCTTCTCGGTGCTGGCAGAAGTTACCCATTGTCATGGCTGGCCTGTGAGAGTTTGCATAAGAAACAGGGGCAGGAGAGCAAATCCCAGCTTTTCTGTCTGCAGCAATCCCCCAGTGGGACAGACACAGGCCCCTGGCTTATGTGGGAATGTCTGGCTGAGTACTGTGTGGTGTTTTCTGGGCTGGGTGAGACTCTGGTCAGCCTGGCACCTGCAAGGACCTGCCAGGCCCTGGACCTTGGCTCTGACAGCAGCCACAGGTGACACATGGACCTCTTGCCTGGGGTGCTCTTACCCTTGTCACCCCAGCTGCAGGCTCTGGATTGTTTTGTGTCAGCCATAAGAGTGTTCAAATCCTTTCAGCAGAGACCACTCCAGCTTGCAAACAGGTTTGGGAAAACTTCATGTTGTTGTTCTATTTCTCTAGAGTTCTATAATGATATTCTCAGACTTATAAAGTCCATACCTCTTTGGCACATTCTCATGGCTGCAGCTCTGCACTGACTCCTTCTGCTGCATGCCATTCTCTCTCAGACCAGGGCTCCTCCAAGGCTCTCCCTGACTGGCTAACCCACCCCCTTTTATCCCAGTCATCTTCATTGGTCACAGCTGCAGCCCAATTAAGGACATCACAGCTGCAGCCCATCAGGGGCAACCGGGACCTCCGGGGCAAAGCCTCTATACAGATATTCAAATACATTTCCTCTACTATAACTTCATTTTCCCCTGAGGCTTGCTTTTCCTTGTATGCATCTCAGGCCGAGTTCCAGAGGAAAGGAAACCATAACCTAAGTCTTGGAAAGGGAATGCTGGATGTCCTCAGTTTATGGACAGTGGGATGGGGAAAGCTCAGGAGGGACAGCTGATGGAGCATGGGCAACATAGGTGCTGCTGAGGGAGGTCAAGGTGTGGAGTGTGATAGTCCAATGTGAAAAGCACCACAGAGGCTATGGGAACACCAAGAGCTCTTTAGTAAATAGCCATGCTCAAGGTAAAATAAGTATATAATCATACCATGTACATATGATAATCATATCAGATACATAATGAAAGGAATTTGAGGTGCACTGCATGGATTTTGATCCAATGTGTTTTCTCTCTATATGATGTCTAATTTTCCTTCTCCTCCTCTAAACAATGGCTCCTCTTCTTATCTTCAAAAAATGAGATGATTGATTTTTAAAGCTGCCAAGTATCTAACAACAATTTGCTAGTGATGAAAAGAGAAAATGACAACAAAATTGTCGCATGTTTTAGTGAATAGAATTATGCTGTATCAAGCAATACCATTTAAAAAACAATTCATTACAGGTAAAGTGTGGGACAACAAATCTTAAAACAACCAAAGAAACAGGACTGATACTTAGAGCACATCCTGTGCCCACATCAGTGCCAGTGCAGGCAAAGTTCTTGTTTTTCAGGGACAGCCTGTTGCATGTAGCATTCAGGTATCTCTTACATGAGCACACAAAAGCTCTGGCCCCAGCTCAGAGGCCCAGCTGCCCATTGTGGAGCAGATTCCTTCCCTGTGATGCTGGGGAATGGAGCAGAACTGCTCACTCAGACCCTGCTTGTTTCTTGGCTCAGCTGGGAGGTGGATGAGAGCAGCTTTGCTTCCCTTGTGCAGGATTTTCTTGCTTTGTGCCCACATCCCTTCCTTCTGGAGGAGCAATCTGTTCCCTGGAGACACCCACTGCTTGTCCCTGTCAGCTCCCTCATGAGCAGCCTCCTTTCCTCCACAGCCATCCAGCAATTCCCTGAGCCATTGGGTGAGGAGCTCTGCTCCTCTAAGGCACAGTTGTGCCTCAATTTGTGCCAGTCTGCCAAGCACAGCCTGTCTGACCCTGACCCTGAGCACACCCTCCTGCTCCTCCTGGGCTCTGGACTGCTTGGGGCCAGCTGAGGCGAGGGGTGCAGGTGTCCCATCCTGAATCAAACCTTTGGGAAAGCTCTGTGAGAAGGAAGCCTTGGTGGAGATGGAAGGGCTGCCCTTCTCTCTGGAGGAGCTTTTAGGCTGGGCACTCTCCTGATCATGCTGCAGCCACATTGCAGCCATGCCTGTGCTCCAGCTGGCCGCCCACCCACCCGAGATGGACTCAGGTCAAGGAATGCAAGAAGCACCCACAGCTCATTCACAAAGCCTCCCTGGCACTGGGAGCAGAGCAGTAGCTCGTTCACAAAGCCTCCCTGGCACTGGGAGCAAAGCACCCTGTGCTGGAGCAGCAGGAGTGAAAGGAGGAGCCCAGGGCAAAGGGAGGTGCACAGGGAAAGCACCAGGACATCTTGCTTCATGCTCCCCCCATCCTCCTTATGGGCACTGCTGGATAACTGAGGTACCTCCTCTCTCCTCTCCTCTCCCTCTCCCTCTCCCTCTCCTCATCCAGGCTCAGACTGGAGATACAGAGATTTTTAACTAACAGAGAATCAGCTAGGACTTTCCTTTTTAAGGATGCACAGTGGAGGCTGATAAAATTTTTATTGATTTATTGCCTCTGAAATCTGGGATGTCCATGTTTGTCCTAAATTGTGTGTATTTGTTAAAATTTCTTCTTTTTCTTGACAGACCCCCAGAAATATACCTGTATTAGGAACTGAGATAAATAGTTTATTGACTAATTTGAAATATTTTTAATGATGTCACTTGTATTCAATACTCAATTTCATACAGCAAAAGAGAACATAAAACCAGGGCTGCATAAACCTCACCACAACCACAGCCTGTGGAAACAATCTCTGCAGAACCCCCTACATTGTACAGCTCTCCCTGGAGCTTCAGACCCAAGAACCCCAGAACATCCCATATGTCCTTGCTGGCATGCTGGCCTCATGGATGAGGGGCACAAAGCCTGCCCTCAGCCCCAGTGACACTTGTGTGGAATGTCCCCTGTGGGGAAGAAGAGCTCAGCAAGTCTCTTACTCATCACTTTGGTGCCTGAGAACCTGCAGGCTTTAGGAATGAAGTCTCTCTGACTGTCCTCTTTTTCCATTACAGTGTTCTCCTTCCACCTTGCACTTTGCAGTCCTCTCCAAGCCCAGGCCAGCCTGCAGACCTGCACAGGATCTTTTCTCCCTCAGACCCCCTTAGGGAGGTTGTCATGAGGCAGTTCCATGATGTCCATAAGAGGCTATAAGGACTGCACCAGTCACACAAACCCAAACTGTCACCAATTCCCTGACTTTGGAGACTCTGGCTGGGCCCTCCCAGGGGGCTCCCCTGTTGAGGGATACCCTCCTGGAGTGGTCTTGTGTCAGGAAAGAGAGACACACTGGATTTTTTTGGTCTTCAGGTTCTTGTTTATTGTTATCTTATCTGGAGTTTTGCATGCTGCCCACACCAAGCTCAGTGCACTGGAAAAGCACCACAAAAATGGCCAACAATCTCTTGTTCCATGGTCTTTTAAAGCTAAAATATCCAATGAAGAACTGACACCTGGATTATTTCCTTTTTAACCCAATAACTGATCTCAAAGAGCTGCAATGGGGACTTTTCTGCCCAATTACAAAATGCCACCCAAACCCATGGAGAAGAAGGAAGAAGAAGCATGAAGAACAAACCCAGGACGATTGTGATGGTGTTCACAGGGGTCTTAGGATGAGGGAAGAGATGAGGATCTGACTCCATGTTTCAGAAGGCTGATTTATTATTTTATGCTATATATTATATAAAAACTATACTAAAAGAATAGAAGAAAGGATTTCATCAGAAGGCTGGCTAAGAATAGAAAAAGAATGATAACAAAGGCTTGTGTCTGACTGAGACAGTCTGGACAGCTGGACTGTGATTGGCCATTAATTAGAAACAACCACATGAGACAATCACAGATGCACCTGTTGCATTCCACAGCAGCAGATAACCATTGTTTACATTTTGTTCCTGAGGCCTCTCGGCTTCTCAGGAGAAAAAATCCTAAGGAAAGGATTTTTCAGAAAATATCATGGTTACAGATGACGCCCTGTGCACTCCATCTTGCTTCCATCCACAACATACTAAAAACCCCAAAACCTCAATTTCTCACCAAGTGATACACCTACACTGCTCTCTATCATCTATTTCACACTTTTGTGGATTCCAGTCTATTCTGGAGTTTAGGAAACTTTCTCCATGAATGAGGGTCAAAGTCAGTGCTCCCCTGGGGGTCAGGGCACCCCAGAGCAGACACAGAAATATTCCCAGTGCCCTGGGTTTCCACACCAAGCTAGATTGTAAACTGCCTTTCACTGGGTTCTGGTGACTTCACAAAGCACAGCAAAGGCCTCTATGATCCTTATGAATTACTGACATTGTGTTATTTCTGTGCAGGAGCAGGACAATAAAGACACAGGATGGGTTCACCAAGGAAGGGGTTCCATAAGGAAAGACTTCCCCATTCCCATGCAGGAATAAAAGAACCAGGCACACTTTTCTGGGATGTGTTTTGATGCAGGATTTGGCATTTAGTGCCTGGATAACATTACTGACCTTCAGGGCTTTGCTGTAGTCAGTAAAGTAGTATCAAATAAAATAAAAACTTCTACATTTGCTTTCTCCTGAAGATATTTCTGTCAAATTGGGTCAACTTCTAAGTAAAGCAGGAGATCATTTTAGTCTGTCAGCATTGCAGAACTAGCCTGGTATTTGAAAATTTGAAAATTACTTGTGCTTGAAAATGATGTGGACTCTGGATTTGGCAGGCAGTACTGTTTAAGATCTAATGGTATATAGTTCAAAACCTGAACCTTTCTGGTTTGCTGAGTTTACCATTATTTTAGCAAATGTTTGTTTTGGTGGGGTCTTGGGGGTAATATGAGCAAATGAAAGCTCCATAATAAGCTTTTTTTTTTTCCCAATATTTTTCCAAATATTTTTTTCCAATACTGAAAATAAAAAATAAGCCAACATCTCCTTGGTGTTTTAAGTGGTAACATTTGCCATCTTTATAAAGATTCTATTATAGACATGGAAACAGATCATAAAACTGCTCTGCCCAGATCTGCAGGGGAATCAAACAGATGGCAGATCCCACTGCAGTTTGGATGAAGATTTCAGAGCTAGGTATGGAAGAGAATAGTCAAGGTCAGCAATGAGGTGAAAACCATGCCCAGATTTTTTTTTATCTATGTGGCATGTACATCCTTCTCATACATTTAGAGGAAATGCACCAAACCCAGAAATTTTTTCACAATGAGGAGTGAATGCCCTTAGTGTAAGACAATATTGCAACAGGGAAACCATGTGCTTGCTCAACGGTTATTTCTTAAATTAAAATTAAAATTAAAATTAAAACTATTTTTTCTAAATTTTTGTGTGTATATGCTAATATGTATTTTTTAATTCAGTTAAATCTGAAGGTGGTCATACAACAGGTTGTAAATTATATTATTTGTGAATTCTGGCAACCAAAATGATTCTCAAATAAGGGTTATTGCTATTCAATCAGTTCTGGGACCAACATGCATGTGGAACTCAGCAGATGATTTTTTTCCTCCATGCTTCTGTCTTTTATGCCCTCGCAAATGTCTGAATTGAGAAGTTATGGCTTTAAATGGAAAACTTCCTCCCTGATTTGTTGTGTTCTTTTAAAAACAAAAACCCCAAGCAATCTAGTTTGTGATATACATCAGGCTCAGCTACACAGATCTGTAGGCTGTATTTCTCTCTTGTTTATGTCATCAGTCTGGGTTTAGTTAATTTTCATTTCCAGATGTCTCTTGAGCATGTTGGGTTGTTTTTTTTTTTTCTTGTGGTTAACAGGATATAAATCACCTTGATAGGACAGAGCTGTTTGCTCTGTTTTACTTGTTTAATTTCTGGATACGTTTTACTGAGCCTGATCCCTCATCATCACAAAATAGATTTTACTGGCTTAGAACATAGATTTTACTGCAGTTATTTACTGGCATGAAATATGCACAACTCAGTGAAGAATCACACTTGCAGTCTGAGTGCTTGTTTTTTGTGTCATTAAAAGGGCACAAAGAGCTGCTCTGGCAAGGGCTGGGCTCAGCTCTCAGAGCACTGAGGAGCACAAGGTCTCCAGTCAGCCTGGCTGAGGGAACAAAGCTGTGGGAGGCTGACTGCTGCTTGCTAGGCTGGGATATCACCTCAGGTGGCAATGTTTAACACTGCCAGAATCAAGCTGGTGAATGGCTGTATCATTGAATTTGGATGCAGAGGGAGGGCCAGGTTGGGAACAGTCTAGCAATAGGCCATTCATGCAATCTAAGCAGGATAGGATCAGGGCATTTTGTAATCTACACTGATTAAAGCCCTGTTTTATTCCAAAACTACAGCCAGGGAGGCTGACTCCTACTTGCTAGGTTGGGATATCACCTAAGGTGGCTTCCTGTTTAGTATCTGCCTTCTGTGGGAGGCAAAGGTTTTGGTTTTATTCATTTCCAGTGGAAGAGGTGCTGTAGAACAGCAGCTTTAGACCTGCAGTGGGGTCTCTGCCAAGCAAATCACTCCTGCACTGCATCATCTGCTGAATCACTTCTTGTCCTGAGGTTCCCTCCAAGGGGGTAAAGGACACTGCCAGTGTCCAGGCAGCTCCTCCAGCTTTTTTCCTGCAGGAGTGTCTGAAGAGGGGTGTTTGGGGTGCAGTGGTGTCTCTTGTGCCTTGATGGACTTGAGCAGAGCCCCACAGCATTTCTGCAGTTTCAGGGGGATCAGGGGTGTGGGTATTGCTGGGTTATATAAGGCACTGCAGCAATCCATTACTTCCTAGTGCTTTCCCAAAGAGCTGCTTCAGGGACACTCACAGCTTGCACACAGGGCACCTTGTGCTTTCTGCTGGAGCTTTTGAGAGGTTAAAGAGGTGAGATCCAGCAATCTTAGAAAAAGCCTGAGAACTGATCCTCCAAGAAGAAAATCTGAGCGTCAGGGAGATCCCCAGGTCTGTCCTGTGCTGCCATTTCCCCATTGGTAGCACAGGGGTAACTAATGTTGAACTCCAGGCCATCAAAAACAATAGAAATGCTTCTAAAACTTTCCAGAGCTTAAAAACTACACACAGTCATTACTACTGCTTTTCTAACCACAAAAAAGGCCCTGATTTAGGGGCCTGCTCTTTGTAGTTACCATCTCCAGACAGGCCTTGGTGGGACAAATTAACTTACTGCAACATTTGCTTAATTTAGGGACCAGATGCAAGTGCTTTTAGGGCACCTTCCTCCTGCTGACCAGCTCCCTTGAACACAGGTGGAGAAAAGCAGTCCCAGAGCACGCACCAGCTGCTGTCACTGAGGTTCCATATTCATGGTTATTCAGACTTGCACTGACAAAGACACTATTTTTGGCTCTGTGCTAGTCAGCCGAGGTGCTGAGCTCCTGCTGATCAAGGATCACGAAGGAGATGATGCAGCAAATGAGATTTGTATGCTGGAAGTCACTCGTGCTTTGAGAGCCTGCCAAAAATAATGTTTCAGAGGGCATGTATAACACTGCCAGAATCAAGCTGATGAATGGCTGTATCATTGAATTTGGATGCACAACGAGGGTCAAGTTGGGAACAGTCCAGCAATAGGCCATTCATGCAATCTAAGCAGGATGGGATGAGGGCATTTTGTAATCTACACTGATTAAAGCCCTGTTTTATTCCAAAGTGGAGTAGAAAGAGGGCAGAGAGAAATTAAGTCTGGAAGGTAGATTACAAGGGAATTTTAAGGCTCTATGGTTCCAGGCTTATCTGATTTTTTGGGAGTTTCCTCTAGTGAGGCACAATAAAACAAGGAAATGCTGATAGGCTCTTCAGAAACCTGTACCCATCCAGGAGTGTATTCAGCAACACTGGTGTTCAGTCTTTTCTTCCAGTAGAATTGTTCATGGTTAATATTAATTCAAAACATGGGAATAAGAAGTCTGGAGATTAAATGCTGCATGCTATTTTGCCTGAAGATGTGAGGAGTTTGAATTTAAAAAATGAGGCTTAGCTCTGAAAGCGTACAGCCTCGCTTTTCATTTTTTATTGAGGAATTTTATCTCCCTGGGTAACATGCAGGTGCAGCAAGAAGTGCATCACCTTTTCCTATCTAGAGAAAGGTGGTGAAGAAAAGCACAGATCAGGCACAGAGAGTGTCAGGTCTTGACTGAGTACCTTCCCCTCTTAGCTTTTGCTTTTCAATTCTGTTTACATTTCTCCCTTTAACCAGTAGGTGCTTTCCCACTGATATTGCTTGGAAGAGTTTTTTTTTATGACAAGTCACTTTGAAGCCAGTTTTAACCACTTTCATAGTCAAGGACCTTGTGACCAAGAAGAATATCATGTTCAGGTCCACCATGACAACTGCTGAGAAAAAAACTGAGGGCTCACATCAGAGACAATGCTGCCTAAAATAACCACCGAGCACAGTTCTGCTAATTGCCATTATCTTATGAAAAGCGCAATATCATTTCTAGCACACTCAAACAACAGGACATGGAGGTGTGTTGGGAACGTCACAGACAATTCAATTTAAGTAACTGGAGGTGTGGTAATTGTTGCTATAACCTTCTGTGGTTTTTGTGACCTCAGTGGTATCTTATACCTGAGTCATGAGCTCCCAGGGTGACAACAAGCCACTTCCAATCCACAGAAAAGGGCCAAATCCATGGTGTGGAATTATATCCAGATGGGAACGTAACAGGCAGATGACTAAAAAAACCACTTAATGTAAATTAGTTGTTTATGCCCAGAAATCTCATGTGAGAGAGCTCTTGATGCACTTGGCTCAATGGAAGACAGATAACAATAAGAGAAAAAAAACCCTGTAATTAAATAGAGTTTACAGTTGAGGCTATCTATCCAAAATCATCTGCTTACTGTTGCCATAATACCTAGTGATGGACAAATCCACCCTATTGTACCTGGACATACTGGTTTAATAGATATTTGTCAGTTCTAAATCCATGCTTATGTTACTAAATGACTCATATGAGGCAAATTAAATCTCATGGCAGAATATTACATTAGAAACATTAGCTAAGCCTTATAGACCCGAATAATTGCAGAGCTATTCCAAGTCACAAGTGATGATTTATACCTATCTCTTTATTAATTTATTGCCTGCCCCTAAATTGAAGAGTTACTCTTCAGGAAAAACATCTCAGTTAAAATAAGAACTGAACTCCAGAAGACAGAGGATTTTGATTCAAGATAGCAAAGAGGGTAATAAGGATTGAAGAGTTGCAAGTGATGAATTACTTTGCAGTTTGAATTCAGCTCCAGCAGAAATCTTGCCAAGATACCCAATTCTCTTTCCACACTTATCTCTTGACAGCAGGGCTGGTCGCTGTCCATTTCATCCAGACAGGAGTCAGGCTTTGAACCATGTACTAAATAGTTATCAGTGTCTCCCTCTCTCAACCAAACAACTCCATCTCAGTGATCTTTAAGGTCAAAGCTGAAGTGGGGCAGTGCACATAAAGAATTTTACTCATCTGCACCCTCCCAGCTCCTGATCAGGCATCTCATCCTGTGCTCCTGGTCAAGGACTTCACCACTTCTCAAGGATTCCTCCTCTTCCTCACCACTGCCAGGCATCCATCACATGGGTCTGGACTGAGAGCATTGCCTGCTTTGTTCCCTGGTCTCTCTGTGCTTCCTCACACTCTCCCAAACACCCCCTACCCACACAGTGAAGGTTAAAGCATGTTGGTACCAATTCCTGTGTAGGGGGATACAGTATGGACAGATGAAGATGGTGTAGAATGTAATCTTATCCCCTAAAGAGTTGCAGCTGAGCCAATTACTAAAGATTAGGAGCAGGCCTGATCTTAACAGGCCACACCTGTAGCCAATCAGAAGAGTGTTATAAAAGAGTGGATTGCTGGGAACTGCAGTCAGTTGGCTGCTGCAAGGGTTAGGAACAGTCAGTGCTTAGAGGAGCTGCCTATGAGAAACATCAAGGAGGTACCAAACTCCGGTGATATAGAATCTTTGCACTATAATTATAAGAGAACTCTTGATATGTAAGAGAACAAATGGTGATGCTGATGTGATTTGGGAGAAAATAGACTTAAATTCTGAACTATATTGCCCCATGGATTTGGGATGACCTGTGGATTCAGGGCTAAACTCTATTGCCCTGTGGATTTGGGGAAACCAGATTTGAATACTGAACTAATGGCAAAATATATCAATTACAGCTATTAGTGTCTGTTAAATATGAGTACTTTGTAAACTGAGAAAAGCTATAAAACTGAACTAACATTTAGAAATATATATAGGTACTATAATATGCTGCTTGAACACTTGTATTACTCTTAGTTCTAAATGAAATGTATAAATGCATCACAATGTTTATTTGAATATGTCCTTCCAGAAATGCTGCAACTCTTTAATTAAAAGAAAAAGGGGGAATTTAGGGGGATACAGTAGATGGGTAGATGAAGATGGTATAGAATGTAATCTTATCCCCTAAAGAGTTGTAGCTGAACTAATTACTAAAGATTAGGAGCAGACCTGATGTTAACAGGCCACACCTGTAGCCAACAAGACCTGTATTATAAAAGAGTGAATTGCTGGGAACTGGAGTCAGTTGGCTGCTGCAAGGGCCAGGAAGAGGAGTGCTTAGTGCTTGGAGGAGATGCCTATGAGAAACATCAAGCAGGTACCAAACTCTGGTGATATGGAATCCTTGCACTATAATGATAAGAGAACTCTTGATATGTAAGACAACATTTCTGCAGTGTGGATTTGTGTGTGTACAAGCACTGATGAACAGCCTCTCTCCCCATTTCCCTGTGAACAGACAGTGGCCACTCAAATGTTTGCTTAAACACAAACGGATTTAAGCTTGGCTGAGCAGGATCTCTGTCTGCTTAGGCACAAATATTTGAGGGGATCTTTCTCCCTCATTTTCCCAGCTAATTTCCAGCTTTGTACTTAACTGATTGATGACTCACTGTCCGTGTCCATGACCAGGAAACACTGACAGTCTCTAGAGGGAAGTTTATTTCGTGCTCCCAGGCCACACTGAGGATGATGATGTTGCAAAGCCGGAGGGTGAAGATTGGCCTTACAGGAGAGAGGAAGAATAGGTGGCTATCTTTCATTAGACAAAGAAGACACATTTTTAAAGGTTAGATCTCTCATCAATTTCCTAGCTACAGTCCAACCAGTGCTTTGAAATGCATTGCTGCTCTAGCTGTAAATAACAAAACCTAAATTTAGGCCAGTTTATGAAGCAGCACTCAACACCATAGCTTTCATGGCATCTCCTCGTTTGAGACCTGTAAAAAGTAAATTAATTCCATGAGATGTTGCTTACAATAGGTGTCAGATTCCCTTAGAATTTGAGATTGGAAGTGAACACCTTGGCAATGGTGAAAAGTGTTTTGTGTTTGGAGAGCAGCAAGTTAAATGCCTAGCCTGCATCCATTTTTCCTGCTTCAGCTGAGCAGCAGTGCTAAAAACAGCCCAAAACACCAACAGCCTGCCTGCTTTTATGAATTCAGATTGCCCTAATTTATGAGGCTGTATATGCATACCCATATACCCATGAGCAGCTACTGTGGGTGAATGGGGAGCAGAACTCCACCCAGAAATACTGGAGGGTGATTGTGGGCTGGTACTGGCTTAGAGGGACGTTGGCACAAGTTGGTTAATGCAGCTGCAAAAAATGTGGCTCACACATCAGAAAATAGAGCTGTGATGCACTTGGAGGAGCCAGCTGTGCTTTATGAATAGGGGGATGGGTAGTGCTGCTGGACAGAGCAAAGCTGTAAATGTTGTATATGGATAATGTGGAAGAAGAGCTGCATGGATAGACTTGCCTTTGCCATGTTAGGAATGGTCTAACCTAACCAGATCAGTGGCCTTTTTTGTATAATTTATCAAACTGAATGATAGAGCAAACATAAATTGAAAGCAAGCACGCTACTTGGTTTATTTACAAAGCTAATAGAAATGCAAAAAATACGGTAATCAAATTATGTTCTCAAGTAAAAATGAATCAATAGATTAATAGCTTCAAAGTGCTTCCATACCAAATTAACACAATAAGCAATCAAATCAAATGATGAGGCTGTCACTTTCACTCTCAGTCCTTGTCACTAATGAAGTTATGCTAAGAGAATCAGAAGAAGAGTTGTTTTCAGACCACAAGTGTCTGGCATTCAACACAAAACACTCCTTTCACTTGTCTGGGGAGCAGCTCAGGTCACACCACCTGTTTGATCTGGACTTTGACCCACACCAGCAAGAATGAGAGAGGTGAGCAATATTCCTCTTTCAACACAAGAAGTGCTCAGCTATCCAGCAGTAAACAGTGATTCTTGCCATAACATTTTTTAAAGCCCTGTGGCTGTTTCAGGGAGATGGGTGTCATTACCAGTTCCCCTGTCCTTGCACACAGTTTGTGGGATAGTAGGCCCACCCTCTAGCACAGGTGGGATTGCTAAATCCTGCATGATGCAGCTTTAGAGCAGCTTTTGTCCTCAGCAGAACTTCCTGACTAACTCAGTGTCAGGCTGACATCATTTATTTTTATGAAGCTGTGAAGGTGTTTCTCCTTGAGCTGTACACAAACATTCATTTGTAACTGGGGGAGGAGGGTGGCAGGTGGAAGAGAGAAAATACATGGACTAAAGTCAACCTGGAAGTGGAGCAATACAGTGAGGAACCTGCAGCTGTGTCCAGGAGCTGAGCAAGGGCACTCTGGCCTGTGCTGGACCAGCCCCAGGAGCCAGGAAAGTGCCCACTGGCCCGGGCTGGATTGTGCTGAATCCCTGGAGAGGAACTGCTCAAATGCCACTTGATTCCTGCTGCTGACACACAAATTAACAGGAGGCAATATGGAAAAATAGAGAGAACTGGAGAGCATATTGCTCAACAATCCCCAGGTAAATGTGCACTGGAGAGGCTGTGTTTTCTGATGACCACAGTATTCCCTTCCTGAAACAAAAGTGAACCCCAGTGAGTGCTGGGGACAAGAAGGGCTGGATTTATCCTCCGTAGGGCAATGCTGAGAAAATGTTTCTGGATGTTTCTGTCACTAAAATATCTCACTAGGAGAGAACAAAGGCAGATACTAGTGAGTTTATCAAAAGAAAGAGCTTTCAACCCATCAGGGAGCAACAATGTGCTGTCCAAGGAATATGAAGATAAGCTACTCTAATTTCATGCTGTGTTATTTTATTCCATAAGACAAACTATTACTTGCTTTCATAAATTTATAACGATGACCATACAAATTATGGTTTGATGTCACAGTCAGTCTCTTGGCTTAGCTAGCAGGGGAGAGGAAAAGGTAATTGCAAAATGTACAATGACAATAAAACAGTAAAGCTAGGTGGTTATGTTAGCCATTATTTCTGATGTGTGAATGTTTCCACTACAGCTAATTTTCGAGAGGAAATTGGAAATTTCTTTTAAAGAAAAATCCTTCCTGGAATCCTAATAAGGGCCAGAGGAAATGGATGGGAAAGCCTCTCATGGCAAGTTGGGTGAGCAGCATGAAGGAGCAGTAGCAGGGCAGTCTGTTGGGATGTCCCTTGTTGCTTCCTGGCAGCTTCAAGGAGAGGATGTGAGCCAAGGATTGACTGTGACCAGAGCAGGGATCAGCCTGGTGGTCCTGGCTGGGGGAGCGGCTGGAGCGTTGCAGTCTTCAGAGAGAAGTGTTCCAGATTGCAAGGCAAGATGTTTTCAGTTTCCATCTGTATGGCAGGTGTCTTGTGTCAAGTGGGCAGTTTGCCTTATCTCTCTCTCTGAGTGACCACATTCACACCTCCCTCAGGAGGGGACATTGCTGATAACAGCTATTGAATGTCCCTGCATGGCTGATAAGAACTACAGCATCCCATTGGGAGATGTGAGCCCAGGGGGAGGAGCCAAGCATTGCTACCCAGATCTAATCCAGAGGTTTTGAGACACCAGCACGGCTTCTCCACGGGATTCCCCAGAGGAACAGCAGCTGCCTCTTCCCTGGATCTTCAGAGGAAGAACACATCCTTCTCTACAGGATCCCTGCTGCAGCAGAACCAGCGCTGACACTGCAGGAGGGCTGCAGCCACAATTCCAATGGTTCTGCTGCCAGCACCCCACAGGGTGCCAGGCTGGGTTCTGACTCTGGCAGTGTTGTTCTAGTGCACTGCATTGTTTATTTTACCTTTTATTTTCTTCCCTATTAAAGAATTGTTATTTCTTGCTCCCCTATTTTTTGCCTGAGAGCCCCTTAATTTAAAATTTATAGCAATTCAGAGGGGTGGGGAGGGTTTACATTCTCCATTTCAGGGGAGGCTCCTGCCTTCCTTAGCAGACTCCTGTCCTTCCAGACCAAGACAATACAGTAAACAAACAATGCAAGAAATCAGTTCAACAACTTCTCTGAGAAGATCAACACCAGCAACAAGAAGAAATTTCCAGCAGATAGTGAGAGGAAAGCCCCCACATCAAATCGGTGTGGGTGCTTAGCAGGAGTGCAGTGACCTGCTTCTTTTGGGTATTGTTCTAAAATATTGGGAAGTCACTGAGAACAACCTCTCTGGGACAATGGCATTGACTTTAGTAACTCTTTAAAGTGAAGATGAGCCAACAGAAGGTGGGCTGTGGTATAAAATAAAATGTTCTAGGGTGTTCTGACTATTGAAGTAGGTGCTTGTTTAACATGGCTGGGAATACTGTTATTAAAATAAATATTTGTTGCTAAGATACCCTGTTAGTTCAATAGCCTTGAAATCTAGTTTGTCATTAGACTGGAGGTGCAGATATTTTATAAATATGTCATTGCAGGGATTGCAGGCAGGCCTGGGAGGCAGGGAGGGAACTCCTCAAACACTAATAAGAAATAAAACAGCTGCTGGCAGCAGCTCTGACCTTCAGGGCAAAGCTATCCTTGGAAAGCAAGCAGCTTGCTGAGTGGGAGGAAGAGCAAGAAGGAAAACAGTGGTAAGGGAGAAAAGGAGCAGGATAGCCACAAGGGAAGGCAGCAAACTGCCTGATAAATGCCACCTCATTTGGGCTTTGTTCACATCAGCCTGTGAGGAGGAGCAGCAGAGGCAGGGCCTGGAAACAGAGGGGTGGAGGGGTGGTAGCCAGAATTCCTCACCCTTGCTGCAGGACATTGGGTCTGCCCTGGGCTGGTCCCATGAGCTGGGCTCCAGTCAGTGGCTGGAGCTCCACAGCTGTGCTCCTACACTGGGACTTCCAGAGAGGCCATTGTCCAAGCACAAACAAGCACCCAGACATCAGCACCCACATGTCAGGCTCTTCATCCAGAGCATGGCTGGGCACTGGCACAGGCTCCCCAGGGAAGTGGTCAAAGCTCCAAACTTGACAGAGCTGTCAGGCACATGGAAGAATTCTTGGAGCTGTTCTGTGTGGGGCCAGGAGCTGGATTTTGATGATCCTCGTGGGTCTCTTCCAACTCAGAATATTCTATGGCTCTGTGATCTAATTTAGGTCATCACCAGCCTGCTTCTCGGGCCTCTAGCCCATAGTATAGAAACATTTATTCCAGCCTTCCTAAAGAAAATTCTCTCTGCCTTTTAGAGAGGGCAGAAGGCATCCCTAGAAGCTTCTAGATATTAATTCAGCATCTTTGATTGAGCATCTCTCTCTCTCCATTGAAAATTTAAGAAATGAGTAGGAAATGCTGGATGACTCATTCCACCAGAGGTACTGCTTTTCTGAGGAGGATCAGCAGCTTTTTAAAGAAAAGGCAGTGGCATTAGCTCATCTTTTTCTTCATCTTCCATCTCACCATATAATAAGACTAGGGGGTGGAAAAATGTGCCTTGAATGAAAACAGCTTTGGCTCTGTGCTTTCCTGAGCCCAAGAAGATCTGGATTTGTCTGATATGAGAGCATGCCAACCTCAGCATGGAGGGGAGCCAGGGAGGGAGCGAGAGGAATCCTCTGTCCCTGCTGTTGGCAGGGGATCTCTGCAATCCTTAAAGGGGTCTAGCTCCCAAAGCTGCCAGGGCTCAGCAGGAAAGTTAGCAAGAGGGAGACTGAGTCTCATCTGGGGAGCAGCAGGAGGCTCTGCTCCCTGCAATATGTCAGCAATAGCAAAAGTGGTCACAGAGCAGGACTCAGGGTGTTTTGGGACAAGGCACTGACTGCCCTTAACTGGAACAATTTTGCTCTTGCCCCTTCTGCCTGCATCACTCTCACCTTGCGACCAGAGACTGGTCAGGGTAATCAGAGATATTCTTTTCCTTTTCAGGTGTCTATCAGAACAGGTCCCAGAGTTGTTCTGTTCCTGCTCACACAGGTGAGCACCAGGTCTGCAGATCTCCTTAACAGCAAGCACAGGAAATCTTGAAAATAAATCACCCTTCCCTTGCTAGAGACTGACTGAAAAGGGAAAGCACCAGCGTTGAGTCCTGGTTTCAGCCACAGAAGTCCTAGGGCAATGCTGGCCCACAGAAGAAATTTACTACATATGCTCCCTATTTTTTTGTGCTTTAGCAGATGATGTTAACATCTGTATTTCTCAAGTGAAGATACACAATTTCATTACAAAGGGGTTTGTCAGATGGTAACCCTTGTGTAGCAGTTTAAGATGTTATTGCCTCCAGCTCTGTGCTCTGTCCCTCTGTTCAAAGTCCCAACCTTTGCAGGAGGAGATGTGCAGCCACCTACACCTGCTCCCATTCCCAATCCTGCACATTAAACCTTCAACTAAGGCTGTGGATCAAAATTTGGAGCCACCACAGAAGAGGTGACATTTCCTTCACCTCACATTGCTAAGGGGGCAATAACCTTACTGTGAATGAGTGACAGCTGGATCTGTCACACATTAAAGCAGTTGCTCAAGTTTCTCAAAGCTCATGTGTGGCAGTCAGAAGCCGTGCTGGCCCTGGAAGGAATTTTCTTGCACAGTAGTGCAGGTACAGTGATTTGAACAACAGAGTTTGTTACTGGCTGTGTAGCTGTATCACCATTTCTGCTCTTTGTGCTCCTAAAAAAAGCAAAGCTATATTTTACGAGCAAGCCAAACTATCCCAGAAAACACGAACTCTCACCAGTGTAGCTGGATCTGCACCAGAGGCTTCTGCTGACACAGTTAAGACAGTCAAGGATTATTCTGCTTTTCTCTCCTATCAACCCACCAGGCTGGAAAATATCTGCTGTAGAGAGCAGAATAAAAGAGATCACAATAGTTTGTCTTTTCTGTGGTGCTCCAATTTAAACAGGATCACATGGGCAGCATCCGTGGGTGCAGCTTTACTGCAGAGATCGATTTCAGCGCCCTGAGGAATTTGACCAGTGGTAATGTAGCGTGGCTTTAAAATTAGAAAACCCAATTACAGCCAGGCTCTGTCTGCACAGCTTCTGCTTTGGAGGTTGGGGCCACCAGCCTGTTCATGGGAGCAGAAACCTGCCAGAGGTGCCCCATGGCCAGCCCTTGAAAACAAAATATTGGGAGTGCACGTGAAGAGAAGCACAGAGTTACACGGAGCTGCTGGGCTGTCTGCTTGTATAACCATTTTCTACTCACAGAGAAGTGATTCTGGCAGAGTATAAATACTGCCATAACAGCTCTGAGAGCACTGCTGAAGGAGAAATATGTGGTTTAGCAGGGATGGCTAGTGAAGCACTTATGTCACCTCCTTGCAGGGTGATGGAAGTATTGTATTATTACTAACCTATCCTAGGAAATGGAAACCCTCCATCATTTTCCTTGTCCCTGTGCTTTAAAAAGGAGAGTGGTGAACCATATGGTGTCCTCTACAGGCTAAGAATTTGTGGACAAATTACTAAATTCATTAAAGCCAAGCAGATAAAATCTTGGTCCTACTGACTTCAGTGGGACCTGGATTTTGCTTTATGTTCACAAACTTGCCCGTGTGTATAAAGTCCTTTTGTACTGTGTTCTGCTCTTGTGTAATAGTTAACTTACTTCCCAGTATTAATGTTTAACATAGATTTTTTTCTGAAAAAAGTAGTTTTTAATGTAGAGCTAATTGATTCTCTCTGTGCCCTGAGTTGCTGGTAACTGAACCATACTTCCTTTGCAGAGGGGTGATGCATGGGGATATTATTATCTGACCCTGGGACTGGGGGGCAAAAAATCCACTGTGTCATTTCCCCATCATTCCTGCAACTATTTAAAGCAGCCAGCAGTAGTGGAATATTCCCCCATTTCCCACTGGTGGTAGTCTGTGCTCACCTTCCAGTGGAAGGAAGAACAGCCCATTTTGCTCACCAGTGGAGAAGATGTTCAAAGATAGCCACTTTCTCATCTTGCTTCTCCTATAAATCCTCAGTAGCCTTGGGCACTTCACTTCTTGTCCCTCCCCTTTTTCTCAAATTGATAAACAAAGGATAATATTTATACAGTCTTTCAGCTGTTGTGATGGCTATTAATTACTGCTCTGAAATTAATGTATGGTGCAAGTACTAAGTGTCATTTAATTATTAAATTTCAGAATTATTTGACTCTATGGGTTATTTTTAACTCTTGCTTCTTAGTCTATATAGAAAACAGATCTATTTCTTTCAGTCTGCAAAAGTCTGTGTTAATGGCAAAGGTATCTACTTGAAGCTGGATGTTACAGCAATATGAGACTTTCTGGATGCCTAGAAAACAGTACTGTTTGCACCATCCTCTATACCCACTACTGCACCTTCTTCCTTCCTGTCTCCTCCCTCCCTTTCTTTGCACTGAATGGTGTGGTTTTCCCACATTGCTATATTAAACCTACCTGGAGGTTCTGCCTATCTGCAAACAGCTTGGTCTTAAGATTAACCTGACCCCAATCTTACCTTCAAAACTCATTCAATTCCTGTCTTCTAAACTCTCGACAAGTTCTTAATTTCTTTTCAAGCTAAGAAAAACAAATTCTGGGGGTTTTTTAATGATTTATGACTGAAAAATCTTTGGGGATTTGGCTGAACTCTATGTGGAGGGCTCAAATAGAGGGTTTGTATATTGTTAGATATGTCACTCATAGTTGCACTGAATGGGTGTTGCTTGGTCTGTGTCTGCACTGACCCATGACAGGGATTTTGTGTGTGTGTGTGCTCATGGAAAGAGGCAGAGAGCTGCACTTCTCCCAGCTTTGTCCTGCTCCCTCAGGAACATGGAGAAAAAGCAGTGCTTGTGCTGCAGGGACCATGGGGACCTGTATTTGCTGCATTCCCCACTGTCATTCTCATACACCCTCTGCCTGGTGTGTGCTGGTTGTTTCCATGGTCTAGAGAAGAGCAGCATTTTATCTGTGAAGAATTCAGAAGGATCTCATCCCCAATGTCTCCAGCAGACAGGGACAACAGGGTCCTAGTATTTGTAGCTAGTTAAAATTAAAAAAAAGAACCCTCATACTCCAAAAGTCATAGGGAGGATTTAGGGGAAAGGATGAGAGTTGCATGCTCAGCTGCTTGTCTTTAAAACCTGATAGGATCAATGTTCAGTCAGCAAAAGGTTGTAATAAATTTCTCTGCAGGATATTTCTCTTCTACAGACAGTTTTGGTGAGTCTACAGAGGCTAACTCAAGAAATGCCCATAATTTCTCAAATGCTCAAATCTGTGCACTGCCAATAACTCTATTCAGGGAGCACTGGGTAATATCTAAAAGGCACAGTGACCTCCCTGTGCCAGACAAATAGCACAGCTGCTGCAAATGAATCTGAGGAAAAGGAGGCCAGTGTGTTTATACCAGAGTGCAGGGAGGAGCAGGAGGCTCCTCAGATTCTCTCCTAACCCAGCTGTTGCCCCTGAGATCCCCCTTGCCCCAGGGAGGGCACGATTCAGGATGCTAAAGAGCCATGGCCTCAGGCAGAATCTTTTTCCAGAGGAGATGTAGGAAGAAAATATAAATGTAGAAAGTTAGGGAGCAACACAGAGCCATCAGCCAGTTCCTCTGGCCTAGTCCCTGAGGAAGAGGCCAGAGAGGCAGACCCAGACAAATGACCATTGCTCCACCCTTGTCTTGCTTTATGCACTGAGCCAAAAGTCAATTTTTTCTATGTAAAAAAAAAAAAAAAAAAAAAAAAAAAAAAAAAATCTGTACAATATTTTTTGTTCTAGAAAAGCCAAAATACCTTGAAAGGGCTTTCTTGCTTTCTTCTCTCCACTAGAGGGGTGGTTCTGAGCAGGCTGAGAATGGCAACACTGGGGAGAGGAAAAGCTTTCAACTATATAGGAGCAAAAATGATGGCAGCCAGTATGGCTCCAAGCTTGTTAGGAGAAATGTATGGAAAAGACAAGAACAATATAGGAGACAAAAATAGCTGTATACTGTACCCAGTAGCTACAGAAAAAAAAAAACCCAAAACCAATACTTTGAAGCAGTAAAGCTTCTGTCTTGCTGGTAAGAAAAAAACAAGCAGAAGGGTTTTCCACTAGAAAATGAAGGGATGACCATTTGACAAGAGGGTGTCTTGGATGGCAGAGTATTTTTTTCTTGGTATGACAGTTACTGTGTTGAGTCTTGAGGTATGAATCATGCTGCAGTAGGACAAATAGTTAAATGGGTCTGAATAATTCAGCACATCTGAACAGAAAGGAAGGAGTGCTGGAGATTGAAAAATGGGAAATTGTCATTCCACAGAGAAAAGGGTTTGAGTAACAGTGAGAGTGGCTCTTTATACATTCCCAGCATGTCCATGCAGCAGCTACAGCAGTAATGTAGTAATCAGTTAGAGTCAGGGTGCATTTGAGCTGTTACAAAATACATGGTTTGATTTGGTTCCATACCACAGCTCTTCTTCTATTTGCTGTTATGGTTTTCCATCAGTATATAATATTCTGCCTAACTGTATTTTAATAGCACACTATGGGCAGCTCTGTGCTCTGCTGAAAACAAAATATTTAAACAAAGAACTGAAAATTTTTAACCCATTCATATTTCATGGCTAAGTTTATTGAATTTTTTATAGCACTGCAATAGTTTTCTGCAGAGGTCACAGTGGCCTTTTGCTAATAGGGAGCATAACAAGTTGATCCATTATAATATGGCTCCAAAGTCTGAAATATGGCAGCTGAGAAGTAGAAAGGTAGAAAACAGCAGGGACTTTCCCAGAGACTTTTTGAGGGGTCAGACATGAATTATTTGTAACACAGGCAGAAATGTGCAGTGGTTATTGCTTCAGCTTCACATTGGTGCCTGAGGGGGCTCAGTCACTGTTTGGCCTCAGCCCCATCTGAGCTCAGCATCACCCAGAGCTGGATTCATGGGTCACTCCAGCTGGAGCACACTGTCCAGCCCACTTCCCAGGCACCTCTGAGCTGCCTTCTAGCCCTGAGCATGCCGAGGCTGCACATGAAGCAAAATGAAGCCATTCACAGCTGGCATGCTGTGGGAGCTTGGAAGACAAGCCCTATGAGTCTGGCTGCTCTGCCACTGCCATGGCAGAGCCACCAGCCTGCTCCAGCTCCTGCACAGCTGCTGCTGCCAATGCCCAGCAACAAGGGTACCCAAAGCTATCATTAGCAGCCCTTAAGCAAAGCAGTTGGGAAGCAGCACGGGGAAACACAAAACCTCTGATTGCAGGAAGCTGGGATAAAGTCCTAGCACCCTGGGAGAAAGCAAAACCTGTGTTCTAAAATCCCCTTTCAGAACAAGTCAGGCTCTCAGCTGCTGGGGTGACTCGTGGCTGAGGATGCCATTGATAGGGAGGGTGCGACACCTCACTGGAGTCTCATCTCCAGGCTGAACATAACTAGGTGAGCATGTCATCTGCAGTTAAACAGGACACAAGCAAGACCCTGACTCAGAAAGTGTTCCTGGATGGCACAGTCATGGAAGTGACCACCTGTCAGCTGGGCACATTTTGGGAATGTGGCAGCAGGGCTTTGTCAGCCTCGAGGACACGTGACAGAGCATCAACCTGGGGTGCTGCAGACATGCCTGGAGCATGACTAAGAAGGGATGTCCATAGACAAACTTAGCACATTCTAATTCAGGACAGGGCCAGACTTGTATCAAATCATGTGATGCCCCATTTAAAATAATTTTTAACCAATTTTTTAGTGCTTAAAAAAACCAAACTTCTGTTTTATGTGGATGTAGCTATATTTTTGTAAGACAGCAATTGTGCCTTCTATCTTCTTTGGGGTTTCCATTTTGTACTGATAAAAGTAAAGCAAAGCAAAATCTCGTTAGTGTCTTCTGGAAATAGTTCACAGAGTTGTGGTTTCCATCAGAGCAGCTGATTTTGCATTCCAGGCTTGGGGAGCATCACACAAACCAGCACAGGGGCTTGGCACAGCAACACTCACCACTTCCAAGATGATTTGCCTGTCAGGCACCCATGCAAATGGCATTGTGTCTGTGATAAGCAACTCTCTCCTCATTATCCTCTCTAAAAAGCTTAAACAACTTTCTGATTAATTCAGGAGGAGTGGATAAGGACCCTGTCATTTTACACTGCTTAATGCTTTCCATTACAAAAGACCATCATGATGTTTCACCAGAAGTTTTCATATATTCAGTGTTTTGCTGTGGGTGAGGGGAGCTGGATTTTTAGCAGCAGCAAAGGCTTTTGGCTGAAAGAGTGAAATTCTTGCTAGGTTTTTGTGAAGAAGTATATTGCCCCCAAAATATCACCCTTAATTTTAGTCTTTGGGAAAGACTTGCTTCCTTGCCAGCCATCAGCTTTCTGAGGATAAGCTGTGGCTGTAGCAAAACCACTGATTTACTCCTCTTGGGAGGGCTCAGTATCTCTGCTGAAGCAATCAGTGATGAGAAGAGAGACAGGCCAGGGGCCTTCCCTCTCCCTGTGCAATCACACATAACCAGCAACCCCTCAATCAGTCCAAGCTGCAGGATAAGGATCCGCTGCCAACGGCACCAAATAAATAAACCCCACCAACATTGCCCCTAAATAAACCACAACCAGCACCAAAGACACAAAAGAAGCCCCTAAACTCACCAATCAACCACACCCTGCAACAGCTGCTACAGCTAATCCCACCACTCCATAACAGGGAGACTATCAGACTGCCAGCCCCTGGACACAGCAGCAGAATGGGGCTCCATGTCAAACAGCAGAATTCCCCCTCCTGCCTCCAGCTCCTGCCTCCCCACACTGCAGGGCCCTCCTGTCTCCAGAAGGTGACCAAGGAGTCCTGGGTGTGTCCATTCCCCAGCCTGGAGGGGACACTCAGGACTCAGTTCTGCTGTCCCAAGATCCCTTGTGCTATTTCAGACACCCTCTTCTCTCCTGCAGGTCTCTCTGGGGCTGAAGGAAAAGCAGGAGACCCACAATCTTCTGGAGAGGTGGCTGGAGAGTAAACAAGGTTCCCTAGAGTGTGTAATAGAGCAGCAGAAGTCCATGATTAGGGAACAGATTCAGATGCTCCTCTTTATCTCCACTTTCAGACACCCAAACACACAGGTACCTGCAGGTGGAGTGAATGTCTCAGCTCCTGTTACTGTCACTGGAGAGCCCTTTAGTAGGATCTGGGGAGCTGTGAATTCACCAGACATCCCATTTTAGGGAAGTTCTGTAGAACCCAATGACCACAGTGGCAGGACAGGTAAGAGTTTCACATGTAGGCAGCTATTCCAGCAACACCCAAATTTTGGGGTCTGGGCCTGGAGGCAAGTCCCATCCTCTGTGTCTGTGTCTGGAGTTCAGGTCCTTCTCACAAGGACAGCAGGTTGCTACAGTTACATATCATTTGTTCTTCATCATTTTCCACACCAGGAGAAAAAATGGAGAATTACATTTAAAAACAGAAGCATGCAAAAAAATTTATGTTAAGAAACAAGTTGCAAAGTCAGATACTTGAAAATTAAAAGTTCTGTATGCAGAAGCCATTCTGCAAAGCCTAATTCAGTTACCTTGTGAATATATTGCAATTTTCCACATTTTACAGCAGTATAATTTTTTCATATCCACCTCTCTCTTCATTTTGCATTTCAAATTACTTTCCTCCTATGTCTAACAATACATTATTAATATAAATATAGCCATTCAAATGTATTACAAATACCTCTGTAGAAACATTGTATTTATTTAGGCTGCATAGTCAAGCACTTGAAAGCCAGGAAATGCCAGATGTACACACTGCAAGCACAGTGAGATACATTCTCTAGCCCAGAAATCTTATGAATCAAATTAACACAAGGTGAACCATCTGCCATGGGGATAGGATGGGAAGACAAAAATAATAGTGACCAGGACATGTTATATAACCTAGGTATGAGCACTGAGAGAAAATGAGTGATTGCCTTTGTTTCCTGCTAAGAGGTTTCAAGAGACCTCTTGGCCCTGATGCTGTTGACATTCCTGGAATAAAGTTCTGCATATTGCACATATCCCTGGATCTTCTGAAATGGCATCATCAGAAGCAGTGCCTGTGGGGGCTCAGAGAAGCCTTTCTCCAATACTTGTTAACAGACAAATTCCCGGTGTTAGGACTTTGCAGTACTAAGTGGGAGTTCATCTAGCAAAAGTGCTGCAAGTTTTTAAAAAAAGGATATTTCATGTTCCAGAGCATGACTGTGGGCTCCAGGATAAGGGTAGCCTACCCTGAGCCCACTGTGCTGAAAAGCCAGGGCCTTGCAGTGCAGATCCTGCCCTGAGTGGCCTCACATCACTGGGAGCTGGCACATGCTTGGATTAACCTTCTTCTTCATGTTCAGTGTTCTTTTCAGGGGTGGATATCTGAGCATGGGTGTGTGCCACAGCACTGGATGTTGTATGCAGAGCTGTGATCCCATTCTCTGTGTCTCTGAGTACCTCCTGCTGGCTCTAGTGACAGGCAATGGCACTGACACTGCCTGCTGTCCCCATGAGGGATACTTTAGACATCCAGGACAGAAAAACAAGGAGATAAAATGGAATTAAGTTCTCAACTTGATCTCCTTGCCAGTTGTTCCCCCAGATCATTACCTCTGCTACAACTCCTGCTGTCAGTGTGATGCCTCTCTTTGTATGCTCAAAAATAAAATATCTCAACAATGTGAATGTAGGAGGAGACAGTAATGTAATTCTATGCCCCTTTTGCTAGACTGGCTGCAGGCCACTCTTTTGCCCCAAATGCATCTTTCTCCAGCAGGCTCTGTGGAGCATCCCAAGCTGCTCTGTGCTGCAGGTTTCTGATGCAGGTACTGGTGGAAAGGCTCTTGAAGAACACTGGCTTTTCAAAAACTCTCTGGACTACTGTTTCACCAATCTGCCTGCTAATTTCAGATTCAGATTCATGCCTCTTCTGTGGGATCCAGGGGTATTTCCCAGCTCCTAGATCTGTGTCGGTGTGTGCCTTCTTCCCACTTCCATTCCTGAGGCTGAATCACAGCTTGGATATTTGTCAGGCCCCTGTCTCCACATTCCAGAAGCCTGCATGAGCTGTCCAGAGAAGGAGCAGTGACACACTTTCCCTGTCCTTCTTTTGGAAAGAAGAGGAGAGACAGCAGGCCTGCAGGGCTCACCACAGGGCCAGCATGGCCTGTGCCACCTGAGCAGCACCCTGGCATGAGCCCTTCAAACTCTGCACAATCTGTTCCCAATTTCTGGTCTGTCAGATGATTCATGACACAGAGGAGAAGAATAAATATAAATGGCAACTCTCTCCATGCTGCTGTTAATCATTTCAGAGTATTGTTGTGCCAGCACTCTCCTCCCACTGGCTGACACCCCTCCAGAGTGTTTGTGTCTCATAGGCTTGTGCAGCAAAGGGGGGTAAACACCAGAGAGGCCACATCCCTGCACATTTGTGGTTCTAATAGCCAATGTTCTCCCTTGTTACTCCTGGAAACTCTGCAATCCACTCCCCACCCACGTGCCTGCCATCTCCTTCAGGCTTTTTGGTGGTGGTTCTCACCCATGTGAGAACAACTGCACACAGCTCATCCTCAGAGTCGTGTCAAATGCTGCTTTCTTTCTAGAAGGAGGAACTGTGGGAAGGGTGTGGAGATCTTCCCTTTCCTGGTTTCTTTTGAAAAAATACCTTCTCTGTAATGACCACAACAAAATGCTCTTTTTCTTCTCTTTTATACATGCTTCAAAGCACACCCCTTGCCCTGATCTTTCTTTGGAGCATGCACTTCGTTCCTATTACTCTTTGCTGTTGTTAGTATTGATCATTATAGTGGTTTTTAAGTTTCCTTTCTCCAGTAGGTGGAAAAAACCCACCACTCCTCTGACCTTTAGAAATGCTTTTCTTAGCTATCAGCATAACTCAATGTGCAAGATTTAAAAAGGGCTGGAAGAAGATACATCTCTGCTGGTTTGTAAAAGTGGGGTCAAGTGGGTGGAGGAAAGAAATTATATGAATAGAGAGGTGTGAATTTATCTTCTTTATGCTGTTTGTTGTATGCATTCCACCCTGTCTCTTGGCCTGCACAGGAACAGGCAGGTCCACACTTACCCTACATGGTGCCATTAACACTAGAATATTCTCTGAAATCTTTAATTACCCCAAGGACTTCAACACAAGCTGCCAAACAGAGTTCTATCACTGCAGCATTTTTGTCTAACTTAATTGACATTCCTTTTAAAAGCACCCCTAAGCCACCCCAAAATGTCATTAGTTAAAAATGTGATGTTTCTGTGTTTGGCACAAAAATGGAGGAAGGCATTTTCTCACTGCAGGTGTGTTGGAGCTTCCCTGTGGTACCTGTGGTACCTTCCATTACATCACCCACCAGGAAACTGCACATTTCCACAGCAAAAGGCTACAGCAGTGTCAGTGCTGAAGCAGAATGAGAGGGGAAGGAAGAAACACCTTTCTTTTTAAACATGTGTATAGCTCAACTGGCTAAAATGGCTTTAGAAAAAAATGCAGATAAAGTCCCTTCCTTATGAGGCTGAGTCAGAGGAATTGCTAAGAGAATTAGTCTGAAAATTCAGAAGTGAAATTACAAATTAAATAGAATATGTCCTGGAGACTTCACAATGGAAATATTGTTCTATAAGTGCTAATAACATATTTACCATTGCTTTCTATCTAGGCCAAAGAAAAGTGAAGGGGAAAAAAAAAGAGTGGGAATAGAAGGTTAAACACTTCAGTGTGATGCAATGCTGTGATGTCTCTCTTAGCTGCCAACAAAAGCAACACTTTGAGTTTTGGCTGATAATTCAACTGGGAGGTTTTCAAAGACCTTTACTGATTAGCAGAAGAACAACTGTAACATAAATAGCAGCACAGACTAAGCAGAACAATAGAGGGAGAAAACACAACATCTCCAAAAGAAAACTCTGTGCATCTCTCTGGCAGCCAGTTCAGTGTCTGGAGTACAGCAGTCTGTCCCTTCAGGAAAATGAGACAAGATGTGAACTGGGCAATCAGTCACATCCCATCTTTCTGGGGTTGCTTGGAGTTGGACCTTTCTCTGCCTCCTGAACTGATGTTGCAAAGCAGCAAAGCTGTTGTTGTTGTTGTTGTTATTGTGTTGTTGTTGCCCTTTTGTGATGCCTCCTCATTACAGACTTGCAATGCCTCACATGTGTTTTGAGATCTGCTTTCTGTATTTCTTCATTCATACCTGTGGTTTTTTGCTCACATCATCCTCATGCTTGATCATTTCTACCTACAAGCAGGTTGTGTCCCCATGGCTCCTGGCTTGGCTGGCTCAAAGGCTTCAGGTGCATTTGTTTGTGAGAAATGCTTTTGTGGAGAAAACCCACCCTGCATGGGAGGAGAGGAAGAAAGAAAAACAATGTAATATATTTCCTCTATTGTTGCTTTTGCAACCCACTGATCATTGTTAATATAAGTAATTTACTTTTCCTTTAATAAGTTGACAGAATCCAGAATAGAAGGTGTGTTTATCATAAACTTGGAGATGCTGGAGACATGAAGGACTTAGTGGCCTCTAAGACTGTCTCTTGAGACAGCATTCCTAACAATCCATTATTCTTTCCAGATATTTGTAACAGCTAGTGAGCCTTAAAAATGCTCTACCTTAAAAAAAGGTCTGTGATATTTTCTTTACTTCCCTTCCTAGAGGTAAAAGTGGCAATAGGAGACCCAGGCTGCTTTCAGCTCATGTCTAATATAGGAAAAAATCAGACATCTCCAGAGGTTTCACCAGAGCAGTTTTCTCTCAGCTCTAATCAGTAAGAATGAGAAAAGAAGATATTTGCAGTTGCCTGCTGGGTCCATCATTTTTCTTTGTTAGTGGACTACAATATCTGTGTTCATAGCACAAGAATGCAGCCAACAGATCCTAGACATACCATATATTTCTGGGGTTTAGCAACCCATAAAAGCAGAGAGTAGCATCTGATTTATCTCAGCAAATGGCTCCAACTGTTCTCAGAAACATATTTTTCTCATCAAAGGAGGTGTTCCCTAGTTTAAGTCTTGATTTGAATCTCCTTGCCCAGGGATATCTTTACAGAACTACTTATAAAATATTATCCACTTCATAAATGCATTTTGAATGCTTTGTTCATGCAGTGACTCTCCCAAAATCATTGTTTCTTCCCAAAGGAAACTAGCAGGACCATTAGTAATTGCTGGATTATCAAACAGTGCACAACCTCATTTTCTGGCCTAAGCAAATTGTTGGAGTTTCATAAATGCTCAGTCACGTGCATTATTCTACTATACTGACCAAGGAGAAGGTAAATGACCCACAGAGGCACAGAAAAATATTTACATTCCTGAATGATCTGGTACTTCACTTGCTTACTGCCTGTGGTGCTGCTTCTCTCATGGGTCAATGTAAGGGATGCCTGGGCCTTATGTCCCACAATATATTGATAAGAGAATGATGACAAGCAATGATGTTATAAATATCTGACATTTATCTTGGCCTGGTTTTAAATAGTGGAGTCAACCTTTACTCATCTCCAACCCTCCAGCACAGTTGTTTTATGGTCCCTCCCTTCTTCCTCTCCCACCAACTTTCTGGTTTTGCCTCTGAAGCCTAAATCCTGGTATGACACAGAGATGAAAAATCTCCAGGCTGGTCTCCATCAGAAAAAAATTCTACTGGTGTTCATATGCCTCCATAAATCACTGGACAGCCTCTTCCTTCCAGAAAGGAAATCGAAAGAGGAGCGTGACAGATACATATTTTTGATTGTTTAATACTTAGTTTTAACCAAAAGGTGAATGCACTGAAAAGACAAGGCAGAGATACATTAGAGGGATTCTTTTTCTTCAGGTGGGAAATGCTGGTTTGACAAAACTGATTTTTTACTGTTACATATGGCTTCCATTAAAATATTTGCAAAATATCTTGAAATATTCCACTCTTACCTTTGTGCTACAGCTTTTATATTACACTGATATTTTACATAAATGAAAAATGAAGTCTAATTTAATGAGCCCAAAGGAAACAATTTGACTTTAGTGTTTGAATGTTTGCCCCATCAAAAAAAAAAAAAAAAAATCAGTGCAAGTCACTTTTATTTATGATTCAGAATGAAACCAAATTTTGAAATCCTGCAGCTTTCCTGAGGATGGGATTTCTGGTTTCTGACTGCCCCTGGTTCTGGGCTGATCATGGCACAGAAATGGGACTGAAGGGGTGCAGCACACGACTTGGCCTGAGCTCTCTGCTCTGTACCACAACATCCAAGTGCCACAAAAGCTTCATTCAGCAGCATCCTTGGAAAACTTCTTTTTAACTCATTTTAGTTGCTTTTTCTTTTCTTATTTACTGTTGGTGGGGCTTTTTTTCCTTTTATTTTTCCCTCTTTTTCTCTTCCAGGGACTTTTTTCGTAGTCTTGCTTTTCCTTTTTTCTCTCTTAAATGGTTTGGTGAGTGTGATGCTCTCTGTTGGCAGTCCATATGTGGGTTAAAAAATTAGGAGAGATGCTTTGCCCTTGCCTAGGGGTGGCTAAACTGCCTAAAATTTCTCCCTGGGAGACTGACTTGAATCCCTGCAGGAAGGTGGGAACATGGATGATGTATGACTAAGCTATTTCATGGCTTATGACTTTTATCAGCATGTAAATGAAAGACAGTGAGTGTCTCTTTCAAACATTCACAGTGAAAAGAGTTCATTTGGACAGATTATCAAAAAATAAGCAGTGAGAAAGAGATGGGAACACGGCAGAGAGAGGCAGAGACTGGGATGTGACCAGTGTAGGAATGAGTCACCTGAACCCTCACAGAGGGATGTGGTGCAGACTTTACTTTGTGACCCAAGGAAAGCAATTTACACCTTTTCAAAGCAGCCATTCACTTCAGGAGACCAAATTGAAACAGTGTGAGAGGAATTTCTCTCACTGGACATGTCCATATGTGAGCTGGTGACAAATCCCCTGCTTACAGCCAGGAGAAAGCAGTAGCTGGACCTAAGATATTTACCTCTTGGGCTGCTTTGGGTGCTCACACCAGGACAAATGCAGCTCTCAGAAATGCCTGTTTCTACCCCCAGCCTACACAGGGAGCCAACAGGGCTCACCCATGCCCAGCTATCAGCAGTGCAGGGTCTGGAGTCAGGTGAGAAGCTGCAGCACCTGCCCTGCAGCATCTTGTCTGATGCAGCTGCTGAGTGGCTGCAAACCCCCTCACCTCAGCTTACACCTGTACAACAGGTGTTTGGGAAGCAAAACCATTTTCTTGTGATCTTGTACATGGATCTTGTAAAAAAAAAATAAATCTAACAGCCTGAATTTTTTTTTCTAAGAGAAAATGTTCTCTCAGGATTGTGCTATTGCATTTGCTGGGAAATGTCCTGACGAAGGCAGGAATGATGAATCTGGCTCCACGTTCTTAGAAGGCTAATTTATTACTTTATAATACTATACAATACAATACTAAAGAATACAGAAAGGATACTTACTGAATGCTGAAAGGATAATAATAAAAACTTGTGATTCTTTCCAGAGTCTCAACACAGCTTGGCCCTGATTGGCCAATGAGTCAAAACAACTCACAGCAGAATCCAATGAAACAATCACCTGTGGGTAAACAATCTCCAAACACATTCCACATGTGAGCACAACACAGGAGAAGCAAATGAGACAAGAATTGTTTTCCTTTTCTCTGAGGCTTCTCAGCTTCCCAGGAGAAAAATCCTGGGCAAAGGGATTTTTTCAGAGAATGTGAATGCCACATTGTGCTGCTTCAAGATTCTTGAATGTCAGAGCCAAATTTAAAAAAAAAACAACAAGTGAGAAATGTGCTATTAAAAAATCACAGATAGTGTTAAGGGCCTCAACCATTGGGCTGTTCCTTTCAAAACATAATTTCTTAATCAAAAACTGCCTTGTTTTTAGAATTACAGCAAGGGACAGGTAAGATCAGCATCTAATGGAGGTGTTCAGTCTGGCAGTTTCTGTGTCTCCCAAGTTACTGTTTCTTGTATTCATGCATAGCCATAAAACTGTTACAGGTCTTAAATAAGAAATCTTAAAACATTATAAAGTGTCAGAACAGAGAAATAGAGGGTAGAGAAAATTCAGACAACAGTCCTTACCCATTCTATCTATCTTTACTGGAATATAAGAATCTTGAAAAGATTAAAGATAAACTTCTTAGCTTTCAGATAGCAATCCAGTGTCTTATTGTGCATCCCAGGCCAAATTAAGTGATTGGAACATTCATGAAATCAGGAAATTCATGGAGTCAGGCTTATGCCTGAATTTGGCTTCCTATATTAAATAGGGGAGCTCATTTGGGTTTTTTTTTCCTAGGAGTGAAAATGCAGTTTACAACCAGGATGTGATACATCCCTTCACAAATAATAAACAAATTCCCTGTGACAGAAGGTCAGCCTCACCAAACTGAACTCTGTGCAGCACTCAAAAGAAAAAGAATAAAAAGCTGCTACAGCTCTAACACAAGCTGGGATGAACACAATGTGTACCTGACTTCTGGTTTGAATTCAGCAGGCTCCTCTCTCCTGACAGAACAAACAGATCCTGCTTCCCCAGGCATATGGCAGCAGCACATGCAATTTACATCCCAGATGGGATCTTTGTCAGGCAACGTCCGACTATAAAATGACACAAGAAGTCACTTCAGAACCCCATTATTGAGTGCAGACACTCAGCATTCCCTTTTGTAGCACTGTCCACAGCTCCAGGAGAGGTGCTTTTATTATAATTTTTACTTCTGCTGCATTAGTACCTGTAAGTTAGAGAGCACTGCAACGCCTCTGCCATCATGCTGTGAAAAATGAAAAATGTAGGGCTCCTTCAGATGCCCACAGACTAATTTAGCCACAGATGAAACCAGCTGGAGTGACACATAATGAGGAGGAATGGGACAGGAAAAACAACAGTGCATGGTTACTGCAGAGCATATTTTATCATTTGGTCTCAAAGCATGGAAAACAGGGTAAGCAAAATTATCCTTGTTTCAAAGGTGGGGAAACAGAGGCATGAGCAGGTGACTTGTCAGAGCATGCCAAAGCAGTGACAGAGCTGGCTGGCATCAAAACCCCAGTCACAGGCCAGCCCTTCACTTTCACACTGCCTCCTCCTCACATACTCGGGTCCCATTTAGAGAGATCACGTAATGCCTATGAATAGCTCAGCCACACACATGTCAATGTGGGGGCAAAACACCACACAGAATAGGCTTTTCATCTCCTTGGTGCCTGTACCATCATGCTTAATTGGCACTGCTGTGTGGGCAGCACAATGAAAATGCCTGCAAAATGCAGATTTTAAAGACCTCTGTGAGAAGGGCCCCCCTTCCAGGAGGAGGAAAAGCATGTGTGCACTCAGTGGGAAACTGGATATCCAGGCAAATGGGGCTGGGATTTCTGGCATTGCAGAGGATGGAAATCAACAGGGCATCAAAGTAAATAAATGGACAGAAGTCTGGAACAGGAAAAGAGAATGTTTGTGCTTGATATATTTATAAGGAAGACAGAAGCAGAATGGGATAGAGCAGGGAAGGAAATTGCTTTATCAATGCACATGCATTAGATTTAATGGGTTTCATACTAGGAAAGCCAAGAGTGGAAGGATTCATATATTCCCCTCACAATGGACTATTACAAATACCATGTGGGGCACAGCAAGTAACTAAGGCTGTGGAAATTCATCTTACAGTGGACCTGAAAGACAGGGAGAATGGTCAATAGAGGCTTCTGAGGTCAAGAAGAATGGTGATGACGAAGGGAAGGGAAGGAAGATGCAGAGGATGTTGATGTTTCAGCCCAGAAACATTACTTCCATGTTAATGAGTGGCTCTTACAAGCTCATCAGAGTATGTGGCTGGAATGCAGAGAGGATGAGCAATGTACTGTGAGGTTCTTGTTTCAAAAGAAACAAGGAGAAGAACAGAGGAAGCCTCTGATGAGAAGCATTAAGGGAACAAACAGAGAAGTAAAAAGAGGTCTTAGGAGGCACAGGACTGCCAAAGCCAGGGAAAGAAAAGGTCTCAGCAAGGGGATAAAACTGATGTCACCAAAGCCTGTAAGGAGGCTGATGATCTAAAGATATGGAGTAGCTGGGAATGAAGGGATCAACAACAGTGTATGTGCCACCCACCAACAGCTGCACAAGCAGTGGACCACTGTTCATCCAAGTTCACTTACCCTGGCCCAAGAGCACATGAGAGAACTTTAGTTGTGTGGCAAAAGCTTTGTCTTGAAGGATCTTACCTCTTTTCACTGACCAGCCTTGCATCATGTCCTTCATCCATCCTGACAGTGACACCACTGTTAACACCACTGGCTTGACATGGCAGTGCCATGAAACCCAGGTAACTGTACCATGACAGCCCAAGTGTTTCACAGCACATCACATAGCCAGTCTCTAGCCACTAATTTGCCTACAATAGCAAGAATTTGCAAAATCCTGAGAACTTGGTCTGGATGAGAAAATGTTCAGTGCAACCCGTGAATTTCCTGCAGTCATTAATCTGATGTTTTTCTTTTACCTCTTCTAGTTATCCTGGTCCTTTTTAATGAGACTGTATATTAAGTCATTCTAGGCTTTACCTGTAAACTTGCATGCATCAAGATTTTGATGAATGTTTTTAATAAAATTTCTCTGGTTTAGTCAGGCAGCAACTTCCCCACTGCCAAACACCCACGCCCAGCCTGCTGTCTTTCCATTTCATCCAGTGAGCCAGGTCAAGCCCCAGTCAAAGCCTCATTCCTGGGAGGCTCCCACTGGGCTATAAAACTGATAATGACATGAGGACAGTGAGCCCAGCGCTCAGACACAGTAATTGCTCAGCAGTCCATAAGAGAAATAATCACACTATATAGATAGCAGCCAGCCAGGGAGACCAGAGAGTCCAGAAAAACAAACATATTGTTCTCCAAAGAAGACCTCTAGTTAACTTCTCTCTGCCTTCGTCTAGACTGGAATTAACCTTATGAATTCAGGCAATTATTCTCTGCCCTGACTCTTGTGTGAGTGGCTTCAGAGCCACCTCCCTGCTGTCTCCAGAAGCAGCAGTCCACAAGGACATGTCAGATATTAATTGGAAGGGAAATGTTTGCCAAAGGTCAGTTCAAGTGGAAGAAAAGCCCCTTTCATTGTGGCTGGGGGAAGAGCAGAAAAAAAAAGAATCTCAAGGGAGGCAGAGCCAGCCTTTGTGATTTATTTGGTAGAGGGCAGGTGAGAATCAGTGAATCATCCCCCTCCTATATATTTTTGCTCAGCCTTTACCAACTTAACACATTTCTAGCCAGGACATAGATCACTTCAGCACAGTTTTCAAGACTGTCCTTTTTTTTTTCCCTACACTTATGCACACACACATGATAAATCACTCTGCTGATGACTTTGTGTGGATTAGTGCACAGGAATGTTTAAATCGATGTTTGGAGTGGCTCATCTCACTTGCTGATGGCCAGCACCCAGTTTAATGCAAAATGGCATTTGGAGCCCAGAAGGGTATTACCCTTGTATTTCACATGAGATCACAATGCCAATTGGGATGCAGAGACTGAAGTTTAACAAGGAAAAGGATGGGAAATTATGAAGGACACATTGAAGGCCTCCTGACAGTTCAAGGCAGAGGCAGGAAATGCACCATAAATTATTTCAGCAAGGTCTTCTGCCACACTGGACATCTACCCCTTTGCTGTGCATGCATTTCTCAACAGATCCAGACATCTCTGGCAGCTCTCATCCTGTTCCAGAATTTTTCCTCTCAGACAAATGTAGGATTGCTTTACTTTTATTTTTGTGGTTATAGACAATATATGACATAAATGGAGCATCACATTGCATTCATTATTCAAGAGTGGGGGTGGTTTTTTGTAAAAAATGTCTCATTTCAGGCCTTTGTTCCTCACTGTCTTACGTTCCTGGGTCCTGGTAAGCTGGGAGATGCACTGGGGGTTCTAGGACTGACAGAAGGGAATGGGCAGATGAACTGGATCATTCTGACTGTGCTGAAAGTCTCTGAAAAACAGAATGAAGATCCTGGCTACAGGACAGTCACCTGCCAAGCACCTCAGTGGCAAACACTGGAGGTGGCTCCAGGGTGTTCAGACCATGAGCCCAGGTTTTCAGGCAGCCATGGACTCAGAGGTTTGGGATAGGAGGATCCCCAAAGCTGGTAGGCACTTGAGTGTCTGTCCCCTCACCAGGTAAACATCTGGGTTCAAGGGTTAAAGGGCACATATTCTCTTCAGTAGCTTGCTGGAAAAAAACTCAAAGACAAGTAAAATTTCCTGAAAAAACCTGAGCTCTACTGTGAAAAACTGACATGGAAAAGTGTTTTGATACTGTCACAACTGCAGCTGGAAAAAACTGCCCCCAGTTTTTGCAGAAGTTTTGCTGCAAAGAGTGTCCTCCTGCTTAAACATTTGCTTAAACATGTCCTGTGTTTGCTTCTGCAAGCAGCCCCTGTAATGCAAGTTCTCCATCTTCATCCTGCTGTCAGACAACCAGACAACCTGGGAGCAATGGCTCTCCAATAACTGGTTGGAAAAGAGGGCTGCTGCAAGGAAAGGCACTGGCTACCTCTCTTGGAGACAGTCCAGACATTCAGCATGTAGAGGCTAATCCAGTTAAGCCATGTAAGGCAAACACTCTGCAGATTACCTTTTTAGCTGCCTAGCTAACAACCTACAAGGACCTCCTTTATTTTTTTGTGTAATAGCCTTTGACACCTGTTTCTCACAGGCAGCAGTAATCTTGAGACAGGCAGTAGGAGCTTGCTTTCAGAGTTACTGAGTGCTTAAGGTCCATGCAATTTCTGTGAATTTGTTTCTCCCAAAGGTTAGGTCCCATGTCTATAAATTACCCTGGCAAGTCAGCAGGACCCTGATTATTGTTACTTGCAATATACAGTGTTCAGAATAAACATGCTTGTGATCCTTCTTCTGTCCACCTCAGCAATGGGAAGAGTGGGAAAATGCACTGTGGCTCTGAGCATCAGCAGTGAGCCCTGGGAAACAGCTTTGTCCCTTGGCAGAATGGGGCAAGTCCAAAAATTACAGGTGAAACAACTTTCCTGCCTAATTAGGATGGTCCCAGAGGGCCACCTCTGTGGGAGGGATGCTCCCATAGCCATCCACAGTGCAACAGTGGAGTTCTGTTGAGCTGCAGGGACAGGAACAAGGAACTGGTGCCTTTTTCCTATAGTCAGAGCTGAACCCCTCCAGGTGGCAATAACTGACTGCCCCCACAATTCAGGATCCATTCTGCCTTTAGAAACCTCTAATACAGGCTGGAGGTACTGCTCTCTCAGAACATCAGAAGAGCTTTTCCTTGGCAGATCCAGTTATTTCTGCTATATGGACACCTAGAAGCAATTTGTGCATAGTCACTACAATATTCTTTCAGAGGAATTTATTTAACATGCTTTCCTGAGTCCTTAATTGCAGTCTTGTGAATTCTAGTTACTACCCTGAGCAAATCAACAGTATTGCTGGGAGAATAACTATAATCCCCTGGTTTCCTTTTCCCAGGAAGACAACAAGTAAAGTAGATAGTTCTGCTGTACTGCAACTTCCTATAGCTGTTTTTGATTGCACTGTCCTCCCTAGTATTACAATAGGAATTAAACTTCTCTCTCTGGTGCAGTTTTTGGATTCTCTCCTGCTGGGAAGATGCTCTGTAATGCCCAGTGATTCACAGCTCTGATATTTCATGTCTAATGGAATTATTTCTGCATGGAATTGTTACCTTTCCTGAGAGAGAGACATTCATAAAGCTGGTAGGAGACAAATTATACACATCTTCCCCTATGTCCTCTGCAGTGCTTCTCAAATTCAAATTATTTGGCTACACTCTTAAAAGTTCCTCCCATTGCAAGAGTGTGTGAGAAATTTAAAGAAAAACATGGGGCATTGAAATTACACAAAACACAGGAAATTCAGGGTTACAAATGGACTTAAGAAAGACCCAGGTGTGTCACAGCACAGAGGATTAAGACAGGGGGATCTGAAAGCTCTCTCTTCTTTCTCTGTAGGCCATATTATCAATAGCTCTCCATTACAGGATTACATGCCTATAGGGCATATGTATAGATCACCACATGAGGTGTTTTCTGTAATTGTTGGATTGGAATTAAGACATTTTAGTGCTTGAAGTCAGTCTGAGTTTGAAGTGTTTTGGGTTTTGCCTCTGCTCCCTTCAGAGGTGGCTGTGTCCTGTCACACAGGCAGTGCCCCAGAGGAGCCCACAGGGCTGCTCTGCCAAAAGGGAAATTCCCTGGAGAGGTGCTTGTGCCATTGCCCCTCCAGCAGCCTGTCCTCAGGAATGCCCCCAAACTGCTCTGGGACTGAAGTCAGGAATCTGAGCTGAGCAGTGGGTCTCATAACCCTGCTGGTGAATCCTGCAGGGATCCTGTGCTGCTGGCAGACATTTCTTTTCAATTAGTTCAATTCCCAAAGTAAGCAGATGTATTCCAAGTGATATCAATCACAAACATTTCAGTCTGCCTCAGGACAAGAGCAGTGCACCATCTGTGGGGCTCCATTCTTGGGGTTTGCAGGACAGGGACAAACCTGCCCTGCTGAGGCTGCCCTGGGGTGGCACTTCAGCCCCATGGCACAGGGCAGGGGCTCCTGGAGCAGCCCAGCAGGGCAGGAGGTCATGGGATGTGATCACCCATGGGTGGGACAACGCTTTGCAGAAAACCCAAGGGCTCTGCTGTGGGTTTTCCCCATGGTCTCTCATCCATGGGGAGAGCACACCCCAGAAATGCAGGAGAGCCTCCCAGGAGACCAGAGCCTTCAGATGCCATCCTTACACCACCAGAGAGCACAGCAGGCTGCCCTGCCAGCAGGGACATGTCAGGAAGGCACTCTGACACCCTCATTCATATCCTAAGCCAAGGATTCTGTGCAGCTGCCTGTTCTGGGACTCAGTTCTGTGAGTGCACTGCAGTGTTTCTTATCTCAGGGCTTAAGGCTGTCTTTGTTACCCAAACAAGAGCAGCCAGCCACGAGCACTGTGTGTGGCACAGAACCCGGGCAGCAGTGGCTGGCAGTGTGTCAAACACAAACCTTTGGCCCAGCAGCACCCAGGCCAAGTTCACCTGGGCACAGAACTGGGAGCAGGATGGGAAAGTTGGCCTCCATTTTGGGCCACAGACAGAATTTGGTTTGTTTACTCCCAAAAGAGGTGTTTTAACACCACTGAGTTGGCATTACTGTGCTGAGTCTCCTCTTTACCTTCTGAAACAGATGTCCCACACTGGGGCTGCAGAGGGGCTGTGGATCCCATGGGCCAAACGTGGGGCATGGGGGGGTTCCCACCTCTCAGGGCTGGGACACACCGAGCCCACACACCCTGAGCAGCCAGGGAGCCATGGAGTGCTCCTCCTCCTCCAGGAGTCCAAACTGGCCAGGAGTGGGACCTGGGAGAACATTCACCTCCCCTACAGATAGTGGGTGGCCACATCAGGTGAGGCTGCTGGACAGACTGAAGTCAGTCAGGTGCACTGGACTTGCTGACTGTGAGATGGAGAGGGAGCTGTGAAATCTCACAGCTTCAGGGGTGGTGGGGCACTGGAAAAGGTTGTGCAGGGAACTTGTGGGTGCCCCATCCCTGGGAGAGTTCAAGGCCAGGTTGGATCAGGCCTTGAACAGCCTGGCCACATGGAAGGTGGCCCTGCCTGAGGAAGGATGGTTGGAACAAGAGGATCTTTAAGGTCCCTTCCAACCCAAACCGTTCTGTGACTCCATGATTCTATAACCTGTGTGGGTAGTTTATCTTTGTCCCTTCAATTAGTATTATTTTGCTCTTAAGTCACTAGACATGACCTGCATTTGCCCTGCCAACTCTTCAGTACACTTCTCCAGCTATCACTGCTGTTCCTTACAGTTGGAATTGAGTTTTGGCTCAACTAAGTAAACTTTGATCAGCAAAGACTGAGGATCTTGGTTCTTGTCCCTCTCTCTAGATATATTATGCTTGTGTTGGAGCCTACTTTGCATGAGTGCCAATCCCCTGAAAATAGGCCCATTAAAGAGCAGCAGCATTCATTAATCCTCTAGCCCATAATGCAGACCACAAGGAACTTTCCAAGGGATTTGGCAAGGGCAGGCAATGCTTTGACTGTGGTTGTGAAGGATCTGTTGTCTGAATGGAGCCACCTCAGATTTCCTGCCCCTAGAGAAAAACCCTTTACACACATACACATGGAAAAGATCATCAGCCTTTACAGAGGCCACAAAGGTTTGGGATTTCTTCAAAAAGCTAGTAACAAGATTGTGTAAGAATCAAATAACCTTGCAAATAGCTGTATCCCATTAGTCACGAGAACAAATGCTGGGCTGAATTAAATGTTGATTGTGGCTTATGAAGTGTCTCTGTACACATAACCTTGGGCAAGACCCAAAAATTCTGGGCTCTGCATTTGAAAGGCAGCTGACTAAATAGCCATGGCAAAATAATCAAAAAAGCAGCGTTTATTTTCTCAATTAACCAAGTGATTAGCTGAGAAATGAGTGACACAGAAGAAAGAAGAAACCTTTGCCTTTTTGTGAAATCTGTTTTTCAGACTTTCCACCAGTATTGTACGTTCCTGGAAAACAAAACTAAGCTCAGTATATCTCAGCTCAGCCATGAAATCTTTCCCCACACTGAATGATCAGTTCAGTGCACTGCTCAGACCTTCGTACAGCTCTTGTTCCTCCTCTCACAAAATTTTAAATGGAGCAAGATAATTATGGATTACTTACAGCCCTGTCTTACGAGAGGCAAACATTAATTCAGGAGTTCTAGAGGACTTCAGGCAACCAAGCCTTGGTGCTTCCTTGCTATTTAGTTATTCCTGTATTTCCCTTTTAGCAGCTCAGGCTTTCACAGGCGGCTGCTTCCGCTACCAGACAATGAGTAAATCTGCTGTACGTGCTGTCATTCCTGATGTAAGCTGGCTCAAACAAAATATTTAATTATGTTTGAGAATTTTTACTTTGTTCTCTCCTGGTTGTCCAGGCTCCCCACTCAGTCCTCCCTAAGTTACACTAATCATTTGCAAATTCTTTTTGCAGGCCTCTTACCTGCTGTGGTTACTGTGCTCTCTCCTTTGTAGTACACAGGAAAAAATGCTGTTCTTCCTCCTTGAGGACACGATAAAGAAGATTTCTGCCCCTCTTTGTCCACTAAATCTCTAGTTAATGTTAGCTCACTTTTGGAAGATCACACACAGATAATCAAAAAATCCCCCCACTGCTGATAGTGTGCTGCAGAACAAGTATTTACAGAGTCTGGCAACTGCTAAAAAGCAATCCTGTACTTTTCTTTCTAGGCATAGAATAGGAGTAATCCTCTACAGGCCATGAATAAAGTGAGGTTGCCAAAGCACTGGATTTGGGGCCATCTTAGGTGCTGTAGGATGTCCTTGCTGGCCACCAGTCTCTGCCCTCAGTGCCCCATGGGTCCTGTGTCCCATCTGCTGGATCTGTGCAGATGTCTCAAGACTCCCAGCTGTCTAAAATGACATTAAAGTACCTCTGGGCCCCTGTGGTCCCCATGGCCTCAGCTGGGATCAGAGCCAGATTTAGTACTAACTTTGGATCTGCATCTGGACTTTAAGCATCAAAGTTAGCATGAATATTCCCTCTTGGGACACAGCACAACCTCAGTGTTGCCTGTGTGTGAGGTCTGGATGTGCCTGCACAAGCAGGAGCACACAGCCAGCCCTGCAGGGAAGAGGAACAGGACAGGGATGGGTCAGTCCACCCCTTGTGCCTCTGAGCAGGAGATGCATTAGGCTGGCAGCTGCCCCCACCAGGGCAGGGTCACCAGAGCACAGCCATGCAGATGTGTGGGGTGGGATACTGGGCCAGGGGATTATTGAATGAGTCAGATGTGGGTAAGACTTGATAGAGACCTGAACTGACCCAGGGCTGTTCTTTGGGTCACACAGAAGAGCAGGACTTTTGTGGAAGGAAGGTCTAGGCTATCAGGAGCCAGGCAGGAGCATCTCTGTAAAAACACAGAGAAAACAATACCCTGTCCTTCAAGTACACTCAGCAATGAAAACAGCACTCCTACTGATTAAAGCATAATAAATGTAATGAAAAATGAAAAACACTGTAAGCTATTAGTTGTGCTACCTGTTATGCATTTGGTTTAAGCCCTTTGAATGCTGATAAACTGTTTTCCCCTGTAGAAAATCTCCCTACATTATTGCTGTTTTCCTTATTCACCACATTTGCAGTCATCACTAGTAAATTCAAGTAATGAATTAATGAGGAGTCTGGGTGGCATCATAATGCTGTCTTGCACACTACCACAGCTACCACTCAGCAATCCCAGGATGCTTAACCTGCCCAAGTGGATTAATCCTTGCAGTGCTTTTCTGCTATATGTCAAGGCAGTGAAAGTCCCTACAGGCACAACAGAAACCCTTCAGGGCACCACATTTCAGGGTCTGTGGGGCAGAAAGTCTATTTGGTACCAATCCAATGCCTCTAGGAAGTGTCAGATCTGCTCTGTGAGCACTGTGCCAGCAGTCTACACATGTTCCATAAATCTGCCTGCTGGGATGGTTTTGGCTCCCAGCACACAGGCTGGGTATTGCACATGCAGGAGGGTGTAGGAGGTTCAGTGATTCCATACAGTGGGATCCAGAGCTCAGATGTGTGAAGTCCACCCAGTATTTCTGTAAAGCACCAGAACAGCTCATGGTGTGAGCAGTTTGTGCAAGACAGAGCAGGAGCTTCCATCCTTCTGTGTTCACAGAGGAATAGAATGAAGTGAAATCACCCTCCTGGAAATGTTGGACCCTCTAACTCACACACTGTGCCAGCAGCTCTGTGCATGTGTTATAAAAATGTCAAGGGGATTCAGCTGCCTGGCATCCTGCTCAGATTCCTGAGTACAAAAAGAGTCAGCAATAACCAAGATGCATGCTGGCTCTAATCAGAGCACTGAGAATCAAAAGAGGAGCAGGATTGTTAAACTGTTCACCCTGAAATATTTAACTGTGCAGCTTTGGTGTTATAAATGTGTGTGACTTCACTAACAGTACATTGAGCAACACCATAAAACTGATATTAATGTGGCTTTTATGAAAGGACTAGCAAAGTGAGCTGTCTTACTCTCAGACAGCACTAAAATCAGGTCAATGAGGACATCTTCAAATTTGAGCACATGAACAGCTCACCAGGTCCAAGAGGACCAATCATATTTCTACATACCTTGCTGAACTGGAACCTAATTCAAAAAACAGGACTTACTGCAACCATATACAGAAATATACTGTATTCCATGCATTTTGCTCTACATGTTGAACTGGGAAGTAAAACATTGATTTCTAGCACATACCCTATTCCTACATCATTGATGCAGCTATATCTCTGCTGAAGTGTAAATGTTCATTGAATTATTGAAACCCTTGTAATGTTGTAAAGGAAAATGTTAATCTTAACAAGACACACAAATGCCTGCAAAACCAAGAAATCAATTGTAAATAGATAGGGAAAAAAGTATCTTTATTTTCATTTCAGTGATGTGTGGCCCTGCAGTGAACTCCAATTTGGAAAGGAACTGAATAATGTTTTGCAGCTGGTCAGAAAATGCAAACCCAGATTTTTTTTTAAAATATCACAGACATTGTCCCAGTATTAGGTAAAGAGAAAAAAAAAAGAAACTATTTAGCAACAACAAAGAAGATGTTTGTTAATAGTCTCAAAGCTTTAGTTTGTTAATAAACTCAAAGCTTTACCTGAAATATTACATGTACATACCCAGATATCACAAAAACTATAAATGTCATGAATTTGTTTGCTGCTGAGAAGGAGTAGCTGAAATGTATGCTGTGTTACAGTGCAAGGCAAAATGCAGCAATTTCTGCAAAGAAGCTGCATAAGTTTCATCATGTGGTGCCCCTCAAGTTTGCTTAGGAAAAAAAAAAATTAGAATAATTAATTCTTTAGCCAAAATTCTGTTTGGGGAATGAAGCTCTAGGGGAGATGGGCACAGAATGAACCAGTTCCTTCTGGCTGTCTCTCTTTGCTGCATCCAGCTCCGTGGAAACAGCTCTATTCCAATTCCACAGCAGTATCCCCCTTCAGCAGCCCACAGGAATGTCATGGAGGAGGATAATGCTCACAAGTTCTTTATATTTTTGGTGTCACACAGGAGTGGGATTTGGAGGTTGGTTGCAGAACAGAAACAGGAGCCAGGGTGCCCAGGAAATGCAGACAGCCAAGGCAAACTGCAGCCCTGCTGCTCCACACACTCTTCCCTAGATCAGCATTTTAATTTTATGTCTGTCATATTGCTGCCTGGAATCAAAAGACAAAACTTTCCAAACAACATTAAGAGTGGTAAGACAAAAAGCAATTCTTTAATGAAAGCTTTCAGGTGCACAAAAATGACTCTGCACACATGTGATACAGGATTTCTACAATTTTTATAAAGTTAATTTATTAGTACATCCAGCAGGTACATCCAATCAGAGATCAGTTACCCAATAACCCACCCTTGGGTCTGCCCCTCTGGAGCTGGTCCAGGGGTATTTTTTTGTCCTATATGTTGCTATGTCTCTCAAATTCTGGTGAAAAACAAGATGTCCTTGTTAGAAATTCCCTTCTTGAGAAAAAGACTAAACAGAATTTCAAGAATGTGTTAGAAAGGGTTAGCTTATTGTTCTAAAATGTGATAGAGGGCAGGAAAAGCACTAGAAACTATACAATTACATATTAAAAATCTACAAAACTACAAATATATGAAAAAGCTAAAAATCTTTAGGCATCAATATCACAGAGTGCAAGCCCCCCACACCTACACTTAGACTGTACCATGCCTATGCTGCTGGTAGACCCAACCATTAAGGTACAACCTTGGAATGTTTTCCATGATACTGATCCCCAAAAAGGAGGGCCAGCTTGGAGTATCCAGATGAAAAGCAGCTTCTGCAATGGTGTTTATTGTCTTGAACATTTTCAGAAGTGTAATGCAATATTATACAGCTAAATATATGGTTTTATTTAAAAAAAAATCACTCATTGCCTTGGTCCTTTCTGAAGAAGATCTATGTGTTTGCAGACCAGAATATTCTGCTGATGAGGAATATTTTTCTCCTGGCAGGAATCCAAGCATCAAAATGTGGGTTTTTGTAGCTGTGGTGAGTAATCTGTCAGCAGGGAAACCATGACAGCCTAGAGGAGGAAGAGAAGAAAAAAAATCCAATCACATTGGAAACAGATACTCCATAAAAATAAATAAGGGGGAAATATTTTCCAGCTCTGAAGCCTTGTGTTGAAAGTTATTATCCTGACAAAAATGTACACTTAGATTTATTTGCTAGAATTTCTTATGATGAATCAGGCAAGAGCTGAAAATCAGTTAGGATGTTCTGTATTGTAGCTGATAGATTTTCTCAGTGTGGACAAAATATATTAATGGACAGCTTAGGAGCAATTCACACAAGCATTTAGATCAAATGCTGAGGCCTTTTTGGCATGTTGTGATGTATTCTCAGCTACTTCTAGGAGATGCTGTAGGTACCCAGACATCACAAGGGCTGGCTTGTGGATTCCAGCACTTTCCATTAGCATCAGTGAGAGCCACACCAGAACATGGACTCTGAAATTTACCCCAGTTTCGCTGTACTTTCTGTAGTGAAACATGGAAATTCCTCACTGAGGTTAGAGTGTGCCATGCAGCCCTGCTGCCCTGCTTGCCCAGCCTGAGGCATAGCTGTGAAATGGCAGTGATTCAGTCAGGCAGATGAAATGTGGTGTTGCTGCAGCTCTGCTGCCCCTCCCATGCCTGTGCTCACAACAAATCCCACACTTGCCTGGCCTTGGCAAGGCTTTACCTGGTTCTTTACCTGGTGCTGTGATTTCACAGCAAGGTCTGACTGCACATTGTTATTCTGGCCCAGCACTGGCTTTGTGAGGGTTCTCCAGGGGCTGTGGTCTTGCTGTCCTTCCTTTCCCCTCATCACTGCCAGGCAAGGAAACCCAGGGCACTGGGAATATTTCTCTGTCTGCTCTGGAGTGCTCCCAGGGGAGCACTGACTTTGACCCTCATTCATGGAGAAAGTTTCCTAAACTCCAGAATAGACTAGAGTCCACAAAAGTGTGAAATAGATTATAGAGAGTAGTGTAGGTGTATCACTTGGTGAGAAATTGAGGTTTTGGGATTTTTAGTATGTTGTGGATGGAAGCAAGATGGAGGTTTTAGGGTGGAGGCAAATTGTTCTTCTTTACCTTCTTCTTCCTTCTTCTTCATGGGTTTGGGTGGCATTTTGTAATTGGGCAGAAAAGTCCCCCCATCCTCTTTGGGATCAGTTATTGGGTTAAAAGGGAAAATAATCCAGGTGTCAGTTCTTCATTGGATAGTTCAGGCTTAGAAGCCCTTGGAACAAGAGATTGTTGGCCATTTTGTGCCTTCTAATGAAAAGGTGCCAAACTCATGGTTGTGAGACTGTTTTACTGATAAGAAATAATAAACACCTGAGTCCAAACATGGACAATTGTCTCAAATGCCTTCAATCCAGACTCAGAGAAGCTGATGGCCAGAGCCAGCCAGGCACACAGAGGTGCCTGAATTACAGCTGAGCAGCCTCTCAGTGCTGCCCATTCCTGGCTGCACTCAGCCCTGCTTGCATCTCCAGCTGAGCAAATAATCTGTTCTTCAGTTTGCTCTCTGTGCTACAAGTAGTAGAGAATACTATATAAACAAGACCCATACATTCATTATTTTTATAGGTTGATAAAATACAAAGATGACATTTTCCTTTCAACCCCCTCTTCCCCCCCCAAAATGTGCATCTGGAACCCAAAGTAAAAGGCTTCGTTTTAAAAAAATAATGTTTAGGGCAAATAGAAACATTGCAAAATTACAACAAAAAATCCAAGCATTTTGTTGAAGTTTAAGGACAAAACTATGAATTTAACACAAATTTGTTAGTAATTTTGACTGTGTCCAATATCTGAGGTTTTAGCAAACACAACACTAAACCCCTTATTTATTCATTTGGAGCACATCTAGACTTCATCTCAGAACTCTGACAATGCCCTCTCTGTTTTTCGTTTCACCTCTGAAAGTTTTCACTAGCCTTTGTCAGCTTGGTAGATCTAAGGCAAAAAACAAATAATAGGGTACTGAGATCTGGCAGTAATTTTCTGAAATTCTAGGAATGCTGAGAGGGGAGTTATGGTTTATGTTAAATGCCAAGTGTCCCTCATGGTTCCCATGATCACACAGTGTCACCCACACCATAACCTTTCAGGATCTTTCAAATCTTTGCTCTTCAAGCATTTTCTCAGGGAAAATTCCCATTGGTGTCAGCAGCAGCTTTTCCTGAGAGAAAATAACTGGCTTTAAGTGTTTGGGAAACTGCAGTTTCTAAACCAGACCCTGGGACCTCAGCATTTAACATGTTTTAATTGAGAAGTTGAGTTAATCATTAGAGGAAATCCAGTGATTTAATTACCAAAAAAAGTGACAGTTTATATTGTAGATTCCACTTAGTGATAAAACCTGGGTCAAGCAACAGCAGAATATCACCAAAATAGATCACATTTGTGCCCAGAAGTATTTGTGCTACTAATGTTGTCTATAGTTAAAATTGTGATGTGCTCTGGGGTAAATTTGAAACATATGTTTTAACATTCACTATTCATTGTGGAACCAGGTTGAATTCAAACCTATTATGTAAGGCAGAACAGAATTGACCCTAACCTCCAAATAATGTTATCTTATTTTCTTTTTTTTTCTTACCATAATTGTCCATTTTCTGTTTTCAGCCTCCTGGAAAACCAGTGACTGAGGAGAATAAAATACTTCATCATCAACTTCTTCAGGCTTTCTGGGTAAACAGTGTAAAAAAGTCCAGTTGGAAGCAGCAGCTTTTGCAGTCTGTAGATTAAAAAACATATAAAATACAGACATATGTGAGGACATTAGTAAAATCCTTAGCTAGTAAAAAAGTTAACAAATTTTATATTAGCTCCCACTCTGGTTACTTGGATGATGAACTCAGAAGAATTCCATAGACTTCAAAAGAATTCCTCATCTGTGAATAAGATGGGAATATCTCCATGCAAGTCTGTAAGAGTTCAATGCTGACTTCACAAAAGTCAAAAAGTCACTCCAATTTCTTTGAGTTTAGAAGTGGAGTGAAACCCCCTCTGCTGCACATGTTCTGGAGCTGGATCCCATTGGGAAGCTCTGAAAGAGGCCAAGCCATGTGGAGTGTATGACATAACTCAAACTTTGTTATCTCTGTGAGTTTTCTCAGCTGGAGGGAGGTTTGTATGAGGCTTTTCCATGGCCCTACTCAAAAACCCTCCAAACTCATGCTTGGTTGATATTGATTCTTATAAATGCAAAGTATTGCCCTGATTTTTTAAGATATTCTAAACCTTCTGATGTTTACATTCTTGTAATGAACTTTCTCACACACTTTCTGTAAATAACTTATTGTTTTTCATTCCTTTATGGAAGAAGAGAAATTTGATAGACTGTTGGTTTGTCCAGTGTCATTGGAGAGGTGGCACTGTCACCCTCCAATCCACTGTCACTTTTAAAAATCTGTAAATGTTAGAGTCAGAAAATAAACTTCCCCTTTTTCACCTTGAGAACAGCGGTGTGTGTGCATCATGTTGTTTTGTGTCCTATAGTGACATGGAAAGTGTAAAAACATAAATAAAACCCAAAATCTCAGTTTTTACCTGCATTGTAATCTGATAACCTTGAAAGGCCTTTAGTCTTTCTTTCTTCTCCTCTTCTTGTCCCATGCTTATCCATGTGTCTGTGACTAAGACATTGGCGCTGTCTGCAGCTTCCAAAGGGTCTGTTGTGAGAAGTAACTTGGTACCATACTAATGGAATAAAATAAGGAAGATCTCTAAGACAAGGAACTTCATTTATAATGAAAATAAACTCTATTTAAACTATTCTAGTAGGCTCTTTCTTAGGCTCCTACCTCTTTGGAGTTCTGTTCAGTTATTTTAGTTATCCTGAGGTCTGGTTCAAAGCCCTGACAAAAGAGATGATGGGTAAGACATCATGGAACATGTCTTAGATCTTCACTAATTGATAAGAATGGTTAGAAAAATACTTTTTGAACCATTTGCCATAGAAGAAGAATACCTTTCAGAACTGTAAAACTTGAGGAAACTATGTTGATTTTGTTGAAAGTTTATTTTGGAGATAAAGTGGTGAAAATTGTTCTAGAAACATAAGAAAAATGTATTTTGACAATTACAGAATTAAATGCATATATAACTTTTTGTTGTTGTTGTTCTAAACTGATTTAAAAAAATATTTTATATTGTATTACGATGCAACATTCTAAAATGCTGCACCACCAATTTACATGAAATGAGATGCAACACTTCCACCTATCTGGAACAGGTTTAATTTTTTTTTTTTTTTTTTAGACAGGGAGAGTGCATTGGATGGCTTTAAGAGGCTTTATCAGATGGAATTGTGATCCTCCATGATTTATACTCCTGTCATGTATTCCCATTTCTGATGTTGGACTCAGTGGAATCACTCCTGCTTTGCATCCAAATAACTGGATTTTGTACCTTGGTTCTGAAAACAGGCACTCGAGATAGATGCAGGCACTCCCAGCTGGGCCCTTGAGCAATGCCTGAGTGTTTGAGACAAGCCTGGGTGCAGTTTCCCTTCCTTTCTCCACGGGTTTGCTTTTTCTTACCCTGGGAGTGGCAATCCTCAGGTGCATTCCCAGCTTTGCAGCACTCATCATGAAGGAGTGCAGGACGTTGTTGCCGTCCCCGATCCAGGCCATGCTGAGCCCCTTCAGCCCTCCATAGTGCTCCTGCCAAAGCAATCACAAGCCCTGGGGTTACATTCCAGAGGAGCTGGCAGGCTGATGGACAGGAGGGAATGATCAGAAGGGTCTGTGCAAAGGCAGCTGGCTGCCTCCAAATGCTGCCTGCATGGAGCACACCTGGAATTGCTGCTCCTACAGGATGGTCATGGAAGAAAAGCCCCCCCTGGGTCATACAAGAAGGGCCAAGTGCTGCTGCTTCCCCTGGAGAAGGACACTGTCACAGACACATTTTATGAAAAATCCTTTCCTTAGGATTTTTCCTCCTGAGAAGCTGAGAAGCCTCAGAAACAAAATGTAAACAATGGTTATCTGCTGCTGTGGAATGCAACAAGTAGATCTGTGATTGGTCTCAATTAATTGTTTCTAATTAATGGCCAGTCACAGTCAGCTGGCTCAGACTCTATGTCCCAGACACAAGCTTTTGTTATCATTCCTTCTTTTTCTATTCTTAGCTAGCCTTCTGATGAAATCCTTTCTTCTATCCTTTTAGTATAGTTTTAATGTAATATATATCATAAAATAATAAATCAGCCTTCTGAAACATGGAGTCAGATCCTCATCTCTTCCCTCATCCTCAGACCCCTGTGAACACGGTCACAGGACACATTGGCACATGTGAGAAGGACACATTGACACATGTGAGAAGGACACACTGACACATGTGAGAAGGACACATTGGCACATGTGAGGACACATTGACACGTGAGAAGGACACATTGGCACATGTGAGAAGGACACACTGACACATGTGAGAAGGACACATTGGCACATGTGAGAAGGACACATTGACACATGTGAGGACACATTGGCACATGTGAGAAGGACACATTGGCACATGTGAGAAGGACACATTGACACATGTGAGGACACATTGGCACATGTGAGAAGGACACATTGGCACATGTGAGAAGGACACATTGACACATGTGAGGACACATTGGCACATGTGAGAAGGACACATTGGCACATGTGAGAAGGACACACTGACACATGTGAGAAGGACACACTGGCACATGTGAGAAGGACACATTGACACATGTGAGGACACATTGACACATGTGAGAAGGACACATTGACACACGTGAGAAGGACACACTGACACATGTGAGAAGGACACATTGACACATGTGAGAAGGACACATTGGCACATGTGCCACGTGGTGAGGCTTAGGCTGAGAGATTCAGCAGCAGACACAAGGTGATTTTAGCATCACTGATGTACAGGTGTTCTTTGGGCCTCATAAACATCAGTGAATGTTAGAAATTATTAATTTAGAGACAGTCCTAATGCCTGGAATGGAACTCCTTCCAGCTTTCCCCCAGATTGTAAAAATATCCCAGCTGGGCTTTGCTCTGGCTTGGTTGCCTCGGCACGCTGTTCCCTGTGGCCATGGCAGTGGCCTGGTCCTGGGGGTGCATCTTCACCCCCAGCTTCACAGGACAGCAAAGAGCAGCACTCTGAAAGCAGCTGTACCACTTATGCCCTGCAGCATTTGTTCTCCATTGTTCAGCCAAAGAGTGCAGGGATTTTTTTTAAAAATGTGGATTACCCAAAATTGAAACAGCTTTACAGAGTTAACTGTGGCTTTGCCTGATGGCATTTACAGCCTGGCCATGTGCAGTTACTCTGTCCCTCCACCTCAAGCAGATAAGGCCTAAGGAGGAACAAGAGTAACAGGGGTTCCATACTTCCAGAACAGGACAATTTGAGGCTCCTTAATGATCCTTGTTTTAAATATGCATGTTTATAGGCACTTTAGCTGATACCAAAATTTTTACAAAGACATAACCAAATTCTCCTATAAGCCTGCCCTGTAAAACTCTACCTCATGACAATTTCTGGAGAGACTTTTATTTCTAGTTCAAATCTGGGCCATGCTACAATTGCATTGTAGTAGCTGGAAGCCAGACAGTGTTTCAACACTTTGTGTGACATAATTCAATGCTTGTCAGAGAGGATAAGCATCCACATTGTATTAAGTGGCAACCTTGCAGGCAGTTGCAGAAAAGATGCCAAAAGACAGAACAGGAAAAGGGCTGGGACCACCCCCTCCTCTCCTGGCAGCAGCTTCTCCTAAACAAATAGTTTGTGAAGTTGTTCTGGAACAAAGTTATTGGTATTTCTTTCAGTGACCACAATTTTGAGTCAAAAATTGTAGTACTTGAAAATTGAATGACATTAAAGTGCTGTAAATACCTAAACTGGATCGAATCCTAGACTGTTCAGGTTTAATGGCTAAAACTATGGTATTGCAAAAATATCAGTTTTTCAGTCAAAGTTTGTTAACAGCAGGCTCACTGGCAGAGATTGGATGCAAGGACATTTACAGGAGAACAAATCAGGACTGTGTGGGCATGGAAGTTATTTCAGCATAACCATTCTGCAGGTCTCCAAGGATCTTTCAAAGTCCTTCCACATCTCCTAGCAATGGTGCTGCTAGGAGAAGGCCAAACTGAAGCATTTATTTAAGGTGTTGTTTCCATTTAGAGCTTAGTGATAGCTGAGACTAGAACCCACAGCCAGAAGCAAGTGAGACAGTCCTGAGTTCTTTTCATCTCACTGTTTAAAAATAGACATCTCAGCCTTAATACTCAAAGCATTGACTAGAGTCACAAATACACTGCTATGTTAAACAACTTCACCTTACTGCCAGCTGCTACTCTGCATTAAAAGAAGCCCAGTGCATACTAAGTGCTTTCCTCTGTTTTCCCAAGCTGCTGGCTGTTACAGATAAAATATGGAGTGCTGGACGTGTCTGTATAATGATCCCTGATACACAGTGCAAATTGCAAACCACATCTGCAGTGACTACTGTGTAGAGTGGACACAGCTGAACTGATTTTAATGAAGATGCTTTGCTAATGGAAGGAGTCATAGCAAGGCAGAATCAAGCTGTGTGTGTGCCAGTGAAGCCTGTTTTGTATCCTGTGCTAGGCTTTATGCTGCCACTGGTGCACTGCTGCTGTAATTCAAACCTCTTCATCTAAAGCCAGATCCCTGTGACTGTGACTGTACTGCTTATAAGCAAACACACCCCCTCAGCTTCCAGCAAAGATGAGGTGACTCTGTTGGTCAGAACCAGAAAGCTTGGAGATAATACAAAATCTACAGTAAATAAGACACACTTCCCCTGCCACCCTCTCCCTCTTATAGTATGTGCTTACACAATCACACAGGTGAAATCCTGCTGAAAGTGTTTTGCCACGATAGTAACACTCTAAATTAAATGAGAGCCTTTACAATCAATACCTGCTGATCACCAGAACCTCTGAAGAAGTTTCCCTTTTGCATCCCTCCCCAGTTTTTGCAAATTATGTCATATTGATGTAGGCTTTACTCCTGCATGGGTGCTCTGCAGTTTCACTCTACATTTGGAACATGACTCCTAGTAAAGCCACACAAAAAAACCCCCCCACATTTAGAAAGTCTAGAGACCTTCTCCCTTATGAAGCCTCTTTGACAAAGTAGTTATTGCTGCTGTAGTGCCATAAAACTTGCCTGTGTTATTTTCATGAAAAATCCCAGCTAAATAAGTAATACCAATTTTACATTCAATATTCTCACCCTCATGTTGCTTTTACAATGTTTCATTCTGTTCTTATCCATGGCTGCAGTGTATCAGTGTAGGCAAGTCAGGGTAAAAATAAGTCTGCTGAGTGATTTGACCCTGCTGTATGTGTGGAGAAGACTGGGTTAACTAATTGGGGACATTTGTGTCTGCCTCTGCCTGGACTTGCTTCCAGCGAGACTGAAACCCTGACACCATTATAGATTAATTCTGAAATGTTTGACCACAACTGTCATAACAGCCCTCAATTAAAACAAGCTTTTGAATAATGAATCAATAATCTGTCAAATTTTAAAATGGAATGCCAGGGACTAATCAAAGCTTTAGCCCTTCGGGAGACAGTGCAATCCAGTAAATGAGAAACTGGGCAAACTTGAATCTTTTGGTTCTCAAACTGGGCTTAAGCCACATGCTGGGCCAGTTATCTTTCTTATTCCTACTCTGGTTTTTATCATGGTTACTGATGCAGTATATTTTAGAGGATCAGGACAGGTCTTATTTGGGATTTCTAATTGTTAGAATAGTAAGGATGATGATGGTGATGAATTTGAAAATTGTAATAATTTGAGGTCTTGGGATCACACAGCAAATAGAATTTGAGAATATATTGCAGCCCATTTCTAGCTGGGCAGCATTACTTGTTATGCTGTTTAAAAAGAAATCACCAATGTATTTCTTATGCCAACCGTTGCTTTCTGAAAAAGAAAATTCCCCCCAGACCAGTGACATAAAAAGCTAGTGGCATATGGATCCACTCTAATTACCAGCCTGGCCAGCTACAAGTGAGCTGATTTGGCCAGTGACATTAATATCAATTGAATCAATGTCAATACCCGGGCTGTCTCTGGAATACAGATTGTGTGATGCTGCCCTCCAGCCACGCTGAGCAGAGCAGAAGCTGAGCCACAGCTCCTGCCCAGGACACTGAGAGGCACTGGGTGAACTGAGCTCGTGGCTGTTTCAGAACAAGCAGGGCAGTTAAGGGGCTCAGTGTGTGCTCACAAACTCAGAGTCTTTAAAGGACAAATCCCCAAATTCTCAAAAACGGGTTCTTTACGTGTTTGCAATCATTTTAAGTGGGTTACAACTAAGGCACACTCAATTCAACACAACCTTTAAGAAGGAAGATAGTGTATATATAGGTTAAGAAAAACATTTTTCTTGGCTTAATAGAGGGCATTAACCCTGAGCACAATATTAAAGGACAGAGCAAGCTTAGACTTCAAACACATGAGGGGATCCAGGTTGCTGAGGAAGCAGGCACTGGGCAGGAGGATGCTGAACCTGAGGAATCTCACCCCAATATGTGTAACAGGAACACACTGCATGATCTGAAAAGAGCATTTCCAGGATGAGAATTTGCCCTGAATACAGAATGAGAATTGACAGCCCTGAAAATAAACCAGCTGCATTGTTTGGGGGATGCAATGGATGATACTAAAATAACGATACTAAAATGAACCTGTGAAAAGGGAATAGAAGCTATAAGCAAGAAAACATTTTTTCACAACAAACCATGCAATTATGTAGTTTCAGACCAAAGAGAAAATTCTTGAGGAGGGTTCAAGAAGGCACACAACAAAATTATTAGGATATAGAAAATGGAAGAAGAAAAATGTGCTGAGCATTAAGAGGGCCATGGTTCATATAGAGCTGCACTGGAAAACAGAGAAGAAAAAAAAAGAAAATAAAAAAAACTACATTTTGGGTATGTACTGACAGCAGGGAGGAACAGATCCAGGCAGGAAAATATTTATGGGGGTAAGGAAGAGACATTTTTAAAGGAGAAATAAGCTGCACAAAATCTGTAGTTACATTTAAATATTAGGCTAGCAGTCAGTGCCACAACTGTAGTTTGCATATATGTATAAATCAAATAAATTGCCCTTGCATTGCACAGAAACAGTCTAAATGTTATTTATGGTCTTTCAACTCATTTAAAGAATCAGTGGTACCATTCCACATCCTCCCAGTATTAATCTTCTTGCAGGCAGTACTTGGATGACATCTTGCTGAAAATCCCATGAGAAACTAGATTGGGGTAAGTAGCAGCCAGACCCTGTGGCTCACACCTCTTCAAGAGTTAATCTCACTTCTGTGGCCTGGTAAGGTTCATTATATGATTAAAACAGTGTTTCATTACATGCCACTCCAATCTTCTCCAACTCACTGTGCAGTGCAAAGAGGAAAAAAAAGGGACAGAGGGACAGAAAGAGAGAGTTAGGCAGTGCCATCACCCACAGGGAGCTGCTGAGAGCTCTCTCCTGCCTGCCCCTCTCTCCTGGATAAGAAAGCAGGAATGGAAGGTGAGTCAGCAACCAGCAACCAACATGCCCTTGGCACAGCGGGGTGGCCACCCAGCAGCCCTATAAAGTTCTCCTGACAAATTTTGGGCTAAGGAACATGCTGGAAAGAGTCAAGGACAGATGGGCAGATGGAGGAAATGGAGCTCTGCTTATTGGGCTGAGTGTGAAAGTGCTGCAAATTTTAAAAAAACTTCCATGTCTGTATAAAAGCTGAGCCATTCCTTGTGATCTCTGTAAGTGCTCATTTTGTCATGACACGTCCCCATGTCTTTTGTTTGAGCACCATCTGCTATGGACCTATTTCTTCACCACCAAAGACATCCTCCCTGGTGTTTGGTGCAGCAAGGACATCCACAGCTGTTGGTGCTGCCCTTGGAATTCAAGCCAGGGAAGAGTGCAGCCTGGGCTCATACTCACCTGGAGCTTCTGCCACAGCTGCCCTATGCAAGGATGCAATGGAGGAGCAGAGGGTGATCAACAGGGCATGTTCCCATCCTGCTGCTCTCCACAGGCTCCCCCCTAAGACCAGTGCAGAAAGAGATGATTCTCCAGAAGGTGGCTGGGATGCTCATTGGACTCTCTTCATTCGCTGGAGGTGGAGTAGAGGGCAACAGCACTGTGAGCCTGGGTGCTGGAGTCAGTCAGTGGCTGAGATAAAAGAATGTTCAGGGGCAGAGGTACCCACGGCTGTGTGGGCTGGGAGTCAAAGATTGTTCTGAAGAGTGTTACTCACAAGTGATAAAATGCTAATTAATAAGGTGTTTCCAAAACAGAACACCCCACAAAACACAACCAGAAGATTCTCCTTTTGTTTGCACAGAATGTTTACAACAAAATGATGACATTCTCATTACAGCCTACTGTCTCTTGTGCAATTTGAACATTGAGGCTGGTTCAATGTGATCTCACAAATCTCCCTTATCCTGAGGTCTGTAAGCATTTTATCTCAAGTTCACCAATTTTTGCTGGTCTCTTCACCATGAATATAAAAAATTTACAAAAAAATTACTTAAAATAAAGAAGTGATTTTCACCAAACATGAGTCTTCCAGTATTTAAGGTCTAAAGCATGAAGCATGAATAATTAATTATTACTCTCACTAGATCTTTTCCACACACTGAATGTCCCATAGCAAAGTCCCCAACAACTGAGAAACGTAGCTGAATAAATCAGAAAATTATTCTGCCCTACCATTTTCAAGCAGTGTGGTTTTTATTCATTCAGAAAGTAAACAAGGTCAGAGGAGTTCATCATAGCTGTCAACCAGCCCTGCAGTATAATCTTTTTTATAGGCCAGATCCTCAACTGATAGTAAAACCACATAGTCCTTCTGTTCACAGACAAACATCTGGTATTCTGTGTGTAAAATATTATCCAGTTGTCAGATACACTGTTACATTAGATGAAAAATAAAAAAGACAATCTCTTATAACTGTTCTTTGATGTGAGAAAAGTTTAAACTGGTTAAAGTTCCTGAACACTAAGCGTTGGTACCGGTAACATTAACTGGCTTTTCAAAACAAATTTTTTCAACCAGTTCCTAATACATAAATAGTGATTCCTTTTAAGATGTCCACAGATTAGGGAGGAATCAAGAGCAAACTACTGAGTGTTTTTAAGCCAATGGAAAAAATCTGCTGGCTTTGCCTGAGCCAGATTCTCATCTTTGTCTTAATATGTACAGCCTTCTGTACATTCTTTGAATTGCAGACTAATTCCAATAAAATACTTAATTTTATGCTTAACTTCAGTCCCACTACAGCTGATAGGACTATGTAATTGTTTTAAATTAAACAGGTCCTTAATTATATTGCTGGATGAAGATCTCTTTAAAAAACAAGTGCCATGTAATTGCTACTTGGAAAAACCTAGGAATAACTGGATTTGATGATGACTTCCCCAAATGCTTACTAAGAATTAGCAAAAAAAAAAAATTGTTTATATTTTTACCTGAAGAGTTAGGTAATCAGCTAAAATCTGAAGAGGATGGTATAAATCAGACAATCCATTGATTATTGGGATCGTGGCTTCTTTTGCCATTAGGTCCAGATCATTATGGTTATAAACTCGAGCCAAGATTGCATTTGTCATGCTGGACAGCACCCTAGAGATGGCAGAAAATACTCAAGTCAAACATAATAAATAAACCCCTATTGCACTCTTCACCATGCAACACATAAATATTAATGAGAAATGGTAATGAATCAATATTTTTCAGCTATCTGAATAATTTATCATGCCTGCAGAACAGACTCAAATATAGTCATTTAACAAGCTGCTAATAAATAAGAAGTTTCACTTCCTAACACTACTATAGCAAGCAAATGAAAACTGCTGCTCTATTTTATATCCTTTTCTCTTTAGCATTTCATTGTAGATGGAACATTGATACATGTTAAGCTCTCTGAACTAAGATAAGAGATTGTGCGATACTGTAACAGTTAAAGAATTTTATAACCTCAGAAGAGATAAGGTATATGACTTTTTTCAATCTTTTAGCAAAGAACAAATGCAGCATTACTGAATATTATAGACTCTGTATGGTAGCCTGACCTTGTGAGGGTCAGCAATACAGATCTGTCTTAGATTACCACAATTGTTGCTGATCTTAAAAAACACAGAAATAGAAGAGGCTGGGATTGTTGGTCTGCTTTCTCCTACCTACACACCTGTGTATTGACTCACAGGGTATCAGCATTCAAGTAATGCCCAAATTTCAAACTCAGACAAGGGAAGGGGTTGCAGAAGCCCCTGTACCACTCTGGCATTAACTTCATTTGCTGAAGTGTGAAAGACACAGGGATTAGCATAGTATACTCCGAATTTTTTAGATAAATTAAATATGGATTAGAGCTCTTAATTTCTCTGCATTTCTGTGTTTTAATCAGGCCCTGAAGCCTGACTTTGAAGTAGCATTTTGTGTGTTTTCATGTTATCTGAAATAGGACCTTAAAACAAAACAAGGGAGGACTGAATTAGAAAAATGTGGAAAAAATCCTTGCAGTATCTGACTTCCTGATTAGCCATGACAAATTCTTGCATCTCCTCTTGTGGAAATGAGGCTGTTGATACCATCATCAGCAAGGTCTCCTGATGAAGTCAGTTATAAGTATTTTCTACTGACACCAGACATTCCTCACACAAGCAAAGCTCTTATAAAACCTTACAAGATTGCCTGTAGAGCTCTCTCTGAAGAAAAGACTGTCAATAGAAGCTACAAATGAAAAGGAGGAACTGAACAAGGTATTTACTGATTACAAAGTACTGCAACAGTTACTGTTGGTGCCATTATTTCTTCTTAGCTCACCTGTTCCTTTCTGGGGGAAACCTGTTTTGTTCTGAGCTGGTTGTCAGGGCTGTGATGCATGGTTCCTTTTGTTAGCCCTCTCACAGGTGCACTCCCTAAACAAGACACAGCCAGTCCCCACCAGTCAAGAGAAAGGGGCAATCCCATTGGGAAATTGCTCATTTTCCTTGTAGCTTTTTTTTTCTTTTAGGATGTCAGCTCAGCTGATTTCTATTTGACACAGCTGATCAAGAAATTAAAGATGGTTCCTTCATAGGATATGCCATTAGGGAAAATTCAGTCATAATCACCAACTAGTGAAAACTGCTGGATTTTCATCTTTAGTCTGTTGGAAGTAGATATCAGATTTATTAGACACCTCCAAGCAGGACATCAGACAGCCCTTCTGCCAGCGTTTCTAGATGTCATGTTTTACAGTAGGAAAATCAGCTGTAAACTGGCTTTATTCTTTGTGAAACCAAAATAAAACTGAACTTGGGGGGAAAAACCACAAATAACCCTCACCTGGAGGTCTATGATTACAGGGGAATTATTAAGTCTCCAGTAATTTAATCAGTTTAAAGGAAACTGTGTAAGGCTGGAATTGCATAGGAAAAAAAAAAGTCCTGAATATATAGGAGTCTTATCAAAGGTGAAGTTTTGGAAGCTGAGGGCTGTAAGCACAAGTTCATCAGGTGACTACATTTAATGTTGTTATTTATCAACAGCTATGTCTTTCTCTCTTTTCATTCCTTTTCAAAACCTTTTCAAACCTTTTCAAAATCCCAGTGCCCGGAAATATGTTATATTGGAACACTGAGTACATTGAAATGTTGCATATCTCTCTTTTCAAAGTAATTTTTAGTTCTCTGAATTTTTTTTCCTCAACTGTATCCTCTGAGGAACCAAAATGAAACACAGAGTGTGCCTTTTTGGTATGGCAGACTTTTGAATTTGAAAATGGGACATTTGCATATGTTTTGTATAGAATACTGCTATGCAAGGTAGTTTTGCTTTTGTTTTGACAGTTTATATCCATTCAAAAGCTTTAAACTTCTCACAAAACTACTTGACTTTCACTCATAGTCTCACAGGGACAGACAATGGATGTGTTCTCAGCAAAATAAACCTGTTCCCCATAAATGCAGAGATTAATGCCCTAATAATTCTAGTGGTTAAATCACCCTATGAGCTCTTCAGGGCTGCCACTGAACCTGATGGCCACTGAGCTTTAGTGATGCCCAGTGGAACTGCTCTGCAGTGGGAAATCCAGACACAGTACTTAGATTTCATTTCAGGTGATAGATCAGATGTTAAACAGCACTGAAAGGCTCAGAGCTCCTTAATGGGCGGTAACTTTTTGCCACAATGTCAGCATAAATGTAAATGTCTTGTGAAACAGGGAGAAACTGATTTATGAGCAGCTAATAAGTCACTAAAAATATGTTCACAGCAGCAATGCTTTCAACCCTTACCTGCAGCAGTTCTAATAAAACCTGTGACTTTTATGGATCTGTGCCCCTTTTGCTTTAAGTCTCAATCTCAAGCACTTCAAAGCCTTCAGAGCCCCAGACACATGCCTGTAAATATTTGAAATACCCTCTGGGTCTACTACAGGCATTCTTTTTCTGTTCCTACATTATCTGAATGAGGTTGGGATGTCATCTTTCATTCACAAGAAGCACCAAGGAATTAACACTCCAGTGGTTCTTTTGGGTAAACTACTCAGCCTTGATTATGGAGTCAGTAGTATTTCTGCTAATGACAGCAGGAGTGGAGCAGGGCACTGGGACTGTAAGGATTTGGGAAAAGCCCCTGTCCCCTGTAGCAGGTGAGAGCTGTGACTGAGCAGAGGAGCAAAATCCCCAGGTAAGAGTCATAAACAGGGACTTGTCCTGGAAGAGCAAGCAGTGACAGAGAAAAGGGGGCTGAAGGTTTGCTTGGGAAGTGGATATTGTAGGAACTTCATCCACAGAATGGGGATGCCTTCAGAATGGCTGGAAGGTTTATTTGCTTTTATTTATTGCCTTGTTTCTTCTAGTTTATTGTCTGCCTTTTTCCTTTTTTGCTTGTGCAAAAAAAGGCCATTCAGGACACCGTAAACAAAATATTTAATGTCCCTTTAGTGCACATTTGGGAAGAAGAAGAAATGAAAACTAGCCTATATTAAGCATATCTGGTTTTGTGTCAGATTTGCTGGAGGGTGGAATCTGACTGGCAGAGAGGCTGCAGGTGACAGTCCTGCATAGCTTGTGGGACAATGCTTGCAGAGGTTATCACAGAAAAATGCTTTGGAAGGGCCCTGACTTCTTCCTTGCCCTTCCTGAAGGTTTGGCTGCTGGGGTTTACAGCCAGCTTTGCAGTAGTGCAGATGAGGGCTGCAAGGTGATCAGAGAGGGAGCACCTTGCCTACAAGGAAAGGCTGAGAGAACTGGCATTATTCAGCCTGGAAAAGAGAAGGCTCCAGAATGACCTAACTGCAGCCTTCCATTACCTGAACAGAGCCCACAAAAAAGATGGAGAGGGACTATTTAGGGGCTTCAAACTGATAGAGAGTAGGTTTAGAGGATATTAGGAAAAAATTCTTGACTGTGAGGATGGTGAGGGCCTGGCACAGGTTGCCCAGAGAAGCTGTGGATGCCCCATCCCTGGCAGTGTTCAAGGCCAGGATGGATGGGACTCTGAATAACCTGGTCTAGTGAAAAGTGTCCTTGTCCATGACAGGGGGGTTGGAACAAGATGATATTTAGCATCTCTTCCAACCCAAAATATTCTATGATTCTCTTGTTGCAGCTCACTTTGATTCTAGCAGATTTATGTATCTAGCAGAGAGTGAGAGTAAAGTACTTCCAGGCCTCAAGGGACTGAGATTTTTACTTTCTACTATCAACACCATATGTCTTCCATTTCAGTAGTAAAAAAACAAGGAAGGAAAATTTAAAATGTTCAAATGTTTGATCTTTTTTTAAATTTTTGTTGGATTTCATCACAGAGAACAGCAACACAGTTCTCAAACAGTAGTATTCAGCAAGAGAACTGTGGTATTCAGCAAAGGCAATGGAACTCATCTGCCTGATTTGCACATTTTGAATTGAGCCTGATGACCTTGACACTGCATATCTTTCACCAGAACAAAAAGGACCACTCAGACACTGCTAACCTCCCAACAGCTGGGCCTGACTGAATCCACCTCAGGCTGCAAAAGGGCTGCCTAGAGAGCAGGATAATGCTAAGGCTGCATGAAGCTTTAATAGCTGGAGCACCATGGAAAACAGCAGGAGCACCTGCAACACATGACCTCATGTTCTGCCAGCTTTCTGCAACATCAGAGGCTGTAGAAAACCTCTGAGCTCAGCTCCTCCCTGCCACAGCAATGGAGAAGGGCTGCTCCCCACCCCTGCATGTGAGACTGGGTGTGACTGGCATCTTCCAGGGATGCCAGTGAGGGAAGGGAGCCACAGCCCAGCTTCATCAGCAGTCCTGGCAGTGGGTACAGCTGGGAAGGAGGGTGCAGGAAATCTGAAACTGGCTACAAACTGTTGGTCCAGTTTTATGCTGCTGAAATGGGGGATCAGAAAGGCCCTCAGTGCCACCCTGTCACTGCAGGGATGCTACTTCAGCAGGCTAAGGCCCACCAGCAGCTGGCCTAACTAACATAAATTGTGTCTTTGTTTTTTGATTTTGCTCCAAGGGCAGCAGAACCAGAAGGTTTGAGTCTTGTTAGAATATATGTGCTGTCATCAGTGGAATTACATGATTACTGAGGTCCATAAAATTGCTCCATTTGTAAATGTAGCTCTAATTAACCCTGTATGCCAAAATAATTCTCAGTGTGGTGTCATCGTGATATTTTCTGAAAAATCCCTTTGCCAGGATTTCTTCTCCTGGGAAGCTGAGAAGCCTCAGAGAAAAATGTCAATAATAATTATCTGATTCACTTCTCCTGTGTGGCTGCTTTGGAATGTGGTCTGGACATTGTTTACCAACAGGTGCATGGTTGATTGGTTTCATGTGAATTGTTTTTACTTAATGACCAATCACCATCAGCTGTGTCAGACTCTGAGGAGTCAGTGACAAGTTTTTCATTATCATTCTTAGGCCTTCTGTCTGTATCCTTTCTATTCTTCAGTATAGTTTTAGTATAATATGATATGATATGATATGATATAATATAATATAATATAATATAATATAATATAATATAATATAATATAATATAATATAATATAATATAATATAATATAATATAATATAATATAATATAATATAATATAATATAATATATATCAGCCTTCTGAGAACATGGAGTCAGATTCTCATCTCTTCACCTCATCCTGGGGACCTCACAAACACCACAGTGTGGGAAGTGTAGGATAGCTTGAGAGGATGGAATAAAGGTTTACTGAGCTACAGATGCTCTGAGCTGATCTGTAAATATTTAAGAAATTTGGACTAGTTTCTGACATTTTCCAGAAAGAAAATATCAGCTTCCAAAATTCTGTAAGACAGGTGTCAGCCCAATAAACAACAAAATGCAGTGATCAATCAAGTGACATTTTACCAACCTTGTTGTATCTGTGAGACTCTCATTAGTGCCCAGATGTATATCTTGTGTTGTAAGAAAGGAAGCATGTCCTCCAAGGAGAGCAAATCCTACAGTGAGAAAAAAATTTAAAAAAAAAGACAAACTAAACATCAGCACCTCATATTTACAGCCAAGATTCAAAATCTTCTTGATATAAAATACATTTACAAAAATAGAACTCATCAGAGCATCAAAATGTTAAAATGAGTAGCATTTGACACACAAAATGTCAAATAAATGTGCTTTGGAATAAACCCACTCAAATGTATTTGTTGCTGAAATCCTTGGCCATGAGTTGCTATCTGTGATCACAGGAACAGTGATTCAAGCTCCAGGGCTACACATTGCCACAGGCATCATCACTGTTGCTCCCTGTTAAGAGCCAGGTAATCCATTCATCATGCTGCTTTTCTGCTTCATGGGACTTTGCATCCTAGCAGGACAATCTGAGTCACCTGGTGCACTTCCACATCCTTGCAAGGATCAACGTTGTCTTTCATGTAAGGTCAGACAGAAAACCCTCCTCACACACTGTAACAAACCCGAATTTGGTCTCAAATGACCAAGTGCCCTAAAAATGATAATGTGAGAGAGAGAAGAGGAAAGGTCTCAGGCCCCGCCAGCATCCCTCTACCTTGCAATAATTAGGAATTTGCACAGAGGTCCAAAGAACTGGATGGATTAGGTATGAAGAGTAAAATCCACTCCTGAGCAGGAAACCATGGAAAGATTTGAGCATCATTTAAGAGTAGAAAACACTTTGGGGAACTTCAGAGGTGTCTGAACAGTGTTTTGGATGAAGACAAATTACATATTAAGGGCAACTCTCAGGTTCTATACTGCTTTATTTTAATTGCACCACCAGCAGAAAGTTATCACAAGCAACCATTGGACACAGACAGGGAAGAAAATATCTTCTTTTCACCAACATCTGAGTCTCTTTGTCTTTGCCTGGTTTAAATCTGCAGCCTCTTTCCACTGAATCTCAGTGTAAAGTCCCTCATGGCCACACATTGTGAGGATGGGGCCTGATGGGGCTGTTTTATGAACTGTCACAGATGTTTTAGCATAATCCTAGCATGGGGAGCAGGATCCCACAGCTGGGGATGTACAAAGTGTAGGATTTGAACTGGGCTGTATGTAGCCCTGTAAGGCATTTTCTGTGTGATAAGAAGAACTCCCTTCCTGTACAGAGATTTTCTGCAGGCAGATCCTGCCCTGTCACTGGCATTTCTGATGAAGGAAATTTCCAGAGAATATTAGCATAGACAAACCAGCCTTGTTGAGACAGCACTGTGGGGGCGTGAGTCTTTTATTTTGACAAAAATCTAGAAAAAAGCTCATTTTTTATATTTATATTTACAGGAAGAGAAAGGATACATACAGCACAGAAGAGTAGAGACCTCCCACTTTGTTTACCGAATTGTGATGTCGTGGAGATGCTGATGAATTTCGTGCTGTTAGGAAAAAAATTTAAAAGAGAGAGAAAAAGAGTGGAAAAGGAAGAAAAAGGTCAAAAGAAGAAGAAAAGAAGAAAAGGTCAAAAGCTGCTCAAGCTGGCTGTATCCATTAGATGGCACTGCTGACAGATTCAGAACTGCAGTTTCAGCACTGAGGTTGTAGAGGTCTGCCATGGATTAAAAACTTCGTCCCACAGCCACTCTTTAAAAGAGGATTAATCCAGGACTGAACACTGAAACCTTTCACAGATAAAACCAACAGGTACAGGCATCAGGTCTGGGCCCCACAGCAGGGCTCCTTACACAGAGCAACCCTTATTAACTCCCATCTCCTGCCAGCAGCAGGAACAAGGGGAGGTCTTCTGCTTTGCATCAGTTCAGACAGCCTCTGCAGTTTAAAATACAATAGAAAAAAAACAATACCAGCAAATCGTTGTCTTTGCACTGCCTCAATTTCCTTAAATGTCAGATTAAAAGTAGTGATGCTCCAGGTCCCACCTGAAGGGCAAATTTCTGCTCCCCTAACCAGTGTACACTCATTTTATTGAATGGGCCCTCTTAAATTGCTTGTTGTTTTCATTAAGGATTTCTCCAAATCTCAACAATATTGCAAGTCAGAGCAAACTTTTAAGAATGAAGCACCATTTATTCTACTATTACTTTTTTCACCTCCCCTCTGCAGCTCAGACACAAACACTGTATTTAAAGGACAGTGTATGCAAACTACACATTACAGCCTGTTTACTCAGTGCAAATTTTTAAGTGAGGACCTCAAGGATGAACTGTCATTGGCAGTAACTTTTCCTTCCCAAATTCTTGTGGATTTTTTTGGAGTCATATACAATTATGCCAGTTATTTATTCCTGCAAGTTCCACAAAATACAGCAGCTCTGCATTTTAGGATTCTAAATGCATTCACTTTGGTAGATGATTTGCAGTCCATGCATGCTCCAATGGACATGTTCTGTTTTCTAGAAATGATGCCCAGGTAAAAAAACTGGAATCTGAACATTCATTCAGAATTGCCAGACGTCAGGCAGCCCAGTCAGAGTTGCCACCTGGAGTCTGTGTACATAGCAGAGCCCTGATGTGTTGGGCTTTCTGCTCATGAACTGGCCATCTGTGCAGGGCCTGGGAACATATTTCCATACAAAACTTTCCATCTGGAAATACAGGAGCTCTGTGCTCTAACTTTGTATATGGTTGCAGAGACAGAATCTTTTTCAGATTCTTTCATCCAGACTGCCAGTAGAAAGTGAAAAAGAAATGATGACTTTTGAAGGTATGCAGGCACCAATTCAACAAATAAACATTGGAGTGCTGTGTTAAACTGGGAGATCTAATCCTTTGTTGTCACAACCTGGTCATATCCAAGGCCACATGCTAAATATTTATATGAATTGTGATATCTTCAATAAACTACTACATGTTCATACTGCAAATCCAGAATAGATTATTACCTCATGTCCACACTTCTCACTTCTGTTAGTTATCAAAACACACAGTTTCATGCCTCAGGCTGTGGCACATTATTGACCCCACTTATGCAGACTCTTTCAGACAGGACATGAGTGAATTCTTCATCCCAGGCTATCCCTGCTGCATGGGGCAAGAGGGACAAAATGAATCCTGTAGTTCACAGGTTGGCTACACAGGTCTGGGGCTGTCACCAGGAGACACACACAGTCATCTTCTCAGACTCAAAGGAAGGATCTTCTTCAGAATTTCAAGACATATGGATTTGCATTTATTAATTTCCTCATTGCCTGCCTGGACTTACAAAATAGAAAGTATTTTTCCACTTAGACTGATAACAAAGAACTCTCCTAGGCAGAAATTGCAGAACATTCTTAAAGCAGAAGCTAAAAACTGATAAGCAGTTTTAAAAAGTTATTTTTAAGCTACTCTTTTAAGTGAAGAGTAAACTAAGAGTGCATTTGGGCCCTCTGTAATGAGGCCAAGCTAAATAATACTTAGCCACTTCAACAGAAAACAGACCCTGTGCCATGTAATACCATCCCCACTACTTTAGCTCATATGCTACAATGCAATTATTTCTGTGACTCTGTGTAGCAGTCTTCAGACATGGCCATGTGTAGGAGGAGTGAATTGGGAGTAATTCCACTAAAGCCAGTGGCACTGAACCCCCCTAAAGCTGTTAAGATCTTTTATATTCCAGTGCACAACAAGAGAAGGTAGGCTGAGCTTTCCTACCTGCACTGCTTCCTCTCCATTCCCTGTGAAATATTGTCTGCATTCAGTGTCTGTGGAAAGCTTGGATTTATTTATGACTTATTCACTAAAACATAACTGCAGCTGTATATTTTAAGAGCAACAGTGACAATCAGATTATTTTACACCAAAGCTATAACAAAAACAGGGCATTCAACTTGTGCCATGCCTGAGGATGTTTATTTTACAAGTAATATATGACCATGTGAATTGTTCTGTTTTCAAAAAGTACACAAAATTTTATGCAGAATGGGTATGGGATTCTGACTCTGAAGAGCTGACATTTTCCAGTGTAATAGCAGATATGTCACATTTTCCAATAAAATAGCCAGTGATAGAAATAAATCTCCTAGGCTTACAGAACTGGATTTACTTTGCCACTACTCTATGGAAGTTACTTCTAGTTCTGCATTAAACTTACAACATCACTACTTATCTTTTAGAAATGGTAAAATTATATAGGTTTCAGAAATATACATTAGGACAAGATTAAAGAGGCAATGAATTATACCCCAAGGAGAAGTATATTATTCAGTACAGTTGCAATGTCATTAGAATAAAACAGTTCAGAGAAACAGGATGCTGGAAAACCTTAAATATCAACTGATCTATTACAGTGCATCATAAATTAATGTTTTGATAATCTTCAATTATCTGGACAACTGGGAGAAAGAAATGCAAAAAGGTCACCTCTAAGTTAAAGGGCAAGGTGAACCCAGAGAATACAGGCTAAGCTGCCTCACCTCAGTCTCTGGGAAAGTGATGAAGCAGCTAACTCTGGAAACCATTTCTAGGCACATTAAGGACAAGAAAGTAGTCAGGAATAGTCAGCATGACTTCACCAAGAGGAAGTCATGCTTGAGCAGCTTGATCAACTTCTGTGATTCTATGACTGGCCTGGTAGATGAGGGGAGGGTTTTGTCTGCCTGGACTTCATTGTGTCCATTGACAGCGTCTCCCATGAGATCCTCCTAGCCAAGCTGGGGATGCCTGGCTGGATGAGCAGAGCATGGGATGGGTTCAGAGCTGTCCAGATGGCTAGGCCTGAGAGTGGTGGCCACTAGCACAAAGTCCAGTTGGGAGCCAGTGACCAGCAGTACCCTCAGGGTCCATTTGTGTCCAGTCCTGTTTAACACTTGTGTTAAGGGTCTCGATGACCAAGTGTGGTTTCAGCAATTCTGCTGTTGACACAAAACTGGGAGGAGTGGCTGATACATCATAGGGTCATGCTGCTGTCCAGAGGGATCTTGACAGGCTGGAAAAATGGTCTGACAGGAGCCCCATGAAGTTCAGCAAGGAGAGATGCAAAGTCCTACACCTGAGGAAGAACAGCCCCTGCACCAGGACGTGATGGGGGCCTCCCATCTGGGGAGCAGCTTGGCAGAAAATGACTTGGGGGTCCTGGTGGACAGAAAATTGAACATGATCCAGCAGTGTGTGGACCTTTCCAGCAAGGATGGTGAATGGTGTCCTGGACTGCACCAGACAAATACTGCCAGGAGGTGGAGGGAGGTAATCTTTCCTCTTAATACAGCACTGGTGACCTCAAGAGTCTGGATTTGGGGGTCCTCAGGATGAGAAACATGGACATATGGGATACAGTTGGGATGTCCATGCTAACAAAGGGTCACAAAGATGGCTGAGGGACTGAAGCATATTTCATATGAGAAGTGTTCCAGATTGCAATGCAAGGTGTTTTCTATTACCATCTGTATGGCAGTTGTCTTTTGTCAAGTGGGCAGTTTGCCTTATCTCTCTGAGTGATCACACTCACACCTCCCTTGGGAGGGGATATCTGCTGATAACAGCTATTGAATGTCACTGCATGGCTGATAAAAACTATAGCATCCCATTGGGAGATGTGAGCCCAGAGGGAGGAGCCAAGCATTGCTACCCAGATATAATCCAGAGGTTCTGGAATAACTGCATGGGCTCTCCACTGGATTTCCCACAAGAATAGCAGCTGCCTCTTCTTCCATTGGATCTTTGGAGGAGGACTACACCCTTTTCTACAGGATCCCTGCTCCAGCAGAACAGAACAACCCTTGACACTCCAGGAGGACTGCTACCAGCACCCTGACCAACAGGGTGTCGGGCTGTGTTCTGACTCTGTCAGTGTTGTTCTAGTGCACTGCATTGTTTTATTTTATCCTTTTATTTTCTTCCCTATTAAAGAACTGTTATCTCCTGCTCCCATATTTTTTGCCTGAGAGCCCCTTAATTTAAAATTTATAGCAGTTTAGAGGAGTGGGGAGGGTTTACATTCTCCATTTCGGGGGAGGCTCCTGCTTTCTTTGCAGACTCCTGTCTTTCCAAACTGAGACAAGAAGAAAAGCTGAGAGAGCTGGGACAGCACAGCCTAGAGAACAGAAGGTTCAGGGGGAATATTGCTAATGTATATAAACACCTGAAGGAGGAGGCAAAGAAGTCAGAGCCAGGTGTTTTTCAATAGTGCAATGGGCACAAACTGGGAAGATCCCTCTGAATATCAAATTCTATTTACCGAAAAGCTGATTGAGCAGTGGCATAAGTTGCCATAGAAGATTGTGGCATCTTCATCCTTGGAGATACTCAAAAGGCTTCTGGACATGGTCCTGGACAACTGGCTCTAGAAGACCCTCCTTGAGCAGGGGATTAGACCAGATGACCTTCAGAGATTACTCCCAACTTCAACCATTCTGTTTATTTCTTTTTCAATAATGTCATTCTTTATAGGCATAGGGACAGTAGGAATTCTGAAAACACTTCATAGTGTTAGCATGTCCCAACAAACTCCTAGACACTGCACAGGGAAGATTTTGTAATCAGTGCTTTCCAAGTCTCTGCTCTGTAATGAAATGCATTGATTTAGCTGTTCCTGGGAGGTTTGTTTAGATTAATCTCATCCCCAGGACCATGCCCTACTAGTGACCTCTCTCAAGTTATTGAAGGGGCAACTCTTGGGAAGAGCTATTTGAGATGACTCAGGAACTTTATAAATAAACACTTCAATCCACTGCAATTGTCCACTTTCACTAGACATTAGAAAATTGGTATTAAATTATCTTGTTTAGCTAAAAGGAACACATGTGGCTCCACATTTGTTTTGAGTTCGAAATTCCAAGGAGGGAATCATTTATTTTAAAAAAGCAGCTGAAATGTATAGAGTTTTTGTGGAAAGAAAAAACTTGAGTCTGCCTTTGAAGCAAAGTCTTAGGCTTAACAGACTTAAGACCAATTAACTGAAGGTGTGAAGTTAATGCACAGAAGCTAAACTGCATGAAACTCTCTTGTGGAAGCTCTCACTCAGAAATAAATTTCACTGGAGCTTAATTCCCCCTTGGAGGAATTTATGTGCATTAACTCCTATCCTTAAGTTAATTCATTTGAACTTTCCTGAGCCTCCCCCTTCCATAAGCCTTCAAAAGCCAAGGACTAAGCAGTGTTTCCCTCAGAATACAGAAGAATGAAGGATAAACAGATCCAGAGAATTCATTACCTGGCCATACACCAGGATGGCAGGAAACAAGAAGCTGGACTAAAAACTCAGGAATTAAAAGGTGGGTGGTCTTCACAGGGAGGGAATGCACATTAATAATTCCTCATTATCAGGAGAAAACAGAAAGCAACAACATGTCTGCTTAAAGAGCAGGATCAGCAGGCAAATGGCTGTGCCAGACAATACAAAGGCGAATTCAGAAATGCTTGGAATTAATGTATCTGCTTCTTCCTTCGATTATTTTTACCTTCTCTCTTACAACTTGTAAAGAAATGTGAATACTCAACAGGTTTCCTGTTCCTTCACTAGGGAGAAGTGAGGGATGCTGGGTCAACTTAAATGAGAGAAGAGCAAGTTCTTCCTTGCTGCATCACCAGTTCAGAGTTATTTCCTGCTATGAATAATTGATTAATGAGAGATTTATTTCAGCAGTGTCATTGAATTCAGAACAACTACCACGTAAATAAAGATACCACAGGTACATGTTTCAGTGTTTCAGGACTGTAACCTAAAAGAAAAATGTTCCAGTGCCTGATATGATTAGGCTAATATCCTTGAGTCTCCATCAAGTTATCTTCCCCTGTAGGTAATCATGTTAATTTTTCCCCTGAATTTATATCAAGGCATTACTGTATTCCCAGCCTAAGCACATATTTTGAAATGTAACAATGGTAATGCATATTACATTAGAAAAATATTTATTAGAGCTTGCAAAAAATTAAATTTGTGATGCTTACTGAAGTAGATGTTAGGAAATGTACATCTTGCCAGTACAGCTGGGAGCTTACACTAGAAATGCTTATTTCTGCCTGTTACTTTATTTCTGGTCTACCATGTTTGGAAGATTTTGACAAAATTTCAGCGACCAAAGCCATGTGCTTGTGAAATTAATATGTAAGGTGAAACACAAACAGCCACCATTCTTTTCTTATTTTTGCTTTCAAAGTTTAGGTTTCTCCTGAGTAGAAATTGCTAAATGCAAAATTATGCAGTGTTTTTCAGTACATATTCAATGTATACAGTTTCATATAAAGTCTCACTGTGCCATTGCTCAGACCTACCTGTTTCTGCAGACAATCTTGTTCTTGTGCTTCTCTTCTCAAAAATCATGGCCAAAGATTTGCCTTGCATCAAAGGCAAATACTGAAACATGAAAAATGAAGTTATTTCAATTTTATAATCATAATCTTTAAACTATGAAATACTTCTTGCCTTTTTTAAGTCACCATTAGAAAAGTTGCAAAAGTGGGGTTTTTTATCTGTGGTTCTGTTCTCCTTCCCTTCAATAAATTTACTAGCAGTGGAACAGTTAAAGGCAAAGAAGTAATTCTAGGCCCCAAAGCAACTGCATTTTGACACTCAATTTGAGCCAGCATTTAGGAGAACTCAGATACTAATTTAATCCCATGCAGGGAAGTGTCTTTGTTTCCTACGTTGAGTGCTGCATGTACACCATGTGTGGATGGATGGGGTTAGCTGACAACAGGGAGCTAGCTGCACAAACCTGTTTAACCTTTCCACTCACAAAGTCCTCTGAAGTGTTTAAAGAATATCTCTGGATACTTTGCAGGAAGTTTTTTGATTTGCAGCACATGATTTACAGTATTTAAGAGCTCAGGAGATTTTGATTAGGACATGACAGCTGAAAGGCTTTTTCACAACACCCCTCAGAACAGTATTTATTTCAACATCTGAGGGACCTAAATGACAGTTAAATCATTTTACCTCTCCTTTATGCTTTATCCTTTGTTTCAAATCTGATGCCATCCACAGCAAATACTTCAGTTCATCAGCTGTGTAGTTCTGTAGAGTAAGGAGGTCCCGACCTTTCAGATCAACATTCATTTGAGCTGGTGTCCCATACCTGTGTCAAAAGAGCAAAAAATGTGTATTTTTTTGCCATTCAATGCTAAATTATATATGTGCTAAAGCCAGTGAGCAAGCACCTGAAATCTCTCCCACTCCCCTCACATGACCCAGCTGGATCATCCGGATAGACTTTGTTAATTAGTTTAAATAATTCCTGTCAGACAGGCACCACATGCCACTATGCACTACATCCATGGCCACTGTAACAATGTTTCAAATTGTGTTATAAAATATACTTTAGATGTAATTTCTTCTGTCTTCTGAGATGCATATGGCAACTGGATGCTGCCTGTCAAATAAAGCCATTTAGAACCTAGAAAAATGACTTATGTGTAGACCCCAAAGCTGCCCTTTCTGGGAACAGAACAGAAATGGATCTTGGTGCTGTTTCCCCCTCCTTTTTACTTTGTGCATGAGTAGACACTTGCCACATTCCAATCCCACTCTCACAAAAGGTGGCATTTCTATAAATGTGTATGAAATCCCTTCATTACACTGGGGAAAAAGGTAAAAAAAAAGTCCAACAAAACAGCCTTACTGTACCACAGAAGAGACATTCTGGACATGTGGTGTTTATTCAGTGTATTCTGGCCTCCATCCAGATTTAGGACTTCAGAATCACATGAAATTGGATGTTGATAATCACCCACAGAAGTTACATGATCAAATTTCCTCTAGATTAAATGAGGTATCTTAAAGATGTCCAAGCCCATGTTTCACAGGCCAAAGGTTAACAGGGAGGTGTGGCAGTTCAGCCCTTTCTCTGGCTCTGTACTTACAGCCTCCTTAGCACTGCACGGCCCACACTGTGCTCTTGCTAAGGTTTTGAAGGGTATGAGCTAAACATCTATTTTATTTAAAGTCAACATTTTTAGCCTGATCTAACGAAATGGAGACCAAAGCAGAGCAAAGAAGTGGACCGAGTGCAGCTAATATTTTTCTATTTCCAATTGTATTTGTGTTTTATATTTCCCTTTAGCTCACCATTGAGACTAGGCTCAGATGCAGTGCCTGCTAATTGCCAAGCCCTGAAGTCCACAGCTAGGAAAATATGCCCAGACATACCCCCCATGAGGCTTTGGACACAATCCCACACAACAGCCTGAGCCCCACAGTGCAGAGCCCTGGCTTTGGAGGGCGGGCTAAACATGGCACAAAGCATTGGCCAGCTGGACACAGCCAGGGACTTGTGGGCAGGGACTCCATGTGCAGCTGCAGGCCAGGGATGAGGGCTGTCCCTCAGGGCTCTTGTTCCATTTGGGTTTAAGCCATTTCAGAGCTTTCCAAATTCTTTATTTCTGCCCCATTCCTTTTCAGTAGGTTCTGCTTTGGTGTTCAGAGTGACACCTTCTCAGCTTAGTGCTCTTTGTGTCCTCCTTTCTCTTCTGCCTTTCTCTGCTCTGTTTCTCTCCTAGTGTCTGACTTTACCCATGGTACCTCAGTCAAAGAGTCTCACCACATCATTTTTCCCGGTCCATGTGCTAAAACAGCCCTGGGTTAAGTCATGAAGGCTGGCAGTGAAATGTCATTGTAAAATCTTGCTCCATGTGGATTTCAGCCCTTTCAGATCTTTGCCTTAGAGGTCAGGAACATCTTTTCCCTGCTGGAAACTGGAATTTCAGACCATTGCAGTGTGTGCCAAGGATCACAGAGGGGAATTACTGAGGTTCCTGGGGTGCTGTTTCTGCTGTGCCTCCCAAGGGAGTTGCAGTTGTGCAGGTGCAGGCAATAAGGTTCCAAATCCGTGTGGGCTCCCAGAGCAGATGGGAAATGTTTGTCTCCTGGACATTTTCAATCACACTCACAGCTCAAAGCAGAAGGAGGAAGAAAATGGAAGCAAGTGTAGGGGCATTCATGGATCAGGTAGTTTCTACCAAACCAGGAAAAACAGCTCACCAAGATAAGCTACTAAAATCCACTCTTAAATATCAAGAGTTTAAATACCAACAGTTTATAATCACGGGATTTGCTTTAATTTTCATTGTGCATATTCTAAAGGAAAATAGTTTTATAACTGGGACTTCTTTAATTACTTTAAATTTTCAGAACAGGGATTTGCTTTTTTAACTTGTTTGTGGGGAAAAAACCAAACTTCTCCTGCTTTAAAATCTATGCAATTTCTTGCTGCTTCCTACTCTCCTTTGCCTCCTTGTTTCCAGAACAGCTTTGGGGCTGCTCCTTGTTTTTCTCATTTCAGCCTGCAATTCCTTCCAGGGACTTAGAGATTATCTAATCTCAATTTGCCAAACAACAACTTCTGTTCATTGCTCTTGTTTCACCATCTGGCATGATTGAGAAGTGGACTGAGAAATATTCATCACTATTTTCTCCACTGGCAGATAGTGAAGCACTTAAATTGGTTGCTGGAGAGGATTTGGAATTACCATCCTTAAGTATTTTCAAGAGGTGCCTAAGCAAAGGCATAGCTGCTCTGATATGGTGTTTGACAGGCTGCAAGCAGAAAGTTGGACTACAGATCTGCTCCTGACCTCTTGAAGATTCTGTTTTATTGCTATGACCTCCAAGAAATTTGCTCCCTTCCCTGTTATCCATATGTGAAAGAGGGGCAGAAGTGGAAAAAATTAATTCCAGAGAAGGATCATGAGACAACATAGCAAAGTTAAAATGTAACGGGCAGAATTGCAAGGTCAAGCAGTTTTGGCTTCTTCCTTTCTGAGCAGGGACAGCATAACTTTGGACTCTTAGCACAGACTGACAGACATTAGGTTATCCTGCAGCATCAAACACAGTGATATTAGCTGGGAATACCCACAGGCAGTGGTCATAGCTTATGCCAACGTTATACCATAATGTTAAAAAACCCACCAAAAATAACAATGATGTGTGTGGAAGTTAGCAAATCGGATTACTTCCTTGGAAAACCAGCTTTACAACAGTTGTTTTCCAAACTTGCTTTTCCATCACCTCTATGAGCTGCAGAAATTTCCCAACTGGCTGCAGTAAAAATCCAAAATTCATAAAAAAATTAACACCCAGCCTTTGGGACCACTCTAAAATTGTTGCAAATAAATCATAGAATTTGGAAAACATTTGGTTTGCATATGATGCAATGTAAAAATTATAAACAAAAATTACTTACTGTGTATTAGGATTCCTGAGAATGTGAAATTTCTGCATATTGTTTTCTAGAACTAATCACTTGTTAATGTAACAAGTGTAATTCTATTCTTATTGAAGCTGACCTAAAACCATGAGAAAACATGGAATTGACTTTCAGCTCTAAAATTTTAACCTGATTTTGGAGATGTGACAAACCTGAGAAGCAGCTGAGTGAAATGCTGTCATCCAGGAACTTTCCTGAAACTGGGGGGACAGACACAGCTATGTGTGTGCAGAAAGAACCCAAGGCCAGGTCACAGAGGCAGGTCTGCCTGCTTGACTTTGAATCCCCCATCATATCATGCTTTTGCTGCATGCCTCTAGGGTATATAGAGACACAAACTAATGAGGCAGAGATTCACCTTGCAGCTTCAAGGAGAGAATTCCCCACCCAAACTGGCTACAATATGTGTCTAAATGCAGATAGATTACCTTTATTCAGATAGTTATTTACTGGTTACAGTACCTGCAGCACACACTGACCTCAAGAATAAACATTCCTTCCTGACTTTGCAAATCCCAAAGAACAAATTAATGGTACTTCACAAACACTAAAAACAGATGATACTCCAGTCTCCTGAAGTCACAGAACTTGCTGCCTGGTGAGGTAAAAGGACACTAAAATTGCAGGGAAAAGCCCCCCAGAGCCTGTCTCTAAAACACTCACTCCTTCACAGGATTCTGCTGCTTTTGACTCCAGGTTTCTGACCAAACATCACACACCAGATAAAATTAAAGATAAGCTCACCAAAACTGTCGAAGCAGCTGCTTCCTGGTCCCTGCTAGTTTTGCAATAATGACGAAATTCCTCCTGTTAAACAGCATCTTCTGTTTGCATTAAGGCTTCTCTTAACCCAAAAATAAAATTATGAGAAAGGAAGGTGTAGGAAGCAGAGAGAGAACTGTGCTGCTGTGCAAATGAGGGAAAACCAAGATTCAAGGTCCTTGTTTTGGCTGTCTCAGCCAGGGCTGAGCCAGGCTGGGGCTGACCCTGAACCTTTTCTTTGGTCAAACCCTACAGATACAGAGATTTCTGCCATTGCACCACTTGCAGTTTGTGTTCTTCTGTGTGGGCTCATCATGTCATATCACACCTGTGTCAATACTATTTCACAGCTATTTTGTGTTAAATATTTGTCCAGGAGCATGTGCTGATAGAAAAAGGCAAAAGAAGACTTGCAGGATCAGCATGAGCAGGGTGCCCCCCTAGGGATGGGACTGTGGCCATGGGGGCTTTAGCACAGCCCAGGCAGGGACTGCTGGCCCTGAGCTGAGCCCAAATGAGGGTTCTGGGTCCTTGGCTAAGGAACTGGGCAGGACATAAAGACTTATTCAGGCTTTTGGGGCCCTGAAAATAATGAAGTAGTCTGAATTAAAGAAATCTACATTTTCCTGGTTTGTTTTTTGTTGTTGTTGTTGTTTAGTTTTCTGCTTGGGTTTTTTTCTGTTTTTTGTTTGGGTTTTTTTGTTGTTGTTGTTTGTTTGGGTTTTCCCTTTGGTGTTTTTGTTTGTTTGTTTGCTCTGGTGTGTGTGTGTGTTTGTTTGTGGTTTTTTTTGTTTGTTTTGGACCAAGTTTTCAATAGTGCTGTGGCAGTGTTCAACAGTGTGGGGCCCAGAAAGTGAAATATTGCAGCCTGCCTACCTCCTTAGGCTAAACTGCTTGCTGTATAATCTGAAGTAGGTCAATTGCTAAATACTAAAGTGATTTAATTTAAGTTTCTACCTTCAAATATAATTGTCAGATAAGATTTTATGCCACCTGCACTGTAGGTGGTTTTGAAATATGACCATTACATTCTCATTTCCTCCTCCCTGTAAGGAGAGACTCACTAGGGTAAATCAAGGTGATGGCATATCTGTCAGAGAGGGTGATACCTTGAAATTACAATGCAAGGAACTTATAATTAAAACATACAGAAGAAAAGTTTGACTCCTGAGAAAGACAGACAGCTGTGAAAACATCATGCTGGGTGATAGCTCCTGGTGGGATTTGCTCATGCTGAACCAATCCTGAGATGCTTGGGAAATGCAGCATTTGCCAGGGGAAATGTCAAACAGAAGTAAAATCCTAGAGAAATGAGTAGTGAGGGAATGGAAGAGAAGAAAGAGAAGAAAGGGAAGAAAGAGAAGAAAGAGAAGAATGTCAGGTCACAGCTTCCCTCTTGGTTGTTCTCTGGCAAATGACTCCCATGACCTTCAAGCCCAGCCCCTGGGACTGAGCTTGTGTCATTAATGATGCCCAGGGGAAAAGACAGCAGACAAAGCAAATGTGGTTGAGGTGCCAAGGCCCCCAGTCCCATCCTGCAGCCTCCCAGGGAGGGGACAGTGCTGATGCCTTTGCCAGACCACACCTTGTACTGGGTCTGGCTGAACTGGGCTCATTTTCCCACAGCAGCCCTCCCAGTGCTGGGCTCTGCCCTGGCAGCTAGAAAGGTGCTGATGCCACCCCAAGAGTTTTGGGTACTGCTGAGCAGCACTGCCACAGCACCAACACTGTCCCTCCAACTTCCCACCCCCCATCTGTAGGTTGGGGGTGGACAAGTTCCTGGGAGGGGACACAGTTAGGACAGCTGACCCAAATTAACCAAAGGGATATTTTATATCATGTAATGCCAGCTCAGATATAAAAGCTAAGGAAGGGAGGCAGAAGAGGGAACATTTATTATTTTACAATATGTGCTTTCTGGAGCAAAGATGAAGTGCTTAAGTCCTGCTTCCTGTTGTCTGGACATCACTTGCTGATGGAAAGAAGAGAAAAAATTCTTTGTTCTTTTACTTTGCTTTTGTGCATGCAACCTTTCATTTTGCTTTAGGAAACTGCCTTCTCTCAGCCTATGCTTCCTGTCTTCTCTCCTCTGTCCAGCTGAGAAGGAGTAGAGATGAAGTGTCTTGGTGGGCACCTGGTGTCCAGTGAAGGCCAATCCACCACACCCCTGTACAGAGGCTGCCTGATCCCAATTCCTACTTGGACCAATTTCATAGCAAGCTCTATGACACTGTGAATGAGTGTCACCTAAGAGGAAGGAAGCAGTCAAGATTTACAGATGCCTGCAGCTGAAAAGGAACAGCAAATGCCCGAGGCTCCAAACAACTTACAAAGTTTTATTAGTAAATTATACATGTGGCATGTTAATTGGTATAAGTTAGCTCTTTATCTTATAGTAGCAAGAGAAATAAAAGAATAATTTTTTTAAAAAGTGGGAAGAGGGAAAAGGAGATCGTTGGTATTGATACAGGTATCATTCTGGCCATCAAGAGGTCCAGGGGCACTGCCTCAGCCCTGTGGGGGTCGATTTCATAGAGAAGCTTTCCCCAGGAGCTCAGGGTGCTGTGCCCCACTGCCGGCTGCCCAGGGAGGTGCTGGAGCCACCATCCCTGCAGGTGTTTGAGGAAAGACTGGATGTGGCACTGAGTGCCAAGGTGGCGCTGGCCATAGGTTGTACCCGGTGATCCCAGAGGTTGTTTCCAGTACAGCCCATTCTGTGATGCCATGCCCACAGTCCTGTGCCAGGCCCAGCACACCCCATCCTGCAATGCTGTGCCCACAGCCCTATGCCAGGCCCGGCACAGTCCATTCTGTGGCGATGCCACAGCCCTGTGCCAGGCCTTTCCCTGTTCCCAGCACAGCCCAGCCCTGTGTCAGGCCTTTCCCTGTTCCCAGCACAGCCCATTCTGTGGCGATGCCGTACCCACAGCCCTGTGCCAGGCCTTTCCCTGTTCCCAGCACAGCCCATCCTGCGCTGATGCCATACCCACAGGCCTGTGTCAGGCCTTTCCCTGTTCCCAGCACAGCCCATCCTGCGCTGATGCCGTACCCACAGCCCTGTGTCAGGCCTTTCCCTGTTCCCAGCACAGCCCATCCGGCGCTGATGCCGTACCCACAGCCCTGTGTCAGGCCTTTCCCTGTTCCCAGCACAGCCCATCCTGCGCTGATGCCGTACCCACAGCCCTGTGTCAGGCCTTTCCCTGTTCCCAGCCCATTCTGTGGCGATGCCGTACCCACAGCCCTGTGCCAGGCCTTTCCCCCCGCCCGCCCTCAGGGCCCGGCCGGGCCCGGCCGGGCCCGGTGCCGCCCCCCGCCGACCGCCAGGCGGCGCTGCCCCCGGCCCGGCGCCCCCGGCCCGGCGGGGCTTCCTCCCGGCCGCCATGGCCGCGCCCGCCGCGGGGACCGAGCTGCCCGTGCCCGGTGAGTGCGGCCGCTCCTGGAGACACCCGGGGGCACAGTGCGCCTGCCTGTGCCGGCCCCTGCCCGCCTCACCCCGCAGGGCTCCCCCGGCTCCGGGCCCCGCGCCGGGCCGGTGCCTCGCGGTGTCTGGGGAGAAACGCGTCCCGTCAGCGGCGGGGCCGGGGGGCAGCGCCGGGCACTCGTGGGGGCGCGGGTAATTCGGAGCATTAGTGGTTGGTTTGTGTCGCGGTTTGGCCCAGGGTAATGTTCAAACCTTGGCTCGTTGCTGGGATAACAAACGCCTCGTGTACGTCCTGTGGGATTTAATTTACCGAGTTGGTGGGTTCAGTTTCCAAACTGGTGGCAGCGCTGAAGCACAGAATGGGCCAGGCTGGAAGGGACCGCCGCGGGTTGTCAGGTCCCAGCTCCCTGCTCCAGCAGGGTCATCCCACAGCACATGGCACAGGATTGTGTCCAGACGTGTCCGGGGTATGTCCCTTGAGGGAGAATCCGCACCACGCACAGTCACTGCCCAGGAAATAATTTCTCCCTCTCGTTCAGGTGGAACTTCCCGAGCATCAGTTTCTGCCCATTGCCTCTTGCCCTATTGTCAGCACCACCGAGCAGAGCCTGGCTGCATCTTCTTGGCAGCCCTTGGGTTCAGATATTTATACACATTAGCGAGGTTCCCTGTCAGCCATGTCTTCTCGAGGCTAAACAGGCCCAAATGCCTCAGCCTTTCCTCATTAGAGAGATGCTCCAGTCCCCCAAACATCCTCGTTGCCCCTCCCAGACCCACTTTGTGAGCTCCGTGTCTCACTTGTACTGAGGAGCCCAGAACAGGGCTCAGTAGTTGTGTCCAGTTGTGAAATGTTGTGGCTTAGTCAAATGAACGAGATACAAAAGGCATTGGAAAATGTATCAGCTTTTTGTATACATTGAATAAAGAACATAAAATGTTTTCATGTTAACCCTTCTGAAGGGAAAGGAACCGAACCAGAGAGCTCTCTACCTGTTGGAGAGATTGCTAAGAAAGTTCAGAAGTGCATGGCTGTCCAGCTGGAGATGAAAACTTCAGACTTTTCAGATGCTGTTTAGCTTGTCTGTAGTTGTAGGTAAAATAATGAAAAAAATTCAACTCCTTCTTTAAAAAAGCTTGAGTTTATCTGCACAAAGCTTGTTGAGCAAGTGAAAGTGAAAACCACATCTAGTGAGGTAATAAGTGCAATTTATACATGTCTGCCCCATCTGATACATGAAATAACATCTTTGGAAATAGGGGAAGCTTTTGCATTAAATAATTATTTTAAGTGCAAATCAAATATACAGTTTAAGAAAGAACTTTTAGGTTTTGGAGCTAGGCTGCATATTGTTGATGAGATTGTTTTCATTGAAAGTTAATGCACTAAGTTGTCTCAATGTAATTTTCAGAAACAGTCTACTGTTATTGTGTGTATTTCCTAACATGTGTCACATGTAACAAAGTTTACAAGGAAAAGGTTTGGTTTATTCTTGGCTTTGTTTTTAAAAACATCTATGTTTTATAGTACAGGCTTTGACATTTTAAAATAGGAAATCTAATTGAGCTTTTATATCTGAGCTGGCATTGTCTGCAAGGATTTTGACAAATTATTTAACTTGTAAGTTCATGTATTTTTCTGTAGAATTGGTACTTTCTGTCAAACCACATGCCTAACCAAAGCTGAACAATAGTTCAGCTATTAGTTAACATTCTGCCATTCAGCTAAATAGTTAACATTCTGTGTTTTGGCAACTATGTTGCTAACACATTTGAAAGTGTGAAGAATTGAGAAACCAGGCAGACTACAAAGCCTGAAGAGCTGCTTGGACTTTATTTTGGGGTGGTTTTGTTTGGATTTTTTTAGATCATGGTCTTATCACTGAATCACAGAATGGTTGAGCTTGGAAGAAGTCTCTGGAGACCATCTGGTCCAACCCCCTTGCTAAAGCAGGGTCACCCAGAGGAGGTTGCACAGGATCACCTCCAGGCAGGTTTTGAATATCTCCAGAGATGGAGACTCCACAGCTTCTCTGGGCAGCCTGTTCCAGTGCTCTGCCACTCACACAGGAAAGTTCGTCCTCCTGTTTGGGTGAAATGAGAGTTTTGCCAACCCATGTTTTGAAGGCTGAGAAAAGGAAGAAGAGAAAGATAAGAAAATAAAATGTGCCACTGAATTGATAAAACATATCTACTTCAAAATATGTGAGGCAAACTTTGCTTTCACCAAAACTGACATCTTTTTTTGTTTCAGAGTCAGGTGCTGTTTTCACATTTGGGAAAAGCAAATTTGCAGAAGATATTCCTAGCAAGTTCTGGTTCAAAAATGACAAGCCTGTACTTATATCATGTGGAGATGAACATACAGCTATTATTACAGGTCAGTATTGGAAATGGAGGATATAGAATCAGAATTGTTTAGGTTGGAAGAGACCTTTAAGATTATCAAGTCCAACCATTAACCCAGCACTGCCAAGTTCACCACCAAACCATGTCCCCATGTGCCACATTTATTCATCTTTTAAACACCTCCAGGGATGGTGACTCAGCCACTTCCCTGGGCATCCTGTTCTGTGGAGAAATTTTTCCCAATCTCTGGTCTAAACCTTCCCTGGCACACTTGAGGCCATTTCCTCTCCTCCTCTTGCTTGTTACCTGGGAGAAGAGGCCAAACCCCACCTGGCTACAGCATCCTTTCAGGCAGTTGTAGGGTGATAAGGTCTTCTCTGAGCCCTCTTTTCTCCCACAGCTTCCCTGACAGGATTTGTGCTCCAGACCCTTCTGTGGACACATTGCAGCCCCTCAATGTCTTTCTTGTAGTGAAGCTGACCTATATGATAAAGGGATATATTTAGACACCTTTGAAAATTAGGAACCTTACTTGCATCCAGAGGTAATACATTAATTGAGGCTGGGGAGAGGAGAGAGGACTGCTTTGTGGGAACTGTTGGATGCCTTTGGAGCTAGTGTGAGGTCACTCAGGGTTTTCACAGGACATGTCCAAGAACTGTTTGGAGGAAGTTGGTAACAACTGAGTGTATGACTGGATTTAAACTAAGCATAACTTAGTTCAGGCTGAATGTTTCTGGTGAATCTGACAAGGTTTACTATGTTACATGTATTGTATCATGGAAGTAACAGTAACTGCTGAACACCACAAGTTCGCTAGAAATCTCCTTGAAACAACAATTGTATCTCTCAAATTAAGCTTGGAATTACTATTAACTGTCAGATGAAAATAGCCCTTGAAAGAGCAACTCAATAAAGGATTTCAGAAAATCCTACAAAAATCAGAAATAAATGGAAAAAGCATTCAAAGGAACTCTGGTGTAATAGAGGGAGCATCATTAATGGTTTTTTTTTCTTTTCTTTGAAATGATGGAAACAATTCTCATTAAAGAATTTGTTCATTTTATTTTACATGGAAGGAACTACTCTTCTGTGGATGAGCATGTGTGATGGTTGTTTTGACAATGAACTGCTGACAGATAAGACTTTGTTGTTGAAAAAAATATATGTGTATTTTCAGGACTTTTTAAATTGGAATCTAGTTATTGCTCATCAATATCCAATTGGTTGTTGTGTATTAGATAATTTCCTGAGGGTTTCTTGCAATGTTCACAAGCAGCATTGAAGATGCTGAATTTTTAGAAAGAACTATTTCAGGCAAGATAAAAAAGACTATAGATTTCATGGGCTGCAGAACACCCTGAGGTGAAATTACATGATGAATTTTTCAAGCCTAAATTCATGGCAGATGAATTATACATTAATAGTTTATTTTGAGCAAAGCTTGGCACTTCTGCTTGGATTGAACCAATACTATTAAATTACCTGTTGCATTGAATTAATCTGGATGTAACCTGGGGCACTGTGGCATTTTCCTTTTGCATTTCCTTTTTACATATACTTTTATATGTCCACACCCAGTTTGAAATAACACAGGTATAGTTCTATGTTTAAACCAGTAAATTTAAATTTAAACCACTAAATTTAAATGCCTGGGCCAGCACTGTTAAACCCAGTCAGCAACAATCCCCTAATTCCCACATCACTGTAATAGTGACCACTTAGATAAAGCTTTTGAAGAAGTCATCTTGCAGAGATTTTCATGCAGCACCATTTCTGTATAATTTCTCCTTCTCTCCATTACTTTAGTATATGCAGCTTGTTTCAAAAGTGTCTCTGTAGCTTGCCCTAGCTGTTGTAGTGGGCAGGTACTCACCAGGGAGGCTTCTAGATGATCAGATCTTTATTTCCTCAAAGCTTTTGCCCTCAAGGAACTGTAGAAGCATGAGAAAAAGACATTTTTGGTAGCAAAAGGTTTTCTGGGTCATTGTAAAGTCAAAAGTGAGAGTAAAGTGTGGATCAACAACAAGCAAAGGTAGAGAAACTGCAAGAGTCATACAAAAAAAAATGAAGAAGGAAGGAAAAAGCTCTTCTCCCTCATTTGTTCTTCACACCAGTGCATGCCCATGTGCACCTCACATTTCTGCAGTTAGATGGAATTGGATGATACAGCCCTTGGGGATGACCCTGAGCTGCAGTAACACCTGGAATAAATGGTCCAGAAGCTCATGCTGATAATGAGTTTACTGAGAAGAGTGCAGACCTTGTGGGAAATGAGGAGCTTCTTCAGCTGAACCTGACCTGGAAGAGATAAAAGGCAAACATCACCAAGGAAGGAAAAGTATCCCAAGCAGGTGTGTGCTAATGCATGCTTCATTTTACCTTCAGTCTTTAGTTGCAGGTCACAAAATTTCCCCCTTCCTTTTTTTTCCCCACACCTTGAAAGAGGGAGTGGGAGGTAAATTTGTAGGGGACAGTAGGAATATGAGGTAGATTAAAATTGAGAAGTATACCAATTTTACAGTTAACATGGCTCAACAATCCTAAATGAAACAATCACCCAAACTGATACAAATCATTCCTTAATGCTGGACTTGGGCAGGATGCAACTAGCATCAAATCTTGACTGAATGAAGAAAATGTACAAGAACTGATATTTAGCATTCAAACAAAATATTCAGAACCTTTCAAATACCTTCATCTAATCCAGCATCAATATTCCCATATGACTTTTATAAAGACAAGTGTAAAATAAATATAAAACACTCCATCCTTTGCATTTCTAGGTCAGGAGTTAAGAGTCCAAAATTTTATTTACATGCTGTAGCTGCATGTTGGAATTGAAGGAACCAGTGATAGTTACTTGCTGACTTTGAGTTGGCTTGCTGAGCTAGTTGAACTGTTTTCTTCTTCAGGAAGGAAGTTTAGGATTGAAATTTATGTTTCTTTATTCTTTTGCATATCTTTGGCATAAGCTTGATTAAAATGTCCAAGCAGGAATTTTTTTAAACAGTGGTCTTCTTTAGTTCTTTGATGCAGTCATGAGCAATATATATTCCACCATCACTTGTAACATGTTTCATAATGGTTCTTGCCTCATTTCTGTATTTTTTGGCCCAAGCATACTGATAGTCCATTCCCTGCATCTTCTATAACTGCAGGCTTTGGAAAGCAATTAATTCATCCTCATGGGAGCTGGTGTGAAGTATGAATATGCATATTTTAAGAATCTTCTTCCAATGCCTGTGTATTAAATTTTGTTTCCTACAAAACCCTCAAACTTAACAGCTGTCTTATTGTTTATTTGCCTTGATTAGAGTATCCTAGGCAGCTTAACCACATTTGATCAGAGACTGATCCTGTTCACAAGGGGGAAAGTGCTGATGAATGAAGATGCCTTTTCTGAACTCAGTGCCCTGGATAGAATTGAAGTCCCCAACAAAAGAAGGCAGAAAGAAAGAAAGAAAGAAAGAAAGAAGTATCAGTTGTAAAACTGGAAGGGAAAGGTGCATATGGAACCACAAGATAGTATACATAATTTCAGGTTTTGTAAGGCATTAAGCATTCAACAGAGATCTTTGAAACCCTCCAGGTGTTTTGTCACAAGTTTTCTTCTATTCTTTCTGATTACCAGTAGGTCATCAGAACATGGCACAGTATCTTTTGCATCAACTGCAAGGGAAGCATGAGAAAGATCAGTACACATATGTGTTGATGTGTATGAGCAAACAATGTTCTGTGCTGGTTTTGCTTGTTTGATGCCAAATGTCCTAAGCATGACTGTGATTGTTGCTCAAAAAAATTTCTGAAAATATCATGACTTGTCTAACAAAACTGATGCCAGTCTTATTTTCCTGGGATTTATTTGACTTCTATATGAGTTTTAAATCAACTGTTAACATAGTTTATTCACTAAATAGCTCAAATAAAAATAATTTAAAAAATAATTGTGGTGACTTGGCATTTGCTACTCTGTACAAAATACTACCTTTTATGTTTTATTCAGATAAAGTTTCTCAGAAGGATCTTGCAGTAAATATTCAAGGCCTGTACATTGCCTCCCCATCTTATTTCTCTCCCACACCCATATAATTTAAAAAGAAGGGGGGGAATATGTAAAACATACCTTTAAACATAGGTGATTAGAGTACTTGGCTGCCTGCTATGACAAAGCATTTGGGATTTCAGCTGATATTTCCCAGCAGCCCAATGATTGTCTTTAAAAGCACTTCATGAACCAGAAGTGCACATGACTGATGGGGCTGCCAGGAATCACAATTGTGATAGCAGCTGTTCATGAGAAATGAGGGGGGAGACAATCTCTTACTGAAGTGTCCCACAAAATCTCTGTTGCTACACATGCAAGTGTCTTGTGGCTTCCCTGGTCACCCTGAATTGCTGTTGGTGCAACATCTGCTGGTGTACCTGCCAGGGAACACATGTTTGGGAGAAATACTTCAGTTTTGCATCAGGATAAAGGTGGACACTGCTGTTGGAAGTTGGTTTTCATCACCAAAACAGTCTGAGTAGGCCTTTTCATTGTATCCTGTTGTTTCCCTCCTGCCCAGAGTCATAGTCTTACTCTGTCTTGTACCAGCCATTCCACCTGGCAGGTGGCCACACTCTGGATGATGGCACCAAAGTGGAAGTGAAAAATCCAAGAGTAATCTGAATTTATGAAATTTTGAAATTTGATCCTTGCCTATTTGTCTGCTGTTGGATTCAGTGCATCTGTGTGATGGCTGGGATATCTCAGTATGCATTTATGAAAATTATGCCTTTTGCATGCAAAATTATATTGGATTTCTTGGCCAGCTTAGATTGAATCATGTCTCTTGTGAAACTTGATTTGCTGTACAGACTGAGAAACGTTGCTTCATTACAGGCATTTGTTTAGGTTCCTCTGTAGTGCATATTAATTCTCATTCTCTTTCTAAATTAACTGCTTCTCAGATTTCTTATTTTCTGTTATACTCCTAGGAAACCTGAAATTACAAAAGGCTGTCACTCAGTTGTAAAAGAATGTGGAAAAATTCCTCTCATCTATTAAGCTCCTTGACTTACAAAGCAATGCCTGAGAATTTAAAGACTGATATAAAACCCAGCAGATTATAGGATGAAAAGCATGACCTTGTTTGAATTTTGCATGGATAAAAGAGAATGTGCTTAAATTGAATTAGGGCAGCTTGGCATCATACTCCCACAAAAGTACTGCTGTCTTAGGAAAGCAGTTGGAAAGTGTAAAGCAAGGATACAAGGAAGCCATACCAATATAGGATAGATGTCATTTGCTGATAAAAACCCTTTAAGGTGGGTTTGCTGTCAGGGACAGCTCTGCATGTGTTTGACATGATTGCATTATCAAAATTAGGATGGAGATATAAATGCTGTTAGTAGAACACTGTGAGCATGAATTTGACCTCTGTCTTTCTTCCCTTCCAGCTTTCTTGGAAAGACATAATATTGACACATAGTCCCACGTGCCAAGAATTGTAAAATCTAACAATCAGGATTTTAGATACTAGTTACAGTTAAGCACTGGTGTGGGTTTTTTTCTTTTTAACTATGTGGTTATATTTAAGAAAATGAATGGATATTTTTATTAGAATAAGATTTTTGGTAATGTTTAAAGCATTGCAATATCGTATTTCAAAGTCTCTTTAAATCACAATCAGAACCTTCACTGGGAACAACCATATTATTTTGACATTATTATATGGAATTGCAATTATGGATTGTGGTTGTGGTAATTGTAGATGATGAGGGTGAGGAGCTCTATGACCAAATTTCTGTCTAGGATGACAACGTTAAGATGGAATCTAATACACAAAGCTCTGCAGACCTTCAGAAGTAAAAAATGTCCTTTTATTTGTTGTAAAAGGGTGGGAGTTTGGGGAGAGGATGTTGTTTTGTTGTGGTTTTTTTTTTTTTTTTGATAAATCAGTTTCTATTGTTTTGCAAAGATTTCTGTTGGAACAAGGGTTTTATTTTCCAGTGGAAACTTTACAGCTTTACAAGGTGTGATAATTTAAAAAATGAAATTAAATTAGTTCATTTTAAGATATTGTCAGTAGTCAGTTTTGGCTAATTTTCATCCTGGATGACAAAATTCTCATCTGTTCATATACCATCCTCAGATAAAGCACTGGTTTTTCAGAATTATAACAGTTCATTTTTTGCAATGGTCAAACATGCAAGTCCAATGACACATCATAGGAATTTCTGGAAGGTGATTCTAGCATTGTCCCTGTTGAACATTTGTAACCTAATGTCTGCATTTAGGTTTACAAAACTCTCTGACTGCGTGGTGGCTTTACACATTCTGTCTTTATATGCAAAATAACAAATTAATACAGTTTGTGAAAATTTATCAGAAACTACATTTGATAGAAATGCATGTTTGTAAATCATTTTAAGACATTTAGCAGTAAAAGAAATATCCCACCCTAAACAATCAAAGAAGCCAAATATTACAAATCTGTACTTGTATTTATCAAATAGCTGCATTATTCATTCATGTCTCTGAAGATGTCAGTGCTCAGTTAGATGTGCTTTAATTTTATAAAGGGGCTTATAGATACTGGGGTTTCTGGACTGCAGGGTCTGCCCAAAAGTACATCTTGTTTTCTGAAGAGCACTTCATCTGTGCTGTAATTAAAGATGAGGATGTTTCTTCTTCTGGCTGAGGATTTCTTACTTAAACAATCCAATTACTATTTTGAACTGTAAAATCACAAGGATATTAATTATTGTTTACACTTATGTACTGAATTGCCTAAACTTAAACCTTACATTAGAAAGGAAGTAACAAGTTCAATGTGAGTGAATGACCATCTTGGCTGGAATGAGGTGTTCAAACCCTTGTATGGATTCTGTCTGTGATTTTTTTTCAGGGAAAGGTAAACTCTACATGTTCGGCAGTAACGACTGGGGCCAGTTAGGACTAGGATCAAAGAGCACTGTCAGCAAACCAACCTGTGTTAAAGGTTTGTGGGATTTTTCTTTTTATTCTTTTTTTTCTTTTTGTCTTTTTGAAAGGAGACCCTTGTGAAAAGGTACTTCATAGGATGCAATTCCAAAATAACTGATTCTTGATTATTCTTCATCACATGTGCACATTAGTGCACAAGATCAGGAAGGTAGCTCTAAAGGATCCCTTATTGGTTTTCCATTACTTCAGATTCTGAGTCCTTTTGCATCTGAGGATTACTTCAGATACATAGAATCCTGTATATTTTGAGGGCTCTGACTTTATGTAGTGCTTGCCTATTCTCTCAAACCACATCTTCATTTTTTACTGCAGACAATTATCAGATGCTTGGTCTCTGCATGGTCTATGTGTTTGAAACCATAGTTCTAACAGCATTGTGTAACCTCTGTGTCACTATTTTCTTAGCAACTTTGTAAATGAAAAAAATCTATCAGAAACTTTTCACAAGTACTGTTACATTTTTAACAAGTATGAGAAATGCCCTAGGGGACATAAATGTTAATACATTTTTATGAGGCAGTGAAATAAATTCCTGTATCCTTTCACGTGTTTGAAAATATGTTTTCATTGCACTGTGATCTTTTTGATCTTTCCTAGCTGTTTTTATCTTGTCAAACAAAGCTGAGTCAATACTTTTCCTTATCCCTTTACTTATGTCAAGGCAGATCTATCCCATTAACACATTTCTTTTCACTATTAAATGTTTATCTTCACTCTTTCTGCCAGCGGATCGATCTGTTAGCTTATTGTTAAAAACAAATTATCCTGCTTGTTCAAACTCTGTTCTTCCTGATTTAGTTTATTCTACTGTCCTTTATTTGCTCCTGCCTCCATCTCTCTTCAGATTGAGAATGCAGCTACTATCAGGTACACATCTTCTGTCAGCCATGTGAGAGATTGATTCCTACCTTGGCTTAAATAAATTTGGTTTCAAGTTTTGGGTTTGCTGTTGAATTGCAATAGAGAATAAAAGATGAAGAGAAGATGACAGCAATTCAAACCAGACCTGGCATCCATTGAAAAAAGTCACAAGGGGGGTGTCTTTTTTTCTCTTGGCAGTAGAGAGCAGGAGGAAGTCCTGGAGCATTTCTCACTAGCCTTTGGTCCTCACTTGGCTTTGGGAATGGGGTTGCAAGGACACTTTTAATTTTCTGCTTGGAGCCAAATGCTTATGTCTGCATGTTTCTGAAAAAAAAAAAAAATTCTGGGGCTTGGTTAGAGATTAATGACATTGGTTATGAAAAATCACCAGCAACATTGTAAATATAGCTTGTTTCATAACATAAAATTGGTTAGCCTAAGTGGGAGGAAGTTTAGGGAGCACAGGCTTCTGGAGAGCTGATTAAGATCATCTCTGAAGAGTGTTGGGACATAAAGATTGTAGGAAGAAACCACCATTGGAAATGTTATGGTTCCACCCTGATGGTAGTGGTAGGTGTTGGATAGAGCAAGCAAGAACCTGAATTTGGACAAATTAAGTTTGTGTCTGTGTGACAGACCAGGGGCAGTTCATGCTTAAGTTGATAGATTTGTTTGGTGACTTGGCAGAAGGCACCTTAATCTGAGTGTTAAAGAGCTGATGAAAGCTGATCTGGAAAGGTTGAAAAAGGGTTTGTGAAAGGGATGATTGTTGTTGGCTTTGTTATGGACTAGTGCAGTGGAAAAGCAATTAAAGATTTATTATGTAAAAATAATCCTGGTTTAGAGCATTGTGTAGGGGACATGGACATGACTGAGAGAAGATAATTTGTTGACAATGAACAGTAACTGGAGCAAGGATGGAAAATTCTGGGAGATATTTTTCCTCTCTATTTCTGAAATGGAGTACACTTCTCATAGGAGAAGAGGAGCCTCTGTATTTTTCTCTCTTTCCCACCAAAATAACTCCTGACTCCCCTCACATCCATTCCCAGTCTTTCAAAGTGACCAGACTGCAGAGAAGTGCATGCCATGGCACTCTCATTGCTGCTAACTCAGCTGAAATGGAGACAGGGTGACACATGCAGAAAATACAGGCACTAGTCCAGGTAGGGCTGCCCTTGGCAGTTGAGATCAGTGATCAGGGAGTGATCAGAGCACAGCAGAAAAGGGATGGGAGCACAACAAAGGGAGGTAGGGATGGTGAGACAAAGGAACAGGATGGTTTCAAAGATTTACAATAGTGGGAAAAGTCTAAGGGAGAAGTAACAATAGCACTGTTAATGAAAACTGAAGACAGCTTAAATCATTAATTTTATTCTGCAACTTAATATATTCTTTGGCAAAGAATATATATATGATATATTTGCCATATAAATGGCAAATTCCAGGGACTGTGGAACTGGGGTGAAGTAACCATCATCAAGTTAATTTGAGTGTTTTAAGTTTTTAAGGTCTGACCTATTTTTTTATCTTGGAGGAATACTGATTTGATGAGTCATGTGCTAGATTCAAGTGGGCAACGAATTTTGTAATAATTCTGTTCGTAAAAATGTGAAAAGAAGAAATCAGAGCTCCCTCTAGAGCATAGAACATGTTGTTGTTGAACCAGCTATCAGCTTGTTTATAACATCCCCTCCTCTTTGGTTTTAATTCTTAGCTTTAAAACCAGAAAAACCAAAATTTGCTGTTTGTGGAAGAAACCACACTTTAGTTTACACAGGTATGTAACCTCTATTTCATACATAATCAAGATGCATTTCTTCCTTTGCTTTCATGCAAATCTACATTAGGAACCCCAGAAGTGTTGAAGAAGGAAAAAAAATTAAAAAGGCTTCTAAAACTCAGGGGTTTGACATCCAGTTCTTAGAATTCAGAATTTTTTAGAATTTTTAAATTTATTCTGAGCAAATGCATTTATAAACTAATGTTAGATAGTAGTTTCCTAATAATAGATATATGGAAAAATTTCTTGCTGGCATTTGAGGTGTGGTTAACAATTACGAATATTTCCTTTAAGCCCTGTAAAGATATATTGTTATTTTTATATACATCCAATTTACCTTTGATAAATAATCTTTATTAGTGTGAAGTTATATATTTGAATAAATATAGTACTGAAAGTTTTCAAGTCTTCAAATTTTCCTGCATTTTTGGTTACACAACATAGTCTGCTATTTCAATGACAAGTTGCTTTATTAAGCTATAAATAAATAAACAGTAAATGTGAACTTAAAAATAAATTTGTAGAGACACAGTATACAGAGAATTTATGAAGGTTCTTGTCATGCTTCTATAATTTATGTAATGGAATAGCCATCTCTGTGGTTGCAATCCTTTAGCTTTCAGTAATGTTGTAAAGGGGATTGTTTGATTATTTGGAGGTTTATATACATGGAGACCCTGAACACTGTAAATAAGATTGTTAGAATAAAATAGAACATATTAATAACAATTGAGTATGCAAGTTTGCAAAGGGTAAATATTAGTCACCTTTGGTGTACACTCTGGTAGATAATTTGTGGCCATTATATGTCAGTTTATTTATCACATTTATGTCTGGGTTTCTGTTATTAATAGGATGTATCTGTTTCTTCATAGATGAGCACTTTAGGTGTGAAACATACTAAAATTAAAAGTATAAATCTTAAAGTTCTCTAAAGTTGAAGATACCTGTCATCAGTGTTAAATTCAAGATTCTAGAAAAACCACCTGATTAATTAAATTGGAAGTTACTTAAATATTAAAATAAGTAAAATATTTCTAATAAAAAACTAAGTAGAAATATATTTCATTCACAGTACTCAAAACGATCAAGTTATTAATTTCTCTAATTTACATGGTAATACAGCTTCAGTTTTTCTTGTGTGTGACATCATACACCCTTTTCCTCCCACTTAATCTGAAAATATACATTGTTTGTGGAAGGAGCTGTTTCTGGTTGCCAGGGCTACTGGTAGTCATTTTCTCAGAGCTCTTGCAGAACTTCCAATCACATTTATTTTTACATCAGTCTCCAGAATAGTGGGAAATGCAGCAAGGTCTTTAGGAAGTTCTGCTCCAAGTGTGTGCAGGAAAACATTGCTAGCTGCAACAGAAACTGCTAATTTCAGCTGGAGGGTGTTTCAGGGCAATAGACCCTGATGTTTTTGTGATTGTTTTTTCCATTGAAAATTAAATCACTTGTTCTGGTTTCTTCTTTCTCTGTATTGCCTGTGCTTTTCTGTATGCAGAAAAAGGAAATGTCTATGCTGCTGGAGGTAACAGTGAAGGCCAGTTGGGATTAGGTGACACAGAGGAAAGGACCACATTCCATTTAATTAGCTTTTTCACCAACCAACACAAGATCAAGCAACTATCAGCTGGGTCATACACCTCAGCAGCAGTAACTGGTGAGAACAAATGCTAATAAAATCTATTTATGTGTGTCTAGCCTGGTTCCAGGAAGACATTTAATCCAGCATTCTGTCTGCATGTGTGGGTGCATTTTCTATCCTCACTGTCTTCTTTCCTTGGTAGCCACAGTCATTTTTTGATAGTCAATTTCCTATTTTAACAGTCTGGTAAGGGGTGTGTGTCTCAAAACTTCTCAGAGTTTTTGTGAAAGTTTAGTAGAAATACTTACAGAGGAGGAATGGTATGAATACCATCAAAATGGAAAAAATCTTCAGTTTATTTCCAGGGAAAGCAGCTACAAAACATGAATCCTATGGAAAATAAGTATCTTTAATGCCACCTGTTACTGCAGCTATTGCAATCCATTGGCTCAGGCTGCACTGCTGTGTCATTCCTTACTAATTCTGGGAGAGGCTGAGCCTCTCACCTGTTTCTCAGGTGGCAGAATTATACCAATTATACATCACACCAGGCTGAAATCCACACAGTTATAATAAGTAATAATACTTCCAGTCACTGGATGGGTGCTCCTTTACTACCCTATAATGCAATTTTTCATGTCTCGCTGTAAAGCAGTTTTTTGGGTACCTGTTTAGGGGAAGTTATTGAGGCTGTAATTTCAGAACTTGACAGTGATACTAGCCTGCTTGTTTGGTTTTGGGGGTTTTATGCCAATTGCTGATATTCTCCTGAGTTTTTTCGATTTTTGGGACAATTTTGAATTATTTTAACTCCTAACACTACCTCAGTAGTGCTGTAGGTGGTACTTTTTTATTCACAACTTATTTACCACCAATAAGAAATACACATAGAGAAGACTTTATAAGATTTTATCTCTTCTAGAAGAATCTACAGACCTTTCATGTTGTTCACTGCCTTTTTTTGTTTTTTTTTTTTCTTTTACTATTGCCATTGGTGTCTGTTTCAATAGAAGCTGGTCTTAATAAACCTGGAACATCTACTGTTGTTGTTTAAGGATGCCTAAGCATCCTTAAGCAAAATGAAGCTGGTCAATATAACCACCTGTGAGGAGAACTGAAAGATAAAGCATGAATAATTGGGATGCCTACCAAAGTCAGAGCAGAGAATAAGTTTGGAAGAATGAGAAAGGGGTGACTTACACCTAGAAATGAGAAGATGCCTTAAATTCACTGTAATATTTACATACTGATCTCTGGCAACTGAATTGTCTCACTCAGTCTCTTCCTCTTTCTGAAGGAATTTTTTTTACATAGTTTTTTTTTCTGTTGGTCTTTATGGCCTAATGTTGGTTATGTGTAAGTGTTCTGAGTCACTTTTGAAAAGCTTAGGAAAAACCCTCTTATTTCCAATTCCTTTTTGCATTGAGCTAAATTATCATTTATATCCTTGAGATCATGACATTCACTAGTATCATATGGAGAGTTTCTGAAGTACTCTTCAATAAATAGATTAACTTTTTATTAATTTTTGTTTTAAATCTATTAACTATCTGTGTCTTCATTTTAGAGGATGGGCAGCTCTTTGTGTGGGGTGATAATTCAGAAGGGCAGATTGGCCTGGCCAGTGAAGCCTCTGTCAGTGTCCCCTGCAAAGTGGATATTGGAAAACCTGTTTCCTTTGTATCCTGTGGATATTATCATTCTGCCTTGATTACAGGTAAGAGAATGGGAATAGAGGTTAGTGGAGACAAGACAGTGCTTTTCAAATAGTTGTTTGAAACTTGATACCCTATAATTGTTAAAAACTGCCATGGGACAGAAAGCCTCCCATGTAGTTTTGCATCACAGAGAAAAAACTTGCAGTTCATTTTCTGCATTTGCACATTGTTGTGTGGAAGTATATGAGAAAGAATGAAATATCTTATTACAGTTTGTTTTTGTAAAGGTTATTGCATATATTGTGGATTAAAACTATGATTTCAAAAATTCAACTTTTGAGGGTTTTTTGTTTTGATGATCAAATGATAAACTTTATCTTCTCTAGAAATATCAATATTGAACTGAGATGCTATGTTATGAGAAAAAATCAATCTTGTTAGAAGTAAAAGATTGTTTTCCAATTTTGTTTTTCAGTCTTAAATTTAAGTTTTGAAATCATTTAAACTGGCAGTGTGTGATATGAGGAGAAGCAATGCTGCAGTGAGCTGTTGTCTGCTCTCCAAACCAAACCACCTCCCTATTGCTTTCCAACTCTCTCTTCCCAACTCTCCATTGGTTTCCAAAGTGAAGATTCCACTCACCTTTTAATAATGCCAGTATGGATGAATTATCAGCCAGTATTGATGGCATTATGTATGAGCAGCTATGAATTCCTCTCAGCCATATAGATTTACACTATTAAACTTTACTGTTTGGTCCCCTTAGAGTAATTAAAGATTTCAAAGGATCGATAGTTTTGATTGTAAAGCTTTTAATAGGTACCCAGGAGCTATTCCATCAGATACCTTTCCCAGATTACTTGATAAATGTTACTTTTCCTCATACAATATCTTTATTGCTCTCTGAGAACATGCTGTTAACAGGATGAGAGCTTGCTACGGTGCACAAATATTAATTAGGTGTTAGGCTGGTAGCGTGCAACTTTTTATTACAAATGCTTTATTACACTAAATGAATTAAGTGTCTGGGACTGATCAGGACCTCAGCATCTGTTAGGAAAAGTACAGCTTCCTGGACTCAGAATAAATGGGAGAAAAAAGATACTTTCTTCAAGGATGTAATAGTAATGTGTGCATCTCTGCCTTTGAGCCAAGAGCTGAAGGTCCAGCAGTGCAGCAGGATGTCACAAAAGTTCTTATTAGTAGAAGGGTTGAGGACAAACATCTGAGAGTAAAGAGAGAACAGTGTGTGCCAAGTGCCCTAAGGAAGTAGAAACTTTTGATGGAAGGGGATAAGAAAAAAAGGCTTAGGCTTGTACCTGGCTAAGAAAAATGGAGCTTCTTAAAATATTGATAGGAAGAATGAACTGGTTATCACCTGTGAAAATGAGGAGTTTGTGAACCTATTACTACTTAAACAGGTCTGAGTATGAGATGGAAAATCCTAATTTTTAGCCTTAATATCTGCAAGTCCTGCATGAATTCAGTCTATGTCACTAAAGCTACTGACACATGCATGGCATTCTTTGTGGTGAAAGCATAAATTTTTTTATTACTTTCTTTGGGGCCCTTGCCATCAGTTTTATTTGACTGATACTTCAGTTGCCATAAAAATTTAACACTGGGCATCCAAGTACTTTTGCAGAATCAATTTTCTGTTGCATTACTGTCAGTGTGTAGCTACACAGTGTTTAAAAATTAGCTTTATGCATTTTTTCTGAGTATACCATAGTCACAGGATGTGTTACTTACCAGTTATTAGAATACTATAGAATTACCACATTTTGATTTTTAAGCATGAAATAATACACTCTCTTTAATAGTGTAACAGGCTTGCAGGATTTCAAACTCGGTAGATGCTGTCAGACTGAACTGATGAGCATGGCACCATATGGCTCCCTTTCTTAATATGTTTATGTTTGACATAAGGTGTGTGCTGGCTGAAAAACCTGTTGGGAACACAGGCATATCTGGGTTAAAACTAAAAGGTGGCTCATGAGGACGCTAGAAAACATAGTGTGGACACAGAGTGCCCTCTCCAGGGCAGGATGTTCATTAATAAGAGAGTATTGAATAAAAGAGTGGTGAAGTATGGACTCCAGCTTTTTTTTTCCTTTTAAAATGAAGTTCTTATTTTTTTTGACATTGGGTTTTAGATTCTTTTTAGTAGACTTTTAACTTTAAGGTGGTTAACTGCTATAAAGACAAGAGCAATGCCTCTTACAGTTCCAAAAAGTGATGTCACACTTCTTCCTTCTGCTTTCTAGAAGGCCTTCTTTGCAGACAATTTAACTGCTGAACTTGTGTCACCTGTATTCTGCCATGTACACGTGGACTCCACTGATGCCAAAGTGGTTGTAGAATAGAAGAACAGAATAAATCCTGAATATTTTAAATAAAAAACCCACTTCTGAAATTTAGATTAGGCATATAGGCCTGTGCCTATATGCACAGGCAATGGCTAACTCAATTCTATATGCAAATTAGGAACTAGTCTGCTTAATCAGTTCATATTTGAAAGATGATTGTTTGCTCCCCTTCCCTCTCCTTTGCATTTGTCAAAGAGTTCCACTGAAAAGAAGTTCTTAATCTGTAGCTTCCAGCTCTTTCAGGATTTTTCAGTGTGTTTTCTTTCCTTTCTTTTTGCAGGCTTTGGACATTGTGTCCCAGTATCAGGGTTATGCCTCAAGCAAATCAACAGAGAAATAAACTGCTGGGAGAGTGTAGCAACAATTTTGAGCACTTATACAGATCTTTCCTTGACTTTCCTTTGATCACACACTCAGGAGGGGACAATTTTTCAGGAAGCATTAAGCTTGGCAAGCATGTACAGCTCATTTGTCCACTGCAGGAGATGGAGAGCAGGAAAAGCTGATGTATCTCACCACTGCTTGGCTTCTACAGCAGAATTAGATGTGTGGAGACAGAAAGGAATTGAATATATTAGACCCCTCCTAGTGTTTCCCCTGCCTGAATTGTAACTGTAATTAAGGTCAAGATGGATTCTTACTGAGAAGATGTCTTTTCATAAAGAGTTTTGCAGGTTCCTTGAATCCTTTTTTTAATATATTTTGTCATTATTTTTAAGGACTGGTTTAAGAATCATTCATCCCACAAACACTTCCAAGCTCTGAATTTCAGTGTTTGAGACAGTTTTAACCAATTTGGTCTTGATAAATATTTATTTTCTTCTTCATTTATTCAAGAAATGTTAGAGTTATCCATTTCTTTTGTCCACTCATTTTTGTCCCTCATTTGCCACCAGCCAGATCTCTTATCTATGCACTCAAATGCACATTTTCCTTTGAGGGACATTTTCCATTCACTTGTCCATTTTCTTGATGTGCTCCCGTGACTTTAAGTTTAGTGATACAGAAAATCACATTAGGGAAAGTTCAACATGCGAGAGTGTGACTCATATGAGAGGAACAAATTAAATAACCAGGTTTTGTTGTGAACAGAGTGTCCTTAAAATTCAGGTGTACTCCACACAGTACATCATGTCCTCAGCATGCAGATGCACTCAAAATTTATCTGGGTTTGACTGGGTTCTGTTCATGCTTGATTGCTATTTTTCATAGTTTTTAGATCATTATTTGCCTAAAAGGGATGTGTAATGTATTCAAAAATTGCTTTGGTAAATGGTTTTATCTTTGTTAGCTGGATTATTAAGTGGAAAAAATGTAATAAACTTGATGAGTTTGGGAGGCTTGGCCATTTGAATCTCTAATCCTCTTAATTAGATAATGATTGGATTAATTTTTTCAGTGCAATAGTGTTTAAAAAGAACTGCTGGTCTCTTCAAAGAGAACTGCATAAGTAGTTATCTCCCAAGTGATTTTGGGTTTTTTTAAAACATGTTTTTAGAAATACATGGCTGATCTAAGAGTACTGAAAAAATACTTACCTTCCAAAAAATACAGGGTTCTTTTTGTAGCTTTTTTTTTTTCTTTCCACTTAGGATGCTTAAAATCTCTTTTTTGTCAGAAGAATGTTTTGGTTACAGAAAACCTCACATTGCAGTTGATTTTTATCTTTTTAATTGGGCTACTGTCTAAGAACAGAAAATTGATGCTGGTGCAAATAAGAGCAAAGTATTTCTGCACATAGATATAAGAATAAAATCAAAATTAAGACAGGAAATCAAACTGAACAGAGAAGCCTAAACATGGTCCTTAGGTGTAAAATTTACTTTACTAATGTACTTTTTTGCAGCTGAGGTAATTTGCTGGTTCTTAAGAAGCACAAAAAGATTGAAATGACTGCAAAATATCTTAGAAAATAGGTAGAAGAATGTAAGAGAGCCTTGAGAAGATGAGGCTGAGGGGGAATCTCATCCCTGTCTGTCAGGGAGGATCAGGGGATGGAGCAGGCTGTGCTCTGTGGTGCCCAGTAATGGGACAGGAGGAATGGGCAGGAACTGATGGCCAGAAAGTTCCACCTGAACATGAGGAAGAAATTCTCCACTATGCAGTGACCAGGCACTGGGACAGACACCCAGAGAGGGTGTGGAGTCCCCCTCACAGGAGATATTCCAGAAATGTCTGGACACAATCCTGTGCCATGTGCTTGAGCAGGTTGATTTTCCATCAAAATTCCACACAAAATTATTTTCTGTTCCAGTTCAGATTCTTATAAGCAATTCCTCATTTGACTTAAATACTGATTACAGAGGGAATTACCACCTCTCAGAAGCAGGATGTATAAGGTTTTGTTTTTCCTATGGCTACATTCATTGAAGGCTAAATATTGTGATTTGGAATTTGCAGGGGACTTAAATCTAGCACCTTTGTGTCCTGTCAAAGCAGAGTGAGGGTGAGGGGCTGGGAACACAAACCCTGTGAGGAACCACTGAGGGAGCTGGGGATGGTTTATCTTATCTCCTTAAAAGGAGACTCAGGGGTGACTTTATCACTCTCTAAACTCCCTGAAAGGTGCCTGTGCTCAGGTGGGGTTGGGCTCTTTCTCCAGGCAGCACTGACAGAACCAGAGGACACAGTCTCAAGCTGTGCCAAGGGAAATATAGGTTGGATATCAGGAAAAGGTTTTTTACTGAAAGACTGATAAAGTTCTGGAATGGTTTGCCCGGGGAGGTGGTGGAGTCACCATCCCTGGACATGTGTAAAAAAGCCTGGATGTGGCACTGGGTGCCAGGGTTTAGTTGAGGTGTTAGGGCTGGGTTGGGCTCAATGATCTTGAAAGTCTCTTCCAACCCAGTGATTCTGTGAATTCTGTGCTTTTCACAGCTGTTTGGGCATTATACAAATATGTTCAGCTATCCTGTAATGTTCATACACTTTTCTGTCTTTATAATTTGTGTCTGCAGCAGTCTTGACAACCCATTCTTGCTCCTGAGTGTGTGCTAGAAACCATACTCTGTTCTGTATTTTCACAGGAGATGGTGAGCTTTATACTTTTGGAGAAGCTGTGAATGGGAAATTGGGATTATTCCCTGAACAGTTGAAGAACAATAGAGTCCCACAGCCTGTACTGGGAATTATGGAAAAGGTTAATAAGGTTGCTTGTGGTGGAGAACACACTGTGGTGCTGACAGGTATGCAATTTAACTGGCTTTTCTTACAGCCCTGTAATTGAAACTCCATTCACTCTAAAGAATTTACATCCCACTGAAGTGCTGGATGCTGATCCCAACTGGAAGGCCATTTTACACCAAGCAGGTAAAAATCCATGTACACCCAGCTAAGGCAGGCCTGTGCTGCACTGCCCATGTCCCTTGGCTACAGGATGAACTTGGCCAGGTAATTTTAACAGAGGAGCTTCCAGACAGCTCCTGGTTGACACCACTTGCCTGTCCTTGCTTCATCTGAAACTTCAGCAGCAAGTTCCTATTGAATGTCCTTTTTATTCAGTATAAAATGCTGAATTTATCAGTATAAATGATGTGTAGAGTGGTTTTGGGTATAAGAAAATCCTGTAAGAGCTCAAACTGAGGTAACCTTCCATGGATGGGATCTGCAGTGCTGGGGTCCTTTTCAATTCCACACAGCTCAGGACTCTGAAGGGACAGAAGGTTATTGATCCTGTCTTCTTTTTCTTTATAGTCTTAGCTCCAATAAATAGCATTTTAATAGAACTTTACATAGGCTGAGTGCCTTTCTTACTGGAATTGTAATAAGCCAGCACCACCTGGTGCAACACAGATGATTGATGTTTTTCTTCCTCTAAGGAGCTTGAAATTGTTATTGCAGTGAGAGGGAAGTTCTAGAGGAAAGCTTCCATTCTGTAGTAAATTTAAATGCTCTTGAATATTTAGGAAGGTATGTAGGAAGTCACTTTTCAAGTAGCTTCACTATCTACTGCATGCCTGAATGGATTAAATATCTCTTATTGTGATACAGAATTTGCTTGTGCCTTTGAGCAGAATCTTTAGCATAAATATGAAATCAGTACCGACATTTGACATATTGTGCAGGTTATGAAAATCAGCAAATACAAATGTTACATATTAATTCACAGGGCCACATATATAGTACTTGGAAAATGCTTTGTGTTACTGAACTGTTAAATGGTTGTCTGCCAGTGGTGACTGAGCTTTTCCAAGGCATACGTGCAAAGCAGTGCCAGCCATTTCTTTCCACAAATCCTATCCTGACCTAGAGTGGTGTAGAAGCAGGAAAGGTAAGTTTGACTTTGCCTGAAGATAGTTCAAAAAATAGCAGCTTTAGCTTGTAATGAATATAATATGTGTAAAACTGAATAGCCTGTGATTTTTCTTCTGCCAAAACCAAGATATATATAGATATATAACCAAGCTATGTATATATTGGATGATAGATATCAGTCCTTAAATCTGTGTTCTAATCTGTATTCTCTGTGGTTGTCTCTTGACAATCTTGTAATGTGCATTCAAGGTTATGTAGCCAAACTTTATAAACTGAAAATCCAACTGAGGGAGATTGTGAGTGGTGTTGTGCTGCAAGCCATTGGAAAGAGTAAAGGTAGAATGAAATGCTGGGAAAGATTATGTGTGGTGAGTCAAGCTGCAAGATTCTGGCTAGGTTAAAATTCCTTTGGGAAAACTATAAAGAGGAAATAGCAGTAGCTAATCCAGGAAGGAATATAAACATTTGTCTACATTTCAATGCCTTTGTCTCCCTTCTTCCACCAAGATACAGTCTTACCCTGACAGTATTCCATGTCACAAAATAAATTTATTTATGTGAAATCAGATTATCATTATTAGTGAAAAAACTGCCATAAATTTGGGACCAACAAATGCATAAATCATAGCATTATTTTATGAGTTATAAAGTGAAGTTTTGTGGAAAGAATTTGATTATCATCATTGATTATTTTTTTAACCATAAATCTGAATTCAACCAGTAGATATTTTGTCTTAATGGTGTTTCATGTGATAAAAATGATCATTAAAACCAATGACTGTTACAGAGATTTAGAAGAAAGATACAGACCTGGATGCCATCATCATTATAGTGAAATCTGGACAAGAACTAGAACAAAGAGGGAGATAAAAATGCCATAGAAAAATGCAGTGAAAAAATACTGTAATAAGTATACATATATGTAAGATTTGCTTGCTTATGGAAATAAATTCTTTAGTAGAAGTAAGTAAGAAATTCAATGCTGGCTGAGCTGGCAGTTGATGATCAAAGTGTTGAGTGCCAGAGGACCTAGTTGAGTCACAAAAAGAGAAAAACTATATTCTCCAACAAAATACATTTCCTGAAGATTAATAGTTGAGATAAGAGTAAAAACAGATTTTTTTTTTAGTGTGATTTAGCTGTTATTTAATGGGTGACAAATGTGAACTTCTGACTAAGACACTTTGAGTGAAACAGTAGAGAATAGTGGCAATACTGTCTCAAATGAAAGATGCTTAGTCAGAAGTGTTAACACAGAGAACATTTTCTGACTCAAAGCAAAATTTGAGCAAAAAGTTGAAAATAGGTAGATACAGATACTAAAAATTTTAAGGGACTGTGACATACATACATTAATGGCTTTGCACCAGAAACTTCACTTAAAATTGCTCCTAAATTACATCTTGAGGTGGTGTGACCAGAAACTGAGAATTCTGATGAGATATTTTTAAAGAGGGGCAGAAACATTTACACCTCTTTTAAGCTCATTTTCATAAATTAAGAAAGTAACACAATTTTGAAGAAACTCTGAATTTCAAGTGTCATCCTCCATGAAAATGGGTGCTGCTTGCCTTTAGTAACACAATATATACTGGTGTGGTTTTTATCCTTTCAGGGTCTTTCCAGTTTTTAAGGATGTGAAATTTCAGTCTCAGGAAATGAGAATTGAGTGTGTGACTATTGAATATTCCCTTGCTTCATCTATCTCATTTGACATAGCAAAAGCACAAGAGAAAATGTCATATGGAAAAACTGTTCCTCATCTTGGCTCATTTCTTGACATCATTTCTACTTAGAGTTTATCAAATTAGAAGAAAGCATAATTCAGTTATCTTACAGAGTATAAGGCAAGTTTCTTCCTGACTCTCATGTGTAATTAGTCTATTCCAAAGCACTTCACATGATTTCTTTTTTATGACTGTTGTCTATTCTATTGGCAGTTTTGTGTGGTGAGAACCACTGTTATCTGGGTTATTAAATCAATGTACTGCTTGGAATCTCTACAAGCATCAGAGTAAAAGGTAGAAAGTATATATTAAAATAATTCTTTGGGTTTTTTCCTCTGAAATTCTAAAATAAGAAACTCAATTATTTTTCCCAAGAGAACAAGAATTAAATTGTTGAGAGCACTAATTTAAGAAAAAGTCCAATTTTTAAAAGATTGGTTTTAGAAGTGTTGAGTGTGGTATTGGAAACCATCATCTTTACAAGCTCTCTTGTTACTTCTGCCTTTAATATTTGCAATTGTTCTAGACAATAAACAGAACTGCATTTAAAATTCTATAATTCAAAATCTTGAGAGCACAGAGCTTTTCATTTCATGGCGGTCAGTCAGCCAGTCTGAGCAGATCCTGTCCTCATCTTAGATTCATTCTCTCAGAGACTGAAAAAATTGCATCAAATTCCCCCAATGCTTGCAGGTACTTCCTGCTGCAAATGAAAGCTGTTGGTGTCATCACTTTCAAATTAAGTATGGGAGAGCAGCAATCCCAATTTGTGTGCTTTTTTCAGCAGGGTGTTTTAAAAGGTAGAAAAATAATGAATCTGAATCTAGAAATTGGAAAAGAAGAAACGGATTATTTGGAGTGGCCTTAATATCTTGCAGTTTTTTTCAGATGAGGACAGATCCTCTGGGAATAATTTTTTCTATAGAAGGATATATTACTTCCTTTCATTCTCTGAAAGGAAGGAAAGCAAAGATAGCTCTTCAAAGGAAAAAGTGAAGCAGACCTTTGAGAATAGAATGTTTGACATAAGAACATTAGTGCATTAGTATGTAAAATGTTGGATTTTTCATCTTCTGTTTCAAGGTCTTTTAAAGAGAAAAGAAAGCCAAGGCACCCTTTTGAAAGAGGACAAAAAGGATGTAAAAACTCTACCTTTTCCTGTCAGAACTCACAATTCAGACCATATAGGATTATTAGATTTTTCAAACCGTTCTTAAGTCTGTATACTATTTATACTGAAATCCCCAAATCCAGTTACTAATTCTGAATACTGAACATTGTGGTGATGGTTGTTTTTTACAGTAATATTTTTCAGCATAAGCTGTTTAAAAATAAAGCTATTGTGAGAGTGAATAGTTCATTGGCATAATAGTTATAGTAGTAATAATAATAATAATAATGGTAATAATGTTCAAGGGGAATGAATTTATGTGGACAGGCCATCAGGATGATTAGAGGGATGCAGCACCTCCCCTGTGAGGAAAGGCTGAGAGAATTGGGGTTGTTCTGCCTGGAAAAGAGAAGGTTCTGGGCTGATCTAATGGCTTCCAGTCTTCCAGTACTTGAACAGAGCCTACAAGAAATAATGGAGAGGGATTATTACAGGAGCCTGGAGTGACAGGACAAGGAGGAATGGCTTCGAACTGACAGAGAGTAGGTTTAGGTTGGTTATTAGGAAGAAATTCTTTACTGTGAGAGTGTTGAGGCCCTGGCACAGGTTGCCCAGAGAAGTTGTGGATGTCCCATCCTTGGCTGTGTTCAAGGCCAGGCTGGATAGGAGTGACCTGGTCCAGTTGAAAGCATCCCTGCCCATTGCATGAGGTTGGAACCAAATGATCCTTAAGGTCTCTTCCAACCCAAACCATTCTATGTTGCTATGATATAAGCTTACCTGTCTGCTTCCTTTTTAGTTCTGTGGACTTTTTAGCTTCATCTGTGGCCTTAGATACATAGCAAGGAATGCATGATTCTGAAAAACATTCTTTGAGCTCATACAGTTCTGTCAGCAAATGTCATGTTGTAAAAATTAATCTGAAAGCTATATAGCTTTTTGCCTAGGACTGTTTTATTGATAGTGCAAATGATCACAGAGATTGCAAAAGATGCCTGCAAAGATGGAAGATAACACAGCTACAGGGAAATATCCCCTTTTTTCCAAAAAGGGAACTAGGAAGTAAAGAAGCAGCTCCAGCACTCAAGTTCTGGAGGTCTTTTGGTACAGCAAAGCCATTGTCTTCTGTGCAGCCTCTGAAACCATTTCTCTTTATCCTTCAAGGGCCCCCTCATGGGCTGCTGCTGTGTACAGAATGATGAATTTACCCCTGTCATTTTATCAAGAAGTGTGTGAGCTTGCTTTTCCATACTCTCCTCTTTCCATGCATTTATAGACAGATGGGAGGAAATACCTCATTTCTACTGAAGGGGGTTATTAGTGAGGTGTGACCTCACTTCTGCACCACAGTGGTGAAGCATTTAAGAAAGGTGCAAGGTTTTTTTCTTCCTCTCCCCTGATAATTCACTAAGAAGCAAATTTAGGAGGAGCAGCATTTAGGTGCCACTGGTCTGTAAGGGCAACAGAAGAAATTCTTCATCATATAAAGACACTCTAACCAGGCCTGGGATTGGCCTTTTTCCTCATTTTCAGTAGAAACACAGGAAAGAAAAAATTCCCTGCACTTTTAAAGTTAACATTTGAGAACATCTCCCTCTCAACACAAATGCAGAAGACTTTGCATGTTTCCTGCTAGGATTAAAGAAAAAAAGACTTGTAGTTCATTCAAAGTAATTATGTTAATCAGATAAAGCCATGGAATTAAAATATCCGCCAGTTTCCAAATAATTGTTTAAAGAAATGCAGTACTTCTAAACAGAATTTTTTGAATCAGCCATCTTGACAAACCAGTTTACTAAAATAAAGATGAGATTTTTGTTTGCTTAGAGAAAAGCTCCTGTCTTTCAGGAGCTTTCAGGTGTAGTTTCTTGATTCTTATGCAGGAAGTTTATATTACAGGATATTTTACAGTCTATATACAGGATATTACAGGATATAAATATTACAGGAAACTTCTTGCTACTTCTTTTACTTCATAAAGCTCCCAAGAAGGTTTTACTTTCTTGCACTAAAATTTCCAGCAGAGGGAGCTTTACCATTACATTTCGTAAAAAAAACCAGGTTTGCTCAATACTTTTCTTCTACAATTTATAAAAACTGTGAGACCATTGCACTTTTTTGTTTATGGTGTGAATTCATGACATCTTATTATGGAACAATTTATAAGGAACAGAAAGGAAAAGACTTTCCATAGAAAAGAACATTTCCATATGTAATGTTACTATTTCATCACAGTTCCTTGGAAAGTTCTTTTAACTTTACATGAAATATTTTTTGTCAATTCATAATCTTTTTCGTTTGTTCATAATAAATTTTCAAGTGCTTTGAGTAGAATTTCTCTCACTTTTCCTTTGTTGCCTACATGCAAAAGAAAAAGGGCAGGAAACAAAATTCTAGGGAACTTCTCCTTTTTTCCCAAAGAACTTCTCTGTTCAAGCATGACCTCATCAAGATTTCCAAGCTTCATAATCTTCCCCTGTAATGATGGAGTGCCAGGGATGGACACACCAGGAATCTTTATTGCTTTGGAGAAGCTCTCATTCTTTTTCCTGGCAGAGACAGTCCATTAAACAGACAAAATATAAATGTGGAAAGATGATTATTCTGTCACAAGATAACACAATTATAGCGTTCTCTGCATTTATTGCAGGGCTGATTTGGTAGCTGAACAGAATACTCAAACCTATTCTGTTACTATTCCAGTCTCTTCTTACATACAAATTATGAGGTCTTGTCTATTATATTTAGGGCCATACAGTGTTCATGGTGCTAATGAGTAATTAAGATGAGGCTATTGTGAAAATGTATATAAATGTATAAACATTGCAGTTTTGAATTGATTGAAGTATGTAAATTCTCATATATTTTTTAACTTTGCTTTGTGTACATATGATCAGTGGATTATTTTGCATTTATGTTAGAAAATACATCACCCATTGAACCATTTAAAATTCTTCTCTGTGTATACTTCAGTGCTTCAGTTTCTGGGGTTTTTTTTGTATATTAATAATTGATAAATGAAATTGATTCGTTGGCACATTTTTAATTGATTGAATATTTTTAATGATGTTTATGTCACTGGCCTTCCATTTGGAGAATAGAATGTAGGTGATTATATTAATAAATAAATGTATAAGTAATATAATAAATATAACTCTTTATAAATAATATAATAATAGATAATATATTTTATATAATAAATAATATATTATATAATATATATATTATAGAATAAATATATTTATAAATAACATATGTATCAGCATATTTGTTGTTAACTTTGTATCATTTCAGAGACAGATGTTTACACTTTTGGACTTGGACAATATGGGCAGCTGGGACATGGAACTTTTGTGTTTGAAAGTTCAGTACCAAAGCCTGTGAAACGCTTGAAGAGGCATAAAATTTGTAACATTGCATGTGGGGAAAATCACACTGCTGTGATAGCAGGTATGGGAGTGCAAAATTCTGGAACCACTTCTAGCAACTCTCTATTATGCTGTAAAAGCTTTCCTTATACAATGAGCAGTAGCAGACATATCCATTACTGGTTCTAAGGGTAAAAGGTGAATTCAACAGGAATTTCTGACCCACAGCCATGCCATGATAACTCTGTATCTCTTGGGGAATTATAACCTCCTAATTATGCCTTGCAAACAAATATTCTTGTTTAGAAGCCATTGTTTTTCTGTATAGTTTAAATTTTATTATTTTGTTGGAGTGGTTTTTTTTTTACAAATTGTTAGACCAACATCTCAGACAGTACTTTTTCTGAAAACATGCATATTTTTAAATAATATTCATCTGTTGAAGAACTAAAAATAATTGTTCAGATTTTGCTTTTGGAAGGGAAATATTTCTTACTTTCATAGCCTGTTACTTTGTAATGGTTCTGTCCTGGTTTTCTATTGAATCTTTGTTTTAACATCCTTTTTATTCCTTTATGCAGAGAATGGCCTGATGTTTACTTTTGGAGATGGACGACATGGCAAATTAGGCTTTGGAGAAGAGAGTTTTACAAATCTGTTTGATCCCACTCTGTGTTACAATTTCTTGAAGTTCACAGTCCTTTTGGTAAAACCTTTGTTCATTCCTCTCAGACATCATAATATTTGTCTTTTTATGAAACACATTATTAACGAGAGCTGAAATAATATCATTATAGAATTATTTCTTTCTGTAACATTTAAATAGTAGACAACAGAAACTGAAGGAAAGAGGAAACTATGCTTAGCACAGTGTTAATTTAGTTTAGAATGTCTTTGACTTGGGCTACACATACAGATTTCTCTTTGAGATTTTATTCAGTGTTTTGGTCTTCAGAGCTGAGGTATCTTATAAACTGAATTATTTATTACTCCTGGATGCTTGGAAGTATGGGGAAATTTATATCTTTTCTGTAAACACCAGAGAGTAATAATTTCAATTTTAACAATTTTTGTACAGTGGGATATTTTTAAACCTCAAGAAAATTTGAGGGTTTTTTTAATCCAAACTGGACAAGAAAGCAAGTATAGTCTTTTCTTTTGTGACTTGTGTAAGGGAAGTTTTTTCATCTGCTTCTTGAGGTGTGGAAGAAGTGTCAGAGAATTGTCAGCATAAAAAATGTTAACATGACTCAAGATTGAACAAAATTTGCAACAAAAGTATATTGATCAGTTCTGTTTGTTTACTGGAATTAGAGATTAAGGAAGTTTTATTGGAAGCAGTGAGTGTTTTAAACTTTTTAAAAAGTGAAACCTCTGATCTTTATGTAATAATATTGTCTCTACTGGAGGATGTTGAATTTATTTTACATTTTGCTGATTTTGCGATAAAACATTTAGGTTTGAAACTATCAGTATTGCTCTCAAGTGACTTGTATCAACATAAATAGCTAAGGTCTCTTGAAAATCAGTGGAAATATCTTTGCTATCTTTTATATAAAAAAATTTGATAGTCCTGTCTTTTGCTCTGTTCAGTACAAATACATTGTATTTAACTAAGAAGAAGTGAACATAGATCACTAGTCATTAATAAATGTAATTAAGTACTTTTATCTTGTTGTAATTTGAAGCCATTTGCTAGGTCTTAGTTCTACTACATTTCTTCCTTATCATCTAAGTCCCTAGAGCTGATTCTAAGAAAAGTGCATCCTTGATACTTGCAAATGAAGTTATCAGACCTTTTTTTGAGCTGTAGGTTGCTTGTGGGGGTTGTCACATGCTGGTTTTTGCTGCTCCAAGACCTAAAGGTTCTGAAATACCCTTGGAAGATTTATATGAGCCTCGTGTGACTGCTGCTGCCTCTCAAAGCAGAGGGGACTTTGTACTGGCAAACACTTTGCAGTTATCAGCAGCACGGATGCGGCGTCGAGAGAGGGTAAGCTCAGAGGTATTTGGAGCTGCAATACTTCTTCCAGGAATCAAAAGCACTTCTAAAGCTAAAATCACAGCATATATCAAGCAGTTAAATGTTTCTTCTTAAACTAAGAGTTTCGTTTTAATGTATAATATGAAAAACAGACATTTACCCTGGTCCCAAAAATTGATGCAGGAGAAAAAAAAAGTAGGTATTGGTCAGATTTTGCCTAATTATTTCTGTGAAAGACATTCAAACTGGCTTTGTAATTTTTTTTTTTTGTTCTAAAATGTAGAAACTGTTCCTTTGCATTTTTTTTAAACTATCTTAGAAATATTTTTTAAAAAAATAGCAAGAGCCTGACTCTTTTGCTGTACCCTCTAAACCCTTGAATATATTAAACAAATCCATAGTTTATAAAATATCAAAGGAGAATATTAGATGTAGCTACTTAAAATATTACTTTCTGATCTTTTATCTCCACTACACATTCCATGTGATTTCCTTAAACCTCACAATGAATTGGATCATTTCACTTACCTGTCTGAGAACTAACTCTACCAAAACCCGAATTTATTCTATAAAAGCAAATTGATGTTGTGGATTAAATACCTTGATGTTATTTGAGAGATTAGATTTTCATTTTGGATAAAAAGAAAAACTTCTTTGTCTCCTTTGTTTATACTTTAGGATTGCTTGAAATCATTCCATAGAGATGATCTTAAAAATCTCCCTATCTACCTGCCCACTTTCTAGGACTATAAATAATTAAAATTTTAAAATATATTTGTTTCTGTTTATTAAGTTGCAACTTGTATCTCAAGCTAACAGCAAATAATACTGATAAGTATGAGAGATTCCTTACATTTTGTTCTTCTACCCTTTCTCTCAATTTATTATTTTTCAATCTCCTAAAGGAAAGGTCACCAGAGCAGTTTGCTCGAATGGCACAAACTCTGCCTGCCATGGGGGAAAGCTTCTTAAAGTCTTCCTTGCCTGTGGCAAGCAACACCAGCCCATTCTGGTTTTCTGCAAGAAGTCATCCTAAAGCTGAATCTGGGAGGGATGGAGACCACGAGAAAGGTGGAGTGTCCCATATCTTGCAGCTGTTTTCTGATAAGAATGGTTTGACTCATAATTCATAAATAAATGTGGAGTTTGAACCTGCAAGAAGGTTCAGGTTCAGTCTTACCTCAGGACAGGCTGGCAGCATACAGGCATGAAAGCAGAGAAGTGCAGATGAAAATTGCCTCACACTGTTCATGTTTGCAAAACAAGTTTATAGATTAAGAGGAGGCTTGAGTGAAAGAAAAACAATTTGTTGATTGTACCTGTGGTTCCTTAAGCCTTTAGAAATAAGATTCACAAAAATACTGTAAGAACATTAACTACTTATTTTGTTTTCACACACACAAAAGAAAAGAAGGAATTACAGGAAAAAAAAAGTTAGGAACAATGTTAAGGACATAGGTAAACCTACAAGGAACTTGGATAAGAAAACATAAGAAAAGAGGTCTACTAATTCTTACAGGATCTTTCTTCTTCACTTGGAAATGCAGAAGTACTCTTCATTCTTTTTTTATCTAAGATAATAAAGATTTACTATATTCTAGCTGATGGAAAAGTCTGGATAACCATAATACAGCACTGGACTTTGGCACAGATTCTCTAGAGCAGTTCAGGACTTGTCTGGCATCCTGGGCCTCTGTGATTTCCTAGAAAGAACAATGCTGAAGAGTGCAGGATGCAGAGCTTCTGTGTAATTGTTAATTCAGATTTACTGGACAGCCAGATCTAATTTGAAATGAAGAATAGAATAGAATAGAATAGAATAGAATAGAATAGAATAGAATAGAATAGAATAGAATGGAATAGAATAGAATGAAGATGGTTATTTTTAAATCTGCCAGCATGTCCATTAGCTGTCCAAAGCAATGCAGTGAAATTTGAATTTCCTTCTTAGACCTAAAACCTCAGGGTTTGTGCTGTACAAAATGGTCATAGACCTGATGAGCTTAATGATGTAGGGACATTTTTATAATGCCACATGAAACTCACTGTCTCTCCATCCATTACACAGATAATGTGCAAGGGAGGTAACACAATTGCAGCTACTTTGGTCTAATTGTTACACTATTATTAAAAAGATTATCCAAAAGAATCTTTGTCCAAGATAATATTTAGGCTTTGAAAGCCTGCAGAAATGGTCAGAGATCTACAGTGCACTGAGACCAGCTTGCTGAGCTCCATCTTTAATGATGAAAGGAGATGGAAGTGGTTTTGCTGTGTCTTGGGCTGAGGGAATGAAGAATCTGAGGACTTCAGTTCTATGTTAGTGAAATAGGAATAATCTCTACTTTATAAGAGTGGCTGTTTGCTATACAGTGCTTGTTCCTATGACATTTGCTTATTTGCCCTTATTTTACCTTGTAGAAAATAATCATCAAAAAGATAAACCTAGTGAAGTCTCTTCAGAACAAGATTCAGATAATGAAAATATTGACAGAAACCTTGGGGATACAACTGACATCCTAAATATGGTAATATATTCCAGTAATGGATCTATAATTCAGTAATTTTTTGCAGGGGGAGACAAAGAAGCTGAATTGTGTTTCAGGTTCTAATGCAGAATTCCTGACTACCAGAACATCATATGTGACACACATCATACTGGCACACTGTTAGATGAGCATGCATTTTGTATCATCATTACCCAATGCTAAAATATATTTTAATTTTCAAAGTAGTGTTGTGATATGAAGCAGTCCTAGTAGTGCAGTGTCTCCACATGCTTTAGCTCTGGAAATCAGTAAGGAAAGGAAAAGGATGCTGGAGGCCACATGGTGATCTCTATCTCTGACCTTGCTCTTCTTGATGATTTCCAACAGAGAAATGCAGGAAATGAAGCAGAAGAGCATCTTTTCCTGTTTGAGAAGAAGTGTTTTAATACAGGTGGATCATATTAAAGGGAAGGCCAAAACCCAGACATTTTTATTATTTGGTGATCTCCCAGCTTGTTCCTACATATTTCTTTTATTTAAAAAACATGTTCACCTTATCACTTGTACAACTTTCCAAAACATTTTGTTCTCTCAGCAGAAGGGACATGTCCTGGCCTTAATGCAGCCACAGTTATGCTGGAGGCATTGAACATCTACAGGAATTATTATTTGTTTGCATTTAAAAGTACTTAGTAATTTAACAGTCTGTTTGTGCATGTCATTTATTTAACATTATAAAATTTCATTTTGATTTGCAAGAAAAAAATGTGATCGGATCCAATGCACAGCATGGCCACCATTAATTTACTGAAGCATTATTTACATATTGTACACTTTATGTGCTAGACTTCCTTCTCCTTTTCAGTTTTATACCTGTCCTGAATCAATTTAAGAATATTTTTTAAAAATTTAAACATAAATTTGAAAAAAAGCCTATCAGGCAAACTTGTCAAAATACAAGATAAATGGTGGCTCTTCTTGGATCTGAATGAAAACAATCTGCTGCAGCATAGGGGTTTTTTTTTCAATTTTTCTAGACTGTGGCAACATACATCTTATTAACACATGTGACAAGAGAAGGAAAAACCTTTAATGTTATATTGATTATACAAATTATTGGTAGTCTGAAACCAGAACTCTCCATCCTCACAGTGTTGAAAAAGAATATATTTAAACCATGAGCCGTTAATAATCAACAGCAGACAATATTATCGTATTGTCATTTGGAACATATGGCAAGGGATGAGCAAAATTGCATTATATATTCCCATTTAGTAGTATTTTATGTTACCTTTTGGTTTCTTGCTTTATGTGGAAGAGATAAAGGCATTAGATTCCAAGGAAAGATTCTGCTGTGCAATGTTTCTTTGAAGATGTTCTTTCAAGGCTGTGGTGCCAAACTGGATGTTGAGTTAAGTTGGTGATGATAATGGAGTAAGGTGCTATTTGTAACCTCACAGGGACTGGAAGGTGGATCTCAAACATGCCTGTGGCTCTGAGAAAGGTCAGGGTAGTGTTCAGTCTCTACAGACAGTTTGGGTGTTGATATTTGTTCTCCATACTCTTTATAAGCAGAAAATGATGGAGTGGAAGTGAAATAGGTGAGCTGAATGATCATACAGGTTTGTCTCACTCTGACTGTGCAATAATATAAAAATGTTCATAAACTAGCTCCATTTAGTAAAACTGGGCTTTGATGCTGCTTTCTGTATTAAATATATTTATTTTTTTAATAGAGATCTTATTTTTTTGCAGACACATGCAATGAAGTTGAATCCTGGTGACTGGTCCTTAAAATTATCACCACTCCAAAAACAGAAGGTACTGTAAATAATTACATATTTTATATTGATACTGATGTTTAAAAATGTGCAACTCTTGTATTGTCCTTGTACTTCATTATTTTGCTTTGAGTTTTTAAAAAGTCAGGTAAATTTTATAGACCTCCTCTTGCTAATTTTCTGAATATCCATGACCTAAAATTCTGAGAAGCTGCATGAAGGCAGAGAGAATTTGGGCAGGCACCTAGAACTCCACGTATCCAGTGCAGTTTGAGATGGGTGTGTCATATTTCACCAATTTAAGAAGCAAGAGGCTATTATATGCACCCTGTCACTTCATGTGATAACATAAATTTCTACTGGTTTGTTGCTAAGAAAATATTTTGGGACACAGTGTAAATAAAGATTTTATTTACAGATATTCACCATGAAGTATATTTAGAGGAGCAATAATACTGGTCTTAATTATGAAATTAAAGTACTTTGTAGTACTTTCTATTTCACTCCTAAAGTGATCCCAGCTTTTCAGCACTTAGTTATATTTCATTAACATTTTATTTTAGATTTTTAAATTCATCATTTGTTAAATTGGTGTAAAATTTAAAGCAGAAAGACAACAGATTTTCAGACTTCTTAGAAAGAGCATAACAGTGAGTGCATCAGAAGGTTTCCAAAGGAGGGAGGTGTAAGAGAGCTGTATAAATTTCCTTCTGCTTGCACAGCCTCATGCATTGCCCCTGCTCTGGTTTATGGGATGTGGCACTGGCTGCACAATTCCTGCTGCATTTCCTTGGGTAGTGAGAAAGGTGTAGCACTACACTGATCATTACCAGGATGTTACATTCTTCTAACATGTGCACTTGTAAATTCATTTCGTGTGAAATACTCTACCTTTAAGCTGTCTTTTAATCCCCTCTCACAAATTGTTTCTTTTCTTGTTCAGATGCTTTTGTAACCTTTTTTCTTTCGCTGCCATTTGTCTTTAATGCTTTTTTTCTTTCTTTTTAATTTTCTGCTTCTCATGTGGAATAGAAGAACAATAAAAATGTGAAACTGAAAAGAGATGGTAAGGGTGGGCTGAAAAACAAGGATTCTGATTTTACAAAGGAGGGCTCAAAATTAGAGTCTGGCTCTTTGCAAAAGCAGTCTTCACTTTCAGAGTCAACTGGACAAGATTTAGAAAAGAGTAGTGCCTTTGTAGGGAAGCCTGTAGCCAGAAAAAGTATAAAGAAAGGTAAATCTGAGCATGCACAAAGTGATAGTACTTTGAAAAGTGGTGCTCAAGAAATTACTGAGGACAAAAGCATATTAGTGAAAAGGGAAAAAGAGTGTGTGGAAAATCCTGAATTTTTCAGAGAGGATGCAAGATGTAATCTTCCCACTGAAAATCAAATTCTGACTGAAAAAATAAATTCTTCCAATAAAAAGCCAAAAGCTGTTAAATCTAAGCAGTCCCTTAAAATAGAGGTACTTCCTTCTGCTCCCAGGGATCAGCCCCAGGCTGATTCATTAATTGTACAAGAATACAGTCCTTTTAAAAAGCAAGGGAGTCAAAAAACAACAGATAGTCAAAACAAACTAAAGGATGGTGTTGAAAAATCTGACAAGTGTGAAAGAATAAATGTCACAGGAGAACAAAGTAGTGCAGAACAGAAGGAGCTTAAAAAAAAGCATCAGTTTTTGAAACAAGTATCTGTAACTTCATCATCATCATCATCATCAACTGAGGAAAGTACTAATGATCTCCAAAAATATATACTTAAGGAAGAGGCCTTCTATGAACACAGAGTTGTGCAGAGGGCAAGGAGGACAGTGACACATCTGGGCTTAGAAAAAGACAGTGAGATTGAGGAGATGCAAGCTACAAACACTGAGAAGGAACATGTAGAACAGACGGATTTAAAAAGCCTGAATGAGGAAGAAACAAGCTCTGATGCCAAACCTGATGAAGACAGGGTATTAGAAATTAAGAATGAGGAGGAATCTGATCAGGAGCAGGAGAATGAAAGCAGTGAAAAGGGTGAAAGTGAAAAAGAAAAACTGGATGAAACAATTGACAGTGGAGGTAAACTAGAGGAGGAAGAAGAGAGTGAGGCTAAAAACGACAGAGATGAAGTTTCAGTAGAAAAAGATGAAGAGGGAAAAGATAATGAGGAAGGAAATGAACAAGAAGAATCACAGGCTGGAAGAGACAGTGGGAATGAGGGTGCAGAGGAGACTGAGGAGGTCAGCCAGCAAGATGGAAAAGAGCAAAGAGATGAGCAAGGCAGGTTGATGGAGGAAGAAGAAATGGTGAGTGAGGAAGAAAAGGAGGATATGGAGGAGAAGTATGAGAAAGAGAAAGGCACTGAAAAAGACAAAGAGCAGGTTAAAAGTGAGGGAAGAGATGAGAGTGAGGAAGGAGGGGAAGATGCAGAGGAAGGGGAAGAAAAAGAGGTAGAGGCAGAAGAGGAAGGAGAAGATGAAAAGGAAGATGAAGAAGAAAAAGAAAGGGAAAATGAAAAAGACAAAGAGGGTGAAGAGGAGGAGTTGGGAGAATCATTGGCAGGGAGGGAGGGAGAGGTATCTGAAGAAGAACAGGTTGAGGAAGATGCAAATACAAAAACTAAGGAAGTGGGTGAGGATGGAATGGAAGAAGGAAAAGATGGGGAGGATGAAGTGGAAGAGGAAAGAGGAGGTGAGAAAGAGGAAGGAACAGAGGCAGAAGCAGAAGGGGACAAGGGAGAAGAAGATGAAAAGGAAGAAGAGGAGGGGGAAAATGAAGAGAAAGGGGAAGATAAAGAGGGAGAAGAAGGGGAAGATAAAGAGGGAGAAGGAGTGGAAGAAGATGAGGAAGTAGGAGAGGAAGAAGAGAGTGTTGGAGAAGATGAGGGAAAAGAGGGAGTGGAAGAAGAAGAGGAAGATGAGGAGGAAGAAGAAGGAGTTGAAGAAGGGGGAGATGAGGAAACCAGAGAGGAAGAAGAAGAGGTAGAGGAGGAGGAAGAGGCAGGACAGGAAGAAGGAGAAGAAGAAGAAGGGGAAGAGGAGGAAGAGGAAAAAAAGGAAGAGGATGAGGAGGAAGAGGAAAAAGAGGAAGAGGGTGAAGAGGAAGAGGAAAAAGAGGAAGAGGGTGAGGGGGAAGAGGAAAAAGAGGAAGAGGGTGAGGAGGAAGAGGAAAAAGAGGAAGAGGGTGAGGGGGAAGAGGAAAAAGAGGAAGAGGGTGAGGGGGAAGAGGAAAAAGAGGAAGAGGGTGAGGAAGAAGAGGAAAAAGAGGAAGAGGGTGAAGAAGAGGAAGAGGGGGAAGAGGGTGAGGAGGAAGAAGAAGAAGAGGGGGAAGAAGAAAAAGGGGAAGAGGGTGAGGAGGAAGAAGAAGGGGAAGAGGGAGAGGAGGGAGAAGGTGAAGAGGAAGCAGAGGAAGAAGAAGATGAGGAGGAAGGGGATTTAGGACAGGAAGAAGAGGATGAGGGAGAGGATGAGGATGAGGAGGAAGAAGAAGAGGAAAAAGTAAAAGATAAAAGGAAAAATTATAGTGGTAAACTTCCAGAAAAGAAAAGCAAACACAGGAAGCCAGAAAAGACAGAAAGTGCTGCTTTACCAAACAGCTCTAAACAAAACGTGAAATCCAAACGTCGTGTAGCAAATGGTTTACATAATCCAGAACAATTTTGGAACAATGTGCTACCTCATTATTTAACACTAAAGTAGCATAGACTACTGCAGGTGAATTTTAAGCCTATTCAGGAAAAAGATTGATTTTTATTACTTGAAAAAAACTTTTTGTGGAATCACAGCATACTATTATGCATATAATTTAAGTGCCAATTTCTTGAAAAAGACTGAAGAAAATTTTTAGATTTAGAATACTTTTATGAGAGAAATCATACTTTATTGATACAATCATTTTCATAATTATGTTTAACATGTATGATATATAAAACATTAATTGCTGAGGAGGTAAACTGTGTTTCCTCTTGATCAAAGTGTAATGTCATGGTGACAAATCAATTATGCATTGTAACAGTGTAATCTTTGCCTTTGAATCAGCAACACACCAATTTTAGTAGCAGGGCCGTTTACTGATAATGTGCCTTACATGAAGGAGTTTCAGTAAATTAGCAAAGGTACATATTTTAAAATTTTGGTATCACTCTCTGTTGTAATTGAGTGACAATACAAAGCAACACACTCCATTTTCAGAAGGCTTCAAACCTGTTTTTATTCTAGCATGCATGCTTTTTATACATTCCTACAAAACTCATAAGTTTACACTTTACTGATTGGACATGAGAGACAAAGTTCTCATTGGAATTGGCAGTTGTAGGTTTCTCTTATTTATCCTTCTTTCTTTCTTGGTTTCTATGTCAACGGCCTTGGTAGAAAATTCTTTCAGGGGTAAACATGGATCCTCTTATCAAACTTCTCTCTGGCTCACAGAACTATCTGTAAAACCTCTTCCAGATCACTCCATAATTTATTCCCCCCACTTTTATTCTGTTCATACATTGGTAAAATGTTCAAGTACCTAAATTAAAGAAAGGACAAATTGCCAAATTTACGTGGGAGGTAAATGGAAATGCAGGCCTGGGTAAGTGAGGGCCTAGGACTTTCCAAGGGCCTTAAGGCTGACTACTTATTTTGTTGTCAGCACATAATTCTGTGCAAAAAGACACACACAGATCTCAGAATCTGGCCTAGATTACTTTAGAGTTCGGGGATAATTTTTTTAATATCACACTTGGTGATTGGATAGAAATAAGAATTTGAAATACACACTTCTAAAACATTTTTTTATTTGTTTTTACTGTGCAATACACAAAAGATTCTATATCTGCCTACAAATGACTATATCACATTAGTCCTCTAACTCTGAGGTACTCCAGGAGGGGGAATATATGTTGTTGCTGTGTGAAACACATATATGTTTCCAGGATCAGAGCCAAAACTTCTCCTCATTGGAGAATATTTATGGTTTTTAAAAACCCTATCTGTAATCTCCAAAAAGAGGCAAACCAACAAGCCAGATGGAATAGTAATGAAACTAGTAGGAAAGTCTGATTTTTTTTTAAGACAAAGTTAATACTTTTAGAATTTCCTTAAAATACACAAACAAATCTTGCAAAATATTTTTGTAAGATAATGCATCAATCTTTCAACTATTAGAGACTGAACTGGCAAATGAAGAGATAGGGACTCATCATGAAGAATTGTTACTTGAATATTATGCCAATGGGGGGTCTGGGAAATTTTTACTAACAGATCTCAGTACTGACATTCTCTAGAAAAACAGTTGTTTAAGCCCTACTTGAAAATGAGGAGAGAAGAAGAAAGGAATCAAAAGGAGTAAATGTCATTCCATAAAAGCATGAATGGAATCAATACTTACATTGATATTATGAAACATTTTATTATTGTTTTGTGAGATGCTGGCATTAAACAATCTTTGACACAATGTCTCCAGAATTTATTTTCTACAAAGCCTGTAGTAGATCAGTAGTTTCCTAGTAAATCCTAGTCTAGGTCCAACCTTCCTGCCTCGCTCACCCCTTCCATGGGCTGCATTTGAAGGTAAGATCCCTTCAGTCATGTGCTGTGCCTAACTACAGCAAGAAGTTACCCCAGTGGCTGTATTTTGTCCCTGTGACATTTGTTTCAAACTTTGGATTTCTCTGGAACATATTGTCTTGACATCAGCATGTGTCTTTGGAGCAGGGTAAGTATCCTCATACTCTGTTAGAGAATATTTTATCAGTTAAATGCCCTTCCCAAGCTCTCTCTACCAATGAGTCATTGGCTATTTAGCCTGTGTGCTGTGCTATCACTGAACTCCTCTGAAAACACTTGCCCTTGAAACTAAGTGGAGCTGTGATGTGTTATTTTATCTTTCTTAGGAAACTTTAGGATGTTGCTGTGATGAAATTTAGAAAGTTTAGTAGTATTGAAAAGTATTTTTATGGGTCTAAAACTGTGTTTTCTGGATATGACATCTACTTCTTTGTGGTTCCAGAATTCATCGTTGGAAGAAAACTGGGCTGTGAAAAACAACACTTTTTTCTAGTGAAAAACATTTCCTAGAGAGAGAAAGAGAAAAAAAGGAGAGCAATTTAAAGCAAGTGATTTCCAATTCCACATAGGAATGGCCCTTCATTTACTGTTTGGTTGCAGCATTTAATGTGAATTCTTAGGAAAATGAGGACTATTTGTTGTTTCTCTCTTAACATATGCTGATAGCAGAAAGCTTTCCAAGAAAGTGAAGGAAGCCAGCTTATGGTCATCTCCTCTTCTTTGTTTTGTCTAGATTAAAATTCATTGATTTGAGAACTGATTTTATGTAGTTTTGTGGATCATTCCTGTGGTGGGGGAAAAGCAGAACTTTACTCCAGCACTTCTAAGGGTGTTCCACAGGCTCATTACATAAATTGTTCTCTCTGCCAGCATTTCTGGGCCTTCAGAGGACTTTGGAACTCCATTAGCATAATGAGTGGAACTTTATTTAGTTTGACTCATTCTGGTTTATGAAGTTTGCTACTTGTGGTTTTGTGAAAATTCAGTATATCCTTGGTATTTATTATGGCATACAAAGAGATTCATATGCAGTACTGAAGAAACATGGCAGAAAAAGTCCTTAGTTAGTTTTTAATAGAGAAAAGAAATCCTGCATTAGAGAGAGAAAACAACAGACAATTGCCTAGGCCAAAGATCTCTCCATCTCTTTTCTACCAGTGGCTGCTGGTGAGTGCCTGGGAAAAAAATAAATTAGAATATTAGAGTAGCACAAAGGTGTAGTGTTACATTTCCCCTGTAATCATTCAGTATAAAGAATATATTCAGCATTTTCAATAATTTGTAGTTCAGCAGGTACATGTATTACATTCAACATCTATTTTCTTCACATTATTTTCTTTCAATCATTTTTTAATCTGTTTAGTATGTTTTGAAAAATTAGATTTCTTTATTCATTGTTTGGAGAAGTAACTCCTCTTTTTTATTTGCATCATTTGATGTCTTTGTATTCTTGTGCTAGAAAAAAGAGCACTTATTCCCTCTTCGTTATTTATTCCCTAATGATTATCACATAGAAAAAGTGTTCAGTTCTGTGGTTTAGGTCAAGCATAAATGGTTTATTGATTTAGTAATTACAGCTAACCAGCCATCAACCACCTACATGTTTAATTCAAGAGCAGCAACACTGGACATCCTCAAAGTGTTAATAAGCACATGCAAATTTCTAGGCATCCCCTGCAGCTCATCCCAGAAATTTTAATCCCCTGCACAGTCTCACAGAGATTCCCAGAATGACAGATGCTGCCTTTTACAGTGGGTGTGCAATACAAACACCTCTGGCACTTTCAGAGGGTGGGGTGCAGGTCTGCTGCTGCCTCACAGCTCTGCCTAGAGGTGAGGGTGTTCTGGGTGACCTTGGGATATTCTGTAGCGCAGCTCTTCTCTTGTGCCTGCAAAATTTCAGCAGATAAGTTTTTCCATTATAGCTGAACATATCAAACCATTTATTCAGATAGTAAATCTCTTTGCATAATTGATGCTGAATAACAAAAATGTCCTTCTCCAAGCTGCAAAAAAATGTCTAGGTTTCACTCATTATTTTTTGTTCCAGTTTCTTATCGGGATGACCACATGGATAGTCTTTAGAACAGGGCTTTTCAGAATTATGCTGAAAGGACATCTAGTTTTTATTTTCATTGCTTTTACCTTTTTTTCCCCTCCTAGTTTTTCCTTACCATTTCGTATCTTTTAATATAAATTTTAGCTTGTTTTCTCCCGGGATGACACTACCTTTTAGATCCTATCTGTCATATAACATTAAGGATCTGTAAAAAGACCTAAAAAGGGCAAAGTAAATGTGAAAGGGCAATCTTTCATCTAATTGTGGAAGTGACAGTATTTAGTACTGTGACATTCTATGAGCAACTGAGGAAATTCTTTGCTTGCAGAAATGGCAAACCCATGGTATTGTGCTCGGTAAAGTTCTGAGCATGTTTGGGATCCAAAGTCACTCACTGAGCTGTAACATTCTTATACACTTATTTATGTTTTAATGGAGACAGAAGAGGATTGAAAGGATATTGAAAGGATTTTGGAGAGACAGCTTGGGAATCAGAAAATTGCAGTGCAGACAGCAACAGAAGTTTTATTTTTCTATTGCCAAAAGAAGAAGCGAGTACACTTGATCGCTCTCTTTTTTTGAGGATTTATGATAGTGCTCATTGCTTTTTTGCTTGTCAACCTATGTTATATTAATTTAAACAAATATTAATACTGTTATCTCAAACCCCCATGCTTAGTTACAAAAATAATCCTTACCAGGGCCCTGAAATGTCTGGTGTAAAAATATTTACCATTCTGGTTTTGTTATTTCTCCAGCATTGAAGAGTCAGAAATGACTCTTGGTCTGTGGTGGGTTGCAGGGCTGTCTGCTGGAGTATCCTGGGTTCAATGGTGTGGATTTAGAGCTTTATAATTTGTCATGATTGGCTCACCTTTCACACAGTCTCATTTGTGGTTTGTGTGAAATATAAAGTATTTGTGCTGTCATATGGAGAGTGTGAGAGAGAGAAACAAAGGTGGCTCTAAGAAGAATTTTATATTAAACAAAGCCTTTATCTGCACCTCTTTTGTGAGGATATAGATCACAGTAATATTGAAGAGTAATGTTCAACCCCCCCGTGTGCTATTGTCAGTACAGGAGCCTGTGCTGTTTGACTGGAAAGTGAGCAATAAATACCAACCTAAAAGGAGCTTGTGAGCCACCCTGGCAGAGCCTGGCTTTCTTACAGGAAGTATAAAATACTTCACTTTCATTCAATCCAGCATCTATCCAAGGCACAAAACTACTTTCATAATTAGAAACACAGCAGCAGAACTGCTGCAAAATTTAACCTCCTTTACAAGGCACTTCATTATCATCTGTGTGGAGAAAAAGGACAAAGCAAACCTGAACTGTCCTGTATCAAGGGTACAGAAAGAAGTCAAGCTGTGCTTTAAAGCCAGCCTTGCAGTGGCTGAGGAAGAACTTCCACAAGTGCTGGCAGGATGTGCAGAACAATTCCATGGGGAAGCTGGTGGCACTTGCATTACTGGGTGTGCCTTGAAAAATCTATGACATGAGAATGGGCTTAAAGATTAGTGATGGTTGTGTAAAAATTACCACTTTTACATCAGAGAATTTTGAAGTGGAGGCAATTCCCTGAGACCCAGTCTTGCAGTCTGGGGAGGTTTTAGCAGTGACTCATGGACCAGCTCTTTTAGGAATGTACCAAGTCAGAGAATCTCTAAAAACCTTCCTGCCTGCTTTGGTGCTTTGGCAAAAATTTGCCTTTACCAGTATTTTTTATCAAAGCACAGAAGAAAAACCAGCATGATTACAGCAGGATTTTAATGAGAAGTAGAGGATTTGGGAGAGACATGCAGTATCTGAGCTATGTGCACAATAAAAGCAGAAGTGACTGTACTCAATCACTTGCAAATATGTGGGAGCTGCATGACAAACTCCAGACACTATAAATTTTCTATAAGGATTTGGAAAATATGCACAATCTGCATCCAAGTGTGGGCCACTATTCCCAATTTATTTCTCTGTGTCTGTTAGCATTAAGAATTCATTTTTATACAGCATAATATCTTCCAGAGACACAGTAAGTTTTTCAGAAAACACCAACATATTCTGGAGTTGCTCATTATATTTCTCCTGTTTTGTTCAAGTACCCAGGATTTATTTTGGTATGCTGTTTCTGAGTGACTGAATATTAGAGGGTATTTATGTTACTGTGTAAAATACTTCATAAGATATTATACTTGATATAAACGTCTCTAACTTGTTTTATGGTTTTCACAAAACACCTTAAAAATTCTTTCTAGTTCTGTAGCAGGTTTTTTCCCCCTTTTTGCTTGGAAATTTATATTTTCTGTTTGTTGTCCAAAGAAATAAAACTTTTATGAGAAGGTAACTGTTTTGTATATGAAAGTTGTAGTACATCTGAGCTATTTCAGATGTTGATTTATCTTGGAGAATAAACAAAAAATATCTTTTGAGTTGCTGGGAACATAAAACTTTAGATAACTATTTAAATGTCTAGTGAAAAACTGAAAGTACAAGTACTTCTTCAGAATGTAGTTTTAAATTAGAATTTTATACATTGGTAAGTAGTTATTTTTATTCACAGAAGAATGCAGAGATACATCTTTCTCCAGGTACACCTACAGCAGCAACCTGGCAAACCACAGAATAATAACACCAAAGCCAACTGAAATAATCCTTAAGACAATGCCCTCAAAAATTACTGGCTACTCTGTGTAATCAATGCCAGTGTGCAGTCTCAGGATGGCACCTAAAGCCTTGGTTAATGAATGTAATCAGATTAATCCTCTTAATGCAAAGTATGTGCACTGCCAGCCTGTGACAGAAGTGCACAGGTCTGTGGAGACACCTGTAGATTGTTGTGTTCAGCTTTTAGCAACTAAAATATGTTGGGTAGCAAAGCGTGGGCTGAAAAAACTTAATGGAAAATGAACCTGTTCAGTCAGTCTCTACCAACATCTTTTATCCCAGGGTGATGCCATCCTGTTGGAGGGCACTGTTGTGGTAATTAGTCACCACATGTCCAGGGTAATCAGTGTATCACTACAGGGCAACTGCTACTTCAGTATGTTTTCTTCCATCATATTTAAAGCACAACTATCTTTATAGTTCAGTTTTTGACATTTAACAGTGGAAACTCCCATCTGACAGAAAACTGGTTTCCAGTGGTTTCACTGCACAGTGTGCCTGAAATTACAAGTGCAGCATTGCCTTCATTTTCCAGGACACTCATATAGCAGCAGCATAAGGGAGTGTTATAAGTATCAGGTAATCCATGTTAAGTGCTCTTAACATAAAATTGTGTAATTGGGAAACCAATGTAACCTAGTAGAAACCTAGGTGTTAGCTTTAGACAAGTTATGGTGACAGGCTCAGCTTTTTGCAGGAAATTCTTCTAAGTGTGTTTAGCTGAGCTTTTCTGTTTGTCTCTGTGACAATATATAATGAAAGCTTAGTTTGGCTCCTTATTGCTTGTAAGTGGAAGGAAAATCTGCTAAATCTCTCATTGGAGTACTCATGTCTTTGAATTTTGTCAGTCTTTTGACAGCTTTCTTTAATATCATTAAAGTAAGGGATATTTCTCTAAGGCTTAGAGTAGCTGAGCTAATAACTCCTCTATATTAATAGCTACAAAATGAAAGCCAGTTCAAATATCTGATGACAAGTGGCTAACACTGTGTGGACTTTAAGGTGTTAAGCTGTCTCTGGAGCTGCTTAATAAGAAACAACACAGCATGAATCTTAGTTTTTCCAGCAGTTCTGTCAGGCAGTATTTCCAGTCACTTCACATCAGATGCCTTGACACCCTGATCAGTATCAAGAAAATGTTACATGGCTACCCATCCATATACCTCTACCCACAAAAGGTAAACTGAGCTTTTTGGTTTTGGGTTATTTTTCACTCATCTGTACTTAAGATCAGGGTTGGTGGTGTTACTTTAAGTGCTGTTTTAGTAAAATGTTAACCCAGTGCATTTTACCAGCATGGAGAGTTCACGAGTGATGTGGATGTGCACTAGGTTTTTGGAGAGCAGAATGACAGCTAGCATATGGTATGATTCCTCTACCTATTCCTCTTCAATCCTGCATCAAAGCAAGAAGATAGTCTGTAGAATGTGTTTTGTATTTGTCTTTACTAGTGCTCCAGAAAGTGCAGGCCCATATGAAGCATGACCATTGCCCAACCTCCTTGGACCTAATACCCATCTACTCAGAGTCTTCTTCTTCATAGGGAAAATCCTGTTTGGTATTTATATCATTCATTTATCCTGTAGACATGTGAAAGGGCCATGAGAATGCTTTTGGGCATGTCAAGCTAATGAGCTGGGCAGGTAATGGAGAAATCTGTTCCTTAAATGATTAAAAACTCTGCTAAGCAATTGCTGGTTTATTGCTGCTTGGCAGAGCACCACACAGCAACAGACATGTAGCTACCTACCTCATTCTCAACTCTCTTGAATAACCTTCTCTGTGGACTTTGAACAGTTTCCAAGGCAACTGGAAACAGAAACATCTCTGTAAACCAGAGGTTCCTAGAACTCTCCACTTCAAATGGTACACACAGTAATTACAGCTTTCTCTTCATCACTGAGTTTTCACCAGATTTTAAAAAGATCTGCAACTAAATTTGTCCCATCAGTGGGAGATTTTGAGATTTTCTTCTCTAAAAATATAAAATGATCATGGCAAACATTATTTTGACTTCTTGAGGAGATGTGGAAAGATACCATAAGCCTTCCCTTCTGAAATGCTAATTATGAGCAGCCCATCTGCCAGAGCTGTTTCCATAAACTAAGCAGGAGGGGTCCACAATGAAACAATTACAGAAATAGAGAGAAACCTAGCTGGCAGCTGTTGTTTGAGCAAGGTCTACCATGAGATGTGTCTCAGTCTTCAGTGAGACTTTTAGCCAGAGCATGGCACCAGCTGAGACAACAGTACAGACAGAGGGAAGTTTTTTCCCCTCTCTCCTGTGGACATAGGACCACATTTTTGTAGAGCATTTTGAAAAGAAATGTCTTTATTCTGTATTAACCTGCCCAAAGAAAAGCCAGCCAGCATTTTAGCAGAAGACAGTTATACACCCTGAGTTATACCCACTAAAGCAATACTTTTGCCAGAACCAGTGCAAGTAAAGTCATTTGTCCCCAAAAGCTTGGAAACAGCAAATTTATGTTTAAGAATGTCTAGTTATGAAGGTCTGGATTTACAGGAAAACCAGAATAAATGCATGACAATAAATCAGCAAAGACAGCTCTACAAAAATATGCGTATTGTGTTAAATGTGCAAGGTTATATTTTCTAGATTGCTGTTCTGCTGTGCTGATTTATTATACTATAGGTACAAAATGTTTAAGGCTGTTTCATAGTAACAACCACGGTTTTGTCCTTGAAGAAACTGGAACCTAAAGCCTAAATGAAACCAGTTTGAAATATTTCACTTGTATGCTCTCTACTGCTTTTGACTTTCTGTGCATGACCTTGGCCTAGACAGCTTCTCTCTGTCTCAACTTTAGAGGTATTGAAGGTATTCTTTCAGTGTTACCTTTCCATGAAAAAGGAATTTAGAGTGAAATAAAAAAATAAACCAGTTGAAATGAAACCAGTTTGAAATATTTCACTTGTATGCTCTCTACTGCTTTTGACTTTCTGTGCATGACCTTGGCCTAGACAGCTTCTCTCTGTCTCAACTTTAGAGGTATTGAAGGTATTCTTTCAGTGTTACCTTTCCATGAAAAAGGAATTTAGAGTGAAATAAAAAAATAAACCCCCTAAAGCATGATGAAAGAGAATAATGAAGAGATTATAGGTATATATAATATATGTAAATTATATATATATATATATATATATATATATATATATATATATATATATACACATATACAGATGTACTTTATTTAGTAGCCTAGGTTATTAGATTATTAAATTCTTCAGGTAAAAGTTTGAATGGTCAGATGATTCATCCTTTAAGGTAAAAGTATATCTGTAGTATGACATTCTCAGATCATTCCCTACCATTGGTAAAATCTCCAAAACATGCCTGTAAATAGGCAAGCAGAAATAACAGTAACAGAACTGTGCTATCAGAGTTATGTAAAATGTGCTATTTTAGGAGTACCAGATGAGGTGACAGCCAGAGACACCTGTGAAAAGCTGCAGTAAATGGAAATGGGGTCACTCTGGGAAGCTCTTCAGTTAAACAGGGGGCTTCCTTGGAGTAAAAGGAGTGTCTCTCTCCTCTACGTTTTTTATTTTGGATGAAGAGCATGGCTCAAATAAATTCATCTAGTGTGATTTTTGGTGCTGTAGGCTGTGAGCTGGGCTCCAGAATGATGCAGGTCTCCATAAGTCAAGGATGTCTCAGATTCCTGGGATATGTGAGTTGGGCTTAGCCAAGGAGTTCCACCAAAGGTCTCTGTGTTCAAACTTCACTGGTGATTTCCTCCTCACCAGCAAGTTACCTTCTAATGAGCATGAGAGCAGCTGGGCAGACAACAGGCAAAAATCCAAAGAAGTAAGAGAGAATATGGAAAACATTAACAACAGATAGGAGACAACATTTGGAACCACCTGTAGGAAGGGGTTCAATGTAAGACTCTTTGCCACATTTCCAAAAGGGTGAACAGATACTTCCCAAGGTGACCTTGGCTGCAGTGGAACACAAATGTTCTCCTCTGGGCAGTGATGTGCCTTCACTTGAGATTACCTTGGAAACCCTTGGTTTAGGCCCTTATATTTCTGCAATGGGAAGGAGAATGCTTCTTATTTAAATATTGCATGTTATGCTGTTATAAGTACATACAGGCATAATAATGACAATCTGATTGAAGGGAGTAAGAAGGATATAATTGATTCATTTTTCTACACATTTTACAGAAATAGCATTCGTGCTCTTAAATATTTATTTTACAATGCCCTTGGCCATTTTATTTTTACTATATTGAAATTTTATCTTGGGCTAAAAAGAACTTAAATTCAAATTATAATGTCTGTATTGAATCACACGAATCGAAGCTTTGTATCTGGCATTTCTTCATTAATTTTCTTGAGAAATAGGTTTGGAATTTTTTTTCGGTATTGGAATTACTACTGCTTGTGTCCATTATGCTCATTTAAAACATTTAAAAGAAATATTTTCTTTCCAAAAAAAAGTTATTTTCATTGCTTTTTCTTTAAGGAGGCACATGTTGGCAAAACATAAGTCAGCTGCACTCCTAATGTTCCCTGGAGGTCAGTTTATTAAAAACAGATTAAAATTAGCAAACTTTGATTGAGGTCTCCTGTGTCTGTTCTTATTCTATCTCCTTAGAACATTCCCTTTTAAGTTTTCTTGTTCTTAGTCAAATTCTGATATGTGATGAACTTGTGTGGGATAAGGATCATGATCATTGTACACACTGAGTTTCAAAATTATGTTTTGACAATTTTGTCCAAGGAACAAAACTTGTATGGAGATGAAGAAATAGATGATGAGGAGGAAGAAGAAGAAATAGAAGAAATAGAAGAAGTAGAAGAAGTAGAAGAAGTAGAAGAAGTAGAAGAAGTAGAAGGAAAAGAAGAAACAGAAGGAGGTGAAAAAAAAGAAGGAACAGAGAAAAAAGAGGAAAAAGTGGAAAAAAATGAAAAAGAAAAGGATCGTAAATCACCAGAGGGAGAGACAAGCAGTAGTAGTAGCACTGTGGAAACTGGGGAGGTAAAGGCATTTACTCCTATTAAGTTACTGGTCTCTGAAAGAACTTGGTTCTGTAACTAACTTAAGTTTGATACATGTGTACCTATGCTTTAAATGCAAAGTTGTTGTTTGGGGTGGTTTTGGTAGAGGAAGAAACACATATAGGTGTTAATAGTTAAACTTTTTTTTTTTTTTTTTAACAATTTTGAAAGAGTTGTTTGTTTTTTTTTTTTTTTGGTCTATAGACAGAGGAGACTACTCAGAAAGAGACCATCGTTCAGCAGGGTAAGAATACAATTCCCAAGAATTGTACATTCTAAAGACAGATACAAGTTTTCTAAACAATATTATAAAAATACTGGACAACACAGTTCTTCTTCATAGTTGGCAAAGCAGTTCTTGAGAGGTAATGAAATTTGAGGGGCAAACCCCCATTATTAACTGTTAATTATTTGAAAGAAATAAATACTTTTCCCAGTCATATGTTGCAGGAAGTCCACAAGGACTTTCTCTTCTCTGTCTCTTTCTCTGTGCAGTGCCAGTGTCATGGGAATTTTATTGTCTCTCAGGCAACTTATTTAGGTGCCCTGTGCCTCAATTCAATCAAGAAGCTGCTCAGAATTCTTCCCCATCTTTTTCAGCTGACATTTCCTCATTCTATTCACAGAGAGATTATTTTAGGTGAGATGTGAGATTTAGGTGAGATTGCTGAACCCTGTTCAGGATGTGAAGATGTAAGTCTAGAAGCTCCTTGCAGTTTTGATGACAGTTTATGGGAACTGAATACTCCTTTATAAAAGCTGGGGAACATGAAATTGGGTACCCTATATGTATAGGACTTTTTTTATTTTAGAAATTTGGAATAATCTAGAATGGTTCTCTTGAAAGAAAATAACAAGTGTGGTATAAAACAGACCACAGCCTTTATAATGAAGAAGCTATGCCATTTATTTTCAATATTATAATGGAAATAGCTTGTACAGAAGGGATGCTAAATATTTTTCCATTATTCAGTGATCTGGAAGTTTTGGTATTAAGTTTGAAATGTATATGATTCATACAGGGAATATAGGAAAATTTAAACACAGTAACATCAACTGAGATGGAAAGTTTTCCTTTCCCAGAATTGTTTCTATGGAATAAAATTCATGCTGAACTGTAACTCCTGTCCTAAAATCAGCTTCGCCAAATTAGAATATACTTGCAAATAAGTGTGCAAGACATTGTCTCCTGTCAGCAAGAGGAAACTGTGTGTGTCAAGTAAAAATATTTTCTATATTGTCACTGCCATAAGTGTTCTGTTCTTAAATATAGAGCATCTGGAGAGTAATATCAGGACATTATATGGAGAGATTAAAAAATAAAAATAGTCTTTTCAGGTTGGGCATCAAGTTTTACTGAATATTCTGATTGTTTTTTCAGTTTTATTTAGTGACCTCTACTTCAAAAATAATCTGAAGAGTAATTTTTTCTGCTTTTCTGTGATATTTTTCTGATTTCCATGAATCAGAAGAAATTTAATATAAACATTTATATTATTGTAGAGAAGGAAAACACTGACAATCATGCTGTGAACAGTTCTTCAGAGAACACTGATGACCAAAAAACTGGAGTGGGGAGAAAAAAGGTTTGTGGCCTGATGTTTCTTTCTAGCTTTGCCAGTGACCAAGAAGCCAGTAGGCAGTTACCAAAGCAAATACCTCAACTTATATGATCTGCAAAGATAATTAAATTGCTGAGCAACCTATTCCTTCTGTTTAAGACTTGATTTTATTTTTTGATAGAATAACTTTAAATTGTTCAAATAATAGAAATGAGTTAAAGCCCATTATGACCTCTTAATGGATGGCACGTCCCTGAGAGAGAGATTGTTCATCACATCATGAACTGGTGAGGTGAAAACTTAGGACTTGATTCCTACAGGATGTTATCTAAAAAGATTTCCCCTCCTATTTGTCTCTGAAAGCAGCAGCTGAGCTCATTACCCTGCATCTATTTGCAACATCCTAATTTTGTCATCAAATATGTCTCTCTATATAGGTGCATGAGCATGTTGAGGAGTACCTGATATAGGATTTCTTACAGGTTGTAGGTCCAGAGGCTCCTGCAGAGGCTGCTGAGGTTCCTGTTGACCAAAGGCCCTAAGCAGTAGCTAACTTTGGCACCAGGGTGGTCTCACTGAGCTCAAGCACTGTAATTTATGGCAGTATGTTTATCAGCAGCATAGTAAGCACTTTCTGTTCTGGGGCTTCATGTTTAGTCCTTGCCTCAGGCTCTTATTTGAAAGAAACTCAAATAAATGCACCACTCACAGCATTTTGTACAAACTGTACAATGTGTAATTTGACAAAATGCAATCAGTTTAACTTTTCTGATTCCCATGTGCTATTTTAACACATTTTAAATATTGCAAATGTTTCTCGATATTTTTTAGTGATTTTGTTTTGGAAAAAAAAAAATTTACCAAGGAGAAATCTGCCAACCTCATTTAACTGTGGTATATACAAAGGGATTTGTGCTTTTTTAATCTTGAATTTCACTGCTAACTGTTTCAGTCATATCATTTTCCTGTTTTTTTCACTCCAGTTTTCCCTGTTTAAGCGAAAGCCACTGATGAGCCAGAAGAATGTATGTAGCAGAAAGGAAGACAGCTCTGAAAAGCCATTGCAGAGTGAAGAAAAGGAAAAGGAAGATTTAACTGGTGAAAGCAATAAGGATGAAAATCAGAACCATACACTGGAGAATTCTAGTGAAACTGTGACTAACCAGGACAGAAGGATGAAAGTTAATACATGTACATTGCTGTAAAACTGTTGTAATATAAGAGAATGTGACAGTCTTAAAGCACACAGTGCAATTTTTACTTGAAAACAGTTATGACTCGAGATGTTGATGGCTGCTTTTTTTGATTGATTGGATTGCTGTAATTTTAAATAGGCAGATGATTTTCTTGGTATTTATTGGTAATTTTAACAGTTCAAAATGATATGCTTATCAGCACCTTGCTGGAGTTCTGTGGCCTTACCTGTTGATGTTCTAAAGCAAAATATAGGGTTTTTTTAATGTGAAAAGTTGAATACAGGCATTTTATGGTTTTTGCTAAATAATTTTCTTCTGTTTCAGTCTACAGAGTACCACTTTCAGCATGACACTCTTGCAAAATTATAATATTCTATATATTACTTGGTTTAACAACCAAGTTAAGAATATTTAAGGTACTCAGAAATATACATGTTTCTGTTTTGACATAGCAAAAATAGCACTAAAACTTTCAAGTTAACTTGTGGGCCACTATGGAAGAAGTTATTTGAGTATGTGCCTAATTTCACTCATGGCAGTAGTCCCAGTGGAAACAGTGTCAGGATGGAAGTATCCTGCCAAGCTGGGACAGGGAGAAAGCTTTTATTTCTGAGAGGTGCTGAAAAATCTTTGCTCCTGCTGAAATTGGCATAAGCTGATGGGCCTCTCTCCTACTGAATCAGGCCCAGTGGAAACTGGACACCCTCACTCTTGTTTCACTTGGATTCTAATCCTGTATTCTCTAAATATCCACACCTTAATGAGTCTCCAGTGAAGCTTTTCTCACAGGAAAATAATGCAACCAGAGGTACTGTGGCATCAGTATGACAGACTGATCCTTATGGGGTAAATACTCATTTTTTTCTCAGGCAGACTGGCTTTTCTTCAGATGGAAACAGGAGGAGCCAAAAATCAGTACAAATAAAAACTGCTTAACACCACTGTAGCATTAAGAAGCAGGAATTCTTTATTCAGCCTGATGCTCAAGGGGATATCTCCTCCAAAATATTGTGCAGGCTGAGTACAGAAAAAAGTTCCTGTTTAGATACTGTATTTTTCATACACAGTCATTGATTTTCCCACAATAAACATACACATGACAAATAATTTCCCTGAAATCAAGAACATATTATCCCTCCCATTTGCACACATTCTTCTGTCCTGGAGGTCCCTTTGCTGGTCCCTGGTGGTCAGTGACTCCCCAGTGATCACACAGTGAACTGGTGAAAGGTGGGACAACGGGGCTGGTTGCTTTCCAGTTCTTCCTTCAATTTCCCCAGTTTCAGAGTTGCTTAAATTTTATCCAGTAGGTCAGAAGTGTCCAGAATTAATTTAATCCTAGGAGTTGGTTCACCTGCATGCTTTGTCCTTTTAAGAATGGCAGGTGCCCAGATTCATTCACAGGGCTTCCTCTGTGCTACCACAATCATCATCCTAAAAACCTGGATGCTTGGCTCATCCTTTGCCAGAGTTAATTAGGATCCTTTTGTGTCTTTTATTTTTCTTTGGGCTACTCCTGGGTTCTGCAGTGAACCTTACATGAGGGTTTTTTCCTCCATTATATTTACATATTTTCTTATTTTTCTGAATGCACATGTGGTTTCTGTTCCACTTGGATACTGTTGAGAAGAGTAAAGTGGAAAAGGAGAAATAAAGTAGATGGTGCCCTCATTAATTTAAATAAACTTTAATTATTTTTTTAAGGGGAGATCAGTCATAGAAATTGTTACTGTAAGAACAATTTCTTTTTTAAAGGTGAACTAATTTAGTGAGAAATATTACTTTAAAATGGGAATTACCCTCAAATCTAACACTACAGAAGTTTATGAAATGGACTTTAAAATGCTGCATGTCTGAGCAGTTTCAGGGACTGGTACATTTATCTTGTCCACATACTTTGCTCAACAAAAAGCAGGAACATACTAACCCATTCCAATGTCTTTTCTACATGTCTTCATTTTTAATAAAAAAGATTAAACAAATAAAACAATTTACATGTGCACGTGTATTAACTTATAGGGTTTTTTAACAAGTTCACAATATTTATGATAAAAATGTGAAGATTTTTTATTACTGAAATGTTTTCATAAACAGATGAGTAGCAAAAAATTCTATAAAAATTTCTAGTACATCTTTCTCTGTTTTTTTCTTACCTTCCCAAAGATTTTGTCAACTTAAGTCTTTATTTCTCATTTTTATAGTCCTGCCAAATAACTGAGATTGAGCTTTAGAATTGTTGGGTTTCTAAAATTTCACCACTAAACCTATCACTAGGTGGAGTTTGTGCTCTTCAAAGGTGTAACCAGCCTCTGGAGCCAGAAATTCTCCTTCTCATGGCCCCTGAAAGAAGTTAAAGATACTCATTTTGTATCAAATTTTCTGTTTCCAAATTCTCAGAAAACTTTATGTTTTCTGGCATATTGCTTTTGGCATTAAAGTACTCTGCTACCTCGGTGTATTTATACAGTGCACTTTGAAAGTTTTAAGCTGTGTGTCTTTGTAAAAATATAAAGATAAAAAAATACAATTACTCATTTATTTCTAAGTATACATAGATGGACAGTGGTCAGCTTCTGATAAATGTAAGTCTAGGTATACATGTTTTATTTAAATTGAAGTGGAATTGGAGCACCTTGCATACACAGATATACATGTACGTGCACTGAGACAAATATGTGTATATTTATAGACAGAGACAGGTACACAGATATATGTGTGTATGTGTGTGTGTGCACAGGGATGATCAAACGTGTGCCTGACCTCCTGAAACTTCCATTTAATCCATATATTTACATATGCAAGTTTACTGATTTCCAGAAGCATAGGATTCATTTATGCAGCTGCTGTTCCTATGCAAGTTTGTGGTAATTGAAATTAAAAAAGGAGAGAATATGAAAGAAAGCTTATTTAGACACTATTTTATATGCCCAAAGTTAATAATCATAATTAATTTTGTGCAACCTCTTCCTTTTTATTCCACATCTTACTTGTACAATATGCAAAACACATCCAGTCTTTGTCCTTGAGGAATATTTTATGTCATGTTTTGACATTAGGGTAGTTGAAGTAAACTGAATTCTTTACCATGATGGTAAACCACTGTACGTCCTGATAATCAAGAATACAGAAGTTAATCTTGATGATTATGGAGAGACTAGGTATGGGTCCACTTAAAACATACTCATGTACTCAAGCTACTTTAGCTCTTTAAAATAGAAATATAACCATAAATATAAATATACTATCTCTAAATTCCCTCACAGTGTTTTTAGGAGCTATATTATTTATACCACTCACTACTTAGGGGAGTTTACAATATTTGCACACTCTGTTATGTCTAAATTCCTTTAAGGACCTAAATAATGTTTTGATTAAGTGTAACGAGACCACCATCAGTGGCAAAAATTGGAGATATTAATGCTTTGGTAGTAAGTCTGCTTTGCTCAGTATCTCATAGTGATGAGCTCCAAAGTTCACACCTATCTGCCCTTCAAGACTGTTCTGGAATTACATTTTATTCATGCTATGTAATTACCACTTTCTTTTTCCAGGCCAGATTGTAATGACTTAGCAAAAGCCTTGCAAAATCTAAATCTGGCTAAACTGTAGTTCTTTGATTTGTACACAAAGTTTTTACTCTTGAGACCATTCTCATTTAATATTGAAACAGTTTAGACACAGCTGTTTCCAATCACACTCATCAAAAACTGAAGAGATATTAAGTTAGAATTTTAAGACATGTTAACAGCATCAAGAAAAAAAAAATATAGAGATTTTGTTCTTCAGTACATCTATTATACATGAGACCATGATTTAGCATTTACCATGCTGATTTACCACATACTGATGCATCAGTCAGTGTCTAACTGGGAATGAAATATTGTATTTCCCCCAAAATTTTCTGATTTTCTGGCTGCCTGAGACACACCAACCCTGCCAGATGGAATGGAAGAAAGGGAACTGGTGTTCTCCAAGACTTGCTACATGTGTACTCCATCTATGTGCTTTCTGTGTGCCTGACCCAGACCTTCATATTAAAATTTTCCACAACAAGGGTTTTGGCAGTGGAAAAAATGAGGGACAGATACTCTTACCATCTCCTTTGTGCTATTTTTAGGAAGCCACCTTTAACTGGGAAGAGCCAAGGAGATTTCTTCAGATCACTGGTGTAGGGAGCAGGAAAGTGCTCAGGGATGGGACACACTGCCAGAGACTGCTGCCCTGAAGAACATTTCACTTCCCTAAAATATGCTATTTTTACAGTCTTCTTTTATATTTTTGATAAAAAGCGTGCCATTGAGGTTTAGCTGTGACCTAGGAAAGAAAGTTATTAGGATATATATTAAGTTTACGATTTCACACAATAACTATGTGATCATCATCTCTGTTATTTAAGCTCCCAGAACAAGAATTTCCATTGGTGTACATTTTCCTGACATTTAGCAATGCTGTCTTCTCCTAGGCTGGCCTCTAGTGTTTCTTTCCTGTTTGTCACTTCAGGAAAAGCAGCTTTCTATTAACAAACATGGATATGTCACCTAAAATGCAAAGTGAGCCAAGTGCCTTTGGCGGGCATGCCCATGGGCAGGGGAGATGCCTTTTGAAAACTGCACTGAGTGAAGGACAAACTCTGCATGAAGGGATGATCCTGGGCTAGCTGTGGTCTTTCTTGGCTGCACTGGGTTCCTGTCATGAGCTGACAGCAGCAGCACAGTGTGTGAGCAATTTTGTCAATCATTCCTCAGAGAGCACCCTACGTGACACTCACCCACCTGCCTCTTTCTGCCCATGTCTTCCTCTGAATAATTTTGCCTTTTTCCTCTTCATGCCTTCACCACAGCAGCACCTATGGAAGGTCTGTTCTTCGTGCCTGCTGTCTCCACAGGTCAACCCCAATCTTTGCTTCCATTTCAGCCTCCCTCTCCCAGATTCTGTCAGAGTTTCTGTATCACTATCACTGCTAGTAATGAAGGGGTGGGACAATTTTCAGGCTAAGATCCATTTATTGCTCAGATAAACATCAATCTCAGTGAGATTTTAAAGGAGCAAGTATCCAGCCATAGCTCAAGAGTAGTTACAAGTTCTTTGTTGCAAGACAATATAGAACTTTCTAACCCAATGGACAGTCACTACAAGGTTGATTTTGCTTTTCTAACCTATCACCTTTACTCACTTCTACTGCACTGTGGATATTTTTACCCAATAGGTTATTATCACATGTATATACATATGCTTCTATTATAACTTTTAAATTCTTATTTTATACAGTGGCATTACTATAGTATAGATCTATAGAACTATAGATATATATATATAGATATATATACTATAGATACTATACCATCTTACCCAATACAGTTTCTTACTTACTTAAGGTATATTCTTACAACTATAGAAACTTAAGTTTAAGATTTTTCTACTTAATGTTTGTGTATTCAGTTTTTACATCAATTCAAGCTTCTTCTAAGGCTACACATCAAACTCTTCACTGTCTGTGGAAGTTTCTGTTTTTCCAATTCCCACATTTCCAACATTGGAGTGCACCCCACAGAATGTCTCTGAGTGGGATCCCAAAGGGATGAGTCAGAGCACAGCCCATGTGCAGCAGGCTGACATCCAGAGGGCAAAATTTGGCCAGAGGAGCTGGCAGTGACCAGCAGCTGGAAGGAAGGTCTAGTAACAGCAAATGCTGAGTTACAAATGAGTATTTTAAAGTGTCACTGCCACTAAACATGATGACAAAGTAATCATAAGCTCCAAGAATTCCAGGAATTGTACAGAAGAAATGCATTATTATGATTATTATTTTAAGACTATTTCTGCAGATATTTACAGGAGTAATTCTAAGTATCAGAGCATTTGCATTGAGTCAGGCAATTCACTGGGCTAAAACTGTGTTTGGATTGGGGCCCGATTTGTCATCCTCTTATGATTAATTAGACCTTACTCGACAAAAGCTTCATTACCCACATGTGGGTTGTTTGGGTATTTTTTTTTATTTCCTTATAATTCTTTTACCATTTGGAGAAAAAACATTAGCTTGTTAAACATTATTAAAATTTGATTTTAATTAATTTCTCCTCTCCATCAAAAGTTGTATTTTTATTATCACTGTAACTGCAGTTGTTACAGCTATTCTGGCACAGAGTAATAAAATTATGCTTCTGAACTGCTGTTAAAAAAAGCAGAAAAGAAAAATTATGTTGTTATATCAACTCTTTGACATAACAAGAATAATTTTTTAAGTCTCCAAGAGCATTTAACTTTGCTTTGGGATTTATTTTTCTATTCAACCAAGACATTTTTACACATTTCAGTCCTCTAGTGTTGCTTGATTTCAGTCTTGAAAATTTTCTTTCACCTCTGAACAGTCAAAACCTGAATTTTCCATGAAAAGCAGACTGGTTAATTCTTGTGTAATACCAGGAGTGCCAGGAACTCCAACTCACCACAAGCTTAAATAGTTAGAATTTTTTCTATAAAAATTAAAAGCTGAACTGGGAGAAAAAAAAACGGACTGTGCCTTCAAATTCAATATATGTGACATTTGTTTAATTCATTCATAATTCCACACTCTTCCTCCTATTTAAAGGTCCCTTAAGAGAACTACAAAAATCTCATTTATTAGGAATTCAACATTTTTTTAAAGTTGCCTTGAATTTGCCTTTCAAGCCCCAGTCTTTTGGGTGATTTCACACTGCTGTCATTCTATCAAACATGAAGAATGAGTGTTACATTGCTCAGAGAAACTCCAGAATCCAGATGAAGGCACACCTTGGCACTGGCATTTTTCCAAGGCTCATTTCGAACAGGCCATGAAGGATGCATTCCCCCTGCTACTTATGCTCACACTTGTGTCTAAATTCGAGCTGTAAGTTGCAGACTGCAGCTCTGAAATCTCTTGCCTTTCTCAGGGCAGCTGGGACGCTCCAGGAGCTGGATGTCAGAGGAAAAGCAGCGTTGCAGGCACGCCCGCTCATGGTGCCCACTGCAAGAACCCTGTTCACAGGACAGGCAACACACAGAAAAAATTCTGCAAACACCAGTGGTCATGTTGTTTGAGCTGATGGAATTGCACATGCACAATCAGGAGCAACAGGAGAGCAGTCTGAGGTCCCACTGATTCCATGGAATCAAACAGGATTCTTGCCTGTCCTAATTCAGACACCACAGCTGCAGTCACTGATGGCATCTACTACTGAGACCTTTGTCTCTCACACTGAGGAGACAACCCAGCAAGGAGGGTTTGTCACCACAATCACCACATTTCTGCACCCTGAAAAGGCTCAAAAAGGCTGCCCAGGAGAGAGGCTGTGACCTCTGGGCAGGGTGGAGTTGGGAACAGCTGATGGAGAAGGAAGCTGCAGCTGCATTCACACTTCTGCTGGCAGTGGCTTCTTGAACAATGCTCTCATACCAGCACAGACCTTGTGCTCACAGAAACACCTAAATGAGGGCCAGTGTTTTGGAAATGGGCAGCTACAAGGACAATACACAAAGGGAAAGCAAGAGATACCTGCCCCATTAAGATTTGCTTCAGGTACCTTTGTTATTCCATTATATCAGAACGCTGAACTCTTAGCAAAGCCTTGCAGCACAGATAAACTGATTAAAGCACTCCTTTTCCTGATGTTCTTTTTCAAACAGAGCAACATCAGTATTTTAATCTCTTCACATGTGGAAATCTAAGAATTCCTTAGGCTGCTAAATTGTAGTTGCTCTGATGAAACTGACATTGCTTTCGATACATCTTTCTTTTTCATTTTTTGGCAAACAAGTTCAAAACAGATTATTGAGCCCAAGCATACTCAGACTCCACCTGTACTGGGTAGAGAACTTGGAGAAGAGTTTGTGCTGAGGCCCCAGTGCCCACCCAACCCCCCAGGAATTTCACCCCAGAGGAGCTCTAGCTTGGCCCTGGGGTGCAGGAGGTGCACTCACTCCTGTGCACACCTCAGTCTCACACAGCAAAGTAGGGGACCCAAGTGGGGAGGTGTCCAGGGGCACTCCTGATCCAAAGGAAAAGTCAGATGAAAAGAAAATGCTTTGGAGAAAGCTCCCAAATGCAGCACCCACAAAGATTTTTATTTTAATTACCAGCAAGATGACATTTTTCTTAGGCCACTTTGGTATAGCCAGCCTCAAAGTGTGGCAGAATTGTCGCCTTCTTTTATTTCCAGACTAACATTTCCCCTTGAGATGACTCTCCTTCCTCTGCAGTTCTGTCCCTTATTTTTAAAGAGGTATTCCCTTCCTGACTAGATGGTATTTCCCTATTTGTTCAGGAAACTACACAAAATGTGGAAGGGACCCTCAGAACTCCCTGGGCTCACTCACCTGTACCACCCCAGCACACAAACTCTGGCTGAAGCTGCTTTCCCACACCTTGTGGACTTTTCCCACACCTTTTCCAGTTTAGATTATACATTAAATGCTCATGGTAGGAAGTGCAAAAAGAAAGAATCTGCTGTAGTCAAGCCGCAGGGTTGATGTCAAATCAAAAGTGTTGGAACATATAATGCTCTGCCTGAAGCCTCCACCTCTGTGGGCTTGGAGTGTCTGGGGAATTTGCTTTCATGTGAAAGGCAGTAAGAAAAGCCTTTAGTCTTTGTGGTTATGAAACAAAGCCTGAAAATGTAACTCCACATCACCCTGGCAGCTCAAAAACCTAATGAGAAATGCGATGACTCCAAACTTTCTTTTCTTACTCTCATGACTTAGGGATTATTTTTTTTTAAAACATTTAAAGCTGACCATCTGCAAACTGCTGAGCAACCAGAGCAGTTCATCTTGAAGTTTGTTTCCTTGCACTGCTGTCTGCAAAACCCCAGGCCTGCGTGGGAAGGGCACTGCCACGTGGGTGGGATGGGATGGGATGGGATGGGATGGGATGGGATGGGATGGGATGGGATGGGATGGGATGGGATGGGATGGGGGCCGGCAGCATGACACCTCCCCAGAGAGGTCCTACCATGTCAGAAATGTTACCGGAGGGAGCAGGAGGGGCTCATCCTCCTCATCCTGCCCTTGTTCACTGGGAGCCTCCCTGCCTCACTCCCTGACTTGGAAGGACAGATGGGAGGACATCGCTGACAGGCACACTGTCCCGCCAGCCGTGGGTGTCCTGGTTGAGCTCGGGGCTCACGGCACCGAGCAGGGACCCCAGTCCCGGGCTGCCCGAACAGCAGCGTGGGCAGCAGGTGCAGGGAGGGGATTCTGCCCCTCTGCTCCGCTCAGCCCCCAGCCTGGATGGTGCACCCAGCTGAGAACCCCCGCACGGGCAGGCCGTGAACCGCAGTGAGCCCCGAGGAGGCGGCGGGGCTGGAACGAGGTGATCTTTACGGTCCCTTCCAGCACAAATCATTCTGATCCTGTGATTCTGTGACCCCTCTCCGCGCCAGGGCACCACCGGGCGAGTCCCGGGGGCCACGTCGGAGGGCATCGGGCAGCAGGAGCCCCTCGGGGGGACAGGGACACCGGAGCCCGGGCGGACCCAAACCCTCCCGGGAGGCGAAACGGGGCCGGGCACCGGGAGGAGGAGACTCCGGCGGCGCCCGGGAGCCGCTCGGAGAATGTCCCCGTCACACGCCCCCTTCTCCTCCTCCTCCTCCTCCTCCTCCTCGTCCTGCTGCTGCCGCTGCCGCGGGCCGGGCAGAGGCGCCGTGAGGAGCATGGGGAGCTGCTGGCTGCGCCTCGCCGCGCTGCTCGCCCTGGGCGCCCGGGCCAGCCTGGAGTACGAGGGTGAGGAAGGGGAGGAAGGGGCGGCGGGGCCGGGAGCGGGGCCGGGCCGGGGGCGCGGGAGCGCCGCGGTGTCCGCGGCAGCCTGAGGGGCCGGGGGCCCGTCCTGCTCGCTCGCTGCCGGCCCGCCGGGCTTTGTCCGTCAGCGCGGATGGAGCCGCGTCCTGGGTGTGGAGAGCCGGGTTGTTACTGGAATGGGTGCCAGGAAAGCTTCCAGCCGTGCCGGGTTTGAGCAGTGCCGGGGCGGGCTGGCGGCAGCCCCCGGCTCCCTCTCACATCTGCACCTCCGTGCCGCCACCTTGGCGCTCGGAGAGAGGAGGTGACACCCGCTCAAAGCTGCTGAACAAGAGAGGCTCTGTGCTGTCCCTAAGTGTAAAGTCAAAGTGCGATGGGCCAGCCCTGCCTCAGCAGTTTTTGGTGCCCGGGTGAGACTGCATGCAGCAAGGTAATATCAGTTTTTAATAGGAAAAATGAATGGGTGAGTCTGCCTGGTTTCTTAGGCAGCTAGTAAATTAAAAAATGCATGCTGATGCTATTTCACTTCTAATTGTTTTCATTTCCTGTAGCAAAATTTGAAATGAGCTCAAATTTAGGTTCCTTTTCCATGCAAAAGGAAAGGGGTATGTGGTTTCTGCCTGTTCTAAAGCAGGTGTGTCTGGTTAAACACTTCTGATTTGGCAGGCACAGCAAGCAAAGCCAGTGTACACTGGCATGCCCTGGTTGTGGTTTAACAGGTGTAGTCCGTGAGAATTTGTGGTCAGAACAGAGCCTTTCATGTAAGTGGGTATGGATTCAAACTGAGGTGTGTTACTGGCGTGAAAGGGAGGGTGGCAGTGAACATGCAAGAAAGGTGTTGGTGATACCCATTTATTCTTTCCTGGAGCTATCCCTGCCTAATACGTAGTTCTGTCCATGGAGGGGTGTAAAGTGGCACAGTGGTGGTATTTGTGAGTTGAGGTTTAGCGTTCCTTATTTTTGTTGGCAGGTTGCAAGTGGCTTCTTTCCAAGATGAAAGATGTTGGAGCACACGTTTATGCTCTTTCTTTACCAAACACTAAAGTATTGGACACATCAGTTGCTAAATCAACAAAGACCACAGAAGTTCCTGTCCTGGCATTTCTCTGAGGATTATTGTACTGCCAAATTCTCTTTATTTTCTTAGGAAGATGAGTAAATGCTTTAGTTTGCGGTTCATGTGAATGTCAGTCTTCAAGTAGTTTACAGAGGATGCTAATATCCTATCCTCTGTTTTCCTAAAGGACAAATGTAACCTCTCTATTCTCAAAAGTCTTAAGTTTTGCATGTAATCTTCAAGTTGGCTGCACAAAAGCCTGCTTGTTTCGTCTTTCACTCATTTGAAAGTCCAATTTCCTCCTTACGCTTAGTGTCAAAGGCTCCAAAGAGCTTAAATCCTCAGCAACTGTAATTGTAAACCCTAATATTAAGTGAATGTTTCATGTTACTTTTCTTCTGTTTATTTTTAGTAGAGAAATGTGGTATTCTTTCAGATCTTTATTCCCAGTATGAAATCTAGTGAAACTGTTAATAGGTTTTTCTCTAATGGTACTGTGTTGGTATATAACCATGCACACTAGGTACAGAATGCCATTAAGTAAACTAAAATGGACTTAAAAAAAATCTCCTCAGCACGTGTGTGTGTGGGGCCCTCTTGATTATACAGGCACAAGCTTATTGAACCCTTACCAAGATGTTGACACTTTGTAGGCAAAGCCAAGCAGCCTGTTTGGATTCATGCAAAATGCTTGTAATTCAATAGCAGATTGTTCTTTAAATATCAGAAATAGTGTAATCAGCTCTTGAACTCATAATTTGGTAACACTGAAGTTTCTGGTGTAGGAAAGTTGTGTTCCACAATTCCAAAGACTGTGTTAAACACCACACTAAATAGGTGTGATTTTCATGCCCTAAGAATTCTGCTATCAATTTCTTGATGGCAGGCAAGTAGAAATCAAGCCAGTATTCCACCTGGGAAATTGTAATTGAACTAATTATCTGCTCAGCATAAGAAAGAAAACTGAAAAATATCCAAATAATTAAAAATCTTAAAATACTTAAAAGCCTTTGAAGCAGCAGCTGTTTTAACTGTATTTTCAAGTTTTGAAAAGATGCTGTGGATTCTTATGTTGGTACATTCAAAGCTAATAAGGCACTGACAAAACCTCTCTAGTGGCACTACTCAGAGGAAAGTCTGTTTTCTCTTCAAAAACAGTTTAGAGATGCAGCTTTTGGAAGTTAAAACAAGTGTAAAACCTTTTCCCTAAGGGCTGAAGAGGGAAATGTGCCCTTGGAGCTCTTCAGTGACTTTCTGTGGTGTTGGGGAGGGTACAGCTGTCCATATGTACATTTTTATGGGGATCACTTGTTCAGTATTTGGGGGGTGTGAAGGTGAAATCAAGTGGCACTGTGTGATGTAAGGCTGTGGTAGTTGTGTCTTACACTACTGGTAGATGAAAAGAAAAGCTTATCTATGATAGAATGAATGGGATCTGTGCATTGGAACAGGGTACTGGTGTGAAGGGGCCATGAGCTTGAGCGAGGTGTCACTAAAATCACTTGAGAACCATGTAATATTATGGAACTATTTTCAAAAGCTGTATGAGATTGAATTAAAAAAACCCAATGTATACATAAGCACCATATGCTTATAACCGATGTATATTCTGGATTAAATATGAGTAGATGGAAGTCAGGTTGTGGAAATGGTAGTTCTGAAAGCTGTGTGCTAGGTCAAGAGTTCATCTGTGAGTGAGACTGCTGAGTGCCTCAGCCCTTCAGAGAGAGGCAGTTCTCACCCAGTGGTGTTTATACTATAAATAGACAAAGGATAGGAGGACAAAACTGAAGGAAGAGAGTATTTAGGATTGCTTAAAGTCAAATGGCAGGCTTAAAAAAAAACTGGAATCACAATGATTTGATTCCTACTCCATCAGACCAAGCTGCAGAATGGTCCAGAAGCAATCTCCAGGGCCCTTGCTCTGCCAAGGGTGGGGCCTGTTGTGTCAGTTGCGAGTTCTTTTGTTGTGGTTTTCTTCTAAGCACAGTTTGCTGGCTGCCTTGCCAGTTCTGGGTGACAATTTGTATGTACCAGACCCAGTGTGGAGCTGCGGGTGCTGCTCATGACCGTGGTGGGCACAGACCTGGGTGTGTTGTGTGCTGGCCAAACACAGCACAAAACCCAGCATGGGAATGAAGAGTCTAAGGAAAGGTATCCTGGTCCACAGCAGGGGGCTTGATCAGCTCTAAGATCCCTTCCAATGCAAGCCATTCTATGATTCTGTGATGTTCTGAATACAAGCAGGTGTTCTAAGGCACGGCTTCATCCACAGTTGTGCTTTGGATGGGCTGGCTCTGTCTAAACAAGCTCCAGTTACCTGGATAGATGCATATGAATAAGACTTCCAGCAGCATTCTCAGGCATAGCAGATATGTCATGTTAATATCAATCAATAATGTTAACTCATCTCCTGATGCTGCTTTCATATATTCCTGTGTGAAGTGGAGCGTTTTCATGAGCTGTAGTAATTCCCTACTGAAAACTCCTTGCAGTTTCATAAGCATTAGCAAAGCAGTACATTTCTTCCTGAGTGGTTTTTAAATAATCAGGTCATTGCCTCCTCTCTGCTCAGCCTGCTCACTCTTCAGCAGCACCTGGGGGCTTCAGTGCAACTGAAATCTCCAGGGTGAGATCACATAAACAGAGAGTGAAATGAAGGATGTTTCAATGAGTTGGTGAACTGGCCTTTCTCTCAAAGTGAAATACACCTTGCCAGAAAGCACATACAAATTAACTGCATTTAATGTCCTGGGTAGCCAAGTCTGGGCAAGCACTGGAGGTGGTACAGGAGGTGCCATAGAAGCATCAATGACAATTTTTTTCATGTCTGTAAATTGCTGTACTCCTTATTTTGGTCCACTGCAGCAGTGAGTCTGGCATGACAAAGGTTTGCCAAACATCTACAGTGTAAAAAAGCTTGCACTTGAGATAGCCATCAGTATGTGTCCTGCCTTCCCCTGGCTGAGCATCCCTGGCTGTGAGGTGACAGGGTGGTTTCCAAGGGATCACAAGCCTCTGGGGGAAGGGGAGCCTGCTAGTGAGCAAAATCAGGACATGATTCACATGAATTTTTCTTGGATGTTCTCCTGTGCCCTCTTGTGCTATTTGAATGTGAAATAAGCACTGAGGGTGGGTCCCATCTTGCTGCTCTGGATGGTGCTGTCTCTTCCAGCCTTCTGCATATCCTCACTGCCCTCCTTTTGGCTGTTGAGCATGGGCTCAGTATTTGGGAAGAGCTGCCATCCCCTCCTGGCAGCGTGCAGGGCAAATTACAGGCTGGGAGAGGGAAACACCTCCAGCCATGGCAGAGTGCTGGACTTCTGGAAGCCTGTGCAGCTCAAGCTGGGGGTGGCTGGACATTTTTGGCAAAGGTTTTTGCCATTTGAGCAAATAATTTGTATAACTTCATGCTTTTTTGCTTGCTCAGTGAAAATATGTCTTCAGCTAAGGACAGATGATATCTGTGGAGTTCAGGTGGGCTGCTCTAAAAGACCCGAGTTTTGCTGCCTGATGCATAGACCTGAAAAACAAAGAATGCTTGAGATTTTGTGTACTTGGGGTTGTTCTTGTGGGACACTAGCAGGTCATTATGAGCTGTTTTTGAGGAAAGAAAAGAGGACCCACAACTGAAACATGCAGGATGTGTGTCATAAAGATTCTTGATTGTGTTCATTTGTTTGAAACTGGTGAGTAAATATCTCTATATGGGTGTATACATCTTTGATTTGTGATGTGCTGCTGTGTCCTTCAGGGAGACACAGAAGAAACTTCAGCAGCTTTGCAGTAAGATATATAACATTAAATTTTATGTTAGTGCTATCACTTGCTTCAGATCTTGCAGTAGATAAAAAATGCATGTGTGAGAGTACTGCACATGTGAAGACTGGATGATTTAGAAGTTTTATAAGTTAATCTTGTTTTGAAGTTCCTGAAATCACCGTGGTGTTGATACGGAAGGAAACTCTTTCCTGTTGTCCAAAATTTAAAATTTGTCACAACTCTGAATAGACACATGTCCTTATAATTTGAGCAGCGTGATTGAAGACATCTGATTTTTTTCTTCCCTACTTCTCGCCCTCTTCCTGTTCTTTTGAGGAAACGCCATTGTTTTTTAGGATGCTGGATTTAGATGTGTTGCACACACATGCACTAAGAATAGCACTGCAGTTTGGAAGCAGTGCTGCATTCAGGCTTTGGCAGCCATGCCATCTTGTGCTGCCTGCTTTACCCAAAGCCTGCACTTAACCAGCTTGGGCTGGCAACATGATTCAGCCAGCAAAGTCTGTCTCCTTTTAGGCTGTGTCAAGAGAGTTTTCACCTGCCAGGGTCTGTGGTCCATCCTGGTGTCCCTCAGAGGTTTTTTGTCAGACTTCCTGATGCTGACTGGCCAGATGGGGGAAGATGCTGCTTCCAGCTCCTGCCTCAGTTAAATTGTGAGCCTGTGCCTGTTGGAGTTTTCTTTGGAGTTGTCAACTCAAATATAACGACTCAGTAGGAGTCTGCCTGTCTTGAGTCCATCCATTGTGGCTTTCAAGTTACACTGTGTGATTTGTTAGTGAAAGAGCCCAAAATTAACATGCCTCTGTACAGCTATTCCTGAAGATTAAAATCATTGGCTTGCATTCCCTGTTCTAAACTGCCCAGGGACAGATACCAGAAACATTGCACCTGAGTTGTATGTTGTAGTGAAATGTGTCAATAAGAAAACCAACCCAACAAAAAATATAAAAGGTCTTTCCCATACTTGTCTGAGAAAGGAGTGGATGTGAGTGCCCTGTGCTGAAAGCACACAAAAGGTACCTTTCCTATTACTGTAGTAAGAAAAAAAACAGATGACTTGCTGAAGTCACCTGAACAGGTGACTTGTTTCTTGTCAAGGCATCTGACTGGTAGTTTGCTTCAGCTTTGCAGCACTCATTTCTTTTTAGTCACATTAAAACAATTGGTTGGCCTGTGTCTGCATCCTCTTTGTAATATGGTTTGAGCAGAGAGCTTTGACTGAAAACATTCATTCAGCTGCGGTTATTGCCATTGCACCATGTCAAGTAACACCATGTGTGTGTATTTAGTTATGGAAATGCTACAGGTGGCTTTTGTTTCTCTTTGGAGCTGAAAAGGGGTGACCTGGACCTGGTTGTGGCTCTGGGCATTCCTGTGTGCTCTTCTGGCTTATCTTTCCATTGCTCTCCTTACTGCTTCAGTTAAAGCTTCTGGGTGTGCATCCATTTTGGTGGGTGTCTGGAACAATATTTTGAGTTTCTTGTTGGTACTTGACATTTATTAAAATGAGGTAGGAAATACATGTCTGGGAGGAACAGGAGATAACCATAACTGGAAACTTACTTTGACTAGGGAAATTTCCAGTCAAATGCATCAAATCCTGAGTGTTTCTTTAATCAGGGAAGGCAGCATTTGTAGGAATGCCAGCAGTGTTGTTGATGCCTCTGCTTCACCAGCACTCTGGAAGCTTGCAGTGTTTGACTGTCTGACAGCTTGTCATCTTTTTGGAAATTGGAACACCTGAATTGTGTTTTGGCTCTGTTTTTAGTATAAGTGTTTCTGATTGGGGATTCTGTACCTCTCTCCAACTGCATGTCAAAACCAAGAATATTAAACTGTACCTTTAGTGTCTCCAAGGCATTTCAGACCTCTTAGATACCAGGGACAGCATGAGACATGCACTGCAGCCCTTTAAGTACTTTTGTTTTATTCTTATCCAAACCTATTCTTTTGCAATATTTTTGTCTGCCATATTGTAGGCAAATCATTAATATGTGTCATACTTATAAAATCACTCAGACATTGTAGCAATAATATGCATTAAAAGCCATAAATATTTTGTGTGTAATAAAAAGCAGCTTTTAACTCTGCAGAAAGATAATATTGATTTATAGCTCATTTCCCTATTGGAAGAGTAAATTGGTTTGCCAAAATGGGTCAGTCCCGTTCCACAAGGAATTGAAAGTAAGTCCTCCATCTGAGTTAGAAAACATTTCCCTATTTGTAAGCCCATCACAAGGAGTATGGCTTACATTTATTTGCAATGGGTGAATGTTGTCTCTAAAGTACAATCCTGGTCTCTGTTTACTCTTCTGCCATTAACAAAGCTTCTCTTACTGCACAAAGACCATGAGAAGGCAGGACAGGGCATGGAAAAAGATCAAACTTGTAGTATGTGACATATGAGAATAAAATGAAGTATTATTAATGGATTTTGTGGTGTAGATGGTGTTCAGGGTTCCAGTTCACAGGAAGCCATGCTCTCCAAAATGTTCTCAGCCTTTCTTGTATGAAGGCACCATGGTAAGTGGGGCTGACAAATGGCAACAGAACTGCACAAAGGGAAGACAAAAGTAAGACCTGATGGCTGCAAAGATGAGTGATTTAAATAAAGTTCAACCTGCAAGCCCTGGGCACCTGTTCCATTCATCAAACTCCTCACCCTCCTCCCAAGCCCTTTTCAGAGCTGATGCAGAACTCATCTTTTGGGTTATAAACATTACTTTTAAAACCATGCCATTCAATTCCTAGTCACCTCTCATTTCCAGTGTGCAGAGAGCTGTGAGGAATCCCTGCCATTGCAGTGAGCCACTTTGTGTGTGTTAGAGCAGGGGAGGGGAGGGCTTGGCAGGCGCCACAGTGCACAGCAACTCACAAGTTCAGACGGCGCTGCAGCTTCTGGGCTTTTACTTGTCAGCCACCTGCAATGAGAGCATTCCAGCCCTGTAACAGGCTCCTGAAAAACTCTGACATCAGCAGCAAGCTCCCATCAGCAGCTGGCTGATGGACTGCTCCTGCTGACAGCTTCTTGCCAAGGCACAGGGCTGTTGAGGCCTGGTTGAAACAAGCTGTACTATATCTGCTTTTTCCCAGAAAATGTTTCCTGTTCCCACAGTGAGCTGGGTTACCGTCAGGTGTTGCTAGAGGTTGGCCTTTGACTGTTTTCTTAGTGTCAAATGTTGAATTTGTCTCAGGTTGCTGTTAAATCCTTACAAATGAGAGCCTGTGACTGCACAGGGGCAGAGTGGCCAGAGGTAAGTGCTTGGGGAGCTGCTGTGTGCAGCTTGTCTGACGCTTTGCCTTCTGCCAGGACTCCCTGCCAAACACAACATCCTGTTTTCCTCAATGTAATGAGGCCAGTACAGGTCAGTGATAATAGCAGCCAGGGAATGATGCTGATTGTCTTTTTGTATCCAAGACACCACACTGTCAGTGAAACTGACTGTGCAGGACTGACTGTGCACATTTTTTTGTGTGTTACAGTAAAATTTCGTAAGAAGTGAAACTTTAAATCATGGAGAGGAATCAATTCAGAAGCACATTTTTACATAGGTAACTCTGTGTATCCTTTGGTTATTTGGTCTGTCAGCAGTGGAAATCCATGTCAAATCTTTGAGCGTTTTTAATGACATGGGTTCAGATTTGCAAAGGGAAGGTGAAAGCATCCTATCCAGGAACGTGAGCACTTGATTTCATGTTTGTGTCTGGGTGATCCAAATCATTATGGCTTTTTACAAAACCTATGTTCCTCAGCTGAAGAGGTTATTTTTCTATGAAAGGTTGTACCTGGTTGAGATACATAGGAAACTGCAAAACTGATATTTTTCAATTATTTTTTAAAAAAAAGGGGAGGATTCAAATTTCTCTTTTCTACATGGAAGACTTCAGGGTAAGGTCTGTCCTGGTTCTGTGAGGGCTGGTAGTGGGACAGGGATCTCCCCCAGCAGCCCAGAGGCACGAGCAGAGCTGGGACAGGGATCAGCTCTGGGTACAGGGACAGGGGCACCCCGAGGCCAAGCCCCTGTCAGGGCTGGAGCTGCTGTGAGCATTATGGGCAGTGATACATCTCACATGTTTGGGTAAAATTCCACATTATTTACAGTGTATTAACTCTCAGTAACAATTTAGGCAGTGGTTTCATTTTTCCATGAGAACTACTTCTCGCTTTGTACCTTTTTTGTGGATTATTTTTCCCCCAGTGTGTTTCACATGCTCCCTTTTTACATCCATCTCTGGTCCACATGGCAGATTTGCAGATTGTCAGTCTGCTTTTAATTGCAAGCCCTGAAACATCACAAGTCAGTTTCTCTGACTTTGATGCTTCTGTGAGAAGAAACAGTGAGAAATACAATGGCATCTCAATCCTGCCATTCTGAGGCAAACACCTGATCTTTGGTGTATGTTTTCAGTGTCTTTGACTACCGTAATATTTTGACACTCAGAAGAAACTGGTGTAACAAGAATACCAGCAAGTCTGTACATCTGTTGTTTAAAAATATCTGTTCTGCTCCAAGTTTCTCTTGTTTTGTTCTTGAGGGTTTTTTTCTGACAATCTTTAGTTGTCATCTTAAAGATGTTTATGAAACTTGAGAATTTTTTCACTACTAAACTGATTTTGTGGAAACTAAAATTCATAGAACTGACTATTAAAGGACAATATACTAATTATGTTAAGTGAACCCTGACCTTGGTAATTTGAAGCTGTCTGCCAGCTTTGCTTGCTGCAGCTGGTCATTCCTGCCAGATGTTGTTCATCAACCCCTACATATCAGCCTGCCCTTAATGAAAGGGACCCAGAGCGTGGCCATCCTTGGGTATCAGAGCTGCACCAAACACAGCACAACCTCACATTTCCCTGCTGAGCCCTGCAGCTTCCAAGCACGCTCTGTCCTGATGTCAGGAGGCTGGGGCTGCACCTGCCACTGCAGTTTTCGGAGCTGAAGGAAACAGGGCATCATCATCCTTCTTGCTGAGGACCATGGTACTGGCCATATCTTTTGTATTTAAAACCTTTTGTACATAAAACCAAGCGGGCCATGTCCATGTTCCTTTTCTTTCCAAACAAGTTTCTTTTAGGGTTCCTTTTTAGGTGCTTCAGTCCCCTCTCCTGTTTCTGGTAGTGGCAGTGGATTTTCCATGGCCCTTTTCTCTCTCCTGAAGAAGCAGGGTGTAATTCTGGAAACGTGGCCTCAGTGTGTTGAGTCATTAAGTTTGTTTAAGTTATTATATTGGTGTTGCCTGGTCTCCTTTTGCCTTAAATGGCAGAGAAAATTGAATATTATTTTGACTTCCTTTTATTTATTTACTTTCAAGTTTGGGGCATTTGCAGTTCCTGAGCATTGTCTTTGACACTATGGGTACATCTGTGTGTGTGTGTGTATACACAGATATATATATATATATATATAGATAAAGAATCATAGAATATCCTGAATTGGAAAGGACCGCTAGGATCTGCAGAGTTCAACTTCTGGCTCTGCATAGGGCAGCTCAAAGAGTCACGCCTGACAGCATTGTCCAAACACTTCTTGAGCTCTGCCAGGCTGGTGCTGTGACCACTGCCATGGGGAGCCTGTTCCATGCCCAGCCACCCTCTGGGGAAGAACCTTTTCCTAACATCCAACCTAAACCTCCCCTGACACAACTTCAGGCCATTCCCTTGGCTCCTGTCACTGTCCCCACAGAGCAGAGATCAGTGCCTGCCCCTCCTGCTCCCCTCACAAGGAAGCTGTGACTGCAGTGAGGTCTCCCCTCAGTCTCCTCCAGGCTGAACAGACCAAGGGACCTCAGCTGCTCCTCACACGGCTTCCCCTCAAGGCCCTTCTCCATCTTTGTAGCCTCCTTTGGATGCTCTTGTTGTTCTTCTATTATTTCTAGAGTCCCATATTGTTGTTATTAGATTTCTAAAGTCTATACCTCTTTGGAGTATTCTCATGGCTGCAGCTCTGCACTGACTCCTTCTGCTGCATGCCATTCTCTCTCTGGTCAGGGCTCCTCCAAGGCTCTCCCTGACTGGCTAACCCACCCCCTTTTATCCCAGTTATCTTCATTGGTTACAGCTGCAGCCCAATTAAGGACATCACAGCTGCAGCCCATCAAGGGCAACCGGGACCTCCGGGGCAAAGCCTCTATACAGATATACAAATGCATTTCCTCTACTGTATTTCCCCCTTTTCTTTTACATAAGTTAACAGTTGTACAGATGTTCAATTACAATACAATACATTTTCCCATGACTCACAGGCCATGTTCAACCCACATAGCTCCTTGCTCAAAGGCCATACTCTTTCACAGCTCCCTGACCCAAAGGCTATGTTCTGTCACAGCTCTTGGCCTCCACAGCTCTCGGCTGTCTTATCTTCTGTTAACTATCACATCAGCGTCACCACTTGTTGTTCTTCTATTATTTCTAGAGTCCCATATTGTTGTTATTAGATTTCTAAAGTCCATACCACTTTGGCGTATTCTCACGGCTGCAGCTCTGCACTGACTCCTTCTGCTGCACACTGTTCTCACTCAGGTCATGGCTCCTCCAAGGCTCTCCCTGACTGGCTAACCCACCCCCTTTTATCCCAGTCATCTTCATTGGTCACAGCTGCAGCCCAATTAAGGACATCACAGCTGCAGCCCATCAAGGGCAACCGGGACCTCCGGGGCAAAGCCTCTATACACATCTTCAAATACAATACGTTTCCTCTACTATATGCTCTCTAATAGCTTTATATCTTTTTAATATTGTGGTGCCCCAAACAGTGTGGATCATCTGTGAAGCTGGATCTTCTAAGCCAATATCCTCTCAAATAACCTTGGCAACCACTCTTTCAGAAGGAAATTTGTTTGCCCTCTTGATTTTGATGGAAGTAAGAACATCCTCCTAATGGGGATTTGCCACTGACATGAATATTAATGAAGAAAGAGCAAGGGGTTGGGGGGACTGTCTCAAATGTTCCTTTAAAATCTAATCAGCATTATTTTTTGCTGGCTCTGTGAAAAGAACTTTTGACTCTACCTTAGGATGTGATTAACATTGATTATTTTAAACAAAAGGAGCAAGCTGCTTCTCATAAATTGGTTTATACAACTTCTGTGCTTTTGGCTATATTAAATACTGTTTGTTGTGAGGCTGTTTTTAATGCTATTCTTTCTAAAAAAATTAAATTCCTATCTCCTGAGTCCTGACAGCAGTTGCTTACTTTTTCCTTCAATTATTGGTTTGCTATTAAATTTGAAGCTCCTTTACATCTTCTTTTGGATTTTGAGTTCCACGTGCTTTTCTGTTGTCTTTGCTCAGTTTTTCTCCTGTTGACTGCCCTACTTCCCCTGGAGTTGTTCCTTCAGCTGTTCCTCACTGGTGCAATGCCTGCTTTTTCTCTACACTTGCAAAGCACTTGTAAAGCATGAGCAGAAGTAGTCCTGGAGTCCTTAAAGTCTCTATTTTCTTCAAAGAAGGCTGCTTGCTGCCTGCTTAGGGTTTATAGTATTTCTGTGTTGCTTCTGACACTCTGTGTCTCCACTTACTAAAGAGCAGGAGGAGATCACTGTCAGGAACATCACATTTTTCCACTCCCCTTCTGTTTTCTAGGAACTTGTTGGAGAGTTTCCTATGGATTATTGGCAGCTCCTGATGCTAGTTTTCAAGTGTTGGTGTGGTGTCTGACACTTGAGGCTGAGATTTTTTTCATAGGGAGCCTTTCTTTTAGTCTGCTCATAAAATCTGAAAAACCTTTTTAAAATGGCAGAGCTTCAGAAATAATGTGTCTGAAGGATAAAAACCCCAGTGTATCTGGTACTGTAGTATTCAAAGTTAGAAGCTGAGATGTGCCAGTTTCCAGTGTCAGCATTAAAAATAAAAAAATATTTCTTCCATCTGCCACCAATTCAGAATAGATCAGGATTAGTTTTCAGCCTCCTCCTTTGGAAAGTTATCCAAAGTCCACTGGAACTCATCATTAGAGAGACTTTCAGCTTAAATGGTCTTCATTTAATTAAACTAGTAGTTCTACCTCTTTTCAGTCTCTTTTTGGCCTTCTATAGACGACTTCCTGTTTTTGTGTTTTCAATGTGCTCCTAAAATGTTAGCCTATGTTAAAGACTCTTAATGTAAGGGAAAAAACCCCATATTGAAGTATGTTCACAGGAATTATTTCTCTGTTTTCCATTCAAAGTCACTCCCTTCTTTCCAGAAGTGAGAGTCCCTTACTCCTGACTGCAGTGATGATCTGTACATGGATTAACCACCATCTCATGGTGTGGAATAACCACTGAGACACTGCTCCAGGCTCTGACCCCTCACAAAAAACAGCCTTTGCAGAGCCTCTTGTAGTTTGTCAGACACAGAGTGCAAATTCTTCTGTGTGGAACATTCTTCTATATCCATGGACAACACCATAGCTGCTGTGCCTATTGAAGGCTAAGCCAGAGTTTAGGTATAGCAGAAAAGCACAGACACATCTGTGTTCAGGATAACAAATATATTTTGCAGTATGCAGCTAAATGTCTGTGTTTTGTGTAGATGTAATGCAATACCTTCCTTAAACCTATTGATTAAAGGGTGTACATTTTGTTCAGCTGAATTGGTTTGCATTTTAGTGTTCATGACACTTTTCATCCTCTCTCTGGTAACAGCCTGTGACAGTTTCTGATCATAAAGAGAGATGCTGCCACTAATTTTTTACCATTATTTATTGAGGAGTACCTTAAGAAGAAATCAAACTTTGAATTCCTCACAGCCTGAACAAGGGAAACATTTTTCTCTCGTCTCCTCCCAGTTAGTCTCCTGCTGGCATAACTAGGTGCCTTTCCAAATGATCAGTGACTTCTTTTGTTTGCCTGCCTTTTCAGAGTTTTTATTTTGTTTTGCTGTATTTCACTTTATTGAAAGTTCCTTATTCAGGTGGAGGGAGCCCTTTAAAAGGGAGGAAAGAGGCTTTTGGACCTTCTTTTGACAGCTTAAAAATTCATGGAAGCTAACTCTTCTTTTTCCTCTGCTCCTCATTATTTAAGACTTTGAGCAATGAGCCAATCCAACTCACTGGTCAGGCTGACAATCACTATCACTTAAGGGCACTATTCATGTATGTAATACTCATATTTTTCCCTTTAAGCCAAGCTCTCAGCTTGATCTCATCCTCTTGATGAATCCTTGTGGCACTTTGTGGCTCATACTGCTCAGCCACCAAGGGAACATGGCTTATGTGGGAAACATGGATCAACAAAGGAGATGACTGATACTTTTTCTTGAAGTTGTACTGATATGTTAACTCCCAAATGTATCTTTATTAGCCTTTTGAGCTTCCTTTTTCCCCCCCCACAGTAATCAACACCTTATTCCAATAGCAGAGGCCTTTTATCCATATATTTCACTGTTTTTTGATCTACATTTTCCTTAATTTTCTATTGAAAACCCAATATGTAGATGTATACATGTTTGATAACTTGAAATTAAATTAAGTTGTCACTTTTCATTGAATCACCCAAAATGTCACATCACAAGAGCAATTCAGGGCAAACCAGAATTTCCAGAATTAGGATTCTGGAGTTTTCTTTAGAATTTCCAGAACTGGTATTCTGGAAATACCTCGTTTGTTTTCATTGAATATAAGGACACCATTTTCATGAAGGACTTTTTTTTTTAACAGCTTCAACTGAATAGTATTTAAAAAACAACCTTTGGCCATTTAATTGCGTAAACTGCAAGCAGCATTTGAACATAACTGCTCATTCTAACACTAAAGCAAATTCATTTGAAATGAATTACAGTGAAAACAAATTCATTTGCAATGGAGCAAGGTATCCAGGAGCAGCCTGGGACTGCACTAAGGTTCCTGGATCTTATGGATGTGTTGGCAGAGGGGTTTGTAGCTTCTTGTTATGTCTGCCAGCTTTCCCTTGACTGCAGCTGTGTTACAGCACCTCTGCCTGCATTGAGTCAGAGCCACTTGAGCCACTTCCACTTCTTATTGCCAGTCTGGAGTGGGAAAAATAAACCAAAATCTGTGGTGGAAAATGTTTTGCTTTGGTTTTGCTGTATCTAAGATATCTACATGTGTCCATAAAAGGAAGCAGAATACAGAATTGTATTTTACAGAGCTTTTCTGGACTAGTACTAACTTCTACATTCATACAGTTTCCATCTCACCACTGATTTTTCTGAGAGTAAACTGCATGGGCATGGCCACCTGCTTCTGGAGATGGCACTGAGGTGAAGGAAACTCCTTGAGCCAGGAGTAGTGCTTTTTTTGTTGCACAATATTTGCCAACACATGCAACAAGTTTTATTTTGTTATCTGCCTTCTATGCAGAGTAATAGCTCTCTCAACATGTAATTAATCTATTTGGAAACACCTTCAGGGCTTGGTGTCAGCTATACTGTTTCTTCATAGTCACATTGGGTCACAGATGGCAAGGGAGGAGGAAAGAGATCATCTTTTGGGAGAAGAACCCATGCCTGCATTTTCCTAATCCAATTAATGATTTCTGTGTAATTGGGTGGTTTTACTTCACAAAGCATAAACTACTGCTGGCATGCAAACTTCAGGCATCTCTGACCTCTTTTGAGCTTGATAATTCTAAGTGTTCTGTTCTGCGTTTCATTTGTGCTTTGATGGTGACTTTGAAATTGCTGTTCTTTGATGAGATCTTGTATGAGGCATCTCTCTTGAAGCAAGTTAAAACCTGTGCACTAAAACATGTTGTTTGCATCTTAATCAATACTGAGACACAGTGAATTAATCTGTGTACAGCCCTGAGGGGATCTTCTTGGTGCAGGATTGCTTTCTGTGCCTGAAAGACTGTACACCTGCAAGGAATAGAAGCACACAGTGGACTGGAGCTTGTGGCTGTGCATGGAAACTCAAATCTGTGCTATACACCTGTGTGTTTCCATATATATGAGCAGGGAAATGCTTAAACATCTCTGGAAGTTATTCATTTGGGCTAACAAACTGCACATGAGATTATTAACTTGGCTGGCATTCAGGAACATGCCACAATTTTCTTGATATCCTCTGCTTCTCAGTTAAGCACAATTATTGCTGAATACAAAATGGTTGTGTTTCAATGCTTTAAGGTCCATTCCAACTCAAACCCTTCTATGACTGTAGGATTTCTATAATAAAACAACACCAAGAACAACAAAATATATATGTAAGGCTTCACAGGCCAGATGCAACAAAACACCCAACTGTGCAGGCAGTTTTTAAACAAATACTGAGGTCCCACCAAAGCAAATGGTTTTTCATCATGAACTTTGCAGACCTCTGGGGTCTAATGTTCAGCCAGTAAAGAATGAGATGAAAAACCCAGCTTTCCATTTTTAGTACCATCATAAAGCTGAGTGCAATTACTTTTACACTCAAAATGTGAACATCATGACCATTTTCTGCTTTTTCTGTCCCGTCATGTGCTTCTTCCAGACTTCTGTGGTCTTATAGTGACCTTAGCCCTGCCATACTCCAAGAAGCTCTTCAGTTTGCTGCAGTGGAGCTAAGGTTTTAAATTCACGTATTTGATACGCCTTCAGGTACTGTGGAATGTAAAACTCTGAGGCAGAACGCTGGATGAACTAAATCCAGATGTTGCAGACTTACTGGTGGAAACTGGTCATTCTTTTCTTACACATGGATGAACTTTTTGAAAATGGGAGGAATTCCCAAGCACTTTTTCTCTGATTTGAAGGATAGGTTCAATGTGAAAGGAGCTTTCTCTTTCCTCCCAGTATCAAGAGTAGCCAGTGCCTGCACACTACAGAAAACGCCGCCTAGGTTCATTTAATTCATGTTGTTTCTGTGTGCACAAGACACGGTGTCATTATAGTTTTGAGGTGGCTTTTGGTTTTTTTGTTGTTTTTCATTTTGCTCTCTTGTTTTTGTTATTCTGTGAAATCTACTATGCAATAATTGGCTATTATTGCTGTATTTTTAAAGTTTTTTGCTGTTCTCCATTTCCCAGCAGCATTACAAACATTGGAAATGTGGTGATCTTTGCACTATAGGCTAGGGGCAGAGTGGCTGGAAAGGTTCCTGGAGGAAAAGGACCTGGAGGTGCTGGTCAGCAGTGGCTGAACATGAGCCAGGTGTGCCCAGGGGAGGCCAGTGTCACCTGGCCTGTGTCACCAATAGTGTGGCCAGCAGGACCAGGGCAGGGATTGTCCCTCCTGTACTGCTGAGGCACCCACGAGTGCTGTGTCCAGTTCTGGACCCTTTAATTCATCAAGGGCATTGAGGGGCTGGAGCATGTCCAGAGAAGGGGAACTGAGCTGGAAGGCTCTGGAGCACAAGTGCTGTGAGGAGGGGCTGAGGGAGCCGGGCTTAGCCTGGAGTAAAGGAGCTCAGTGGGCACCGTGTTGCTCTCAAGGGCTGCCTGAAAGGAGGGTGTAGCAAAACGAGGTCTCTTCCATCAGGCAACAAGCGATGGGATGAGAGGACGTGGTATTAAGCTCAACCAGGGCACGGCATTAGGAAGAATATTTTTTTTTTTCACGGAAAGGGTAATGACACATTGGAATGGGAGTGGGGGAGTGAGTCACTCTCCCTGTAGGTATTTAAGGAATGATTGGAGGTGGCACTCAGTGCCATGTTATAGCTGACATGGTGGTCACAGGTTAGACTCGATGATGGCTTTTCCAGCCCTACAGATTATGTGATGCTATCGGAAGACACCTGGCCAGGCACCTGGCAGTCCCGGCCCCTCGGTGCCCTGGCTGAGGCAGGGCCGGCTCCGGGCCAGGCGGGGATCCCGCACATCTCTGCGGGCCAGGGCACCACAGGGAGAGTCCCGGGGGACAGCGGGCAGCAGGAGTCCCCCCTCGGTGGGGACAGCACATGGCACTGGGACGCCGGAGTCCCGGGCGGCCCAACCCTCCCGGGACGCGAGGCGGGGCAGCGGGAGGAGGAGACTCGGCAGCGCCCGGGAGCCGGTTGGAGAATGTCCCCGTTCCATTCCCCTTCCTCCTCCTCCTCCCGCTCCTCCTCCTCCTCCTCCTCCTCCTCGTCCTGCCGCAGCCGCGGGCCGGGCAGAGCCGCCGTGAGGAGCATGGGGAGCTGCTGGCTGCGCCTCGCCGCGCTGCTCGCCCTGGGCGCCCGGGCCAGCCTGGAGTACGAGGGTGAGGAAGGGGAGGAAGGGGCGGCGGGGCCGGGCCGGGAGCGGGAGCGGGGCCGCTGCACTGAATTCTAATAGAGAAATGACAGCGCCGAGCTGCGCTTTTCCGTCGCTTTCACCGCAGTTTTCCGTGCCAGAACTTCGCAGTGGCATAAAGCCATAAAGCCGTGCTTTCTCAGAATCTCCCTTCAAGGCTCTTACAAGGAATATTAGAAGCCGAATTATCCGTTCGTTTAGCAGCATAAAAAGTACGCTTAAGGTAGACAAAGTGATGAGTTACTGGCGCTGTTTCCTGACACACTTTCTGGGATAAGGTCGGTTTACAGAAGCTGAAGGGATGGGCTTGTACCCCAAAAAATTACTGCTGTAAAATGATTTTCCAGAATGTGTCTTTCTAATACTCCACTAAACCATGTCTCTAAGTGCCACCACATCTTGCTATCTTCTAGATGCCTGCAGGGATACTGACTCAATCACTTCCCTGGGCAGCCTGTTCCAATGCTTTTGACAACCCTTTCAGCAAAGATATTTTTCCTAATAGCTATTTTAAACTTCTCCTGGCCCAGCCTGAGGCTATTTCCTCTCTCTCATCCTGGGAGAAGAGACACACCCCACATGGCTACAGCATCTTTTCAGGCAGTTAGAGAGAGTGATGAGCCTCCTTTTCTCCAGGTTTATCAACCTTAGCTCCCTCAACAGAATTCCTTGTAGGACTTATGTTTCAGAACTTGTGCTGTTTCAGGGCAGTAAACTGAAGTTTCAGGTTGGTTTAATGTGCTACACTGCAGTTGTCTCTGGCTTACTTTAATTTACACTCAAAATTCTTAGGTCAGTCCTGGGAAAGCAAATGCTTTCTTCTGCCTCTTCTGAGTCACACTCCTTCTTTTTTCTCTGTTACAAAGGAATTATATATAGCATGTGAAGTGTTGTTCATGTGTATGCAGTGCCTGGCTTGGCACTATGTTCTTATGCCCTGATCTTGCCATCAGACCTGTACATGTGAGCCTCTGTAATGGGAACAGAATTTTATTTTGTGAATGAAGAAATCCTTTCTTTCCTGACATAAACAGAATTGTGTAAATCCATAGCTTAATCTTTAAATTAAAGTTTTATTTTATGTGTTTTACTTGGCATCTGCCAGAACAAATTTGCCACACCTATTTTTGGCAGGAGCCAGCTATACCCTAAACTGTGATAATTTTAGCATGTCCAACACAGAACAGTGCCCTTACATGGCTTGGTAGCCAGTTTTGAGTATATGTGAGGCAGAAATGCTTTGATTTGTGTCTGAGAAAATGGAGATGAACTGGCAACACCTCTTAGTCTGTTATGTTTTTTAAGGAAATATTGATAGGAAAGAGATATGACTCCTCATTTTGAAGTAGAAAATGAGCTGGAAATGGGAGATGTCAAGTTCCATCAAGAGAGCCTTGCTTTAGGGCAAAAGCAGTGAATAACTCTTTAAGGCCAGTTTTTCTTAGAAAACTGTCAGAAGCACTTAATTGTTTCTTGTCTAAGGAAAGGCAAATGCATAAGAGCTCACATAATTCTAAGATGTACTAATTTTAAATGCTAAAGTCTAAAATGCACACTAAAATTTGGACAATTATTGGTGATAACACTGAGGTAACAGTTTATAGCCCTCAAAGTAAGTAATTAGCTCAGAGTATTCCAATTCCTGGCAGAAAAATTGATGCTTAGAAAAGTATTAATTTACATATCAAGGTCTTCCTGAAGCCCTCAGGGATCACAGCTTGCTCTTTTTGCTATGCAGTCAGATTTCAAGTGCAAAAAAGTTGGTTTTATGTTCAGAAGTCTCTCAGATGTCAGTGTTTATGTGTCAAAATTGAACCTCAACAATAAATATTAAAAATCCAGAGAAATTATTCTAAGTGATAGAAAGACTTCATTGTGTACAAGTCCCTCAATTTCAGAGGAAATTCACTTTTTCAGGTCCCAGCTCAAACTGGTGGAGGGATTCCCAGTGATCCAGTGCTGGGGAAGTGCTCCCACGGACCAGCTGCAGATACATGGGCTGGGTTTTCTTGAGTCTGGTAGAATAAGAAACCAAGTTTCACCATTTTCTGGGCAGATATTTTGATTTGTTTTTTGGTGTTTTTTTTTTTTTTTTGTTTTTTTTTCTTTTTTTGGTTTTGTTTTTTTTTTTTTTTTTGTTTTTTGTTTTTTTTTCTTTTTTTAATAAGAACTGGAATCTGTTGACAAATGTTGACAGAAATCAAACTCTTGGGGGTTTGATTTCTGCTGAACAGTTGCATGCTTTGCACATGGAATCAGTAGCTTATTGAGGTGCCTGAATTAAATAATTTTGTTTAATTTTAAGCAGCAGCTTGTACAGGCCATAGTCTCAGACGTCAGCAAACGGTGATGAAATAACCCCAAATTCTGTAGCTGGAGATTCCATGTGAGAAGTTCCTGTGGCCCCCGAGTACCTGCCCATTGCATACAAGGTTTTTAAAAGGATACCTCAAAGGGGGAATTTGTATGAGCCCTTCTTTGCAGAAAAGATTGATCTAGAATTTAGATTAGCTTCATGCTCTGAAGTTGCTGATTTTAAATAAGTGTTGTTTAGGAATTTTGAAGGATTTCTTGCCAACTGCTTTGTTTTATTGATGGTTTATTTGAGTAGTAGTGCTCCAGCTGGTTTCTGGTTTTTAGAAAGCAGCTTCTACCTTTATTTTAAGTTTTCAGCCATTGCACAGGCTTTTAAAAGAATGGAGCTTTATTGTCTCTTTATTTGAACAATGCCAGAAGAATACTTGAAACCAATCTGTGTTTTTGATTTGAGTGTAACTTGTGTTTACAGGTCATGTACCTCAATGTCTTGTTCTTGGTGTCAGGATCTTACTGGGCATTTAGAATGGTTGGACTTGAGTTATTTACGTTTTACTTTTGCTGTTTGGCCTGGTGGCTGTTAACTGCCATTGACACTATGGAACCACTTTATAGTGAAGCCTCTAATGAGCCCCTTCACCTGTACCTGCTCTGCTCTCTCTGCTCAGTAGATCACCTACATGGTAGCTGTAACAGGGCAGCTGTGACTTGGCACGTGCCTCTTAACATTCCAATAGCAGCACGAAGAGAAATTTACTATTTCACTTCATTATCAAATCCATTTGCCCCTTCCAAATTCACTATAAAGTGGGTCTGCTATGACTCTGAGCTTCAGAGAAGCCCATGCTGATGACATTGCATAGATTATTGCATCCTAATCTTGCATGTCTTTTCTCAAAGCTTTCTTTTATTTTTAAATTATAATTCCTTTCTTGCTGCAGTTTTTTTTCTCTTCTCTTTTATTGTAGGATCAGGATATTCACTCCTTGAAGATGATGAGGATGTTTATGCACGCAGTAGATACAAAGGTGAATGCTTTGCTTATGTGCTAAAGAGGATCAACTGCTTGCTGACAGAAAGCTTCATTCTTTTTTCTTTCCATGGATTATACAATCTTGGTGATCGAGCTCCATGTTTTTTCTCATGGATATTTAGATCAAGATTTAATTTCTGCTGTTTTTAACAATGGAAATTAGACCAAATATTGATCTCAACTCTTTCATGTACCCGAGTAAGTAACTTTTACATTGCCTTTGCTCCTGGGAGATCAGGTTGTTGAATGATGAAAATCAGGAAGAGCTTCTCTTTCTTATCCATACATGCTAACAAAACCATCAGTGCTAAGCTGGCTCAAAACCTGGGCTTACTGATGGTAATGTATAGAAGTACATGCAAGAGAACTTGATTTTCATGACTTTTTTCTTTCCATAGAATTGCTTGTATTTCAGGCTAACCTGCTTCCTGAAGTGCCAAGTGAAATGTGTTTTACAAATGCATGTGTGCATTCCAAACCCAAATTATGTAGCTGGATGAGTGAAGGGATGGGCATATTTATAAAGCAAATCCAGGTTTTCTTCCCTATTCTGGAAGACTTTGCCATTCAGCAAGAGTGAGAAGTTTTTTGCCACTACCAGTAAATCTTCCATTTGCTGTGGCAATTTTCTAGAAAGTCTGCTTTTGTCTTAATATCACTCTCCTCTGCCAAAATTCCTCAGAAGCCTAGACATTAAAGAAATGTAGCATTTCATTTGTCACTTAAATAGTAACTGTGTTTCTTTTTACTAAATTAATCTGTGGATGTACTAGAGTTGTCATCATTTTGATTACTTAAAAATACTGGTCATTGGTGTCTTGTTGTACATTATTGATTCTCTGCAAAGAATCAATGGACCATATAAGAGGTAAGTCATAAAATAATTCAGACGTTTATGAAAAGCCAAGGGAAGACACAGCTTTTATGGCTATGTTGCTGTTTTCATAAATGTCTCATCTTCCTCCCAGTAAAATACTCAAGTATAAAATTTTGCTTTCAAACAAGTGCACAAATAATTCTCTAAAGCTTTATTTAAGTTAAGTCATTTTTCTTTGCCTTCTAACATGTGATCCTCTGCAGACACATAGAAAAAGAACTCAGAGATCATGAAGATAAATCAATGCCAATTCATGCCAGGGCAGGCAAGTAGTTAAAATGTGGATTCTGTGTAAATTCCTTTTGTATGGTGATCCAAAATGGATTATACTCGTGTCAGCCAAAATGTCACCAGGGTAAGTGAAACATAATGACTTGTTCACACAGTTATTAAAAACTGCCCCAAGCTGGGAAGAACTACTGCCAAATGTTGAGGAACAGGCAATGTAAATCTAAGAATATAAAGCATTGGAACAGAAAAGGCTGATTCCTCATTAGCATGCATCTTTATGTTGGTTTTTGGGGAGGAAGGGGATGGAGAAAGACAAAGCAAGGAAAAACAGGCTGTGTAGCAATCTTCAGAGCTTCTCCTCAGATGTGCAGTCCAGCATTTTGGGTGTGGCCCATTTCTTAGCAAATAAAACTTACCAATAAGTAAGGAACTGAATGGATTTTTGTAATTGGCGTTCACATATGCAAGCAGCATTGGATCTTTCTTTCTGCACATGTGCATGCAAGCACACAGATTCATCCTCTTTGACATCTGCAAACAAAACATTGCAGTTTACTGGGAGGGGTGAAAATCGACCCCCTACTAAACCCTTTTGTCTTCATCTGGATGTTTTCCCACTTGCTCAGCTTTCCAGAGAAACATGGCCAAGATTTTCTGTGCCTACAGCATTTTTAAGGAGTTTTTCCCTCCTTCCCTGGTGAACCATCAGCTCTGTTGGCTGGGGTAGCAGCAAGCAGCAGCACAGCTGGTCACTTTGTGTGCTGTTTGTGAAGGAAGGGCTCAAGGTGTTCAAACAGGACCAAGGGGCTCTAGAAGGTGGTTTCCTTCCTGCCACTTGGCATCTCTGATCACATTTCATGAGGAAATGTTTCCTGAGTACAGCAGTTGCTGTGTTCATCACAGCTCCAGTGCCACTGCTCTGGTGATCCTCATTCCTTTATGTTTTCTCAGATACTGTAATGATCAGGCAGTGTCCATAGCTCTAAAGGCAGCACTGGGGCTTCAACCATTTCTGTTTGCTGCCTGTTTTCCAGTGGTTTCAAACACAGGATACAATACTAAGTGAAAATTCAGGATATTGTATTGCTGAGGGACTTTTTAGTTCTTTTTTATGCTGAGGCGCAAACTTTCTATTAAACAAGAAACCAATATATAGGTCCTGGTACTTAAAAATTCAAATTTCAGTTGGGTGAACAGAGCCTGGTGTAGACGGTGAAGTTCCAGAAAAGGTGTCTGGGAAATCTCTAGCTTTTATAATCCCCAAAGCCTTCAGGAACACTGCTGATCTTGCCTTGAGGCAGGGAACAGCTTATGTAACCCCTTGGGGCCTCACACAAACCTAATATTCTACAAGTGCTCTATGTAGCTGCTTGGCCTTTGAAAACCAATATGTGCCTTTACTTAAAAATAAACAAACTTAGATCTAAAACTTTGTTGTATTGTTTGATGTGCTTTTCAAGTTAGCTGGGTTTTTTCCAGCAGAATTGCTTGGTCTAACCCCCAATATTTGTAAATGGCTTGTAAACCCTGCCTCACCCACTTTCTTCTAATCACAATCAGTTCTAGAGTAAGCATTGTAATGTTTTAAATCAAACAGATGTGCCTCCTAAGCTGTTCAAGTTATCTGCATCCAAAAAGCATGTTTGCTTTTGTTTTTCTTTCTGGCAGAATCATTTGGTCCAATGTAAGATGCATTTTGCCTCTGTGTAGGAGCTTGTTTTGTTTCTTCAAACCACTGTAGCTGCAGTGATAGTACAGGAAAGGCTTTTACCTTTTCAATGTTGTGTTTGTGCATTAAACAGCATCTTTTACCTGTTAGTTATCTTTTAAAAATATGAATATGTGGGTAGCTGTTTACTCAAATCAAGTGTGTTTGTAAAACCACAAAAATTTACAGAAAAACTCAGGCAATATGCAATACCTGAAACAGATTCTTTGCCCTCTTTATTTTTTTATTAGCCTCCTAGCCTGCAAAGCATATTTGTCTTAACACCCTTTACAAAGGAAGTCAGCAATGTGCATTTGGAGTTTATACACGTGGAAAACCAAGGCATAAATGTCTTGAACTGATTGCTGAAGGATCACATAACTGTCTGGGGTGAAAGCTCAGCCCAAATGAGTTTTCATCCACCCAGTCCTGCCCTTGCAGACAGTGTTGTCTTAGTAACTTCAGGTTTAAGCCCTTCTGCTGGAAAACTGAGGCCTAGTTCTTATTTAAGGAGGTATTCCAAGCTTGAACATGTAAATAAGTGGAAGTTTAAGGTCTCAGGGCATGGGAAGAACAAGTGGGACAAAAAAGGCTGGAGAGTCTGGGCATGAGACGACTGAAGCAGAGATTGTGGGAAAGCTCAGGAGCAGGAGGATTTCTCCAGGAGGTGAATGAGACAGAGGGTGTGAATCCAAGTCCCCCAGAGAGTGGTCAGAGGTGGTGCCTGAGACTGCACCAGCAGCCCTGGGGTAGCAGTTAAGGAGGCAGAGCTGGGTGTTGGCATCACTCATTTTTTCAGCAGTTGATTTCTGTTCCCATTAGCTCACATTCCTCATCTCTTGTCTCAGTTTTCATTTGGTGCACAACAAGCATGAAAAATGGAAGCCACTGTGGTACAGCCCCTCAACAAAATGGCCCAAGGCAGTGGATGTGGAGATTTTTTTAATGTGTTGTGGGAGCTGTGGGATAGAGATGAGGGTGAAGGACAGGAAATAGTTCTAAAAAAAAATCAAACCCCCAAACCAAAACCCACTCTCCACTAAAGTACTTTGTATAATTGTAAGGTAAATAGCAGAGGATGCATTTGACATTCAGAAAACAGGCTTATAGGTGGGAAGAAACAGAGCTGGGGTGATTGTGTGGCTGAGCCAAAAAGCTGAACTGTACTTTACCCTTAACCTGAGGGCTGCTGTTAGACTGGCCTGCTTGTGTCCTGTGCCTCAGTTACTGTGTATTTGGTGACACTGGGAATAATTTCACCTACACATCTTTGTAAAGGGTTTTTTACTTGTATTGCTGAAAGACAAAAATAAGCATATCACAGTACAACTGCTTCAGAAATGGATTAGTCTAGAGGAAATGTGCCCTTGGTCTAGGCAAAAGATTGATAATTAGTCTCTGATTTTAGTCTGCAAATGCTATTTGTGTTTATTCAGGACCACCAGCACTGAAAAATACAGATGTAAAGTGTAGTTTCTGTTGAGAAAGTGTAAATATGTCCTAGAGAGGTAGCACACTGAATATAAATATTCCATGTATGAGAAATGCTGTATTGATTGTTGTTTGTTTGTAACTATTGAGTTATTAAGGGGGAATTGAGCTAGGAGTGAACATCTGCCAAATGTGATCTAGAATTTTTTTTAATATTGTTTGTGAATGTAAGTATGAAGGCTAAAAATCCCGTGCTTTGTTTGTTCAGGGGTTTTTTTCCATCCTTCTTGCAAAATTCCAGTGTTTTTTCATGCCCCTCCCTCATGTCACACATTGTCACGCAGGATTTCAGGATTTGTCATCTTTCCTTTTTGCTTTGCAATCCCCTCCCTCCCTCTCTCCTCTGCCAGTACATGCTTCTCAAATCTTGGATCTGAGAAATAGGCAGGCTTAGTCAGTCTTGTGTTGGAAACTCATACTGAGGAGCTGCCCATTTTCTTGGTGCACCCTGTTGTCAAAGCTAAACAAAGAATGTGAAACTTTGGCTGGGAAGGGAAGTCTCTACTTGGTACTCTTCTCATCAGCACTACAGTGTGGTGTTAAATCCTCACAAGGTGGGGGTACCCATATCCTGAATATTTTACAGCATAGCCCTGGCCAGTTAATAAAGGTTCAATTGGAACAGGTTCAATGTGACATATTGGCAACATGATTTATGTAAGTGGTATCTTCTAACTGTGGGAGAGCTTGAACCAACACTGAGTTTTGCAAGGCACAGATTATTATGGAAGCAGAACTTTATTTTTTTTTTTTAATGAGCACTAAGCTCAATGTGGAAAGTTGACAACTGCAGCTAGATCAGGGTGTTCCTAGTGCAAACTTCTATCAAAGAGCAAAAGTTAGGTCTAACAAAGTTGAATGTGTCTGCTTAAAAACAAGAGGGAAAAACGACCCAGTTGTCATCAAACTGCCCACATGGTGGCACACTTATTCCATGGACAAAAAGCATAGTAAAACCCCACCTGCCCTCACAACCTCTCCAATATAATGGCTTCAATCTTTAATGTTTGTCATAAAAAAGAGCTTCCCTTCTTTAAAGGGCTGACCTCCTCATGTATAAGTGCACCTCTGCAGTGTTCTCCAATTTAAAGATTGATGGCTTTTTAAATAAGAGGGTTTTTTCCTTTTCTTCTCTGTGACCTTGATTAAGCAAAGTGGTTTTATATTTTTGTCTGAACTTTTACATTTTTCTAATTGCTGTGTGGGGGGTTTTTTTTCTTCTCTGTGTCAGAAACACCATGGTGCTCCCCCATTAAAGTGAAACATGGTTATGCAAACTGCAGGACACCTCAAGGGGAATATTACAAGAATGTGTTGGGCACAAGATGTGATATTCGCTGTCAGAAGGGCTACGAGCTGCATGGCCCTCACCAGCTGATTTGCCAGTCCAGCAAACGCTGGTCTGGGAAGGTGCTCTGCAAACGTAAGTGGTTGCAAAATTTTGTGTGTGTGACTTGTACTCCAGCTTCAGACAATAAATTCTTATTTGCCATTGAATCTGATCTTTGGATTGATTTATTTTTATTATTTTACAGGTTGGCAGTATGCTTAGATATGTAGATTTGTTTGTTGTTGAAGCTCTCACATGGGTGCATGACATGATAAGCATCTCAGTGGTACAAACACTCTTGGCAGATAGGGAATATTTTATCGATGAGAGGTTTTGATTTGTGGGAATAGTTTTATGACAGAGCCATAAAGCTCTTTTAAAATATTCCCCATCTTAGACTTTCTAAGGTGACACAATTTATACCAGGTGTCTAAATGGGCTCTTACAGTAAAACATTTTCTGAGAAGAGAGGAATAGGTACCTGTCATCCCTTTTCTCATTCAATATTGTATCAGAGTTAAATTTGAAGTGCAGCTAATGAGAACAGCGTGGAAAAACCTCACGTGGAACAAGACTTCCTCCCACTTGTTGTTTGCCAGCTGTGCCTTTATTTCTGTGTAATACCCACATGTGCATTACTGCAAAGGGAAGGTAACACGTTTCCACAAGCCTTTGTTTCCTTTTCCAGAAAAGCGTTGCCCTACCCTGTCCATGCCAACCAACGGGGGCTTCAAGTGTCTGGATGGTGCCTACTTTGGCTCAAGGTGTGAGTACTACTGCTCCCCAGGGTACCAGCTCAAGGGGGACCGCATCGTCACCTGCATGGACAGCAAGGCCTGGAGCGGCCGCCCGGCGGCCTGCGTTGGTGAGTGAGCTGTGGGGTGTGTGGTCTCATCCCAAGGTACCTGCCACTGCCAAGTCCTACACACATCAACTCCAAAAGGCCTTTTCTATCCAGTTCATGGGGAGAAAAAGCTACTGTCCTGTGGGATTCACGTTCTCTGAACCTGCGAGGAGCAGAGAAGAGAATGATCAAAACAATTCTTGTCTCATTTGCTGTGCCTGTGTTTGTGCACAAGTGGAATGCATTGTGGAAGATTGTTTACCTGAAGGGATTTGGTAATTGGATTCTGGTGTATTTTGTTTTCTTGACCAATCTGTGCAAGCTGTGTCCTGATGTTTGGTCAGGAGACAGTCACGAGATTTTGTTCAGTTGAGTTCTTGTTCAGTTTCAGTTTAGATGTAATATAGGATAATATAGTATGATAAAGTAATTAATTAGCCTTCTGATATCATGGAGTCAGATGCATCATTCTTCCCACCTGTCAGGCAAAATTGCACCAATTCTGTCCCTCTTAAGGAAGCAGAGAGCAGTTTTCCAAGGGTGCAGGGTTCTGTCACTCAGTACTTTCAGTCCAAAGCAAGTAGCCAAACATTGCCACTTTAATAGTGATGAGTCTGGTGTAAATGGGCAGCACTTTACAATGATTGTAATAGCCTTTGGTGATTCCTGAGTGACTTCTTGATAGACTGTGGTGATTGTGCTGCTCTTCCAGCATGTCCTCTGTGCTGGAATCTATCACGCTCTCTTCTGCTTAATGATTAAAAACAGGTTTGAAAGTAAACCTGTGGAAACCTAGGGCACCAGGAATATTTCTCTGTCTGCTCTGGGGTGCCCTCACCCCCAGGGGAGCACTGACTTTGACTCTCATTCATGGAGAAAGTTTCCCAGACTTCAAGATAGACTGGAATCCACAAAAATGTGAAATAGATTATAAAGAGCAGTGTAGGTGTATCACTTGGTGAGAAATTCAGATTTTGGGATCTTTTAGTATCTTGTGGATGGAAGCAAGATGGAGGGCACAGGGTGTTGTCCTGGGTTTCTTCTTCATGCTGCTTCTTCCTTCTTCTCATGGGTTTGGGTGGCATTTTGTAATTGGGCAGAAAAGTCCCCATTGCAGCTCTTTGGGATCAGTTATTGGGTTAAAAGGGAAAATAATCCAGGTGTCAGCTCTTCATTGGATAGTTCGGGCTTAAAGACCTTGGAACAAGAGATTGTTGGCCATTTTGTGCCTTCTAATGAAAAGCTGCTGAACTCACGTTTGTGAGACTGTTTTACTGATAAGAAATAATAAACACCGGAGTGTGAACATGAACTATGGTCTCAAGTGCCTTCAGTCCAGACCCAGAGAAATCAACAACTGAGACCCCGGCAGCTGGGACTCCCACAACAACCCATTGTCTAAACTGTTTTTCTTCCCTGGGATCACGGTCTTCAAATATATCCAGAGAATGTGAATGGATTGTAGTTACCAGCATGGTTGCAGTGAGCTAATTTAAATTTCAGCTTAGTTCACTCTAGTTATGCCAGCAATTTTCATTACATAGCCAGTGGTCTCCTGGGAACCTCAGCTGGAAGAAGTATTTCTATATACATGAATCAAAAGAGAGCTAAACAAATACTGAGATTTAACTTTTCTGACTACTAATGAAATTTCAGCACATAAAGTCTCAGCCTGCTGCCCCTGTTTCTGGGAAGTCTCTGATAAAAGCTTCAGCAGCCACCCACAAAGGAAAGTATTTTTTGGGCCATCTGAAATGGCTACCAGTAATTTAAAGCATGTGGGTGGTAGAGTGTTTGTGCTTAGTGTCTTGTGTGTATGATAACTTGGTTTTCCTCAGAATGCCTGTGGCTCAGTCTAGGTTGGCAAATAGCTTTGGAGCCTCTCCACTGTGGCCTGATGCTCATAAAGTATTTTTCAGATTTCGTGTGATTTGGTGTTGTACAAATGTAGAAATGAGCTGCTTGGGTCTAGACTGTTTGTGGTGTCTCTTGTTTTTGTTTGTAAAAACAAGCTTTATCCTTCTCAGTGGTGTGGGCAGAGGAAGAAAAACAAACCTTTTACATTTGGAAATGATAAAATATTGTCCTCTGTATTTTCTGGCACTTTCAGAAGCTCATCTGTGTGCAGAGATGGTGAGCTTATTACAAAGGATGCTGTCTTGCAGAGTAAAGCAAGTACCTTAAGCAGTAAAGAGGCTAAGTTAGTACTAACACTTCTTTTTTATTCCAAAAATGTAGAGTAGTTGTTGCAGAGGGTTTCCAGTCCCAGTTGTTGCATAGGATTACAAGTCCCAAGTAACCCAGTAAAAGTAACACCAAGATTTAAGTTGTGATGATACTGTGTAGTTTGGAGAATGTCCCTTCAAATCTTGTGTACACAGAGTTCCTGTATGCAAATAGTGAGATCTGCTGTTAGCAGACTGTTTAATAAGGTTATATTTTGACCTCTTGGTAGGCAGGATAGAGATTTTTTTTGTGACCAGACATCACAGTCATAATTGTGGCCAGGCATAGTTCTAACAGTACAATGACATTTGCAGTTAACACTTGTTTCTTAGTGAAATGCAGGAGTTACAGAGCTGCAGCCTACACAGTGGCCAGGAGAGGACTGGCTGAACAGCTGAGGAGTGAAATTGGGGAGAGCAATGAAATACAAAGGCAAAAGGCTGCTTAATTTCTTAACTTTGATATACAGTGAGTTGCACTGTGCACAGTAGGGATGCTGTGATCAGAGGCATAGGCTGGTAAACTTCATGCCATGGAGGTGTCCTGGGGATTCCACAGCTTTTGGCATTGAGTATGACTAAGATTACTTCAGACCTGAACTTGAAGTGCTCTTGGAAACAAGGGGCTTTCCTCTACCCTTTTATACTGCAGTTGCACTGTGTAGCATTTTTGCACTAAATTATGTGGGCTTTGCAGTGAAAATCCATGTAGGAGAGGCATAAGGCCTTTCAGTAGTCAAACATGTATTCACTAAAAGGGGGAAAAAAGATTTTTTTTTTAAATTAGATATGTTGTAGCAGTGACTTAGAGAAGTCCTTATAGTTAGTGAGTGTTCTGTCCTAACAAAGCAGACTATCTCTTGCCCCCACCCTGTAAGAGGAAGGATATCCCTCATGTTGCTGAAATAATTTTGATTAAAAGAAAAATCAATGTACAGCTGGTTTTGGTTATTAGTTATCTAAAAATGCCAATACTCACTTGAATAATATTTCCATTATATCTTTAATGCACTGTAACATGTATTGAAATAGATACTTTCCTCTAGAAGATTGAAAAATGTCCCTGTCTTTTCTTCTGCAAAGATTGCCTTTTCCTGCAGTTTGTATAACAGAGGTTGTGGTAAATGGCTGTCACCAAGCTAAGTCATCCTTTTGTCACATCCTGAGCCTGTATTGATGGGAGGCTTCTCCTACTAGTGCTAGCTACTGATATAAGACATTGTTATAAGAGTTACTTGGAAAAAAATCAAATGCAATATTGATTCTCCACAAAATGGTAATTGTGCCAGTCTTCTGTTGTTTCTCATTTTGCCATTACTGCAGGAAAAATAACCAGCATGTTAAGAGTAACATGCAGAGTTACTGTGCAGAGACATATTGATGTTCAGTGTGCTCTGAAAATGTTCTTAATCACATCAACTACTGCATGTCGGGGTCTCTAGCTGGTCAGAGTGACCCTGAGAAATGTTAGAAAGTCTCTTTTCCCAGCCTGGTGCTTGAAGAAGGAGTCAGAGCTCTTGATTTCATGGTCTCAAGGTTGTTTATTGTATCTTATCTATAAAATTCTTTCTTCTGTCCAGCTGAGGTGTGCTCAGCACTACAGGCAGAGGCACTCTGCCCCTGGGGCAGAGTGTTACATCTTTATACTAAAAACTACATATACAATGTTTACAATCATTTTCCAATACCTATCACCTATGTTAGACAGTGAGCTTCTACTCTAAACCAGTCTAAAAGTGCCAACATCACAGCAGAAGATGAAGGCCAAGAAGAAGAAGAAGGAGAAAGGCTGGACACACCCAGATCCCTCCATCTTGCCCCCTGAACCTCCATTCTAAAAACCCCAAAATCTACTTTTTCACCTCGTGATAAATTCACTATCATTCTGCTTAATTTGTCATGCCTTGCAGATCTTCATCTAAGGTTGGTAACTTGTTCCATGGGTCATAATCAAAACCACAGGCATTTTGGGCTCTGTGCCAGGGTCTCTGAGACCCCTGGCAGGGGTCTTGGCTGCTCAGGACAGCCAGAGGGGTATCCTGGATCCTCACAACTGCACAGATGGACAAAGAAAAGGATACAGATAAACAGAACATCCAGACTCCCTGGGTATGATCTTGGACATCCCTCCTTGGAGTTCAAAGCCATCCAAAATGACTTTTTAACTGAACTACATACAGAAATTTAGAGTAATTACTTGTAGTTGGATTCTCGGCATTGCAAAGGGCTGATCACTGTCAGCTCTTCTTACAAAAAGGTGAGAAGTAAGGCTCCACCTGCCTTGGCTGGGATGAATCCAGGGCTGAGGAGGCCAGCTGGAGTTGGTGCTGGGCTGACAGCAGGGAAGGAGCTGTGAGAAAATGCCCAGCTCTGGCAGATGCTGCAGTGCCCTTTTTTGTCACATTCATTTTACAGACACCGAACCCCCGAGGATCCAGTGCCCGAGCGTGAAGGAGAAATCGGCGGAGCCCAACAAGGTGACGGCGCGCGTGTTCTGGGACACGCCTGAGGGACGGGACACCGCCGACGGCATCCTCACCGAGTAGGTGAAAGGCTCTGCACTCTGCTTTTCCCCCTTCTTACTCTTCTCTTAGCAATTCAGCAGGCCAGGTACCCTTTTCCCTTCATTCATCCAAGGTGCTTTTTTATGGCTGTCACATAGCTCTATAAGGAATTGCATGTTTGGAGGTGTTTTGCAGAGTTTCTCAGCGGGTCTCATAAATAACAAGTTTTCTTACACCAAGTAACCTTTTGTACATCACAATGAAAACAGTAGTGCATTGGAGGTAACAGAAGAGGTAAGTTTGACTGTCTTAAAAAAAACAAGGTGTGTCACAAAATAAAATCTGCAGTCATCTTTAGGTTTCTTCCTAAGGTAGTGCTGGCTGCTGATGTCCAAGATTCTCCCAGTTACCTTTAAAGTTACATTTCTTGTTTGTAACCTTGATGGATTTAAACATTGAATTTAGACATTACAGTTCAAAAGTTTCTTTGTCACTTTCTATGGTTTCACAGTCCCATTTTCCAGAAGAACAGGGTATGCTTCTCACCCTTCTCACCTTCTACTACTGTCTCTGATTTTCCCATTTTTATCATGCAGGATTTAGGTCAGTCTATCTGGATTACTGTAATAGTAGGAGTATGGAAAATCTGTTTCTTTCAGTAAGCAAGTTACATCATTACATTAGTGAAGTGCTTAAGCTTAAAAGCTCAAAGTTGTTTAGCTTTAAGGTGTTTACAGTTTCATGTGAACACAAAAAAACTAATGAAAGACAATGATACTGCCCTTTTATTGCTATAATTTAATTATTTCATAAAGAAGAATTCATTATGTAATTAAAAAATTAATTGGCATTGAGGTCTGGTGTAACAATTTGGTGACAATTAACAACATCAAAAACTACACCTGGTAAAATAAAAACTTGGAAAATGTCAGAATGAAGAAATTCCTAAGTCTTTCTGACAAAGGAATGTCTGATAGGCAAAAAAATGGGGAGTATCTCATGTAGACTCTGTCACACAAGTAACTGTTCCCAGCTCAGAAGAGCCAAGCTCTTGGTTCAGTGGAAGCTTTTCCATAAATCACACCTCTGTGTTTTAAAATATTGCTAAACTGCTGTTTTATAGAGTATGCAGTGCTCTTCTTAAATGCACAGTTTCAGGAGTACAAAAGCTTTTCCATTACATGGAAACCTCTTTGGTTACATGCTCTCTGCTTCAATACTGAGATTATATTTTACACTCCTGAATTCTCCCACCTTGTTTGCAGGACAGGGGCAAATTCCAGGTGAAAATGCTGCTGTGGATCACCACACCCTTCTGCTGTGACACTGAATCTCACTTTCTGTTCCATTTCTGTACATATTAACAGTCACAAATGACAATCACAGGAGCAGTTCAGAGCAGCCAGTTAGGAATACATCCCCCACTGTAAGAGGCTGGAAGTTTTCTTTCTTAATGCTGACTTTTTCTTATGTAAAGAGAAGGAAGCCTGAGCTCCTCTGGGCATGATGGGCTTGGCTACACTGGAGTGTTTTATAGGAAAGGAGCAGACCCTGCCCACTCCAACCCCCTTGTCTCAGCAGGGTAGGCTGTAGGTGGCAAATTTAAATACTCTGGTTGCTGCTGCCCAGCTTCTTCCTTTGCTTACTCTCAAGTCTTCTGTCCTGCAGGCAGCCAGACAATCCTAGCATGCCACAAACATCCCTCTTCATGCTTTTACAGCATTGTGAGCAAATAAATGCTGGTGAATTTATGAATGTCTGTCCTATTTTATCTCTTGGTTTAGTGTTATTTTGAAAGGCCTGCCACCAGGGTCACATTTTCCAGAAGGCGACCACAAAATCCAATATACTGTGTATGACAGAGCTGAAAACAAAGGCACCTGCAAATTTCTTGTTAAAGTCAGAGGTAAGGATGATGTTGTACCTGTAAATACAGACACTAATTTGCACCTGGCTTAGTAGGCAATTAGAAAATGTCCTCATTTCTGTATTTATCTGCATATGTCTATGTATATAAACTCTGTGATGATGCTGAAAGGGAGAACAGAGTCTTGCTGAAGACCCTGGGGGCCAGGTCTGCAGCATTGCTGCACATCCAGGGAGAGCTGCTTTGATCAGCCCTGTCTCCAGCTCCACCCCTTCCCTTCTGCCAGCTTCTCCTACTACACAGCTTGTGAGTTGCTGAAATGAGGAGGTGAAGGCATTTTTTCACATCTCTCAAGCAGGGCTGCCCTTTCACAGGTCCAGATGTTAACCTCTGGAGTTGAATATACAGAGGTGACCTATGGTTTTTAGCTTCAGCCCTTTGCTCCATGACCTTTTGTCCCATGCATACACCTACACATCTGTTTCATTTCACATAAGAGTTGAGGGATGGGGGAGTTCAGGTTGGTTGTTTGGGGTTTTTAAGTGCATGACTAATAACACAGAAAGCAAACAGAAAATGTCTTTGGTACTGGTATTCTGCTGACCTGTGCTGCCTCAGTAACAAATGGTGATTCATGCTGTGTCTTTCATTTTCTTTTGTTTTTTCTCTTGCTCAAAGTCAGGCGCTGTGTGAAGTTAAATGCCCCAGATAATGGCTACATCAAGTGCTCAGGTGATGGCAATAACTATGGTGCTACCTGTGAGTTCTCCTGCATTGGTGGCTATGAGCTGCAAGGAAGCCCTGCTCGAGTCTGCCAGTACAATTTGGGGTGGTCAGGAGTGGAGCCAACCTGTGCACGTAAGTGAGTATTTCACCACTCTGCCAGGAGGAATCCAGCACAGGGATGCTTAGGGCAGTGAGAATTTGGGAAGGGGGTGTGGGGTGAATACAGCTGCAGTGTCCCAGAGGTAGAAAACTCAGCATCATTTTTGTCTCCTCTGTCAGTTTGCACTTAACAGCTGAAGCCTTTGTCACCTTTGACTGCTCTTTCCTAGAGTTTTTTTTAGCTCAAAGCTTTCTACAAAATGTCACATTCTGGACTCAATCCATTGTGCAAGCTGGAACAGTCTACAGTAAAATTGTTGGCTTCAATGAGGCCAGCATTTCACTCCTGTCTTCTTTATTATTGATTCTTGTTCTTGTGTTTCTGCTGTTGAACTCTACCTCTAGAAATTGACCTGTTTTCAGTGTGCTTCATAGCTTTTGTTTTAATTTTATTCCAGCCATGAATATTAATGTGAATGTGAGGACTGCAGCTGCACTTCTGGATCAGTTTTATGAGAAGCGGAGACTGCTGATTATTTCAACTCCTACTGCTGCTAACTTCTTCTACAGGATGCAGCTGGGGATGCTGCAGGTAAAACACATTTGAGAGGGATGTGCAGCTATTTTTTTTCTTTAAAGAAAGACACAAGAGGACAAGTTCCACTGTTTTACATAAATCCAAAAATTTCAGCTTTTATGTTGTAGCCACTGGAAGATCTGGCTCAAACAGTCATGGTTCCAGATTAATCCTTTTCACAGGGGTTTGAGTTGAAATATCCCCCCAGTCTCTAACTCAGCTCCATTCTGGATTTTGCTGCCTCTGACCAGTCACTGAATCCCAGGCAGTTCTGGCCCTTCCATTCTCCCCAACTTAATTTAACTCATGCTCAATAATAATTCCCTATCTCAGCTGCTGAAGAAGTTTAAAAAAAACCCACAAACCCAAGCCTCCAGCTCTTAAGCAGCTCATGCAGACCAGGCTTACAGAATTTGCAACTAAAATGCAAGGAAGTGTGAATAGCTTCAGAAATAAAAAGTGCACCAGCAAACAAAGGACCAGAGCCACAGCACAGAAATCATCCAGAGTGCTGGAGATAACATTGGGGTGTTCTGTTCCAAAAAGCACAAAACACCTGATCATTTTCTTTCTTATGTGTTCTAAGTGTGATGCCCTTGTTAGCTTTTTGCTAGTCTTAGGGATAGATCTCCAAAATCTATCGGTGTCCTCAGGGAAAGGAAGGAAAGGAACCAGTCCTGTATTCTTTCACAGCTACAGGTGCTCCCATCTTGTTTTTTCTTCTCACAAATTGTAACAAAATGCAGTATAAATAATCATTGAGATATGAATATGATGATGTTTTTTACTGCTGGCTTAAATTACACTTGTATTTAAGAAATAAAAAAGAAAGCAGCTCCTTTTTCCTATTAGATAAACTTGGCAAGAAAATTCAATATATTGATCAAACTGAATTTAATGGCTATAGTACATTTTCCACTTCTTGGCAGCAAGCAAATGAGTTGGCATGGAAGAAAACTTTCTACAGTCAACTTCTGTTTCACATAACTTGCTTTGATTTCCAAATTAGGTTATTGGTACAATGCTTAGTGTCCTGGCATCTTCTCATATAACTATAGAGACAAGTTGATATTTCTCCTAGGTGGTCCCTATGTGTTGATTTTCTTAGAGTATCTGAGAATCTGTTACTTAACCTCCCCTGGAGTCACAAAGCTCCAGTTCTTTGCTGTGAGAATTTGAGTGTTTACAAAACATGCTCTCAAATCAGTTTAAAGCATTTAACTAACTTAAGCAGAGGAGACTCTGTGAACTCTTGCTGCACACTCAAAACATCCCCCTGTTCTCTCAGGGATAACCAACCCCCCTCTCTCTCCTCTGAACCCTTGCAGCCAGCACAGTGTGGCTTAGACCTGCGGCACGTCACCGTGGTGGAGCTGGTGGGTGTCTTCCCAACACTGATAGGAAGAATAGGAGTGAAGCTGCTGCCTCCATCACTTGCCCTGCAGCTCAGGTAAAGGAAGCTCTCACTGCTGTTGTGTTTGCACCTTCTCCTACAAGTTGCATTGCTTTTGATCCCTGCATCTTACTCTCCAAATACCATGTATTCCACTCCAATGTACACAGCTAGACACTGGAAAGTAGCAGTGAGCACACTTGGGGATTAATTTACTAGCAGCAAATTAAAACACAATAACAAACTTATTTAATTATATATTTAGTATGACTATGTTCATAGGCATATAAGTTTGTATTTTTGGGTGCTGCCACTGAAAACACTTGAGAGTCTGTCTGTATTTGTATTGGAGTTGCTCCTTTGCAAGGACAGCCCCAAATGGCAGAGACAGCTCATCCTCTGCACCAGGGCTGGTGGTGGTTGTGGCCAGGCTAAAGGGGAAACTCTTTGAAGTCCCATATGTAGGAATGAGATGGGGCAGTATTTCAAAGAGGAAATTATCTCAGCCTCCCCAGCCTGCCTGCAGCATCAGCAGTTTTACTGAGGTGCCTAAACTGTTTTGACTTGGGTTTAGACTGGCAGAGGATTGGTTTTCACTTGAAAGGAAGACTTCAAATGCCAGCATTTCCTAAGGACTGGAAGAGGAAAAAAAGCCAAAAGTGAAGGCCTCATTGGCAGGAAAAGAAGGAGTTGTTTAGAAAAAAGTCAAGGAGCATTTTAAGCAACATGATCTATGATATGCCTGAGGAAAGGGAGTAAGTTTTAATTGAATACAATGAAAATTGCTGACACAGCAGAGAGGGGATTTTTAAAAAAAACCTGTTCTCCATAAAAGAAAAAGGAGAGCACGAAAGCACTCTTTTTTAAAACTAAAGATACTTTTACTAAAGTTGAAATGGTTTTCTTGTGGCTGTGTAGAAAATAATGAGCTCTCTTAACATCTCATTCCCTTATCTCTTGCAACCTTTAATGAAGCTGTGTTTCAGAAATTAGTATAGTATGACCTGCCCTTTATTGTTGCTTAGTGTGTGAATTACAGACTTCTAGTTCTGCAAGATGATCAAATCTATATGAAATGCCCTCTTAAGAATAAAGGTGTTGTCCAGAATTGACATTTCAGTAAGCTAATGAGCACAAGTGCCCCGGTTAAAACTTTGGAAAGCACAGAAGTTTAGCATTTGGATTTTTAGAAGCATTTTTTCTTAGGTAATACATGGCACAAGATGAAGGTAGTTTTCTTTCACTATTGCTTAGCTTTAATATTTATTTTAGTTTGAATTTAATGGCCAAGCTCCCTAATTGCAACAAGACTATGCCTAGAGCCCTCAAACTTGTTAGGAGGCTGAGGAAGGCCAATTTTGGTGCTTCACACCTTTTCAAAATCCCCCCAGGTTCTTCTTCATGGCAGCTTTCTCTCATTCTCTCGTGGCTGCCTGATTTTATTCACCCCACACTAATGATGTTGACTGACTGCATATCCAAGCACCTTCTAGTACATCACTCCTTCAAGCAAAAGATGAAAAGAGCACCACAGATAAACTTTTGTTACTTATGTAACTTTTGCTACTAGAGGAGCTTAAATGACCACTTCCACCACTTTGGAAGAAGGACTTCTCCATGATTAGCAGTGACTTTTGTTCCTCTAAAATTAGAGCCAGAGATGATTGTTATTATTAGTAGCAGTGAAAGCAGACCAATAATTTTGTCCTGCTTTTTCTTACTGTGATTTTTTTATACCAAGGAAAGCCAAGAAGTGGAAGGCAAGAAAGTAAATAGTCTGTCTTGTAACTCAAGCTTCATCACAAGGATTTCTTTAAGCAGTGTTCATACTTTTTTTTTTTTTTTTGGCTGATCTTGTTTCACTCCTGTGACAGCAGTGGGTACTGGCAGAGAACAGAGCTGGGTGCAGTCACTTTGACACGTGCAGGCACCTGCTCTTTATCTGGCTCCTCGTTAATGCTGAAACCAAACCTACTCTCTGTGTAGCCCCTGTGCCCATGCCCACCTTCCCCTGCTCAGACTGAAGAGGCTGGTGCTGCCCTTTAACAAAGCCAGTTCCTTGCTTTGCAGGCTGCTGCTGAGGATCCCCCATTACAGTTTCAACATCGTGGTGATGGACAAGCACGGCATGGACAAGGAGCGCTACCCCTTCCCAGCAACACCAGCTGAGCTCTTTGCCCTTATTGACAAATTCCCCTTGAGAAAAGATGAGATGAAACTGCAAGCAGAAATTGGTCACTCATGTCCCTAATTCAGCATTTCAGGGCCTGCAGTTGTTGGTGAATTTTTTTTGGTCCACAGAATTCTCCCCTTGGTGCTACACAAAGCATGGCTTCTTTAGTCACTGAAGTGATTTTCTGTGTGTATTGGTACATCTGTCTAGCCATGCAGCTGTTCTGCATAGAAGGGTGCTCTTTTGTACTTTCAGTCATCTTTAGATCATAGAATGGCCTGGGTTGGAAGTGACTTCAAATATCATTGACTTCCAGCCCTGCTGCCATGGACAGGGACATTGTTGCACTAGATCAGGTTGCTCAGAGCCCCATCCAACCTGGCCTTGAACACTGCCAGGGATGGGGCAGCCACAGCTTCTCTGGGCATCCTGTGCCAGTGCCTCACCACCTGCACAGTGAAGAATTTTCCCCTCATATCTAATCTGAACCCGTTCTCTTACAAGTTCAAGCCATTGCCCCTTGTCTGTCACTTCAGAATCTTGTAAAAAATCCCTCTCCATCTTTCCTGTTGGCTCTCTTCAGGGACTGGAAGGCCACAATTAGATCACCCCTAAGCCTTCTCTTTTCCAGGCTGAGCAATCCCCATTTTCTCAGCCTTTCCTCACAGGAGAGGTGCTCTGTCCCTGTGACCACCTTGGTGGCCTTCTCTGGACTTGCTCTGACAGGTTTATGTCCTTCCTCCTGCTGGGGACCCCACAACTGGATGAATGTGGATGTAGAATTTACTACCTAATGGAATTTCTTGTACAGAGAGTAAAGAACTAAGGCACGTTACTGGGAGTTTATTTTGGATTTTTCATTCAGTGTAAAATTGGGGTTTCTTTCTTACTGTTTATAATTCTTTTTATTAATAAAGTATTGTTTCGCAAACAAATAGTTGTCTAAAATTCCTCTTGGGGGTTAAAGAATTTGGTTCAAAATACCTTTCTGCAAACCATTATAAAAGACATTAGCCTCACACTGAAAGTGTATGAGGAACCCACTGGTGCCTTTTAGTTCCACTAAAAAAAGTGTCAATCACAGACCAAAAGCATGAGCCAGAGGGAACACAAGCATTGATTTTCAGCAGCAGCAAGGAGAAAACTGGTGATAGCAGGAGCATGGAGGTCATTGCCACAGGGAGTATGATGAAGGAGCAGTGATCAGTGTAGAGGATGGGCAGTAATTACTAAGGCCTATGTACTGCAATTCTTAATGGGAACATATGTTCTTACCTGCTGCACTTCTGCTTCTGGCTTTTAATGTCCAACAGTCTTGGAGTAGCAGACTTTTTTCTCCCCCCTTCACCTTGGAGACAGACCAGGCTGTTGATTTGATGGCAGGGAAACATCACTCCAGGGAAACATCATCAAGGATTTGTCACTTCCAGAGCTGTGAAAATACTTGTTTGCAAGTCATCACTTTGAAATTAACAAAAAAAAGTTCCCTGTTTAATAAAAAAATACCAGGAGGCCATCAGAACAGCAAAAAAACTGATTTGTTTTATTACAGCCCAGAGTCTCAACAATCCACTCAAAGAATACACATCATGCATGAGGAGTACAAGTGTCAGAGGAGTGAAAACTGAGAGTTTCAGTTTGGATGCCTGTTCACAGGGTATGATACACAATTTGACTGTCTGAACTAGCACCCAGCATCTGTGCTGTTCATTCTTGCCCCTCAAGAGCACAGTCTTTTTTCAGCCAAATGCTTGTTTGACTTTGACCATAAGGTAGAGTTTTAAATTTTACAGTGGTGTCAGCAGAAGAACAGTTTCAGCAGCATCTTTAAAGCAATCCTTACCAGAATTTGGTCTCTTGCATTCTCTGAAATAACCAAAAAAAAAAAAAAAAAAAAAAAAAAAGAAAAAAAAAAAAAAAGAAAACTCTTTTAAAAAACATTGGTCCTGCAAGTGAACTAATGAGGAAGTGGATATGAAGAGAGGTAAGTCAGCCTTGACACCAGCAAGCAAAAGCTAATTTGTGGGCTGAAGCATGACAGCATCAAGGAGGAGCTGTGTGGGGGTATGCCATGGACAGGATGATCTGCTTCCCAGTGGTAGCAGAGCGTTGCTGAACACCCAAAAGCAGCTGTGAAAGCATGGCTTGGCCCTGCAGTGCTGGTGCCAAAGGCCAAGGAGAGCAGGAAACACCCTGAGCTCTGCAGGTGGTGGTGCCAGGATGAGCAACTGAGAGGCAAGGGTTTGCCAGGATGAGCAGCTGAGGGCCAAGGAAGCCCTGGGCTTTCCAAGCGTTGCTGTTAGGAGCAAGGGACAAGGTCAGGACTGGTGACAGAAATCACAGAAATGCCATTTCTTTTCCAGACCTGACCAAACAAACAATAAAATAAATGTTGAACCCACTGTAAAGGAGCAAGGAGGGTGAGAGGTGGACGCAGCTGTACCCCAGGCTGCCTCCCCTCTGTCAGTGGTTAAGGGAATCAAGGCTGGGCACACCAAGGACATGGAGTGTGGGAGGAGACCAGAGAGGAGCCTCTGAGGTGGCCCAGGGGCTGGAGCACCTCTGCCATGGAGACAGGCTGAGAGCACTGGGGCTGGTCAGCCTGGGGAAGAGGAGGCTGCAGGGAGACCTTAGAGCAGCCTGAAGGGGCTGCAAGAGGGCTGGAGAGGGATTTTCAGAGGGGCATGCAGTGATAGAAAAGGCCCTAAGCTAAAGGAGGACAGGTTTAGATTAGATGGTAGGAAGAAATTCTGAGGGTGATGAGGGCCAGGAATCTGGAGGTTTTCAGGGCCAGGTTGGATGGGGCTCTCTGGAGCATGGAAGACTCCCTGCCCACAGCTGGGAGATTGGAACAAGATGATCTCAAGCCAAACCATTCTGTGATTCTGTGCCTGTGGAACAGAGGCAGCCCAAGGGCACATCCATACACAGACTCTGCGGCCCCAGTTCTCACTCAGGTTCTTTTGCATGCACATGCTTAAAGCATGAATCACAAGTGGACAGGTTTAGGGGTTTTTTCCCCTCACTTTTCTCACTGAAAAAGAAGAGCAACTGATTTCCAATGATTTAAAATCTATTAGAAAAACAAAAATCTCAGGTCTGATTTTTCTCCTGTATTGCTGCAATTCCAATCTGCTGCTGCTCCATGTTGATTTAGGCACAGAGTCAGTGCATCCAGTCATCTTCCCTGACTGCATGAACAGGAGCAGGGCTTTACAATTGCTACCATCAGGGAAGTGATTGCAATCACTAGGCTGTTACAGGAAATTTAATTAAGTGGAGGAGAGTGTGAGTGATTGGATTACTAGTTATATTCTGCACAGAACATCTCTTAAAATCCTGTGATTAAGAAAAGCTGTTCTTGATTAATAATACAAGGATTTTTGCATTTTCTGTTGGACATTTTTGTGGGGAACAATGAAAAATACCATGTACTGTTTCTGTTTTGGAGTCAAATCAGCCTGCATGTATGGTATACAGGGATTTGGTAGAATGGCCTTTTGGGAGTGTTTGAACAAGGGATTTAGTAGTTCTGACTTTAGCCCAGCATTTATATATGCAAATATATTCCAGTAACTCATCCTGTACACTTCTGGTCCCAGAAAAATAACACTGCATAAGCAAGGTTCAGTATCTACACCAGTGCATTCAGTGTCTTTTTTTTTAAGGTTTCACAAAAAATTCTCCTCCCTCAAAGTTACAATGGCTGGAGTCTATTTCATACTCCAAACTCTTCTTGCTATAGCTCTAATCCTACCATTTCTGTCAAAATGCAAATCTAATTGAAAACATGAATATTAGACCTGCCATGAGCCTTACCCTTTCCATTCCACCTCCAGGCTGTTCATTGCAGGAGAAATGACACATCACAGTGTGTGGATACAGTCATGGGCTGGAGGTTCCTACATCAATCTGGAGGTTCTGAGTATGAACCAGATGACTTCAATTATTTCAGATGAGAAAAGAATTACTGTTCCTGACATGCAGCATCTTTTACAAACAAAACTATTGAGATAAATTGTGGGAGACAGCAGTTTCTCAGCAAAAAACCAATTTTGTAAATGGCCTGATTTTCCCCAGATTCTACCTAATAATCAACCTAATTAGATGAGAACAACCCCTGCTGTCACACACCTCCTCTACAGCTGCAGAAGAGAGACAAATTTGAAGTTGCACATCCCTATTCTTGAAGTTCAAAGCCCTCTGGGACAGAAAGTGTTGTGCTTTAATGAAAACACCAGTGATCCTTCACAGCTCTGCACTAAACAACCACAACATGGGACTTCAATACAGCTCAGTGCTTACATAAGAGCATGAGTCAGACTGCATCACATAATTAATGAAAATGCAGAGCCTAAAGAGTAACCTGGAGTGTATTTAAATACTCTAATGATCACAACCCACTTTTTAAGTTGAGGTGGGGGAATAATAGAGCTCAGGCTGTGCAATCTCAGTGCTTGATCACTTCCAGCCACTCACCACAGTCTCTGCTCCTGCTGTACATCCACAGGAAGCAATAAGTGCTTCACACTGTCAGGAGGTGGCACAGCTCCTCTTGGCCATGCAGCTGCTGCCCATTTCTCTCTCCTCTTTTGTGGCTGGAGGACATTTTTATGGCAGCTTGGTGAAGGGAAGAGTGGGAAATCAGCTGCAGGTGCTGGAAGGCAGAGAGCAGCAAGGCTGCCTGGTCTAGAGGAGCCAGTGAGGACATGGGCAGATGAGGAGAGCACATGTGTTTTTTCTCTGGCCTCTTCCAAGCAGTGACCCAGCTGCTGCATGCTCTGTGAAACACAGAGGGAGCAAGAGTGCCAGTGTCCATGCAGAATGTGCTAGTGCACATCTAGTCACCAACATGCCTCCCATTGCCACCCAGGCAGCCAGAAAGTAACCAAAACCTGAATTTCAATAATTAGCATGGCCCATACTAAGGATAATTACAAGGATAATTAGTCATCTATCACCTCCAAGAGAAGGGGAGGAGGAACTAATGTTCAGTTGTACAGGAGTGACAGAGATGTCTTCCAGACCCCCAAGCAAGTCCTTGAGTACAGTTCTGAGCAAAGGTACAGAGAGCAGAGAAATGGCAGGGGGGCTCTTCCCCTACCTGCAGCTGCCTTCCAGTTTTTGGGTGTCTGACCTGCCCATAAAGGCCAGAACCAGCACAGGGATGAGCCAGACAAGAGTGGTGTGAGGGCAGAAGACCCTGAGCTCAAACCACTCCCAGAGATCACTGAGAGCTCATCTGCAGAGCTCATCTCCCCTTAACCTGGGCACAGGAACTGAGCCAGGCTTTCAGAATGCTCCAGAGGCAGCACAAGCCCTGAGCCCAGGGTTTGCCCCCTTTCTCACTGGGAAGGCACAGCAAGACACAAATGCCCAGGAGAACCACAAGAAGATGTGAGAGAGCCCTCAGCTCTGAGGAAAGTTGAAGTGAGCACAACTCTGCTGAAAGTGTAGATTAAGGGGTCGAATGCTTGCTGTTTTTTCTTATAATAATAATTTAAAAAGAAATCAGGACCAGAAATTACAGAAAATATGCATTTTGAACATACCTGGATGTTCAGGTGGGCAGGACCTTGAACTAGGGAAGAGGCAGGAGATTCAGAGATGGAGGGGAGGACCTGGTGAACAGGCGGAGTTAATATACATGTAAAATAATTTTATAGCAAGGAGGAAGAGAATGCTATATTTTCCATTTCCTTAGAATTGCATATTTAAAAGAAATCAGATGTAATGCTTATGAAATCAAAAATAGCTTAATTTCTATACTTTAAGTGCTTTTAAGACAAGAAAAGGAGAGACAGAGACACCATCAATGGAGTCTCACCTCCGAAAACATGCAAGGCCCCCTGCATTAGGCATCACATATAAGAGATGTCTTTACCTCAGTGAGATAATATGGGATACTCCTGGGAGACATAGTCTCCTGTAATTCATTTTAGGAGAGACAAAGACACAGCAGCATTTCAGTATTTTAATTTAGAAGACATAACAGAAATCTTGACAACATCTGCAAATGTCTTACCAGCCATCTTTGTCCACAAAACAATGAACAATGCACAGTACAAAAATGTTCTCAGCAGAAAACATTGCTTTGTCTCAATTTGGGCAAAGCTTAACATACTGCAATACCATTTACTGCTACTACTGTTCATGTCCACCAGAATGATTAAACAAATGGCTAGCAACAGATTTTTAGCAGAACAAAGGCAGCACGAGGGATATGTGACATTCTCTAATTGCTGCAACAAATGACTATGCTTGGCTTTAGGCAAACCTCAACAATTAGAACTATTCTCAAAAATATACAGAGAGCTGTCAGGAGCAGTAGCACACAGCCATGTAAATGTTATTGCCACAAAGTAGGGTTGTTGAAATAAATAATCTAAATAAAAGGTCAAGATGCAGCCAGGGTGAGTTTCAAAAACAACCTAAAAAGTCACCTAAAATGCAAGCTGAGATTCAGTTTCCAGTGTTAATATACACAGTATAATTAACACTGTATTATCACTTATTAAACAGCATTTGAAAACATGGAATCATCAGGGAGGAGATTCATGGGCACAGTGGTAAGGGTCTGTTAGCATGCTTCTGAGTATCTCCTGCTGAGCAGTGGTAAAGGGCATCACTGCACATAATAGTCTGCATCCTGTTCTGGAATTCACCATCATTTCACTAGGGTTCTCAAACGTTAACATTTCTGGGGGTAGAGAAAAAAAACAACTAATTATTTGGAAAAATAGTTTATAAAGTGCATGAGTCAGCTCTCAGAAGATACTTGTTTATGTTATGGTGGCAAAATGTTGAAAAACTGTGTGTTAGCAAAGGAAAATTTCAGTCTTAACCTCATATAGAAGAAAATAAGTGGGGCTCTCCCATCACTTGTGCATGCTGCCTCCTCCCAGATATTGGGGATCAGAGTCCAGGGAGAACCTTCTGGTCAGGCTGCTGAACTGAAGGGAGGGGTGAAGGGAAGAGAAACCCTTGCAAAGATTCAGGCACAACTCTTGTTATCTTGTGTGAGCCCACAAACCAGACAGCTGTAGAAACAGGGCTCTGATCCCTTCTCCAAAGGTGTAAGAAACCCAAGCAGGTTTTCTCTTCATGGATGCTACAAAAAAACCTGCAAAACTTTACATTCCTGGAGCTTGGCAATGTGCAGAGCCATCAAGAAGTCAAAATTACACCAGACTGAAATGCAACCCTGCTGTTACTTCTCCTTATCTGTTAGGACCAGTGGATGCTCAAAGGCTGCTGTGCTGTTGTAGTTGAGTTGATATTTTGCAGAATACTGTTTAGAATAATTGCATTTAGCAGAGCTTAACCAGTCAGGAAAAGAAAAATCAAAAATTAATATATAAAAATGCTTAATTCATGCTGCCTCAGCATAATCTGCATTGGAGAGGCACAGAAGAAGAAGCTTCCAGTCTAATGTACCTTGATCAAAACATGCTCACCATCCTAATGCTTTCTCTCTTAAACCATTACAGCTGGAAAAGAAGGATGGAAATGTGGCATCTGAAAGGCATCCAAGGAGGGCAGTGGCACTTGGATTAGCACAGGAAGGTGGCAACAGCAGCCCCTGGTCTTTGCAGCTTTCCTTTCACCTCACTCAAGTGTAACATGGTGGAGGTAGAGGAGATAGGAAGGACATTTCAAACCTATTTCATCTGGTTTTGGAATCTCAACATGCAAGGAGGTTTAGAAGCGTGAAGTCCCCATTCAGCTGATAGAGAAAATCACCAGAGAGCAGGGCTGGATGCCAAAATCTGCTGTCAGGGCCTGGAAAGCCTATCAAAAAGCATCAGCTCTTTTTGATAGTTATTGGCACTGTCTGTAGATGTGTTTACTGGCCCAAATTGACCTTTTAGAGCTAAAGTTGCACTTTTATTCTTCTTAATGGGTTGAACCTTCAAAATTTAATCACAAATCTTGCTAGAAAAATATGTAGCAGAGTAAAATGTGTTTTGTAACACATTTTCTGCACCCACCATAGAGCAGATTTCTTCTCCACTGATGCAGCTTCAGTTGTTCAGGTCTGTGTAGAAAAAGACTTCAGAAACATCAGCTCTGCTGTATCTGTTTACTCAGGGCACGAGTTTATGAATCAGCGTTAAAATTGTGGCCATTTCCTCCCGAAAATTAGCTTTGAATAAACCATTCATGCACCTTCAATATTATAAATACAGATAGAAAAGGAAGGCCTTGGTCTAATTCCTGGCTTTCTGTCTTTTTTGTTCAGCCTGGTAACACACAGTGCATGATGACGCACAATTATGGGCAATTAATTCAAATATCCGGGAAACAAGAAATCACATCTGCAGTTAATCATCTTGTGCTTTTTCCAAACCATAAACCATCTTTACAGAAGAAGAGAACAAAGAGTTGAGAGACATAATTAAATATGACATTTTCCATAAATCAGATGATTCCTACAAATGGGCTGATAACATCAGAGAGCAGCAAAACTTTCCAAATTGCTCTGGTGTTTATCTGATGCTCATCCTCTCTCTGAGGCTCTGGTGAGTGTGACAGCTTTTATAGTGACACCATGCTGCACAACTGTCCCTGCTAAGCCAGGAGGTGATTTCACTCTTCTACCCCAAACCCCCCCAGTGGCAATCACCACCTCCTTGGCTGGAATTCCTTCCCAGGTGAAGCTGTTCCCTCCACAGGCTGAGCTGCAGCCTGCTCAGAGCCCAGCCTGTGACTTCAGCTGTGGGCTCAGAGGGACATTTTGGCCCTTTGGAAGGAAAAGGCAGAGCTTAAAGCCCTTGTATGAGCTGGGTGACACTTCCCAGATGTAACCATTCATCACAAACTCTGCCTTATGACCAAAATGGGCAGAAGTTGAAGCAGTAAAATACAATTTTTTTTGTTTCAAAGCAAGATGTGAATTAGCCAAAATATTCATGCTTAGGAGATTAGGAAGTACCATTCAAAAATTAGGCAAAAGCTTGTGTTCCATGCAAAAGTAAATTAAATTTTAAATTATTTTAAGTTTTTTTCAGTTTGGCAAATGAAAAAAAAGCCTGTTCCAGGGTCCAACTTGGAGGAATTTTTTTGTTATTATTTTTGCCATTTTCACCATCAAAATTAATCAAAGCAAACTATTCAACAGACCAATGTTCCTCTACAATTTTAGCTGGAATGTTACCTCAAGGAACCATTTTCTTTACATTCAACAAGTTTATCTGTTTGAAACAACTTCTAGCAAAAGGAAAAAAAAAAACAAATTTATGACTACATGTCAATGTAATATTATTATTCCCAAAATAAATTCAGGTTTGTAGTACAAAGAACCAAGACAACTCAAAACAATTCTGTTAAAGAGAGAGGTAGTTAAGGTGTCAAAAGTTAGGTTTGGTCACTTTGGAAGATACTGATAAAAATAATCTAATATTAAAGACAGACTATGGTGATAAGAACAAAGTCATAAAATGTTGTGTGCTTGATATTTGTGCTCTAATTTATCATCTCACAGCACCTGTGGCACAGATTTGTAGAATGACAGAATCATTTAGGTTGGAAAAATTAAAAGTCAGCTAAAACCAAACTAGACTGCCCTCACTGCCCAATTTCAGCTGAACTTCAGACAAAAATGAAGAAAAGATAAAGAAGGAAAATGAAGTCAGTTTTCTTGAGTAACCACTGATGTTTGGTTCCCAATCTAAGATTTTGTGGGAAAATTTTCAGTTTCAAAGATGACTTGGTAATTTCTGAAAAGGGTGAGTCTCCAACTGGGCAATCAATACCTCCAGTGACTTTTAAAAGTTATATTAGAATTTTGAAATAACTTATGCATAATGAAACAAATAATTTTATTAAAACTACTGTTTTCAACATGAATAAATACTTTTTTTTAAATCCAATAATATTATGATTTTAAAAGACTGGCTGTAAACTTTCCTGCAGTTTCCAGCCACTCCAACAAAAACCAGCATAAAATATCTTAAAAAGAGAAAAATTAATATTACATTTTAAGGTTTTGAGTTCAGCTCTAAATACATGTACTTAATTGTACACTAGGACAAGTACAGATGTAAAAATCTCCAGCTGTAGTTGCTTAGCTACCAGATTGTATTCTGTTGTTCAATCTAGATTCCTTGCAATAAACTTTTGGGGGGGAAAATGTAGGAATAGCTATAGGTGAATTTACCAGTGCAAATAGAAAGCTGTGTTCTAATTGTGGAAAGGTCAGAGGAAATGCTTTTCACTCAGTTTCCTGATCTTCCTTTGTCTTACACCTTGAGGACCACAAAATTACTGTTGAACAATTGTCATGGTTAGTAAGATTAATGATTGCATTGGCCAAGACCCACTCATCATTAAATCCACTGGGGGATGTTCAGGAGCAAAAATGTCCTACTTGGATTATAAATAATGTGCATGGGCCTGAATGGGACCCCAGCCCATTCAGAGGAGATTTTACAGTGATGCAAATCATTTTGGCATGTGCTTTAATCCCATTCTGTTCTATACAATCTGTTGAATCAAGTTTTAGCTAAATCTGTCCAAACCTGGCATGTGTCTCATCTCAGCAACACATCAGATGAGGACTGGCATGTGGACATATTCCCTCTGTTCAATGACATCAGAAGGTCTTGGCTAGAGCTGTCAACTGAATGAAAAACAGCAGCATCATGCAGTTCTGGAAACTGTTTGAGGATTTGTTATGATTTATTTTCATTAGAGGCTCTTTGACTACGTTGAACCAAGTCTGCCTTTGATACATGTGCATTAAAATACCCAGAGGATGCCAGGACACCAGCACTGCCCAGCAGCTCACTGCTGCCTGGTTCTAGGGAAGTGCAACACTGGGTTTTGGTCCCAAGCCTGTCGTGCTGCACCACTGCACAGCCCAACAGGCAAACACGATGAACAAACGCTGTTTGTTGTCCTTCAGAACATTATGGCTTCTTGATTTACAAACACCAAAGCACAGACTCACTCTGAATCTGCTTGTTCTGTGCCACTGCTGCCTTTGGGGCCATCCCTGAGCCAGAAGGAGATTCGTAAACCTGGCATCACTCACTAAATGACCAGCAAGAGAGTTTGCTCACTCTGAGCAGCCCTCAGGCAGAATGCTCATCAGCTGCACACCAGCCACCAGAGGGGACAGAGGAAGCCAGTCTGATCTCTGTGCAAGGTCCAGCTCTCACTGGCTTCAGGAGAAACAATTCACACAAGAAGCCTGGGTAAGGAATGTGTGCATGAAAGTGCAGAATGCATTAAAGTCTCACTCAGAGCCTTAATATCCAAGGCAAAGGGTACAACCCTTCTCAGGTTCAAATGGGCCAAGTGACAAGAGCCTGGACACCCCTGAAGCCAGGAGCAGCTGTGGCACCCCCACAGTTAAAGTCCTTCAGAGCCTGCGTTTCCCCATGCTGGATCTCAGCATCAACACCCCTTCCACTGCAGCTCCTGGGCTGTCAATCATCTTCTGCCAGAGGTGCTGCTCTTCCCCTTGGGAGTCCATCCAGTCAACCTCCTTGCCATTGCTCACACCTGGCAATTGTAAAAACATGGGAATTTTCCATTTTAGGAGCAGTTGGATAACATCACTCCTCATTTACTACAACGGTGTGCAAGAGAAATGACGAGCACTTTACTCTTCCACCTGCACACAGGGAGTTGCACTGAGAGCAGGCAGCTCCTGGAGAGCACCAGTTTGTCATTGAACACCTTCAGGCACATGGGCAGAGGCTCATAAACCTCCCCACACTGCACCACTAACAACTTTTTCCCAGCACAGGGGGAATGGATTCACACCTCTTCCAGCTCACACCATGGCCAGCAGAAAGGCTGCACAGAAGTAGCTGACTCCCTCTCACTGGGATGCTAAGGAATGCTTCCCAAGGTATTCACAGTTCTTTTAGACTGTGCAGAAATACAAATGGGCACATAATTTTTGTGTCTCATTCCATGGAGGAAAGAACTAAATCATCTACAGATTATCCACATGTTGCCTTTTCTCCATTTTCAAATTCCACAACTTCCTGTGTATTTTCAAAAACACTCAGTGACATTTCTGTTCTTCATACACATGAATCAGGTGGGGTAAGGAAAGAGGAGAGCAGAATAAGAAAAGCAACACGAGTCAGATGGGACCTTACCCTTTCCAGTGCTCAAACGGACACCTCCCAAAAAAATATTACTGGAGAGTGACTCCTTGTCCCACACAGTCAGCTCCAGGCAGACATTCCTTATGTCCCCTGAATTCAAACCACTGAAGGCAAAGGTGTGATTCCACTGGGGGTTCACACTCCTTTTTACTATGGGAGTTTTGTGTTTCGTAGCTTTGCTGTCATCTGGGAGCAGGTACCTGGGAGATAAAGGAAAGTGAATATGGAAATGGATTTTCACATTGTATTCATAATGTATAACAATCATGTAGAGGCTCAAATGGGATCAGGACCCCATCTCCCCACTGGTATTATGTTAAACATCTACCTCAAGCGCTTATTTTGCATTTGTGCTCCATTTGTTCTCATACCTACAGTGTCAGTTACCACAAGCAGAATTTGGAATTAGGTCTTCTTGCCCCAGGAGTCAAACAAAAACTTTTTGTTTCAGTGAGGCTAAATATAGACAGTCATAAAAACATTGGCTAGAAGGGACCTCTCTGGAGTCATCTTGTCCAGTGTCTATCTCAAAGTGCAAGAAGAGATTGTCCAGAAAGGAATTAAAATTATTTTTTCTACTTAAAATGTATGACTGAGTGATAATTTTAAGCACAGCAGAAGATCAAGATAAATTCTAAGCTCCTCCAGGGAATTAAAGACAGGATGTTTCCTGTGGACCCTGTTCAGTAACAACACTCCACCCATTAGTATGAATTGGAACATATCTAGAAATCAGCAAGCCTGAAAACTAGCATTCAGAGCAAAAACTGGCAAAGAAAAATGTTTTAAGATATCTATTAGTTCCTAAATGTAACATTTATAATGCATATCCTACATTTATGAGAAATCCATTATAATGAGAGATGCAGGATTTGGTTAATTTTTTTCAAACACAAGCATTCTGTGTAGTTTGGATTTTGAGTGTCCAACACAAAATGCTGCATGTCTAAAAAAACACACATATGTTGTCATACTATGTAAAATTTTGGTGTACCACATGCTTACAGGCATGTGACACAAATCTTAAATTAGATCCAGTGAAGTCATTAAAAAAAGGAGACAAAAACCCCACAAACCCTTTAACAAAAGTGTCAGATGTGCCTCCTGATTTCACTGCTGTTAAATTCTTTGCTTCTTTGATGAGGACTTCTAATATGCCTCCAGATGGTAGATGAGAATCTCCTTTCTTTCCTTTTTTGAAGCCTCTCTTTCCTAAGCATAGAACAAAGTTGCAAAATTACAATCAGAAATTATATTGTGGTATATATTATATACTCACAGACTCCAGGCTGAGGCACTGAGCACATTCTAATAGGTGTAATATAACATCTAATAGATATATCAGTATATATTGTAAGACTGATTTAAAAATGTAAATGGTCTTGGCTAGATTTTTAAAAGTAATCATCGGGAGTGATGTTAAAATGTACTCATTTTAAAAAATGCAGGCTGTATCTGGACTGAGCTGGTAACAATGAACTTTTAAGGGAGCAAATCTTCAGTAAACCTTACTACTAGTAGAGGGAATATCATCTGTCAAAAAAAAAAAAAGAAAAAAGGAAAAGAAAGAAATCTGATCCATCCAATGGAAATGCTAACAAGCAATACTGTCACTAAGACAGTGATATACCTGCATCTGGGATATCCATGGGCACTCAGGTGCTGCCCAGTGATTGCTCTCACTTCAGAGGATTGCTGTTCCTCATGCTAACACAATGCAAAGAGAGAGTAACTCTCCTCCCTTGTTCATTGCTGATGAAAATAATGGCTCACCCTGAAGATCTCAAATAAGATTTTACAGGACTAAATTGCAGCAGTAATACAGTAAGACTGAGCAGAGGAAAAGCAGTGAGAAAAATAGGTGAAAATGAGGAGACAGATTCAGGTGAATTAAGCATGAAGAACTAAGTGAGGTCTCTTACTTGATCAGCTAAGCACTGTATATAACTAGCTGAAAAAAGAACTCTCAGACTACAATGCAGACAATTTATTTCTCTGTGGCTGCCCTTGATCATGTTACCTAATGTCTGGATTTTTTTTTTAATTAAGTCAGAGCCAGGCATCAACCACTGACTGCATATTCCTCTTCCATTCTCTCTTCTTAAGTTCAGTGTAAGAGAAAAGGATGAAGCAAAAGAAACATACACATAGTTCAGAATTTCCTTTTCACCCATAACTATTGAAGCCAGGTTGCATAAGGCCTTGAACAACCTGGTCTAGTGGAAGGTCCCTGCTCATGGCAAGGGGCTTGGGACTAGATGGTCTTTCAGGTCCATTCTACCCCTTAACATTCTGTGATTCTACAAATGAGCATATTAAAGTATGATTTCAATCTTCACCAGTACCATTACTTCACCCTAATTGAGGATTTTTAATACATCATCATCACATGATTTTTTAAATCCTCATTATTAATGTTTGTTTTACCTTGAAACTGTCCCAGAGGAAGCATTAGGTTTCTGTCTGGGGGAATATAACGTAAAACCACTGTCAGTTCTCCTTTGTATTGAAGCCCAAAATCTGTCACAGCCTCCACCTGAAGAGGAAAAAAACCAAACCAACCAGAAATCCAGCCAAGGTTAATCATTCAACTTTTTCTTTTAATTCTGTTGAAATATAGCAATAAATCTATAGAGTGCTTTAAACACTTCTTAAACACATCAAGATGTATCAGCCCACTTTCAGATAATAAGACATTCAAATTGGAGGCAATCACATTTTAGAAAACTCTCTGAGCTAGGGAATGCAAACTCTCAGAAAAATAAACCCATGGGGCATTAGACACTGTTCAGTGAACACACAGAAGAGAGAGTTATCTAGCATGAGTAAGTGAAAAAAACAACAACAAAAAAACCCCCTCAAACTTATTTCTGAGTATATAAACTATAACTGATTTAAGCTGATAGGCAGCCCTTATTTGCACCAGTCAGGATTTAAAATATAATTAGTTTCATGGATTTTGGAGAAGTCCCTCCTGAGTCACTCTTTGACTGGATGTGTAGGGAATGAAGGTGAGGGAGAGCAGAGTGCAGCTTTGAAACAGAAAAACTTCTTAAAAACTGTTATTCCCACTGTCCTTTCTCTTTTCTACACAGCTATTATTTCTGCATCTTTTTTTATAAATGTTTAAATCTTACCCAGAAGAATGCAACCAATGCTCTGCAGTCCATCTATTTTAAAATAATATCACTGGCAGGGTACTGAACTTCCATTCACTTTGCAAGAAGTTGGAAATTACATTTTAAAAGCATTGGATGCAACACAGGGAGCTCTGACTTCACTGGTGGAGCTGGGACCACTCTCAGCAGCCTGGTGCAGTGAGAGCTGTCCCTGCCCATGGCAGGGGATTGGAACAGGGTGATCTTTGAGACCCCTCCAAACCCAAACCATTCTGTGATTCTCTGATGTGATTTCTGTACATGCCTCAGTGCTTAGATTTGGGTACAAATGAACAAATCTTCCTGATTTCTTCACAGGGATGAAGGACATGGATAAAGGGAGAGGATCCTCCAGCACTGCTGGAGGCACACGAGGCACCACAGAAGCCTTTAAAGAACAGTTTGTGGAGGAATGTCTGACCTGTGAATGTCTGACCTTCTATGAGATGTATTCAGCTTGTTTCCTGACATCCCACGAAGGTCAAAATTCTATTGCCCAGAGGAAAAAAAGCAAAAAACCCCACCAGGAATTCCTAAGGTGTGTGCAGAGGGTCAGCATTGCCTTCACCTCACAGACTCCGGGCTGAGGCACTGACCACTCACTGGGCTCAGTCTGCACTCAAGGATGGGACAGAGAACAAAGCAATTTTAGCCACAGCAACAGGGCCCTTTTGTGGCTTTGAAGCATTTTTACAGCAGCACAGGCACTGCTGTGTTGCTCTACACACTGAGAAAAACAGTCCTGTCTGACCCCAGTGTCCAATGCCAGCTGCTGCAACAAAGGACTAAAGAAAACCTGTAGTAAATGGCTGTGGAATAATTTACACATCTACATTTTGCCAGTCAGGCAGCTCACTTTTGGCCTAAACTAAGCAAGTTTAGGATCAAGTTTCCCATAAAGGCATCAAAGGTTATTTTTTATTTAGTTCTACTAGTGGACGAGCAATTGTGTAAGTCCTAATGCCAGAAAAAAATTTGTCAGCCTCTCCTCCAAACCCACATGACTCTATCTATACTCTGTCCTCTCTTTAGCCACAGAACTATTTTTCTGCTTTTTCTGACTTAATCACACTCCTCTGGAAAAGAGATCTCTCAATGCTCATAGAAGAAACACATCTTCAAGTCTCCAGCCTTTTCACTAAAGCAGCCAAATGATTCATGATAAAACAAACAAAGCACTGTAATAAATCCCAGAAAATGTTTGATTACCATTCCTCCATTCCTGTCCCTATCAGGGGTCCATATAGGAGAATTGTGTGTATTTTTTGCGTGGATATTAACTACTGCTTCTTTTAGTAGTAGTAATTGATTTTTTTTTTAATATCATCCTTGCTGATCAAAAACTTCAGCAGTGTTCTAAGTTTAGAAACATTATTGGTAACAGCGTAGGAGGCAGACAAGGCCAATTCTGTGTTTGCTTTCTTTGACAGTAAAATAATTTAAAAATCCTTTTAATGGTATTGGAAATAATCAGACACCACCTTCCAGCTGGACTGGCTGAAATGCTTAGTGACTCATTACTTATTTTCCTGAGCAGGAGAGCTTCATGACTATTTTGGTTATTTTCCCATTAGGATTAAAGAAATTACCAAAAAATTAATTACAGAGCAAATAGGTCCATCTCCCACCTGATAGAAAGGCAGAAATTAAACACTCTCTCCTGAAACCCAAAAGATAATATGATTTCCTTAAATGTAATTAACATAAAAAAACCAAATCATCTAGTCAACCTTGACAATATTAGCTGCACACCTTATATTTTTTTGAAATTAGAAAGATACACTTTAATGTCACTCTAAACCCCTGGAATTCCTGGGGATTATGGATGCTGCAGGGGCAAGCAAGAGAGAAGCCTTTAATCCTCTAGTTTACAACAGCTCTTTGAATCTCTTCCAAAACTGAACACGTTCACCAAAGCAGGGGAGCCCTGGGCACAGAAGTCACCCTGCCCTCCCCTGAGCACAGGGCATGCTCTGCTTCACAGACTTCTCCATCTCCTGGCTCAGAAGCTTTTTCTGGTGCCTTTGCAGTTAAGGTGAATTAGAGTCATCAAGAAGTTGTTTTGTCACATCTGAAAGGTATAAAGCACTTTGAACTGAAAAAAATAAAACTTGTTTCTTTAATAACCTCTCAAGGGTTGGGTAAGGGGAATGGTAGGGAAGTTATTTGTTTTATGTGCTATTTTAAAAGATTAATGTATTTATTAAGTAATTTTTATTGGAGTTTATTACAGGACAAATTTACTGTTTATTTAAAAGCTTTTTTTGTTATTGTCTTTAAGTAAACAATCATATGTGAAAATTTCATGACGACTTTAAAACCAGTAAGTTTTTGCTGAATTAAGAATAAGAAATTTCTTAATTGTCGTATTAGACACTTATAATGTCCTGCTTTATAAAAAGTTCCAAGGGAAAAAAAATAACTAACTCTTGCTAAATTTGCTTCACAGCACTTTCACCAGTCCTGGAAACCCTTACCTTGGGCTGGAGCACAAACCACTCATCACCCTGATTTTCAAAGTTCCAGGAATCGAATGGAATTTCCACTTCCCCAAGGAAGCTGTTCCGTCCAAATCTGTCATAGTGCCAGACAGAAACCTGCAGGGTCCTGGTTTCCAGCTGTGAGTGACTGATGACATACTACCAATAGAAAAAGAGAAAAGGAAACTCTCAGAATAAGCAGAAATAATATTTTCCACTAAGTCTTTTATGGCTCTAGCTCAGTTGCACCAAGCCCAGAGCAGTTAACAAATGGAGCATGAAAGAGAGATTTGTTTTCCTTGCAAGCATGATTGATCAAGCCAGAAAGTTCATAATATTAATGTGAAATATTTATTTGCCGTATACATCCAGTGATAATTTATGTATACATAAATTCTATCACTATTGTGGCTTTTTTTTTGTGTTATTTACTGAGTATTTATGACTATAAAGTAAATTATGATGCTTAAAAATATTATCCTACAATTTAATTCCCTACAAGTTTATATAAAAGAAGGAGATCAACACCTAGGTTGGTGAAAAGAAGAAACCCCACTGGTTCTTTCATCCCTAAAGACAGTCTGCTTAACACTGCTTTCCAGAAAGCAGCCTCTCATTTCCAATTTTTTCTTTGTAGGTTACAAAAAATGGTCCTGAAAATACATATAGCAGCATGGGCAAGGCATGCACTGAGCCTACCAGTAACCATTGTTGGGTTTGAAAGCTATTAAAAAACTCATGTCTAGCTATTGATATATCAAAGCTATTAAAAAACTCACATCTAGATATTAATATATCAAAGCTATTAAAAGACTAGCATTGTAGTCTAGCAAATACACAGAAAATTATAAACATCTGGAATTCTGGCTCTGCACACTCTACTTTTAGCAAAAAGCCCATTATTTCCTTGACATTCACCCTTCTCCTAGTGTTAGCTGAAGAAACCCAGATGTCTTATTTTTGCATCAGGAACAATATCTGGACATGGAGAAATACTGTCCAAAAGCTGAGCCAGTCAGGTCAGTTGGCAAATTATGTACAGATACATCTACTGTGCCTAACCCTGGATGCCAACTATTCCACTGTGAGAAACCTCATATTCTGCAACAATGGAGTAAAAGTCAAAGAGGGAAGATACAAGACAGATTTAATTATTTTTATTTTCTTTTTTTTTAACAGGATTTTCAGTTGGGATGAACAGCCCTTCCTTATCTACACACATTTTGTTATAATCTGTATTTCTGAGAAAATTTTATGTCCTGTCTTCACCCTGCAATTATGTTTAGTGCTATATTACTTGATAAATAAAATCTAATTCTTTATTTTTTTCCCAGTTCAGGCAAGCCTTAATTTTACTCTATACCATTTAAAAATGAGGCTATAAAAAGTCTCTCCCTTGGCAAGCAGCACGGCCTGACCGAGCGTGTGCGCCTGCAAAATGGTTTTGTAGTCAGGCCAAGCCAAGTACACCAGCCAGGGAACATCTATTTGCTTCTATTACAGGAAACTTATTTAAAATGTAACTGAAATAAAAAGAAATCAGGAGAAACTAAAAGGAGTTTCTGTTTTCATGGTAGTCTGCTGGATAACTCCTTCCAGTTGGTGGGAAAGGGAGCAATCAGGAATTTGGAGATGAAGATGCCAGAGAGGCAGTGAAGGGGCAGCATCCCCCCATTCCCACCTGCACCACAGAGCCAGGGAGGTGAGTGAGCAGCTGGTGAGGAGCTCAGAAGATTTCAGCCTCTCTGGTGGGGGTGGCTAAAGGGCAAGGAAGGAGAGAGCTGTGGGCACTGTGTCCTCAAGCACATCAAGCCCATTGCAACACAAAATTACCTTCACCAAGGGTTTTTAAGAAGACAAATAATGAAGCAGATGCTAACATTTTGTTATCAAAGTTAGTTCTGCTTTAGAAATAAGTTAAACCTCCCAGAAGAATTCAGGTCTTAGTGCAAAATGTTATTTTCTCTTCTAAATCAGTTAGACAGAAAGTTCTAATCTAGCTTTGTTTCAGCATCAGACATATAAAATCTCTAAGTTGCTTTTAACAACTCTAAGCTCAGGCTAGATGGGAACATCAACAGTTTTGAAAGAGATCTATGGAAACTAATGGAATTTTTAACCATAAAGGAGAGAACCAAACAAAACTTCCTTAATGTTGAAAGCCAGAAATTGCTACTCCTAGGTTTGCTAGATGCTTTTGCTTAAACACCTTCCCTTTAGAGGCATTTCCTCCAAGTTCTAATCCCTGTACTGGAAGATATAGAGAAAATACCTGTGAGCACAAGTGAAACATTCATCAGAGCCTGAGAGAGAGAGAGAGAGAGAGAGAGATTCTTCTCACCTTCAGTGTCTCATTAAATTCTGGGTTGGTGCTGTTACTTTTAATTTTGGTCTTGCGCTTACTCTGGCGGGACTTGTCAGGCAGAAGGTAGGCTTTGACATAGCTGCAGAGCAAGGAGCAGAGGGTTAGCCAGGAGTATAAAATGACCAGTTTGAGCAAAGGCCTGACAGAAGGTAGGCTTTGACATAGCTGCAGAGCAAGGAGCAGAGGGTTAGCCAGGAGTATAAAATGACCAGCTTGAGCAAAGGGTTGCATTGCTGCATCAGCAACACATATGAGGAAATTAATTTTTGCAGTATGAAGAGTGTAAACAGATCACAGAGAATATGCAAAATGTGGAGAGGTATGGCCCTTACCTCCAAACATTGTTAGACCAAAATAACAAAAGGCAGAGCTAAATTAATTTATTTATTCTCAGAAATGCAACAACCTTTCCTAATAATTTGCCTTTTGTCATATATGATTATCAACTCGTCATATATGATTACCAACATATGACAAAATATATACTAAAAATACAAGCTAATTAAAAAAATTGTAATTTATATACCACAGATCAATCATGATTAGAGATATTAATTGTTACTTTCTGATGAGAGAGTTTACATATTATACTGCAAACTATGATGAGAAACTTAGAAAACAGCTGGGGGTGCTCAGCCTGGAGCAAAGGAGACTCAGGGGTGACCTTATCACTCTCTAAACTCCCCTGAAATGTGGCTGTGTTCAGGTGGGGTTTGTCTCTTTCTCCAGGCAGCACTGACAGAACCAGAGGGCACAGTCTTAAGCTGTGCCAAGGGAAATATAGGCTAGATATTAGGAAAAAGTTTTTTACAGCAAGAGTGATAAAGATCTGGAATGGTTTGCCCAGAGAGGCAATGGAGTCACCATCCATGGATGTGTTTAAAAACAGACTGGATGTGGCACTGGGTGCCAGGGTTTAGTTGAGCTGTTGGGGCTGGGTTGGACTCGATAATCTTGAAGGTCTCTTCCAACCCAGTGATTCTGTGAATTCTGTGAAAACATGGTACTTCCAAAGTGAGTAAAATACAAAGTTATTTCCATTTATCCTTGCCTGCAGAACATCACTCCTCTCATATACTTCAGTTTTGATTATGGAAGTAAAAGAAACTTGATGCTGCCTGCCTATTCCTTCATACTTTTTTCCCTTTTAGTATCAAACAGGTTGATAATTTAAGTAATCTTACTGTTTCCCCAGAACAGGTGCATGTTTCCTTAAGAAGCACACATGAAATGCCCTTCCCACAGGGAGCCCAAACCCAACCATCACCAAAATGCTGCTTGAACCAGCTGGATCCTGTGAATTCCCAGGCTTGAGTCCCAAAGCCTGGGTCCAGGCAGGGTGGGATGTGCAGGGGACACCCCAGCAGAGCTGAAGGAAACTCTCAGTGCTTACGGGTCTGTCCTTTGCTTCCTCTCATCTGCAATGGCCAGGTTCCTGCAGCTCCTCACCAGGATGTTGAGGGCCCCTGTTTTGTAGATGTAGCTGATATTGAGGAGGATCTCCCCGCTGACCTTCACGTTGCCATAGTCGCCAGTCTCACTGTAAACACTCACCATGCTGTTGATGCTGGTCTGGAGGGGAACAGAAAAAGGGCTCAGAGGCTGAAACACTCTACTCTTCCCCAACATCTGGGGTTTTTTATTTTTAATTTAATTTTAATTATAATTTTTTTTCTTTCTTTTTTTTTTCCCATAAAGCTACATCCTTGCAATATCATCACGCTCTTTAGGACTTGCTATGGAAACAGATATATCAGAGAACAGAATTGCCATGATTTGATGTGAAGGGAATAAGAACTGTAGTTAATAGTAGTTTAAATGTCTAGGCAGATGTTTCTCCATGCAAGACTTAAACCTATTTATAAACATGACTGAATCTAAATTACCACCTCGTAATTAATATATGGACTGAAGAGCAGACAGGCTACATAAATTGTAAGCTCATGTAAGTTCCAAGCAGAAAAAAGAAAATAAATTTAAAAGTCACTTCTCTGGCTCAGCTGGTCACCTCATTTTTACTGAGTCTTATGAGACAACTGCTGACAGAGCCCTTAGAAAAACTTACAAGGATACTTCCCATAATGGAGATAGTATAAAACCACATTTATTTAAAGTGGCACCTGTCTCTCATTAACAATTTTAAAAGAAGAAGCAAAATTCAACCCCTACCTCATTTCTGCATATTTTGTAAAGTCAAAAATTTTTATCAATAACACCACATTTTTTTCTGCTACAGCATAATGTATCATCCCTCAATCCCTCTTTCTTCACACTCATAAAATGCAGAGTACTGCTATGAGTATTCCCTCTTCCAAAAGTTTACATTTAGGGAAGAAATTAATATTTTTTAAAGAAAACTGGAGAAATATGCACACTGCCAGAACCAAAAGCATTTGAGAAATCTGGAGTGCATTTCCTTTTGAGTCATTGAATAAAATTGCTCCAAAACATGTATAACCACCTAAATTTTGACACACAGGAACCTTGCAAGACACCCAGGTACAGTCTTCAACAAAAAAGGAGAAAGGAGAGAGAAACCTTAAAAGAAGAAACCTTAAAAGTAAGCTAGAGCAAAGGATTCAGGAGAACTCACAGTGTCACCATCTGCTTCAGGAACATTTAAATATGTCCATTTTCTGTCAGAACCTTCTGGGGAGTTCTTTAAGGAAGGCAGTGCAAAAGATCAAGAGAGAAGAGCATTAGATTGATGTAGTAAGAAAGAGTAAGTGCAGTGAGACATCTTTATCTACATAGAAAGGTAAAGGAAGTTTGTATTACCAAGCCATAGTGAGAAAGCAAGAAAAAGGTATCACCAAATGAGATAATTCAATACTGAAGGATGAATGGTTGAAAGTAATTACATAGAAATGTAATTACTGTGTCATCTCTGTATCAAAATAAAAAAGTTATGTTTTAGAACAGTAGCTCAGCAGGTTTGGATTCATAATGGAGTACATTGGATTTGTTCTCATTTACATGTGCATGTCACTCCTCCCTGAAGCCAGCTAAAATCTAAGAATTCCTCTGTTTGCAGCATCAGTGCCTTTGCAAGAAAGGGCACTTTCTCTGTGAAATTCATTAGACCAAATGACAATTGCACTAAAACATTGAAACATGTCACTCTCTGGGAAAAAAAATTATGGTAATTCAATATTGGGGACACATTTTCCCTCCTTTGCTTGGCAGAGCAGGATCTCACCAGCTGTGTCCTGATCCATCTCCTTCCCTGCCAGCTGCAGGGAAGGGCACAGTCCAGGGAAAGGAAAGTCCAGCCACACAGAAAGAATTGGTTTGTGACAAAATCCAACTCTCCAAGCACCCTGCCCAAGGCCCCTGCAGCACAGGAGGCTCAAGGGATAAACAGTTCTGTGTCAGTGTGGTAAACAACAACAGACAGGAAAAAATGTTATTTACATAAGCAATTATTACCCATAAATTTAATTTTATTCCCCATGTAGGAAAAATGAACAGCAAAAAAAAAAAAAAAAAAAAAGATGGGTTTGATATATTTATGCTGGCTGGCTTTATCCTTAATTAAGAAAAAAAATAAAGAAAAATGCTCGTCCTTTTAATACTTTTTATAATTGTATGAAATTCCATTAACTGGACTGGTTAAAATTACTGGAGAATAATCAACACATACCAACCAATGTGATGTATTTCCTCCAACTTCTAACATGCCTTGAGCTAAATTCCAGCCTTTACCATTTATACATTTCCACCTCTAAAATACATGAAAATATCCTTTTATACTGTTAGGGAACTTAACCACTCCAGTATGTGCTAAAAATGCCTAAATTATCCCTGCAACAATTTGTATGCCCACTTCAGAAAAAAACCAAAAAACCCAAAAAACTGAGGTTATACCAATACAAGGAGGTGGAGGAATTGTTTTCTACTCCAAACACTTCTCTCTATAATCTAAATACTTTTTTCCTCAATCTTTATGTAAGCAGGCAGTAAGGGATAAATGGCTGGGGTAAAAAATAAGCCATGATAGAAGGTCTGAAACAAATAGATGGCACCTGACCCTTGAATTCATGCAAACACAATTTCTGAATTGCTTGCCAAACATGAAGAAAATTATACAAATTTAGTAAGACTTGATAAACTTCACTTTTTGATCCCCACTCCCAGACTCTGTTCTGTAGAATTTACACTGGAGATTGCATACACTAAATGTAAAATCCCTAAGAAAAATACTCATATTTCTGTTTAGTAAGTAGCAAACAACATATGAAGGACACAGAGTCTCATTTTGATACCTCACTAAGAATTATATTTGTTTTGCATTCTATCTTATTGCTGCAGTAAAGCACTGGAACATTTTAGTCTCACTGATGTGGTGGGTCTTGACAGCACCACATAAATATGTGGAGGATGAAGGATGAAGAGAAAACTAAATTTTTAAATTTTTAAAACAGTTCATGCAATAGCATTAGGAAAACACAAAAGACTGACACTGAGATACAGTTTCTCTTCAATATCACTTTCCATTTCCACTCATTCATGTTGCAAGCAGATTTCAAGTGTCTTTTATCCCTTGTGATATTTCTTTCACTTCCTCAAATATTCATTGTAAGACTAGCCATACTTACTTCAAATTCAAGAAAGAAAAGAAATAAAAAGAGGAAAAGGGAAAGAAAGGAAAGGGAAAGCGAAAGGGGCAGGGAAAGGGAAGGAAAGGGAAAGGGAAGGGAAAGGGAAAGGGAAAGGGAAGGGGAAGGGGAAGGGGAAGGGGAAGGGAAGGGAAGGGAAGGGAAGGGAAGGGAAGGGAAGGGAAGGGAAGGGAAGGGAAGGGAAGGGAAGGGAAGGGAAGGGAAGGGAAGGGAAGGAAAGGAAAGGAAAGGAAAGGAAAGGAAAGGAAAGGAAAGGAAAGGAAAGGAAAGGAAAGGAAAGGAAAGGAAAGGAAAGGAAAGGAAAGGAAAGGAAAGGAAAGGAAAGGAAAGGAAAGGAAAGGAAAGGAAAGGACATACAATTATGTGTCTACTGTTCATTAATAAGATTATTTCAATGTGACTTAATAGTTAACAGTCATTTGACAGATAGCACAGGATAAAAAATATACTATGCAAGAAGGCTCAAAGGCTTAAAACAATCAAAATAAAGGTAAAAATATGATGGGGAAATGTTAGCAACACAGTTAAGGGGAATAAAGAAATGAACCTGCAAATAGCCCTTCTCTTGCAGGGAGAAGCAGCTGGCCATTCACAACTTTGCCATTAACATTACATGCAGTGACATTAAAAAACATGTCATGGTGAATAAGGAGAAACAGGAGCATTGAGATGTGAGATTATCTCAAACCTACAGCCCTGGAAAAGCTGCACTTTGCTTAAGAGAAAGGTCAGAGGGAAATCTACAGCAAAGGACAGAACTCAGCACATGGACAGAGTGCTGCCTGAAGCACAGAGGGAAGGATCTCTAAATGCAGTTCCTTAATTAGAGAAAACACTTAAGCCCCTGCAGCCCTCCTATCAATATTCAGAGGAAATGAAAATAATCCTGTCTGTAAAATCCCTGGGACCAGCAGGCACTGGAGGCTGTGAGTCACTGCCAGCCTGGCTAAGTGGGTGCCATTAGCCCAGAGTGCACAGGCTACAGGTGCTCAGATGTGGTGTGTCTGCTTCTGTGAACAGCAAAAATCAGAGGGAAAAATGGTCTGACACAGCCAGATCTAAGACATCAAAATGCTCTGTGATGTTAATATTCTCAGCCCTTTCTCCTCCCTGTGTAAACCAAGCTTAAATTCAGCCAACTCCATTTCTTCGGGATCAAGAGCTTCACTGGGATTCCCTTGGCCTTGCTTGCACAGAGACTGATGGGGGTGCAATCTAGAAAGGACAGTTCTTTGGTTATTGTCAAAGACAATAATTTTCTCCTCTCTTTTAGTATTCAGACTCATCTTTCTTCATCCTCTTCAGCACTCACACACTCTACATAGAGTTTATTGCAGCTTTGTGCAGTCCAGAGCTATTCTTAGACACATAAAGCCATAAAGAAGAGTGGCCAGAGAGGACTCTCTGAAGATATTATCAGTTGCCCAAGATCCCAAAAATGAGGTACACAGCAGATGGTAATAAACTAGACATGTCAAAGGCTGCTTTTGTTATCTATTTTCTTTCCCAGTGATTAACAGACTGCATAATCAACAGCAGAACCTTCTTGTACCAATTTTGTTGCTACCATCAGGTGCAGCTACCCCTTTACTGTCACCAACCTAACCCCCAAGCACCCCTCCCCTGCAGTAAAGGGAAATACTTTCCAGATGGGGGTGGCATAGGAATCATGCCATGAAGAATGAGAGAAACTGAGCTGGGGGATGGACAATGATTCCATGGAAGTGGGATGTGTGCAAACACAGACAAACGTAATTTAATTAAGATCAAGTGCTCCTCTGCAAAGCTGAGCAGTCACACACTGCAAACACCTTTGGGTTGCCTTCTCCATATGTAAATTTGATGATAACCCCAGCATATGAGCAAGTCTGCTAATGAGTATGCAAAATAGTTTTCTCTTTCCATGCCCTGCAGAGAGCATTTTAGCTTTAAGCATTAACAATATAATAGAAAGTCTATCTGAATGTCAAAAGATGTTTCTCAAGTGTAGAATGAAAGATGAATGTGATAAGTGATATGAAATAAATTCCTTTCTGGAGGAAATATGGTCTTTTGTGGAAAGACAATGCATGTTTTCTACCCAAGATCTTACTGTTGATAATCCACTTGTCATATGTTCATGCTTTCTTGGATAACAAGAGGCCACTATGTCATCAATATCTTCTTCAGTTTCATCCAGATAGCCCTAAATGACAAACAGGCATTTTAGTTGTTGTGTTCTGCACTGTATTTGGTCAACCTCTGTCGCTTAATTTTGGTTCACAGGTTTTCCACTTTAGGAAAATGGAGCTGGATGCACTCAAATTCCTGTAAAGGAATTTTGGTTCACATTTTCCACATCTTTGCACAGAAACAGAGCATAAGGGGAAGAGAGAGCTGTGGTTTCAGGATTCAGTTGTTAAAGAACTGAAGATCCTCACACATACACTTCATGTCTTATATAAAGCCAGTTGATAAGCATTTTAAAAAGTAAATACATTTCTGTATTGTATTAATAATTAAAAGGTGGGAAATCAGTAATTGAACAGCTTCATATAGGTGCTGGAGTTTTAATAAGCAAGACCAAAGTTTAGCATCTTTAACCTATATGCAGAAAAAAAATCATCATTTAAACACAGCAATGAAGTAAAATCTAAACCAAATCTTTAGATGTGATTGATGGTCCTAATGGGACTCTTAACTTTTACTTAAAATAACAGGAAAAAATGCCAGCAGACAATTATAATCCTATTAGGCATAGCTTGGAAATCTCAGTGTTTTCCTAAGCCTTATGGCAGGCATATTTTGAAAGACTTTGTTAATTTTAATGGAAGTCAGATTTTCAAGTTCCTTATATCTGCTCTGCAGCTCTAAAAACCTCACCTTTTGACCCACCTCATTCTCTATTGCTTAGTTGCTCTCACTCTTTGAAGCTAACCAGAGAAATACTGGATTCAAATTCAGGAGTCTCAAAGACTTCTGTGCTAATCAGCAAAAACAGAGCAGGCAGAAATGCTGCTGGAGAATTGAATTCACAGTTTACATAAAAAAACTTGCAGCACATTTGCCATATTTTACATGAACCTCGCTGTTACATCTCTTCTCCTTTGCTCCAGTGACTGAACTGATATGAAAGCACCTGAAAGTGATTTTCTATTGCTGCTTTCCAGTTGTTACTGGATATCTAATATTGAGCAGAGGGAAATCAGAACAAGCTATCACCAAAATTTTCATACTGAAGAAAACAGTTTCATGTTCCTACCATGAGCTTGCTCTGCTACTCTCTTTTCTTTCTAATCTGTTGAAGGCACTGTTAGTATCCCACAGAGGGAAAAAAAAAAAAGGAAATAAGGAAATGATGGATACCTTAAACTAAATGAAAGGAAAAACCCTAGGAGACCTGGGCACAACAGAGAAAACTATTTCAGGGAGACAGACAGTTGAATCATTCAAAAGAAAAATCTCCCAGAAACCTGAAATAAAACAAACAAAAAACCCCAACAAACTACTCCACCCATAATTTCTACTCCCCTCATTGAAATTAGATGTCAGGTGATGTAGTCTAGTTTTAAATTTGGAACAAGAATATAATTTTCTTACTTGCCTATGGAGCAAGAAGAAGAAATTCTATACATGAAAAACTCTTTCCTTTACACTGTTGTATGCATACCAGTGAACTTGAAAATAAAAAATGCTATATTTTTACTGCAAAATAATTAAACAGGGTCGGGGGGAAAGTAAGGCAACATTTTCAGATTGGGGTGTTTCAGGTCTAGACACTCATATTCTAACATTGCTTCATGGAGTCCTAAAAAGTGCTGAATACCAATTTCTGCCTGCAAGCAGAAATCTGAAACTTAAAAAGAACAATTTACTTTAATATTTAACTAACTCCCTAATTTATTTTGCACCAAAACGATTTCATTTCTCAGGAGTTGTTACAGAATTGCAACTATGTAATTGGTTGCTGTTATTAGCTTATTAAAGTTGGAGCCAGTAGGACATTAATCTCATGGTCTCCAGTGGGGGCTATAAATGCACATCATCCAATTACTCCTAAAAAAGCAGCTGAGCATGCAATGAAAACTCCTTGGTCAGGAATTCAACGCACACCTCTCTAGAAATGTGCTCACATTTGAACACAGCACTGGATTTAGCTGGTTCCCTGGGCTCCTTGATAAATCTGTACCACACCATGTGGGTTTTGGGGCTTGTCCCTTTTCATTATCAAAAGCAACACTAAGATAGAGAAGCAAAATATTCATTCAATTTTCCACCTGATTTCTCTGTATGGGTAATGGGTTTCCCTGACAAAGGTGGGAGCAAAGTAGCTAAAATCTTTTCCCATCCTTTCAGCTGATAAATTCCAGCAATCTGCATGTGCTATTGACTTGTGTCACCTCCCATAGCGCTGCTGTCAGCTCCCATCACCCAGGAGCAAGAGACTGAAGGACCTCAGCTGGAAGAAAAGGAAGTGTAACTCCAGGTTTTTCTGGCTGCAGGAGCTGTTGTTACCATCATCAGATACCTTTCTTCTTGTCTCTTACATCAAATAAACTAAATTCCAGCAGAAATACAGCTTTTATCTCAAACCACTGCTTCCATAATGAATATGAAGACTCTGAAGGGCTCCTGCGAGACAAACTACCTTAAGTGAATGTGGTAACACAAAAGCTGATGAATGCAATCAATTCGTTTCATAAGGCAGAGAAAGTGAGGATATGGGTAAAATCAGAGATCTGTGACTCCTGTTATGAGTGAATTTTAAAGGGGAATTAACACCAGACTCCAGAGCAGCTAAATCAAGGTTATGCCACAAGAGAGGTCTCCTATGCTAGCAAAGAAGCTACAGAGTTGCAGAGATGCAATCTGAAATTTCATTCAGAGTCAGCAAGAAAGAAATACAAAAAAACCCCTCTGATTAAGAAGAGAAAATTTAAACAGGGAACAGAAATCTCTTTGGATTTGTCATCTCTGGCAGCTGCCTCAGAGAAATATCTAAGTTGTAACAGTCAATTAGAGCACAGAACAGATATAAAGAAATATAAAGTCTGCATTTTTTTTATTTTATACCTTTCTTCTGCATTATTTTCCAGCTTCCTAATAAAGAGCACATCCTTTTTCTTTATTACAATTTTAAAATAAACCACTTGTTTTTGAAGTTTTTCTTCCACCAACACCTGACACACAGGAAGGTCTTTTGTTAATTCCTCAAAGATTAATCCAAAGCAATGCTGCAGGTACATCCTCTGGCTGCTACTAATCCAAGAAAAGATGGAAATCCCAACACATGGTTTTCCACCAAGACTCAAATTTCAACGCCACAGGAAGGGGAGACATCTGCCATGGCCAGTGCTCTTCTGGAGCATCAGCTACCAACAGATGTTTGGGAACTTTAGAATAAACTGTGATTAGATGAAGAATTATTTAAATAATTCCCTCCCCCATCATGCATAATTAATAATGGATGTTCTTTTATAGCATTGATGCACATCTGCAGATTGCCTGTCTTGGATATGTGCATAAGAGGAGATGGAAGTTGTGAATCACTTCAGGAAAAGCAGTCCATAGAATACACAAAAAAAGGCATGGCATGGAGATGTATTGAAGAATCAACAGGAAGATGAGGCAAGCAACATTGCCAGAAGAGAAAGTTGGGTCTTCCTGCTAAAAATACAGATAAGTGGGAAACCAAACCAGACAGAGATTAAAGCCTTTAAACTATGAACTTTCTCAGCATCAAAATTAAAACTTATGCAAATATGAATTAACAGAATTTTGGAGCACGTGCAATTTAGTGCCTGGAATTTATTTTCAAGCTAGGTTTCTTTCATCTGTGAACTCAAACACCCAGCAAATTAACAACAAATTGGAACCATGACTATTCATTGAAATCACTCTACAGCAAACATACTCAGAAGATGACACTATTAAAAAACTCATTAAACATCCCTGGAAGAATGTCCTGCCTTACCCACATTTTATATAGATACACACACAGTCCTGATTTCATTGGTCCAACAAACAGAATTTCCACCAGATGAACATTTCCATATTTATAACTCACCAGTTCCTGATCTAAGGCACTAGGTACAGATTTGCTTCTTATGCTCAGGGTATCCTCATTTCCTTCATAGAAAGATTCACTCAGATCTATCTCAGATCTGCTACGGTCTGGGAAACAAAAACAATTTAAATGTTGGCTGTAGTTTGTACAGAAATATTCCATTTCATCTTTCATACAAGTATTGTCCCAATCCCAATGTTTTTTTTAATGAAAAATATTAAAGCAATATTTTAATTATCTGTCAAATCTATGGCAATTGAACATCACTATGAAAAATGAAGAAAGAAATATGCTTTCTGATGCTGCTCAGCATTCTGGGCAATAATTTTACCCTGTACTATTTATTTATCTACTCTGATTGTCTTCTGTGGATGATAGCATGGATCATCAAGATTTTGACTTTCTCTGGTAGGCCTGCTAGCCTGGAATGTTGCAAAACTCACTGTCCAAGTGTTCACAGTGATTGCCACATCTACCACCACCACCACTAAAATGTCCCCAGCATCTGCATCAGAATCAAGCACCTGGAGATACAAAGGGATGTAGAAAGTATTTCTGTCATTAGCAGTGCTCCTGATGCAGAAATTAGGAGGAAATGAATAGTTTCAAGAGCTCCAGCAGTTTCTCTCAGTCCTACAGGTCTCTCATCCACTCTATAGCATAAGACAGAAAATCTCTCTCCAAGGCCTCTTAGTCGTCCCCACAGAAGTATTTTTTGTGACTGTTTCAATGTATTTAGAAAGAGAAGAGGGGGAAGAAAGTACTTTTAGATCCTGCAGGTTGGAATCTGAAAGGTTTTGAACTGTTCATCTCCTTCCAGCTCTACAGCTGATGTGGCAGGAAAAATCACTGTCCTGAGCTTAATGTCCTTTGAGTTTTGCCAAATGCAGAGTCTGAGGCCTGTTCCCAAGTTTCCTGTACTTTTGCTCAGCATCCATCTGCTTTGTAACAGGAGGTCAGTTCTTATCTACCAGGAAAGCTTCTATTTTGTAAGGTAGCAGGAACAGGGGAATTTTTGCTTCCTAAATAAGGAGCCATCTGTAACATCTCTGCCTGGAGTTGCACTGAACAATATTCTCAGGAAAACTCTGACACTTTTAAGCTGAAATGTCTGAGGTAAAGAGCATTGGCTCCTTGGATTAGCTCTGTGGGATGCACCTCTGGGTTTCTGCTTTGGGCTAAATCCAGCTACAACAGAGTGAGTCCTGCTGTGTTTCAGAGAGCAGCCTACAAACCCAAACCCACCCCATCAGCCCAGCAGGAAGCTGGCTGAGTGCCTGGGGGAAGCAGAAGAGTGCAGGATGCTCCTGCCTCCCATTTCAGAGAGGAAAAAGAGGATTTCCATCCACTACTGCAAAGTGGCTGTGACAGCACCTTCCTGTGTGAGCCCTTTCTACCTACCAGCCTCCAATGAAATGGGGGAAATTACAGATGGATTGACTCGTTCAGAGCATCACATAGAAAAATGAACAGACAAGAAGTCTGTGAGGGGCTGGTTCTTTGACCACACATTGTTTCCCAAATTTGTTTCTGGGCAAAGTGGGTGTGAAATGTAATGGCAGCAGCAGAGTAATATTATATACAGGTAGTATTTCATACAGAGAATGACTGAACAACATGCAGTTGTGAATGAAATCTTGTAAGAACTCTAAGAGAATGTGATTTACCTAACAATTATGTTGTACCAATGTTTCTGGGGTAAGGATTCCTATTTTTAATGTAAAACTTGTGAAGGGGTATGAACTTGATTAGTAAAAGGGAAGTATTTTCAGAATGAACAAGCTTATGAAACTAACATTTGGTCTTTCAACATGTTTTAGGAAGGAAAGGAGCAGAGTCACAAGAATGGGCATAATCCTGTGATAATAAAGGCTGCCAGAAAAAAGAAAAATACTTAATACTTGCCTGATGACAAAGATATCCTAGAAACTGCAATGGAAGGTGTTCCAGATGGTTTCCTGCAGTGCTTCTTTACTAAATCTTCAGGTACACTTTCACTTGCTGGAATAATCATGTCATTTTCCAAGCCTGTGTCCTGCCCAAGAGGAAAAATGCACAAGCCATAAATACAAAATCTAAGTTTATTCACTATTAATTTATAAAAAGCATAATTTCTATTAGATTCCAGAACCCCAAAGCTCCTTTAACATCCAGTCTATTACTGAATATATTTAGATTTCAGTCTAATCTGCTTTGCTTAGCACTGGTGATGCATAAAATTAGCACAAAGATGCAATTCTTGCTTACATTCTGAGTTTGCAGCTGAAAAATCAGAGTAAAATATCAGGGACAAGAAACACTCAAATCTATTAGAAGCTCACTCAGCTCATGAATCAGAAAAGAAAGAAAAGAAAGAAAAGAAAAGACAAAACCTATGGGTTTTGTACTAGCACAATGATTTTAGCCAGGGCAAAACCAAATACACTTGAACTAATTAAATTATGCCAGTATAACCCCTTAAATAAAGCCAATATCCTTGACATCATCATGACCTCTTGCCTACCTGTAAAAGAAAAGCTAATAACATAACTCCATCTAAATTAAATGGATTTTTCAAACAAACCTAATGTACTTGAAAACAAGTCAGTCTATGTGCCAATAAGAATATAAATAAAACAACTATTAAATAAAAATAAAATAAATAAAATAAAACAAACATTCATTTGTTTACTGCCCTCAAAACTGTTCTTCATATACATTAACTTATTTTTTTATCAGACAACATATTAGACCATGTATCTGGAAGTTAGAAAGAAAATTGATGTGTTCAACAGTGCTCTAAGCACTCTTCTACCTTTTTCCCAAACTTTAATGGTAAATACCCCACAAGAGGCCTAAGAGCATATGAGAGGAATTGCTCTGCTAACGTGTTTATTACACATTTTGTGTTATGGAATAATTTTTGCAGAGCCCTGTGTCCAAATCCAGGAAAAAACTAAAATCAGTTTGGCCTGATTTTCTACAAGTGCTGGACTTGCAAAATTCCCCTTAGCAGTCAGTGGGAGAATGCCAGATTGTGCATGCTTGAAAGTCACATCCTTATTTTACAGCACTTACTCAAGGCTCCGAAGTGCCAAAAATGCTTATTCCCATCCCTTGTGACTCCCAGTTCAGAATCTGTAACTCATTATCTAATGTTGGACATCCACAGCAATTTTTAGGCAAAAGAGAAACACCTGCCAAACCAAAAACTGCATCACTGATAAGAGCACGAGGAGCTCTGCTCTGGCAGGGCTCTCCACAGCAAAACTGAGGCAGAAATCAGACTTTCCCTATCAGGGTCATTCTTATGGATGCAGGGTCGATCCTGAGCCAGAGGAATAAGGTGCAATGACTCCATGATTTCAGAAGGGTGAACAATTGCTTTATTAAGCCACACTACATTATTCTACATGCTATACTATACTAAAACTATACTAATGTATTAAAGAAAAACCCGTGACCCTTTCAGACAGTCATGACACAGCTTTGACCTAATTGGTCAATCAGTCCAAACAACCACCAGCAGAGTCCAATTAACAAATCCCTTTTGGTAAACAATCTCCATAACACATTCCACATGTGCCAAACAACAGGCACAGCAAATAATGATAAGAATTGTTTTCTCTTCTCTCTCTGAGCTTTCTCACTGCTTTCCCCAGGGAACATCCTGGCAGGGGGAATGATGTATCTCTCTATTCAAAGAGCATGTGAATAGCACACACCCTTGCTGTGCTGCAAATCAGGCTCCCAGGGCAGACCCAGCCCAGTGCCCCCGTTTGGTGCCCCGAGCCCAGCGCCGCCCTTACCCCGCTGCAATCCGCAGTCATGCTGCGCTTGGGAGAGCGTGCCAGGGAAGCCTTGGCAGTGCTGCCTCTGCCCCTTGCATGTCCTGCAGCAGCCCCTGCACTGCTGCTGCCCAGGGAGAGCGTGCTGCCTCTGCAGGGGAGACAGAGGAGGGAAGGGTTATTGCTCTGAGCAAAGCCAGGCAGCTCATTTAGCAAACCACGGCAAGGAAAGTGCTGTGCTAACTTTGTGAGAGTAACACAGCCCTGATGGGCTGGGGCATCACCTGGAAAGAAAAAGCACAGGCAAAGATGAATTATGATTGCTTTACACCAAAAGTCATACAAGTATTGTCAGTGCTTCTAGCAGAACTGCAGGTGCCTGAAATGGGCAGCTCTTGTCCAGGCTGCAGGAGCTGGCTTTGTCCCTGTTCAATCCATACTGCATTCACATCCAGCAGGAGGAGAGATGACTCCTGCAGCCATTCCTACCAGGCTGTTCCACTGGTGTAAAGGGAAACTGCAGTAACATGACACCTCTGGGCTCTTCTACAGCCAATTTAATGCCAGCACTATCTCCAGAAAATCTAAAACTCTAAAATCCTTGTCTGTCTGTCTGTCTATCTATCTATCTATCTATCTATCTATCTATCTATCTATCTATATCTGTCTATCCATCCATCTATCTCCAGAAAAACACCCACTTATTCACAGTCCTGTTTCTACGTAGTTTTTTTGGTGATGTGGTTTTTTTTGTGTTCAGTTATGACTCTAGACCCAAACCAGCTGACTCTTTCAACCAATGTAGAAATTTAGGAAGGTTGGACAGGTCTTCTTGGAGATTTCACATTAGTAAAAGTGGCAAAAAATCATCTGTGACCAGCACACCAGACTCCAGTTTCTGTCTAACATCACAACAGGTGAAAATTTTTGCATGGAACATTTTCTGTTAGAAAACACTGGTAAACCCATGTGAACACTGAGGGTAAGAAAGGGTAATCTGTTGCACTTTTTAAACCTTTTTAAACAGCAAAAATTATTTTTAAATGTGTCCTTAGTTCTTATATCAGTCTGCTATTAGAGAGAGATTTGACACATTTTATACATGTTAAGTAGACAATAGAAAAACAGTGTTGTGACTGTGCCAGGCTTCTTCTCATGGTAGACAAGACCTGAGTGCAGTGGGGTGGAGTGCCTGTGTGAATGAGCCTTAAATTCCCATACTATTTCTCCTGTGAGTATCCTGACCTGATGCAGCCTCCCAGTTCATTCAGCAGCAAAAACATTTACAGCATTCAGCAGTAAACATTTTTGCTGGAGAAAAAATAAACCAGGAGAAGAGGTGAATTCATGGCCTGGGTTTTCCTGTTCCCAGCTCAATACATCTTCTCTTAAACAGAAACATTAAAAAAGAAGAATTCTCTCTTGGTTTCCCTGCTGGTAGGTGAAATACTACCAATTTTGATGAAGTTGCTCTGGGCTTTGGCAAAGGACACCAATTTCACTAGGTGAGAATGAGATGGCAAGTAGAGAAGAAGTTGTGATAATGACTCAGTACCCCTTAATTTAACAAGTCTTGCACTCTGGCTCTGAGAAACAGCTAGAAAATGATTATTTGTGTGAAAGTGAAGCAAGGCAATCAAACATAAAAGCTGTCTTTGTAGACTACTTCACTCCTAAATCTGTACAGAGTTTATCAGGTGCTGAATTCCACCACCCCAACAAAATTATTTTGCTTCATTTATAGTTAACTGCATGATAACTTTCTTATAGTCTGGCACACAAAAAGAGCTGCACAGACCTCTCACAAGCATCCCTTTGTCCTTATCCTGGTAAACTCTCAGAGGAAGCTACTAATATTGCAAAACTTCAGTATTAATCAGCACAGACACCAGATTCCTGAGGTTTTGTTTCCTAGATCATTCACTCATCTCTATTCTATTCAATGAAAATGCAGAAAATGAGCAAAAATTTTACTTGTGGTCTCATAGAAGTCAGGCATGAGTCTGCTCTATAGAAGGCCTAATAAGCTTAGTGAAAAAAATAGTGACCTGGAATGATTAATGAAAACTAGCTAAAAGCTGGATTGGCTGGTAGGTGCTGCAGCATCCAGTGGAAAAAACAAATCAAATTATCAACTGTCAAGAAGATTGTGACCATCAGCTTTAGACATACTGCAGAACATCTAGAAATTGGGATTTGAATTGTAGGTAACAGAGAAGCAGGTTCTTCCTTGTACAAGAAAGTTTATCTATGTGCATACTAAACTCCATGATGTTCCTTTTACCTGTTATCCTTTGTTTCTGCATATCTCTTTGGAAACACGAGTTTAGAGACAGGAAACTGCTATTAGAACTTACAGAAATTGTTATTGTTTTGTTAATCCAAATTGTACAATTGCTAGGTGTGTGCACCTGAACAAAAAATGTGGGTCTACATCCAGTATGGCTGTCTAACTGAACAGGGAAATAGTGAGCTGGTTTTTGGCTTCATTTTGAAGGTAGGACATGCCAGAAATGTTGCTCTTGGAATTTTATAATGCCATCAGAGGCACTAGCAGAGATCTCTTAAGCCCAGAAGAATGATAAAATATCTGGGACAATAGTCATGGACAGAGAAGAGCAAACAGCCTTTGAAGAAGAAAACATAAATTACAATCAATTAACATTTCATTAGTAAAGAAAACCAAGGAGCCTCAGTTCTGTAACATGAACACAACTCATCCATTAAAATCCAGAAAACAAAACCAACGTGCTGACATCGGTCACCAGCTGAACACAAGGAGAGTAAGATACGATGAGTGGAGATAATGTTTTGGTTTGTTGGGTGTTGTTTGGTGTTTTTTGTTTGCTTTATGAACATAAACTGTGTTTCTCAGACAGCACCCAAGCAGACAGAGCAGCCCAGGGCACTGCCCCTGCCCCAGGCCGGTCCCAGCAGGGGCTGTCCCGGCTCTGCTCACCTCTCAGAGCCCGCAGCTGATTTGCCTCCACGCAGACCTGGGCTTTCAGCCTCTGAGCCTGTGCTCCTTTCACCTTCATCCTTCCCATAGGTGATTTCTCCTTTGGTCACTGCCCTGATAACCCTCCTGTTGAAAACAGGGAATAAAAGATTTTCAAAGTTGGGATGCGCACAGTCCGGTAATTTAATCTAACCTATGGGCAGCTCTGGATATAAAGGTCAACAGAGCACCAAGTCTGGCTATGAAACTGGTTGCTGGGGGAAAAATATTGTATTTACTACAAACTGCATTTTAAGACATCAAAACACTGAAACATTCCTTCTATTCAAGCTTAGAACCAGAACTGCCTCTTGTGAAAATTAATCTTTTTTTTTTTTTGGGGGGGGGGGGGGGGGTCATTTATAGTTAGCAAAGTATTTTTGACTAAGTGTGTCTAGAAAATTATGCTATATGTATTTTCTCATTAGATATTTCTAGAATTATATGCATCAGATGCCCTAAACATGCCATTCCTAAAAAACATAAATCACCCCCTTATCCTGCAAAACATGGCCTAATAGGACAGAAATGAATGAAATTAAATTTTGCAAAGTAATCGTATTCCTCATGACCTTACAAACCATGATAGACTGATAAGTTATCCCATCACACTGTCAGTAGCAGCTGGCCCCAAAAGAGCCTTGCTAAAACAAATCCACTCATGAGATACACGAATGTGGAACCTGAGGGAGGAAGAAGCAAGCAAGGAAGAGGAACAATAGTGAAATATTTCTAAAAGAGGCCACCAAATACACTAGGAAAAGCAAGCCAAATTTTTGTAGGATTAAGTTTCTGTTGTGGGGAATGCCACAACCAAAAACATTTCTCTCCACAAAAAGAAACAGCAGCACTAAAATAAATAACAATTGTAAAAACAATTGTTTCTTGTAAGGGAATATGACTAATTAGTTTGCTTAAAGGATTTAAATGGAAGGAGAATTAGAAAAGTAAACTTTAATGCCATTTACTATAGCTAGCACTTAGCATGACTCAGAGTAAAATCTAGGTCTATTATAGAGGATTCCTTAGGCTGGTTCTTTTTTTCACTGTAGTTTAAGAGGCCAGAGGCATTCTGATGCTCTTTTTCGCTATATTAAAGAGAGATAAATCACTGGTGTTAATTTCTGGAGTCTCTGGAGCTGGTTATTCCATACTCATCTCTCCTTACAGTAAAAAACCTTTACAAGTAAAAAACCCATGGAAAGCATCCACCTGCCCTATCTTTAGGATCCCTGATAAAAATGTGTTCTTCCTTTCAACAGAAACAAAGTTTTCCAAATACCATTGAGGCTCCAGCCATAATATGAATTTCCATTCAGGTTTTCTTCCCACTCACCCAATAGCCTCCAGCTGGATCCAGACACCACCTGTGCAACCACACAGTCAATGCAGGTGCCTGTGTCCCCTGAGAGTGAATGCCCCTCAAAGGGCACAGCCAAGCTGGGGTGAAACCCTGCAGGATGAGCAGCAGCAGCTCTGTTTATTCACTGTAACACACAACACTCTTAGGCTGTACTTGCTCAGCTGGAAGCTCCAAGGAAAGCCTGGGAGCCAAACTGGCCAGTATACATAAAAAACAGGTCCTGCAAATAGCAGTTTTTGCATTTGCTTCTCTGGCAAGCCTGCCTTTAAGGACTCTCTGTTACCTCTGAGTAGAAACAAGAAAAATCCAAAAGTAAAATTGACTTTTTTTCTGCTACCTTTATAGCTGAAGGATAATTGTTGATGCATTTCCCAGGAAACAGCAATTTAATTACAGTAAGTATGCCTTTAAATGAAGGCAGTTTCTAATCCTGGGGAGTTTGAGGCTGATGTGAGAGATTGGAAAAACTCAAAAGAAAATCTATCCAACCATTTACAGCTGGTTTTAGATTTATCAGTTTTCAATAAAAACCCAAAACCCAGAAACAAAAACAAAAACCAAGAACAACAACAACAAAACAAAAGGATTTACCCAATCTTTCTAGGTCTGCTAAAGACAGATTTGTGCCCATTTGTGGAGCAGACTGGTGCATCTGGCTTTTCTTCTTTCTCTTGGGGTTGATTTTTGAATGTCCTTTCATCATCTGTATTGGAAACTGTGTCTGCAGTGGAGGGAGAAGGAAAATAAAAGGTGAACTTCTGCACAAATTACACAGCACGTCAAACAACCTACAAAAACAGATAATGAAAAAGCCTTGGGGGATCTTTGTAATAAAAAAAAACTTTGGATTGAGATGTTCCTCATTATCCACTCTTGAACTACATTTCCAGATTTATCAGTGACAATATTTAATAACCAAAGGACCTGAAATTTAATTTTGAAATGTACAGTATCTTCTGTGTTGAATGAAAGAATGTTTTCATAATTAAAATGTTTGTTCATCTAGGAGCAAGGTATGGGAAAATGGCTTAAATAGATTTTTCAATATATCTATCAAGTATTAAATAATGGAATACCCAATCTCACTAGTGACATAATATCAAGAACTTACACACTTGCCAGCTTTACAGTTTCTGAAGGGAAAAAGGTCTATATTTTGCAAGGAGCAAGTTTGCACCATGAATTTTTTCCAGTGGCAGTAAACCAGTCCCTCCCCTTATAACCTAGGGGATAAAACTGGGCATAAATTCTGCATCTGAAACAGATTACCCAACAGCTTCTGTGTTCAGAGTGAAGGAGTTAGGCGAGTACCAACCATCAGCATTCAGGAAAAACTCCAATTTCTTACACCAGTGGTCTTGTGGTACCCTGCAAGGTACCAGAGCAGCTCACACACCCCGGTCTGGGCTTGGCCAAGACAGACAGACAGACAATTTACTGTACCTAAAAGTGCAGGTGCAGCTTGTTTGAGATACCTGGGCAAAAGGAAAATCTGAATACCAGGTAGCCTGGATATAGCCCATGATCCAACAGACAACACAGGAGCTCAAATTCACCTTTCTTCTTCAGAGTTGAAAAAGAAAATTTGAGTGATTTTTACGCACCACTGTCACAAATAAGAGAGCCAAAGGCAAAAAAAATGACCAGGCTGAGATCTCTCCATACAGCCAAACTTCCTAGCAGGAACTGAGAACAAACTTTCTCAGTTTGGACAGTGACTTTTTGGACAGTGAGTTTCCACCTGTTTGGACAGTGAGTTTTTCAGCAGCTCCCTATCTCCACAGAGATACTTCTTTCTTTATATAGGCCTTACCTTTCCTGAATGTTAGTAATTCATAAATCACTCTATAGGCACAAATAAAAAATCAAGATTAAAATACTGATTATACTTCGGTCAGGAATAAAATACAAGTCAAACACTCAAGAAACAAGTTTTTGAACTTGTAAAGCACAAGTAAATCTCCCTCTCAAGGTGCCTACCTGGGAATTTGTGAAGGATTGACTGTCTGACAACATCAGTTCCAAGATTTGATTGTTTGAAGCGCTTTGCTCTCTCTTCAAAAAACCATTCCCCTGTCACTATCCGTAGCTCTCTGTAAGAGGAAAATGAGAAAAGCCAGAGACACAAACACATTAACAAACTTGGCCAACCACAGCTACTGCAGTTCATCAATCAGCTGCCACATTCACAAATTCTGGACAACATTTGCACAGTTTAAAATAAAGTGTAAAGAGATTGATTGTAGAGCTTTGAATAATAGGACTCTTAGCAGAAAAATATCACCTTACTTTGTGAATGGAAAGGAATTTTTAGCAGATGGAAATTTACTTGGCAAAAAAGTGTTCCAACCACGTTTACAAGATCTCTGTAAATACACAGAACATTCTGTCATCCTAGTCTTTTGTGAACAGCTCAGTGTCACAGTTTCCAATATCTCCAAAATGACAAGAGACATGGAAACAGCAACACTGGATTGAGGGAGAAACTCCCCCACCAAAGCTCCAGCCAGATGAGTCAGCAGTTCATGGACCCTACGTGGTTATAGAGAGGTTGCTGCAAGTCCATATCTATTTTTCATTTCTAGTTTTATATGCTGACCCTATCTGCAGTTTCTTCACATGGCAATGCTGCTATGAGTTAGTTGTGTGCCAGCAGCTCAGAGCAATGAAAGTTTGTCTTTGCTGCTGTTCTGGATAATGCTCCTCTTTCTGTTTTCAAATTCTTTTACCTATGCTAGCAATTAAGAAAACCTGTACTGGCATTGCTGGGTTTTTTGCTGGGTAAGTTTTCATGCTGGTTGTTTGCCTTTTCCTGAATTAGTTTCATTATGGCACAGCATCACCATTTCTACTGCCTCACTACACACAATTGATGGTTAAAAGCTACTAATCATGAATACTCTAATAAAAAACAAATAAACAAACTAATAACCCCCAAACATTAAAAACTGATTTAGCTCCAGACTAAATCAGTTCCTGCTTACTGTTCAAGAAGAAAACTTTCAAACCTCTACTGGAAAAGAAATCATCCAGTCCCTTGGGCATGAAAATTACTACAGATGGATTTAGAGCACTGATCAATATCTTCACTATTAAGTTATTTCTGAGTCATGCCTGAATGCAGTCTTACTTGAGAAAATACTAAAAATTACAGAATAACATCCTGACACTGGTGAAAAGACAAATATTATCAGTTTGCCCTAACCTGTTAATGAATCATGCATCTTTCATGACTCACTAAAAAAAAAAAATTAGAAAAATCAAAATCCCAAATACATGTCCAGAAGCATAGAAATAGATTATTGCCTTATCTTGTTGTTGCAGACTCCTGGTGAAAAACCCCCCATAATTCATCATCACGATCACTCAGTCATTGTGAAAGGTATTAAATAAAATCTTTATGCTTCAACTGGGAATTTTTAAATTACTTCTGTTGGTTCCAAACACTGAAAAGGATTCACTTCATTAGAAACTATGCCTGGCCTGCTAGTGTAAAAAATGGTTTTTTTCTCAGAATGTGTATTTTCACAAATCTCTAACAGCACTTACTTCTCTGTGCAGTTATTTTATTGCAAGACTTATGGCATGTTTAATGTTTTGTATCAAACCATAAACCTTCCAGACCTTTCACTACACCATCAAATTCCATTGCAATGTGAATGACATATCACATTGCAGTATCATCTATCCAGTAAATTTGTTTTTTTCCTCAGTTACTACCAAGTTTGACCATAAAACTCCACAAGTGCTGCTTTCTCCTTGGATGGAGATTTCACCCATCCCTGATATCTTACCAGCAATACTCAACTTGGTCAAGGTCAGACAGAACACTGCCCACATCCTTATCCAGAGAAGCATCTTCACCCTTCTCCAAGCCCTGACACCCCGAAGGAGCTGTGACCTTCCCCCAGGGCTCCAGCAGAATTGGAGGCTGCTGCAGCCAAAGCTCCAGGTTTTACAGCCAAACCCTGCAATTCCTCACACAGCCCTGGCAGTGACACCCACCTGGGTTGCTGTGGCTCATGGAGGGGCAGCTCTTTGCCACAGAGTCCCTGGAGAGCCATCCCCTCCATTTTCTGGCCAGATGTGAACACTGATGAGGGAGAGGAAACCTCTGGTGCCTCCTGCATCACAGCTCCCCAGGGGCTTTCAGCCTGGCTGGAAGGGTGGCTGGGACCAGAGTGTGCTTGTTTTACTGTGCAGCAGTTTTGTGATCTGATGTGGAAATTTGAGCCTGCAATAGCAGGACCAAGAGCTCAGGGAGAGTCCTGGGGGCTGGAGAGACTGAAGGAGCTGCAGACAAGGAAAGGATGGTTGGGGCAGCTGTGGAAGGAGACCAGGATGGAAGTGGATGGAGGACTTTGGGCTGTGCAAGGAAGGAGGCAGGTTCTCCCTCAGCATCCATCCCTGGGAGAGGGCCCTCCTCTCCTCCATTCCACTGTGGCCTGGGATGTCAGAGCTCACCATCAGACTCCTCCTCTGTGTCCCCACTCCATCCCACACCATCCAAACAACCTCTGCTGCCTCTCTCTCTGGTAGGAAAGCAGCCTCCAAGATGGGAAAGGCTGCAGCAGGCTGGCAAAGAGGAAGGAGAACTGCACTTCCCCTTCCTCTTTCCATCCCTGTGTAACTACTGACCCAACACTCATCTTCCTCAAAACATGAGCTTTGCAGGGAAGGGACAGATGACAGATCAGTTTATTTGGGCAACAACAGCTGATCCCTTTTTCTTGTGGCAAAGGATAGCTAAGCAAGCTACTTCTCTTAATAGTCTCTGCTATCTGCAGCCTGCCACTGTCAAACAGCCCCAAATTACACAGCTTGTGCCCTCTTGTTTAGCCAAGGAAGTTCCAGGACATTGCTGGCAAATACAAATTGGGCCCCAAGGAAAGAAGAGGGTGTAAATAACTTTTTCAGGGCTGAGCAGGCAAAGGAGTGTGACAGTCTCTACAGTGGCAGAGCTGAACCATGTGCCCAAACTGAATTGCCCACCTGCTTCGTTAGACTGATGTAATTAAAATCCACCTTTCCAATGAGGTGCCAGCTCCTTGCCAGGGATGCTCTGAAGAGGCTCACACCCACTCTGCTCTGGTTTCACCAGAAGAATGAGGTCTGAGGCAAAACACAGACAACTGCCTCAGCTGAGTCACAAAACATGGCAAAGAGAGAGAGATTTGCCTTCCTTTAGTCAGGGGCTTCACCCCTCTGGCCAGCCCTGCTTGTCCTCAGTGAAAGGGGAAAAGCAGCAAGCACTGACATCCAGCCATTGTGAGTGCTGCATGAAACAAGAAGCCTCAGCCCTCACTTCAGACCTTCATCCTTATTTCCATCAGTGTTGCTGTCTGTCTTCAGATCCTAAATTCAGCTGGCAGACCCTTTTTTGCAAAAATGTCCTTACTCAACAGATCATTCCTACAAAAACATCACTTTCTAATCAAATAAAGGGAAAATCCCCAAGCTTTGCAGATCTGAATTTCTAGTGCACTAGTATTGGATGTATTTTCCATGTATGCTGAACAATTCACACAAAGACTAGTGTTCATGTTATCTTTATCACTCATACATGTCAGGAGTACCTATTAAAAGAATTTTTGCTCTACACATAAATAGAAATTATTTCAGATCAAATGATTTCCCAAGTCTCTGACTTGAAGTTTGAATTTAATAATTGCATTTGACATTCTGAATCAAAAAATTGAAGAGCAAGAGCTAAACACTCTTATAATAATGTTATTTTCATGCAATTATGACAAGGGGAGTCTCTCTCCTACTGAGATAGAAGCAAGATGCACTATTTCAGATACAGGATTAAAATGAACCCTTTCTGTCTAAAAAACTGTTTCAGGTGAAAAGAAACGAGGGCTTTACTGAATAGCACATTGAATCAGTGCTTGCAGGTTTGGCTTTGTTGTTTGCAAAATGGGCCCAAGGTCCATGCAGACTGCAGATCATGGTATGTGAATGCATTTCTTTACTTTCTCAGTTAGATGTAGCTCATAATGTAAACAGCATGTGTAATTTCTGCCAAAACAGGATTTAGACTGGCCTTCCAAGGTGTTCAACAGATGCTGAAGTCAGTAGCTTTAGAAAAAAGGAAAACAGTGTTATAAATTGTAATAACAGCAATTTTTGCATCATTGCTCTTTCCTGCACCCAGAACAGCTAGGAAGATTAATATTCAGGCAGTTCAGCTGAGTACCAAATAAATCCTTCAGGTATCTGCTGAAGTCCTTCTATGTTAATTACTGATCCACCTACTCCCATCATGGGAGAGGGAGCAGTTTACAGCTCCCTGCTTCTTCCCCCTCTGTGATCTCCCACTAAACAAATTAATGACATTCTGCTCAGTTTAGAAACAAAACATAACCTATGGCCTGCCCCTCAAAAACTCAGATTTTCCACTCTCATTTCTGTGAGGCACTTCATGGTTAAATGTCCCAGATAATAATAAAAAAATCCATTTCAGATGGAAAGTCCCAATTGTTACTTTCAATTATTTCTTTAGGGCAAAGCCCCACATTGGTAAAACAGTTTCTTCTCCATTTAATCATCTTGTCTAACTCACATCCACAGCAGATGCAAAAGATTCAGCCTACCTTCCTTCCATCTCTGTTCCTCAAGTTATTTTACTTCCTTCTCAGGAAGAAAATGTGGGGAAAAAGGCAAAACCAAAGGCTGGATAAAATTCAGCCTGTCTTTGAACATACCAAAGCCTTTATCACATACCCTCACATACCCTCATCTTTGTATTAAATTCCACACAGTATTTTCTGCAACATAAATTAATTCCACTGTAAGTTTTATTATGCTGTGAGGCCATTAGACAGAATTTTTTGACCCTGTGGAAAGAAGGCAAACTTGCCTAGAAGTTACTAAAATAAAATTATAAGAAATTTGAAAAGCATTTGCACAGTAAAACATTGGAAATGCCTCTATTTTTAGGCTCCTAATGGGAATAAATGTTACTAAGAGATTCTGATGAATTTTCCTGACATGTTAAGACAGCATAATTATTTCAGAGATTAAGATAAATTTTCCATTACTGCTTTGTTCTGTTGTAATAACTTGGGCTAACTAGACATTTGACATATAAATTCAGTGCTCTCAGATACCTAGACACCCTTGCAATGGGAAGTACAGACAGCATCAAGGTGTGAAAAAAGCCTTTCAGAAGACAGCTGGAAGAATTTTATTTCCCTCAATTTGTTGATCATTTTGTCTGCCAAATTTAAAACACAAAGTGATCATAACTTAAGAAAATGTAGGGGGAAAAAGATACTTTAATGGAAAGTTTCTCTTTTAACACCCATGTCTGAAAGCTCCTGATGACCTCAGCTCCTTTTATGGAGGGAATGGAGCAGAAACCTTCCTCTTTCAGGTGCATCACTACATACAGGCTTGATTTACCTCATTAAATAGTGCAACAGCACAACTATCAAACAAAATCACATGGATAAGGACTGTCTTGTTCTCTGACCTTAGCTGAAGAACTGAGTTTGGCTGAAGACTTAGCTCTAATCCTTCTTGACCTGTAAATGCTTTGTCTTGAGACTTTCTATTTTCCCTGGTAATAGCACCCATAGGGGGCAAAATCCAACTAAATAATTTTCTCTTTGTGGACATTCAAGGGAGATATCATTTGACAGTAACTCTAAACTGTAAGACAACTTACATATAAATCTCTTTGTTATACTTAAAAATCCTGATGAACCTCTGTCACTATTCACATTCAAATGTCATTCCTCAAATTCACTAAATCTCTTTTTTTAGAATGTAATTAATGTATTGTAACAAGCTTCCCCATCACCAGAAGCTGTTTTTCAGGCAAGTCTGTCTCTGGAGAAATGCAGATGAAATGCTCTAAGTGTTATTTTAGAGAAGTCAGATTCTCTTGTTGCCAGATGATGTTCTGATTGACAGATGAACAAAGAGACTGTATTATTAAATGAACTGGTATCTCACCCCTACAGCCAGCATCATATTATTATGTTGTGCTTGGGTTTTTTTTAATTTTTCAGATAATAATGTTATGTTTTACCACATACTCATAAAATTGGCATCTTGAAATTACTGTTCTTCAAATCAAAGTGAGCAAGCTTGTAGTTTGCCACTGTTTTTTTCCTTTTTTTTGGTAGTGGGACATAAATCCACCATAACTCTTAAAACAATAACAACTTGTGATCCCAGGCCATGTGACAAAATGCCCTTTCACTGTTCTGAAACCATCCCAAACTCCAGTGTTAGGACTGGACAGGCAGGACTCAAAAAGCTCATAAGGAAAGAAATATCAAAATGTATTCAACAAAGCAACAGGCAGAAGGTGACATTACCTCCATTCTTTTTATTGACACAAGTTGTTTCTGCAACCACTCTGGATTATCTGTGTAATTCATGGTATTTCTGCAGTAATTTGTGCAGTAGCTGTCTCTTTGAATGAACACACTTCCCACCCCATACCAGACCTTCTGCTCTGACACCAAATGTACTCATGAGGTTTTCCAACAGTTCTGAAAATCTTCTGGACCTATTCCTGCAGGTGTAATTCATGACTATGAAGAGGGCTTGTACAAGCTACTGCTATAACCACCACCTTAAATAGAACTTAAAGGACACTCCTGAGTACAATTTGGGGAGCAGAGGCATGAACTAGTACAGCACCAAAATTGTAAAGGGCTCACAAACACTTCTCCCTGCCTTTTAAGGGTCTCACAGTCTGTGTGACAGCAGACATCATCACATCACAACAACAGTTTAACCTGGCTCTGCTAATGGAGCAGCTCAGCAGGGGCTGGAGTCTATACAGACATCAACATAACCAAGGCTGCTGAAAAAGGGACAAAGGAGAGGGACAAATATAAAAGTGTTCCAACACTCTTTGGAAAGCATGGTAAAGCAGTCCAATTTGACAGACACAAACACTGTATGCAGGTCAATGCTACAGAGCTAAAAGATTTTTCTCCTCTTCCTACCTTTTGTTTGCTACTTATAAAGCATAAATCACTCTTAACACTGTATTATTTTCTCTTCCTTGCCTTCTGCCTCTTCATCTTGTCAAAGGCCCTATTAACTTAATCAGCTCTTCCATCAAATGTAATTAAAAAAGCCTAAAAATCCTGATTTCCCCCTGCACTTCTCACTTGGTAGAAAAGCAGAACTGAAATAATTTAAATGAGAACTATGCACAATGATGTAACTGAAATGCCTTTCCCAAACTTCCATCTCCACACTGCCCACACAGAAGATTATCTCTCTGTGTACTCCCAGCAATGTAAAAGACATTTTACATATCATTAAATGTCATGAAGTCTTGCAGAAACACTGCATATGAACAGAAATGAAGGGGAGAGAGAGCTTTCAATTTAATAAAGATACTGAACATGGACAGAATGTTAGCACTTGAAAAGTTCAGCACTTTGGAAGCAAATGACACCGTGGTGTGTAATAACATAAAGGCAGGCTTCAACCAGAATTAATTGTCCAGGTGGTTGCTAGGACCCTGCCTGGCACCCAGAACTGCAGCACAATCAGGAGAAGCAGAGGTCACACAGGCTTTGAGAGATTGCCTCACTCATGTCTCAGTCCCAGAGCAGGACATCTTTACTGATGCCATCATCCCTAGAGAGGCTTATCCAACCTGTTGTAAAACAACATTCTGCAACCCTTCCAAGTTATGTCAACATTCACACCATCTAAATTACATCCTTTCACTGCAATTTAAGTATCACATTACTCTTCCTACCCAAAAAGGGATCTTAGAACAGCCTGTAAGCCACATTCTGTAGATTTAAAACTCAGGTATTTTCTCTTGCCTAGGCTGAACACTTGTGACTCCTTCTATTGCTCTGGACATCCTGTGTGCTAAGTTTCATTATTTTCTGCTGAACTTTCTCCAGGTGGCCTGTATTAATTCTTATACACAGAAATGGGCAGGTACTCTACATAAAAGAGGATTTTATCACTTATTTTATAGGCCATAATTTGGCTTGTACATCAATGTGTGATGCTCAATCTTTCTGCAGTGGAAAATTCTGTTGATTCATGTTCAGCTTTTATCAGGTACAATACCCAGAGCCTTTCCTAGGGAACAGCTGCAGAAGCTGTTTTTATTCTCATTTTATGTTCCTGCAGCTGCATTTGTTCCCAAATGTAGCACTTCCACATGCCCATAGGGAGCCATCACTTGCTTTACCTTCAAACCACTTCTCTAAATTCTAAGCATCACTTTGAAACCCAATCTTGTCCTTGAGCATGCCTGGAGCACCTCTCAGGTTTATGTCTCCTGCAGGTGTAACTGGCAAATCCATCTGCTGCATCAAGGTCCTTAACTAAAATATTTAGTAATAAGCCAGGAAATATTCTGCTCTATATCACTGGGGGTTTTAAAAAGGTTTTTTTGGTTTGTATGTGTGGTGCTTTTTGGTTGGTTTTTTTTGTTTATTTGTTTGTTTGGGGGTTTTTGGGCTTTGTTTTCTTGAGGTTTTTTTGACAGTGAAATGTCCATAACCACACTGAGAACAGAGCTTTACAATTTTCCAGGCAGGTCTGCAATCACACTAGCAGAATTTATTCCAGGGCACAGCTACCCTAATTTGTCAGCCTATTAGAAAGAAACAAGAGAGAATATCAAAAGGTTAACTTCAGCCAAGTTATAAGACAGCAACCAATCCTCCTCTGTCACCTGTCAAAAGTGGAAATTAAATTGGTTTTGACATTACTTGTTCTTGAGCCAGCTCTTACTCCTCATCCTGTCACCTTGTCTTGGCTTTCAAATAACACAGCTACCGTTTGTTTCAGTGTTTTTAGAGAAATTAGAGGCAGTGTGGCAGGGTCAACAAATCCCTTTTCCTTTTCTCCATTTTTAAAGAGCAGCATTGTGTTTGCTGTTCTCCATGCTGTCACCTCACTCGCACCCCATCATTTCTGAAAGGCACAGCACTGACATTATCCCAGGAACTGCCTGAGGCAAAGCACACGGAGCTCAGCCAGGCCCCTACTGATTTAAAATCATTTCACAAATCAAATAAGTAAACATTTTTTGTCTTACCAGGCGAGACACTGTCCTTTGGATGTGACCCACTGGATGCAGAGGAGGTTAAGGCATCTACTTAAAAATGAATGCAACCTTCTAAAGCTCGAGTTTGAAGACACAAACACTAAACTCCATGCTCTGCAGTGTTAATTTTTCACTAACTGTCTATGTAACCAAAGTCTTGACAGAACTAGGGGCTTGGGTTCACTTCCCGAAACAATTTACCCTTTCTGATCCTGTTAGTTTGAAGGTCCGTTAAAAAAACTTTCCTCCAATTCTTTTTTTATCACATCTCTTTCTTACATCATCTTGTCCTTACAGCAGGATACATAACTGAGTTTTGTTGCCCGACACATTTCTCCTTTCCTTCATGGTTATCTTACCAAATCAAGCTAAAAAATCCCATATTACCAAACTAATCTTTCCTTCATGGTTATTTTACCAAATCAACCTAAAAAAATCCCATATTACCAAACTAATCTTTCCTTCATGGTTATCTTACCAAATCAAGCTAAAAAATCCCATATTACCAAACTAATCAGGTGAATTATTTTTCCAAGTCTTTGGAAAACAAGCTCATTGAAACTGGTTTGGAATTGGGAAAAGAGTGCAGCAAATAAAAGCCCCAGCCAAGCCTCTCCCCTTGTGTATTCTCTGTAAGGGGATGTACAATGGTAGCACAAAATCACTGCCAGGGCTGTAAACTCCACACGTGGTGTCCTGGTTTAGGGCAAATTTGGGAGAAAACCTTCCAAGGAGGCCCCTCCAGAAAGCAAACCCACACAGGCCCTCCCCACAACCAGTTCAAGAAGGATTCCTTGGAGAGAAGTGGAAAGAACCTGTGCAGTAGCCCCCAGCACACAAAATGAACAATACCAGATGACACCACTCTTTCAGCACTCTGAAAAAGATGACAAATTCAGAAAGTCTCTCTGGGGATGGTCCCTCTGTTATCAGTCCCTCCGGTGCTGGGGCAGCTGCTGCCCAGAGTAGGCCCTGCTAGGCCACAAGGGGCAAACTCTCGGTGTTCCCAGGTCCTGGTCTGGAACAGGTTCGAGTGGTTCCAAAAAAGGGAAAGGAAAAACAGTCCAGGGAAAAATTCAGACTGCTTAGCTAAACTAGCTAATGAGCAGAAGCAAAAAGCAAGAGCAAAGCAGGAGCAAAGCAGAAGCAAGAGCAAAGCAAAAAGCAAAAGCAGCACCATGTACTGCCCTGTTTCTGTGTCCCACCAGCTGTGGAGGAGCAGCTGATAGCAAAACCAAAACAAAATTTTCACTCTTCAGAGCCAGTCTTGAAGGCACAGAACATAATATCCAGCATAAACAGAGCACACCAATGGGGACACAAGCATCATAATGTCACCCTAGGACACATGGTTATAGAACTGCCCAACTTACGCAATCTTGGCACACACCGAGCACTTCCAGTGCCCCTCAGCCCCCAGCACACGGCAGGAGCTGCAGACCCTCAGCTGGCAGGTCTGGCACAGCTCTCCCCTGTCAAAAATGAAGCCCAGGCTCTTCTGGCAGCGAACACAGACCCTGCTGCTGTCCTGCTGAGAGTGGCGGTTCCCGCCTTTCCTTCTCACTTCCAGAAGCTCATTTTTCAGTTTCCTAGAAGTAAAAAAATAAAATGTTTTAATTTGGAGGTTCAACTCAATGATCTGTAAGAACTTAATAACAGATTAAGATCTCATGCTAAAAATACAAGACATGAGTAAGTGCAATTTTTTTTTTTTTTATTTCTTGACACACACATGACACAGAATAAATCTATTCCCCAGCTGTCAGACATGCAGTCAAGAGGAAAATCTAGTAGATCACTATGAGTAAATGCAGATAGCTGAGCAGCTCTGGACAACTGATAAACCATCTTTGCTTGTCCTTCATCAATAATTCAAGTCATGCTGACCCCAGCTTGACAGCAAATCAGAACTGAGATTCTCCAGTGCATCCACAGAAGGAAAAGAAGGAAATATTTTCTGCAATTAGTGTGCATTTAATAATATGCCAGTGCAGATTTAGGTGGGAGTATATATGCAATTCTGTACCAGTTATTTAAAGCCTTGAAAGAGACCAAACCAAAAGATCTTAGTAAGTAGGGTGTTATGCTGTGATGCCACAATCAAAGTAAAAAAGAAGAATTCCACTTTAAATAGCGTGACTTGAAGATCTTACCTGTTCTACCACTGAATCTACAGAATAAAAATATTTGTGTTTAAGACTAAATTTTGAAGTCTGCAGTTTCAATGGCCAGTGAGTTGGGTCCTTAACAAGAAAACAAATGTGAGATGTAGCTAAGCTCAGTGGCTACTGAGTTCTTTCAGTTTTACATGCCTGGGTGTTGCTGTGTCCCCATTACCTCACCCTTCCCTATGCTGTCTTTCATGCCCATCAGCAGCCAGGAACTCCCAAAGTCCCTCAGTCATGAAGCACCCCAGCTCACTGAAATCACTGTCTCTGTACACACATAGATGACTAAGAGGGGGATTTAAAAACCTGCTGCCACCTTCACCTAGAGATCAGAAAAAATGTCAGAAGAAAATCACATGGAAGATATAACCAATGAAAGATTGCAGGTTGCAGCCCAGTAAAGGAGGCCAGGAACATTGCTTGGGCCACCAGGGAGTCAGCTCTGACAGAATTAAGTTATTTGTGGATACACAGCCTTGCTAAAAGATTGGCCAGCATTTTGCTTCCCACTGGGATCCCATCAGCAGCAGCTGCTCTGCAGCCAGCTGACCTGTGGATGCTCAGCCTCTGACAGCTCTAGTAAAAGGCATGTCCAATCCCTCCAGGCAGAAACTGCAAATCCCAGTCAAGGGTTTTCCTCTGCTGGCCTCTCTCCAGAAGTGAGGGCTTCATCCAGCTTCAGACCCTTCTCCCATATCCAATCCAAACAGCCTTTCACTCATGCCTGAGTCTTCAAAACTCTGTCTGTGCTTCATGTGCTTTTTGGTGCTTTGCTAACTGTTCTTGCAGTTTATTGATTGCATCTTACATCTCCCCACTTCCTGCAGAGATGCTTTTGCTGCCAGGCATGTGTTCATTTCCTTCTGTGAGTCAGCTCCAAATGCAGAGTGTTGTGCTGTGCTGTGAAAACTGCCAGTGGTGCTGGGTGCTGCCACTGTCCACAGAGAAGGGAGATGCTCCCTATTTTTGCCAGCCCCATCCTTTGATCTACCTTCCCAACAACAGAACTCATCTGCTTCTTCTGGACTGAGAACTAAAGGCAACCCACCCCCAGAATACTCTTGACCACACTATTTTCAAAGGAGACACCACATCTATCTGCTTGAATAACAAATACACCTTCAGGTGCTTGGGAAGACCTCTAATTACCCCTGAGTTTATGGTCACTCACATCTAACTAACCATCAAACAGCATGTTAGATGTTTAGTGAGATGTGAGTGACCATGTGATGTTTGAACATTCACAAATGTTTAATGATTTACTGTCACCCTCCAGCAATGTGGAGTTGTCAGAGATAAAGTGCTGTGGCCACTTTGAGTACCAGCTGACCTTAGGAAATTTGTTAAGATTGATTGTGCTTTCACACAGTGAGAGGTACTGCAGCACTCTCCAGGTTCAAATTCACCTTGCCCTGGACTTTTGCAATGACCTCAGGAGCTGGAATTCCAGAAGATCTGTCTGACCTGTAAGGACTGAGGCCAAGAAGACATTGTGCATATTGGCCTTTTCCACATGCTTTGTCACTGAGTCCTCTATTGCACCCAGCACCAGGCCCACACCTTTCCTTGCTTTCTTTAGCCTCCATTTTCTCAATTCCAATGTTCTCCTCTTCACCTCACCAAATTTGATTGCCAAACTCGACCACCATTTCTTTACCTGATCATTGGTCATTCCCTCTCTACCTCGTCATTTCCGTGGTCTCCTGTCAAAACTGTGACTTTTTATACAGCAGAGCCACTGAGGAATGTTCAACAGAGAGTCTTTGAGAGACAACTGCATTTTTACTTTTTATCCAGGTGTGCAATGATTTGGTCAATCACATACCAAAGAACTAAAGAGGCACAAATAATTCAGTTCCAGTTTCTTTTACCACTTCAGTATCTGCATGCAAACCAAACACCTGATCCTTACCCAAGTGCCAGAGTAACTCAGAAGATGAAAAATTGTTAATCCTCAAATCTCAAAAGGGTCAGAATACTATGCACAAGCAAAGGGCCATTTTTTTAATAACAGATTTCTTTCCAGTGGCTTATTTGTATTGAAAAAAATTTAAATTGATCATGACCCATTGCATTTCAGGAACTTGACACACAGTTATTGGCAGCTTCCATCTTTTTGGCAATAATCTCTGTGTCCTGTGCACTGCATCCAGGTGTCTATTACTGAAACAGAGCCTGCACTGAACTCCTTCCACTCCAGCCTTCTCCCTCCCCACTGCAACTTCCAGGCCCTTTTGTGCTTAGTTGGAAGTATGTTTAGGCACAAAATCTGTTTTAAATAGTTCCAATTTAAAATTGGAAATGTCTATAGGCCCAATACAATAAAGAGAGCATTTTTTTCTTAATAGTTTGCTTACAGATCAACATGTTGGAAAACATATCAGTGTTCTTGTGACATTACATTTTTCCTACTATTCAGTAGTGGTGATTGCAACAGTATTTCCCAATGCTTATGTGAAACACAATCTAAAATTCTTATCAGGGGATAGCTGATCTGCTAACAGTGGAAATACTGAGAAGTGTTTGTTTTTTTATTTTTGAATATAAATTGCCTTTGATGATTTCCAGGGAACTGAAAGAAAATAAATCAACCCAGTTACTCCACTCAATTAAACAAATAAGAAAGAAAAATTTAAAAAAGAAGCAAAGAGTGCATGGACAGATACACTGGATGTGACCATTCATTTGAGATTCCTTATATTATTTGTTGAGCTAAACTTCTGATTGACTGCAACAAAGACATTCATATCTTAAGAAAAATGAACTGTCTCAAGGGCCAGGAAGAGCAGGAGGAGGTGGGTGAGTAATTTGGCAAAATCCATCATCATAACAGTCCCTAACCAAGCCCAGCTGAGCTGCACTGTTTCACTGCACTGAAAAGGGATAACAAGTGCAGCCTGTAGCTGCACTGACTTACCACTACATTTATTTCCCAGGGCAGGAAGCAGCTGGATTATAAACACCCAATTTCCTTGTGCCAGTCTAACATTTGCACTCTCCATAATTTTAAAGGAATACATTTAAAGATGGAGTTAGATATTTTTAATCGCAAATATTAAACAAGAATTAATCTTTATCCATCTTCTCCTGGTAATATGAAAGGGAAAATAAAACTCAGCAGAAGCCAATTTAATAGGCTTCTGAGAAAAAGAATCCTATCATTCATTGAAGTTTCTAAACCTTTTATTACAATGGCTGTTTGATGAAAGATAACTATTAAAAATAAATTTGATTCTGCCAAGTTTAACAGGATATGTAGCCATTTTTCTAAACTATGAATTTTTATTAAGATCCCTCTCTACTGTCTGAGAAAATATGTTAAGCACGTTGGAGAAGAGCTCTGTTGTAACCAGGATTCCAGATAACACTGAATGCCTCAACCTGAGCCTTTCCAAAGGTGGCCTAAAAGGCCAATGTAAAATACAGCAGGAAACAAAACAAAACAAAACCAAAACAACCAAAGAATCTGACTCCAGAATTCACAGCCCTTGGCACAGTTGCCAGAGGCACAGGAATCCCTGAAGAAGTTGGGTCCTTCCCTACAGATGCTGAAATCAATGAGGCAAAGGTTCTTATTCCTACACAAATGCAGCCTCAAGGGATGAAATATTCTCAAACCCCTATAACACTGCAAAGAGGAAGCAGAGAAAAGCCTTAGCAGATCCATTTCTTATTAAATTAAGCTTTACCCTAGAGAATATTTATCCCTCAAAAGTAAAGTAGCTATACTGCTGCAAGAGGCAAGACATTCTTTGCCCAAGCCATTCACTTAAATGAACACCATAATTTCCTTTAACTCTGTAGACATTATCCACTTGCTTTAAGTTAGGTAACTTTTCCCTTAATACCAAACTGACTGGTTTGGGTGGTTTTTTTCTATTTCAGTAGGATTTTAGAAACTTTATTTTGATTTTTTTTCTACCTCATCTCCTCTCCATTAAAAAAAAACCAAAACCAAACAAACAATTAAATGTAATAGCATGCATAATTCCTGAGTTTGATTTTCAGATTTCTCCTGGATCTTCTTTCTCCCCATTTCAAAACCCTTTTTCCTCTGAAGATGTAGAGCAGCATAATCCAAGTCTACCTAATTTTATTTTGCCATACTAAATTTCCAGAGTTCAACGGGTCATAAAAAATTGAATTAAAAACAAAAAAAGGCAACCCTCTCCCTCCCTCAGTCAATTATTATTAAAGAGTTTGGCAGGAAAAATATTGAATTACTTTTGTACAGACAAATAGAAACATCCTTGTTCTGAACCTGTGCAGCTGCTAACTTGGATACTAAAGAATTTTTCTGTGCAAGAACTGGCATAAAGACACTGGAATATGAGCAAGAAAGGCAATTTTCTTTCCAGACTGGTTTTCAGTACTTTCTTCAAATTCAGCCAGATGCCCTTCACTGTCTGGCACAGTATGCAGGAAATAACAGTAAATATTATTGAGAGCTCACAAAAAGAACTGGGTTATTACCAGCTTCCATTGAGGTCTCCTTGGATTGTAAAATATGAGTACCTGAATAATAAGCACAGGTTTTCACATTTTGTTTATGTAGCAGCTCAATGTGATAAAAACTGTGTTAAGAACACCTAAGTATGGAGGCACATTGATGACAGCACAGGGAAACAAACAAAGAATTAATTTGCAAAGAAAAAGAGATCTGGAATGACAGAACAGAGCCCAGGAGGAAAAGAAGGAAAAGAAGGAAAGAAGGTATTGGAACTGAAATAATTCTGGCTATCATAATGATGGCAAACTTCCATAGATGAAACTTCTGAGTAACTCAGTCACTTGTTCTCTCAAATAAAAATGGTCATTAAGATTGAAAAAAAAAAAAAGACAAAACAGATCCCCTGTTGTTTTCTTGCTATCCTTAATGAAACAGATTCTCCCAGCATATGAAAATTAATCACCATGAGAAATTCTTTCACCACTGCAGGCTTGTGGTTCTCAAACAACACAGGACAGCAAAACAGGCACCTCTATCCTTAGAGTACTGGCAATAGTAACTACCCTTGATGGAAAAGCCTCTGATTCAAAGAATAGCAAAGTGTTAAACTGTGTTAAATACACCTCACAAATGACTGAGCTGCCAGACAGGAATTTTGCAGCTTCCAGGTACAGATGGCCAATGTGCTTTAACACAAGGGCTCTCTCCTTGAAATATTTATAAGCAGTTTTACAGAAACACAGACCATGCACCATATGTAATATGTTACCCTGCAACCATTTTGTGCTTATAAACAAATCCAAATGTATACTCAGCAGATCAATCACTTCCCATTCCAGTCCTCCAACTTCTGCTTTTCTAAAGTACTGCCTGGAGCTACCACATGGTGGTATCCATGCTAACAATTTCTCCTATATTGTAATGAAGTGAACACCATAAATTGTTTCCATGGATCTCTTTGGACTGATAGTCAGATGAAAAGACAGGAATGCTAACTTTACTTGTCAGTACAGATCTGGGGCTGGTGCAATTCTTACACAACTTCTGGTAACCTAAATGCTGACAGAGAGGTTCAAGCCTCAAGCCATTAAAGCTTTTTTCTTGGACAAAACTGCAATTTTCTCAGCACAGCAGTTATTACTTTATCTCCTCTAAAAGCATGGCTTTTGTAGCTGTACTCCATAAAGAATGGACAGGAACTTTGTATTTTAAACCCTAAGAAAATAGTTAAGGTAAGAATTAATGATTTTACTCAAATAATCTTAGCAATTGAAAAAAACATGATAGTAATTCATCTGACATCAAAAGCATCATAAAGCAATGTTTAGAACACTGCAGGTTATTTGTACAAGTAATCTATTAACAGCTGCAAATCAATATTCAAAGAAAACATCCAGTCATGCAAGATGCAACTTGGAATTAAGAACAGAAATCATAATCTTTATTAAGGAGGGTGATTATTTGTACTATCAAAACTAGACCTTGGAAAAAGAACTTGATGACTTCTGTGTTTTTCTCTCGTGTGGGTGAAATAATTGTGCATAAAAAAGCCACAAGAAGAGCCAACTGCACTCCAGAAAACAAGTATGAGCAGCCATAGTAAAAACAACCCTTAACAATCTCATTATTAGAACATCCTCCCACATTTATCATTGCTTTCACAATGAATAGAAAGGTCTTTTTAAGTTACAAGGGCTTTTGAAAACTAATAGGAAGAGAAAAAACAAAAATTGTCGAGATAGATTCAGAAAGAGTGGAACAGGATAATAAGAATTCCTCAGTACAATGTACAAGTAAGCTTCTTCCCAGAGTGGAAAATGCCTTGAAAATAAATAAAAAGGGACTTGGTCTTCTGCAAAGTACTTCAATAAAGTGTATAACAGATTGTACCAAATGGAATTTTAAAGACAACAAATGTTCCCCTGTAGTATGCTTATAAGCCATGATTATAGATCCTTGCCAAGTTGTACTGAGAAAGAAAAATTAAAAAGCCTCATAGGAAGCAGTTAGCTACCAAATTCTTTATAGTTTTATACTCTGGAACTCTTTTATAGACCACATTCCACTGTTATCAGCAAAGTATGGTCTAGTGACAATAAATAGGAAGCCCATTGTTTCACACACAGGTGCTAGAAGTGTGCATAAGCACCACATTGCATCATTAGCTATTCTGATTAGCAGTTTATTTCAGATTAGCTTGATTTTGAGTATTTTTCTTGGGGTACTTTTTTACCAAAATACTGCTAAGCCAATGCCACCTGTGACTTCACTGAACTGTGCTGAACTGTCCCCTCCCAGGGTGCTGCAAGTTCAGCAGATTTGGCAGAGTAAATTCCAACAATGCCATAAAAAGCAGAAAATTGGGGGTTAAGACATCATATTTAAAAAAAAAAAAAAAAAGTCAGCAGCAATAATAGAAAACCCAAACTAACCAAATGAAACAAAGCAAAAAAAAACCACAAAACCACAGGAGTTTCAAATTCCCATTTGAGATTGGGAAATTACAATAGTAGAATAAAGCTTTCAGGGGCTTTAGGAATCCAGTGATCTGATACTCTCCATACTGATGCCTTTGACAGATGATTATTGGCACATCACACATTTCCAAGGCCACCACCTCAGGAAACCAAAATAATTTATTTGAAATTTTTATTTTATTACTAAACAGAGCAGAATGCTCTGGAACAAACAGTGCTCCATCTGTTTTCTTTTTCGTCTCACAAACCATTAAGGAGACAAAATGATTAATTTGCCCACACCACCTTAAAGAAACACCAGTTTTCAGCCCCTCCTATCAGATCAGCCACTGTGCTCCCCCAGGTAAATGGGCTGCACACCAACAGGGGCATTGCACTCAGAGTGGGTTCAGTTGAAGGAGAAAAGCTTTCAAAACCTGTGGCTAACTCTGCATAGATTTCCAAATAATGTAAATTAATTAAATTTCCATTAATTTTCAAATTATTAAATTTCCATTAATTTTCAAATAATGATTTTAAATAGTAGAAGCTTCAGCAGCTGCTGAACATGCACCTTTGCAATGTCTAAAAGTCTTTGCACAATGCCTAAAATGTTTTTAGAAAATCAAAGGGAAGAACAATGCAGCCTGGTCTTGGGATTCATGGACAGGAACCAGCAAAGGCTGGAAATTTTCCTTCTGTCACTTGTTATATTCAGCAGCCTCACCAACACCAAGTGCTGCATCCATCCACAGATCCAAACTGTGTGAAACTCCAAAAGGGCAGTGGGGGAAGTGAAATGGAGCAGCCAAACCATCCTTGAAAAGCACAGCGACCTTTCCAGAACTGACAGCTGAACCAACTCAAACTGAGCTTTCTAAAACTGCTGACTCAACCTGCCTCTTCACATTGTTCTCTGAGCTTTGGTTTTTACTTTTAAGAATAGAAAAAGAACACATGGGCTCTATTAATACCCTGAGACTCTACTTCTCCCAACAGTGACTTTTGAGATAAATACCTGAGATTTTAAATTTCATTTATTAGTAAATCTAAGTAATTTGAAAAATGAAGTGTCCCTCCTCCCTATTCTAAGCACCACAACAGAAAGAAGGACACCACCATGCATTTGTTCCATGCTGTAGGAAGTCCTGAACAGAGGCAGATGCCAAATTCCTGTCCCTCTGACACCTTCCAAACTTCTGTCCCTCAGCCAGCTCTGAAGACAGGCTCTGTGTGCAGCTCCTCTCAAAGGAGAAGAGTTCAAGAGCCTTGCTAAAACTTCCCCTAAATTCCCCCTGAACTTACCCCCTAAACCAGGGGTAAATTCAGCCAAACCAGATTAATTTACACAATCTGAAATTTAAAAAACACTTCTGCGTGTTTTTGCACTTGTTATCTTTCTTGTACTTTTGTCTTGAAGCAATGCACATGATTTTTGTTTCCTGAGAACCATACTAGAGAGCAATTTTCTTTTTAACACACTTTACTTGAACTTAAAATTACCTGTGTCACCTTGCAGCACTCATCCTTGTATGAGGCACGTAGAAAACCTTCACTGGGTACCACAAAAACACCTACCAACCATATATGCAAAAGCAACAACAAAAAGGATTACCTGATTCTTTTATCTTCAACTTTTTTCAAGTACTCATCTCTCTTCAATACTCCCAAGATTGTTTCCCTCTCGTGTTCCAACAGAAATGACAAATTGATGATCTCTGAGTGCTTTGTCATGGTCCTTCCACAGCCACTCCAGCAATGACCACTTTTGCCAATCAATACTGCAAGGATTTATTTGCACAGCTCCAAAGGCACCTTTGTGGCACAGTTACAAGATCCACACAGTCAAGAGGTATTTTGAAAAATGCTTCCTTAAATTAGCTGGGTGTCAAGATTGTATTGCTTTGCCTTCCAGCTACACAAGAAATCAAAGTTTCTCCTTTGTTTCTTCCTTGGGAAAGGCAGTCATGTTCCTGGTTGTTGAAGGCCCTTGGGTCCTGGCTGATGCTCACTCCAAGCCTTCAGATTTCATCCACTTCAGCTGCAGAATCAGCTTCCTGAAGAATTGTAGTTTGGAGCCACAAAATCACTGGGAATATTTATATCAAACTACCTGAAAGTCAAAACAAATTGTGTGGGTGATTTTGAAATTACCATCAGAGTCTGATTTGACAAAAGCTAAATCTAGCAATGGTTTGGAAGCCACTGAAGAATGGCCTACAGACTTATGAGGGGCTACTCATACACAACCAGCATAAAAGTTTGGTGTTTTTTCCTAGGAAAAGAGTAAAAAAAAAAAAAATCACTGTTTCTGCAATACAGATCCAACTATCAGGTCACTTTCATCAGTAAGAACACAGGACAGGAAGGTGATACACAAACTGAAGCACACAAGTCATTGCAAGGCAGAAATACAAGTCAGAAGTGCCAGTTTTGAGCTTCTTATCACTGAAAATTGGGAAATGAGCACACCATAGACAAATACTTTTGGTTAGATTGTTGTCTTAGACATACAACAGCTAAGTAATAAAAACACACATGGAAAAAAAAAAAAACAACTTTTATTGTCTGCATTAATTTTAATAGGAAAAAACAACACACACACACCCCCCAAAAAACCCCAATGCTGAATCATTAAGTTTGTTCTTCAATTCTTGAAAAAGATGTTTCTATTCATACCATAAGACCAAGTTACTTGTAAGCAAAAGGAAGAAATCCAACATGTGAACTCTTCTTTGTTATTATCAAGAAGGTCAGGTTTTTCCTTGAACTGCTTAGAAAAATGCCTGGGGAAAGCACTTTTAACCCAAGCAGACCATAACATCAGCAGCCTGGGGAGCACGGGGCATCCACACAAATCTCCCAGAGTCATTGTTTGTCTGGTCAAGGAGCTCTGAAATTCTGTTTGCTGATTTTCCTTGCAGGAGCAGCATGGGTGACATGAAGCATTATTTTCACAGGCTTTTCTTATTTTTAACTGGGGAAAAAAGGACAAGGTTTTATTGGAAATGGAAAGCCAAGAAGGAAAGGGGAAAGACTGAGTGAAACAATTAGAAATTAGGGACAACAAAAGTGTTAAAAACTATCTCTGACCCATTATTAACCCATTATTGGGTTGATGATGTGCCACAGGTAAGCAGGGCTCTTGCAGAACCCCAGTGCAATGGGATGGCAAGCAGGCTGCCAAGAACACTCTACCTTGTGAGATATTCTGGCACTGGGAATTCAGGGAAGATAAAAACTGCTTGATAAGTTTAACTTGACATCTAGTAATTTCTTCTCAGCTTTTCTTTTAACTCTAAAGAGATTAGTACTCCTACCAGACCATACAAAAGCCTCAAATATTCCCTTTGACTAAGTGTGTTGCTAATCCTTGAACGTCCTGGGAGATTTTTCTCTCAGTGCAGGGATGCACACATGACATCCAAAATTTCTAAAGCCATGATTGGGAATCCAGTTATTTCATTTGCCACCAGGAGGGTCAAATACACAGAGCCCAGAGCAGAACTAAGCACTGGTAGGAGTGATGAGACCACAAACTGTCAGATAAGTCAGACAAAATTTCAGAGAGTGCTAAACACTCCTGGCCAGATGTAAATCAGCTGAAAGATCATTCCATTTCATTTCTTACAGGGTAGAAATCCCAAAACACAGTGGTCTATTCAACAAAATTCTGGTATCTCATGTTGACAACTGTATTGTGGTGAACTCTGTGATCTTGACTAGAAATCATTATAGTCTTGTTTGTAAAGACAACAGAAACTACATCAGAGTTTGCAACATAATGAACAATGCAGAACAATATGAAATTTATCAGATGGACAGACAGACATAAATTACATTCATGTTACCCACATTAACAGAAATATGTTTGTAGTAGATTCTATTCTCATAGAATGAGTATAATCAGTTGCAGTTGAATTCTATTCACAATGGTTTGTGTGGCTTTCTTTGTTTTTTACTGAACATTCCTTGCAATTTTTCCTTCAGCCACATCTATGACAAAAACCTTGTGGATTTTAACTGTCCTTATCACCTAACAGAGGGATTTGGCAGCTATCAGGAAATATAAGTGTGTATTCAACCAGTTTTATGTAGACTAAAATACATTGTCAGTCAGCAACAGAATCCTCCTACAGACCCAGGATGGCTGCCTGTATAATGGTCTCATCCTCAGTAGAAGATATAAACCTCACCAATGAGAGTCTCAAAAAGCAGCATTCTCCAATTACTTCATTGCTTTGGTGGGGGAACAGCTCCAGCACAGCAGGTTTTGTGTTCAGGCTGCAGTAACAGAGCTGATGCTGGAGCAGCCCAGTTTTTCTGTCCAACACATGTGCACCTCCCAGAGAGCTGGCAGGAAGATTCAGACTCACCTCTCCTTCCAGATTTTCTTCTGCACCATGAAATTGCCACTCAAAAACATGATTTCCTTACCAGATACTCATCCCTGATGAAACTTCAGCAAATACCTCAAGAGAAACTCCTCTTTGCTCTGACAGGCTTCCTTCTAAACATGTTACACTCATGATCTCTGCCTAGATAAAATTCTGTACCCCAGGCTAGCTGGAGTAGTAGCAGCAGTTAACTTTGCATAAAACAGATTTTCCCAATTCTTTTATAATTCTTAGACAATATTACCCTTGCCAGGCTATTTTTTAGGACTGAAGATGCTGCAGATATCTTTACCCCTAAGGAAGCAGATCTGGTAAAAAATCCTTGGTCCTGCATTCTCCATCACTCCTGCCTAATTAGGCAGATTCTGTGCTGAAGCTCTAAAGGCTGCTGCATGTTCTGCCTTGTGCTGGTACAAGATGTGCCAAAACCACCCCCACCTCACAGGAGACCCCCTGGTCTGGCCCCTGCCCTCTGTGGCACAGGTAGCTGGTAAACAGGAGAACAGTGACAGCACAGCTGCAGGAACATTTGCTCTATTGGAAAAGAGACATTGTTTTTAATAATCTACCACTTAAGACTTCCCTGCTTTAGACAACACATTATTAGAGACCAGGCCTGTATTTCAATTTAAGAATAGGAAAATTAATAGGAAAATTTGCTCTTCTCCTTTCCTGGCTACTTTTGCTCTCTCTCTAAATGGCCCAGAATAAATTAGCTGACAAAAGCTGAATCATTAATCAACCTAGGGCTCAAAAACAAAACCAGTCAGCCAGCCTTTAAAAGGTGACAATGCTCCTTTTAACAGACTTGTGATGTTTTATTAAGCAGTCCTGGGGCTGATTAGGAAATGTAGTTGTTTTCATCCTAAAGTGAGTCAAGGTTTCACACAACAGAGCATTTGAGGAGCACTAAAATGGGAATTAGGACAGTGGGAAAATTGCAAACCTCCCCTAAAAGGATGGGCTTTGTTCTAATCTCCATACAATATGTAGAGAGAGCATTAATTTCTTAAATCAAAGTAAAGCAAAGATCTGATATCAGGTGTGCAGAGGAAGGAGACACTTCTTTCATTCCTGCTCCACTGTGACATAATCCCAAGGCTGTATGGAAGTGAGCTTCTCAAGCAGGTGGTTGTTGTCCCTTGCCTCATGGGAAGGGTAGAAAAGATGCTCAGTGAGAATTTCCCCAATGCTTTTGCCAGTTCTCTTACTCCCAGAGAAAAGTACCTCTAGAATGGAGTTTTACTCTCTGAAGCTATTGTTGAGGGAAGATACATTAGAAATAACATGCACTTATTAGCATAAGACAGCAAAATTAGACAAAAATTAATAAAAAGGTACAGTTTATCCTGCAAATAACTGCATCCACTGCACACAGGTACCATGTCTATCCAGAGAGCATTTGCTCACCCTCCCAAGACAAAAGAATTAAGGATTGCTTAAAAAATAAACAACAACAACACAAAAAAGGAGGAAAAAAAAAAAAAGCTTTACTGTGTAGAAGAACACACCATTTATTTTTGCTAACTGTAGCCACAAAATTGCTTGTGACAATTACAGCAACCCCAAAACTGAATCTCCCTGAGGGGCACCAGTCCAGAAGCACAGGAATTATGGTGAATCCACTTCAATCAGTGAGGTTTGCAGTTACTACAGGCACAGCAACCATCAATGTTCCTGCCATGGGTGTCCCCCCAGCCCAGCAAGACAGCTGTCACCTGCACCCCAAACACCTCTGCTTCATCTCTCCCCCATCTGCCTGGGAAGGAGGAGAGGCATCCTGCCCTCTAGAGACAGAGCTGAAAGGAAGGGAGGGGAATTATCCTCTTTTCTTCAATGGCTCTGTCATCAAATTGCCTGATGCAAGAAATTGCTCCCACTGCTGAACCATTATGTTTACTTAGCTGGAAGCCAGGACCTGGAACAATTTAGTGACTCAGCAACAGAGGGAACATTTTCCACATGCAGTGACTGCAGTGGCACAGGAACCACAGCATTGCCTCACACTGAGTGACAGAGCCTCCACCTGCTGCTGGCAGGAAATTCTTTGCCAGCAGAGAAATATTGTTTGCACTACATATATTTACTAGCATGGGTGTATTTAGGATAGGCACAAACTGTATCTTCACACTGGTAAGGAAATGCCTGACAAGAGCAGCTGAATGCAGCATGGTGTGGTGGCTGTAATTGGCTTTTGCCACTTAAGAAGCTGAGTTGGATCATGATGTCCTGACAAGACACCAATCACTGCTTGAACCAAAGCTGCATGAGGTACAACAGCCTAGCTGGAAATTCCACAGGAACAGGATTAATGCCATTACTGACTCTTCCTTATGCTTCAGGAAGCCACAGGTTCCACCTCCCAGCTCAGTGCTGGCACTGTGGATCACAGCATGGTGAATCTAAATCCAGTGCACACAGCTTCAACACTCAAATGAAAAGAGGCACATATCATACAGGTGCTGCTTAAAACACACAAATCCTCTGTATGCTGAGTTCATTCACACAGGGGTCTGAAGTAAAACTCAAAATTAAGGTGGCATCAGTCGGTAGCCATCAAAGCATGGTCCACATCCACATCCACAGCTGTTTTCCTCCTTTCTGAGGCCCACAGCCATATGTAAGCCAATGATGGAAGGAGGAGGGGAGAGGCTGCCCACATTAATTCTAATCAAATGGCAGGAAGACATAAAAATGTACAAATGTAAAGCTTACCATGCTGAAACTGTAGTGTCCAGCTTGGTTTCTCCTGCTCTCACTTAAGCATGCTGCTTGCAGAATGCCATGAACAGGAGCAAGAAAAACCAGCTTCACTTCCCAGCAATGTATTTGCAGAGGGTACACGCCCAGGTGAGCAAACCAAGTGTCAGCAGGTACTGAAGGACCAGGAAATGCTTGTTGCACAAAATTGACAAATTTGTGAGGTGAGATAGAGCCAGTCAAGACACCAAAGTCAAGTGGCAAGAAAGGAAAACCAAGCCACACTTGCTGAATGTGATCTTGGTTAATTGCACATGGATTAGACTGAATGAGAGCTCTGGTCAGTATTACAATGCAAATAGTGAGCAGGTTCCTTGGCTAAGAGCAATCCTCAAAGACCTTTAGAGTAAGAGCTGGAAGTCATGTATTGCAATAAAGAAAGGATCATGTCTGAGTGACAGCAACACTGTTTGAAGAGTCATTTAAAGCACAAGGTGGTATCAAGTGCACTGGAATGAACACGGGCTGAGAGAGAAGATGAAAATATGATTCCTTATGTCTGCTGCTTTCTAACCAGAGCAGTATGAGTGTGTTTGACTTCAGAGTAATTAGAAAAACTCAGATTTGTTAATCAAACAAACCCAATGGATTCAGAAGCAGTTCATTTTTCAGGTTGGGCACAATTCCAGCTGTCTGGAAATGTCTTGGCAGGGCTGTCATGTCCCTCCCTGCAGGAGTGCAGATCTCTGCAACCACAGGCAATGCCTGCAAGCTATATCTAATTTCTACAATTACTGTAATAATATTTCCAAACCAAAATCATGAGTGTTTAAAGACTAAAGCAATAAAGTTAAAGCTCATTAAGTCTACGGAGCAGACCTTGCTGTGTATGAAAGCAGTAAATTAACTTGCCTGACTGTGCAAATAAGAGAGCTAGGACTAAGCTCAGCACTGGCAACCTGACCATCCATTAAACATTACTCCTTCCATAGGTCTCACCCTGATTGTTTTTCAGCCCTGATAGAAAGCATTAAGTAACACAAAAAAAAAAAAAAAAAAAAAAAAAAAAAAAAAAAAAAAAAAAAAAAAAAAAAAAAAATTTCATATTCTGATTCCCTGCTGTAGAAATTTAGGCTCATGTAACTGCACAGTCAGGCTACAACCCCCAGGAACAGAGAACAGTAGTGCCCAGAGAAAGTTCACTAGAGACACTGCTGGCTGCCACCCCAACAAGCTTGGCTGATTTTTCAAACTGGGAAAAACGCAGCAGCCATTCAGGCAGGGGATCAAGTGCAGAACAAACCACAGGTAGGGAGAACACCAGGCAGTTTGTTGGGGAACATAAGCTCATGCTCCCTAGAGATCCTACAAAACAATGAACAAATTTAACTCCTTCAGAGATGCTCTGGAATAAACAAATATCTAAGAATCTTTTCTATATTAAGAGAAGATTCAGGGGAATCTGTCATGTTTAAAATAATTTATTTACAAACAGGAGGCAAGGAGTGGGAAGAATGACACAATAGGGTGGCAACCTTTTTCTTTTGTTTTGCTCATGATTGGGTAAATATGGTTTACCTTCCTGGCTGAGTATTCAGCCAGAAAAGAAGACACTTCCCAGGGCAAGGACAGAAAGAAAATTCAGTGCGTCAATTTGCCAAATCAAAGAAACCAAACAGATCTGAATCAAAGAATGAATGAAGGAAAAATACTTCTGCTATTGTTAAGCAAATAGCATCTGTGCAATGTTAAATCAGCCATGAAATATGAGTTAGGGCTTGAGTCATCTCAGTGTTATTACTTAGTCACAGTGTGTGAAGGCAGCAATTCATTCAGCACTGAACTTTACCTTAATACGTGTAAGTTAATCCCTGCATCCTTATACTTTCTGTGATGAAATGGAAAGAGAAGCAGTAAACTGAGGTCTAGAATAGAATGGATTTATACACAGTTGTAGAAAAAGTTCTAATGCTGACCTTACACATTTTGCTTAATGCATAAATTATGAATTTAACCAAGACTCTCCCTTATGAAATTTAACTAAGACAAGAATATGTATCAATTGTTTATGTTTAAAAATCTGTAGCACCCTTTCCCCATGTTAAAATAGACATGGTGTTTTGGGAGCAGGAAAAAACTTGTTGGCATTGAATTCTTGCAGAAATTGAAAGCAAGTACAATGCCAGCAACATTCCTAAGTCTTCTTTCTAACTACCAGTGTTTCTTTACAACATCAGCACAGTTCAGGGGAAGTTAAATTGATACATATTGTGCTATGACATGATTGCATTTGACACCAGGATCACAGGCATGGAGCAGCTCACACAGGACACCCAAAAGCCCCTCTCATGTCCATTACAGATCTGGTCACAACCTTTATTCATCACCCTGAAGTTCCCTGACTCTTCACTGGGTTTTGAGGCTGCAGCCACAACCAGGTGTGGTGAGGTCCCTGGGGCAGTGGCCTGTACTGCAGCACTGCTACAGGAGGCTCCATCTGACATGAAGCAGAAAGTGCATGGTCGAACAAGTACACTGTGTTCATTACTTAACAAGACTCCCTCATAAAAATATCTGTTTCTTTTAACTGCAGCAAGTGATTGACTGAAATATCAGCAGGTTTATTTGATTTTTTTTCCCCCAGCAGAATTTGCTCACCAAAATTCTGCTGGGGGAAAAAATAAAGGTTGTGACCAGATCTGTAATGGACATATATGTTGCACAGAAATGGATGATGGTTCTTCAAACACACAATAGAAATCTATTTCTATCTTCAAATTCAAATATTTTCATTAATTTGCTGAACTAAGAGTACTCCAAAGGAAGTGCCTTCACTTCAGCAAACGTTTCATTTTGCAGAAAAACTCATGACTCATCTGAGCTTTAGTCCACTTGAAAAAAAGTCTGTTATTGATTTTGCTTTCTTCATGAACAAACCAAAATGAAATTCTCTCTGAGCTCTGCAAGAGGGCTGCAGGAAGATTGCTGAGGAACTGCTGCAGAGTCAGAGAAGAGGGAAGTAGAATCTACCAGAGGAGCCATTTGGGAAGGCATCCACCAAGCCAGTGGGACCACTCTGGGCTTGGGGAGAAGGTAACACTGACCTCGTGTGTGAATGAGGAAAGGTGCGTGTGGAGTGTGTCTGTAGGAGATGAAAACCCCTATTCTCCATTATTTCAGCCTGCTGGATGCCAAGTGCTCATTTGCCTTTCTGCCACAACAGGGTGGTGTAGTAACACCCATTTTACACTATCCTGGACAGTGACTTTCTATTTGATTTAACAGAGCAACTGAATTTGCATTTTAATGAAAAGATCTAAGTTTGATCTCCACACATTCCAAAGGTATCCCATCATACATTATATCACTTCTCTCTGTAGAGGTGTGAAAAGTCTTTAGGAGCTTCACCTGTGCAGGGTAGGGGTGGAGATCAGGATGGTTTGGGGATTTTGGACCAGGTAATCATTAAAGGTCCCTTCTGATTCAAACCATGACTCTATTCTATGATTTCTCTAATTTCTTCTGACCTAATCTCCAGTCCCTCTCTATCATCAGCAGAGAGAACCAGGCATTTCCAGGGCATGACTCACCTCATCTTTCTTCATACAAACATTTCACAAAGGTCAGAGGAGCCCTTGTCTGCGAGCATCCATTTCCCTCCACTGACTGTGACAGGGATGAAGCACGACTGCCTCAAACACAGGAATGCAAAACATGTGAGCAAATGTGTCCTACTTCTCAATTCCAGCATAAAATGGGCTGCTCACAAGGACATTTGTCCAGACACCTACCAGAGGATATAAACAGCCTAATCAGAGAATGGGATGAGCTTGGAGTGTTGCCTTGATTTGTTTTACATTAAATACAATGCTACAATGTTTTTCTCCACAAGCAGCAAATAAAGGTAAGATGTCTGTTAAATCTACCATAAAATGCATCAGTGTGTTCCTCCAGAGTATCTGCCTCAAAATGAATGTGGCCAGAAAGTCTGCATATATAAGAATATAATTTTCCAAAATTCTTGTGGCAGGCAGGAAAAAGCCTCACAAAAACCTAGCTAGAAAACGTATTCTCACAGGTGACACTGCTGTCTGTCTGAAGTCTGGGTTGTGCATCAGCTATCAGAGCCCTGAGGATCCCTTCCAGCTGGGCACAGGAGGTAGTGGACTATGTGGAGTTTCCTTCAGCTTCCCAAGGTGAGATTTGCAATAAAATGCACCTCCAGAACAGCCCAAAGTAGCAGGAGATGCTCTGTGGGGAGCAGCTGTGTGTGGTTCATGGCTGAGGAGCGGAGTTGGATCAGTGAGAGAGGAGCTGGGCTCTGCTGCTGGATCTCCTCAGCACCCCAAGGAACCCACAGAGCAGAAGCCTGTATGGGCTGTCTGCCAGCAGCAGGCACAGACCAGCATCCTTTTCCACTCACTGTATGACAAAGTGGCAGCTTCCTCTGAGAACACTGTTATTCAAACCAGAAGAACACCTGGGATGGCTGTGATTGCCATTTTAAAGCTCTGCCCATGCAGTGCAGCCCATCCAGTGCCTCAGATGGATGTCCCCTGAGGCAAAGCCATGCAGCTGAAGCTGCCACTGCTGAACAGACTGTGTGGCTTCTGTCTACTTTGCACAAAAAGCAACCACCACTCTTTGGCAGCACAGTCTCCAAGAGTGGTCGCTGAGCAGCAGCCAGGGACAGGGCTGGAGGAGTGAAGTTCAGAGCTGCACACGGGATCACTGTGTGGGAAGTGCTCCAAGCCAGGAGGAACTGGGGGCAACTGCTCAAGATCACTTTAGAGAACATGACAGGAAAGGCCAGATGTCCATTGCAGAAATTCCTTATGAGACCTGAGGCGTCGACCATTCTTTGCCAGCAATCTGAATTTTTCAAACAAACGGCATCTAATACACACAATACTATGATAGATTTTGAAAACTGTAAGGAAAGGATCAGAAGCTTTCTCATCTATCCTTCTGGCTGTGATCTGCCAAGGCAATTCCATAATATAATAGTAGTGGGTGCTGTGCAAACAGCAGGAAGATCCAGAAGCTCTCAAGAAGCAGCTCCTACTCCAGCACAGACCTCTGGATGTCTCTTCACTACAGGTTCCCTTTGTGGCCATACCATACACACCATACACATCTTCCTCTTTCTAGCTATATGTGTAATTCCAGTGGCACCAGAAGCAAAAGAGTTCAAGAACCTGGAACTGAACTTCCAGACTGTCTGTCCATCCTAGGGCTACTTGTCCAAGTTTCCAGAAGAACAGGTGCTGGGCACAGGAAACTACTAGTGGGTCACCAGCTTTTAGGTGAAATGGGAAAACAGAAATTATTCAAGAGAAAGACTGCACAGAGCTGCATTCACAGGGTATTAATCACCTCTTGACCTTTCTGCAGCATTTTTTCTGCCTCCTTTTGGCCAAGATTTACTGCAGCCATCTGCATAATAATTGTTTCAGCCTTTTAATTGCATTTGCAATACAGATGGCTTATGCCACTTGAAATCATATCAAAATTTGTCATTATGTGAGGCTCAAACTATTCAGTCATCAAGGTTTGAAACAGAAAGCACAGTGGATGGACACTTACAGTAGAAAATCTATGAAAAATCTTGCAGGACAGAACAAGTTCTCTGAGATGGTCAGTGTGCACAGAGAAGGCAACCAAAGTCTACCAGCCCAGAAGGGATGGTGGCCCCATGTCCTCACCTGGAAAGAACACCTCCAGGATGGCTGGAACACAATCAGGAGCTGCTGATAGTGGTGTCTCCTGCCACTGGTGCTGCCTCTTGCTACCCCACAGCAGCCATCCCATCACAACTTGACTGTAAAGCCAATTTCCTCATTTACCAGTACAGGTTTTAAGTGTTAAGGATATATTTATGGAAGCCTGGTTAATAATTTTCAGTGTGAATAGGGCTACATTTTTTCCAGTGATCCAGTGCTAGATACCCATGTTCCACAGCTGAGCATTTCTCCTCACATATCATGTGCAGCAGCCATAGTTTAATAGGTGCCTTCAGGGAGTGCATAGGAGTGATAAGGACACAAATTTTAGCTTGGGACTATTGAAAGGTTAATAAGATTTATCTATTCAATCACTGACTCATTCAGAGCAGAGATTTGGGGTAGGTTTTGTTATTTTCCCACTCAGTGTACCAGCTTTCTGCTGCACACAGCTCATGCTCTCAGCCTAGCAGGGATTCCTCTCAAAAGGATTCCTAAATGCACCTTGTCAGGGGCAGATTACCTTGTATTCCAAGATACTCTGACAAAAAAAGCCTCCTAACATGATAAATAGACATGTCTATGGGAGAGAAAAAGACTGATTTTTTGGTGATTTATTCCATAATAGATCAAGTGATCTTTCCAGTCTGTTGATTTTGGAACACCACTCCCCTGTGGATACTGCCCTGTGTTCCTACAAGCAGCCTTTTGGGGACAGACAACCATTTGGGTCCCCTCAGAGACTGAAGGGGAAGAACCTGTCAGGACTAGAAATCTGTTATTTTATGACTGAAGAATAAGCCTCCCCAGTTTTTAAAAAAGTCCATAGTTTTGACTCTATCTACTTCTTTAGTCTTTCCTCTACGATTACTGCAAACCAGCAAGTGCAAACACACTTTTCCTCTTTAATTTAGAGTCCCTAAAGGAATATTTCCAGAAAGCAGAGTAAATAACCACAAACAAAAAAGACATCTTAACAAAAATACTTTCTGATCATCCTAAGTGAATAGTCTATAGCAACTCTTACCTTTACCTCTTGTAAAAATCAATGACATTCCAACTCTCAGCAATTAAGCTTTGTTTGTGTGTGTGTGTGTGTGTGTGTGTGCACAATGCCCCTAAGCAATTATTCCTCTCTTGTGAATGATATTCCTGGAATTCTTCAGGAAACAAAACCAAACCTGTAAGTCACAAAGTCTTAGGTACAGCTTTTGGTCCTACCTCAGGCTTTCAGCTGTTCAGCGTCTTAAAAATGTGTCAATTTTCATTCAGCTCACTTGGCAGTATGAAAAGACTTTTAACATACACAATCAAAAATCTTGTTTTCCACAGGATTTTCTGTTCCATTCAACACTCAGAAAAGATAATGCCAAGGCAGCTGCCCAAAATTTCTTCCAAGTTCCACCATTCAGCACAAAGCCCATGTCTCATTAGTGGAGGTTTTATATCTCACTTGTACACACGTATCCATGTGTACAAACATGGATATTTATATAACAATTTTGATATACTAATTTTTATTTAGAAAACTAAAAGCCTGTAAGTTAAAAGCAGAACAAGAAGAGAAACACTTTGGTATTCAAAATATGTCTGACACTCCACTTACAGACAGCCTGATTTTTCAAGTGTATAGTGTATCTATTATCCCATATTGTTTTCAAGAAACTCATGGATACACAGCAGTTTGAGTGTCATGTCCTGAAGTACAAAATTCTTCACCTGGTTATAGGGAACAGAAATCCTTCACTCATCCTCTTCCTCCCTTTCAAATACTCCTCCCTCCAAAAAGCCACAAAACCTATTTTTTTAAGGGGGAACCCTCCATATTTATCTTTTACATATTTTTAAATATATGCACACCAGTGCAGAACTGTAGAGCAATGATTGTGTTTAACAAAAAGTGATTGTGAACAGGAAAACTGATAAACTGGAAAACCAGTTACAAGTAATAAGATTATATTTCCATAATCTTATTCATCAGAGTATCTAAAATCAACTGGAAATCTGAAAGTCTTCTCTACAACATTCATTTACAAGCATCAGCACTATTCCAAACAAAATAATTCCCACACAGAAGATTAGTAAGAGACACTGAGAAAGTCTGTCATGGAAGCTGAATGTCCTTTCCAGCTGTGAGACAGCATCTTCTTAGGAGACACTAGAGGATTGATATTTCTATAAGCTTTTCCTCATGTAAGATTTAAAAAATATGCAAAAATTAAACAAAAATGTTGAAGTCAGAGAGAATGTTATTAGGGATGTATAATGTACCAGGAGAAGCAGTAAAATCCAGGAAAAGCCTACATTACAAACTGAAAATACAACAAGCTAAACACAACTAAAGTATCTTTGTCTTTGCTACACATTATTTACTGAATGAGAAGCACAGCCTTGTAAAGAACACACCTCAGGCTATTAAAAGAACGTTGAAAGAATAAAATATCCTCTCCCAGTGTGAGGGGATCACACTTGGAAAGAAATCATTGAAGTTTCTCAACTGCTTCAAATTTACCTCAAAACCTACAGACCAAACCCAAAACAAGAGAAGCTAACCTGATCCCTTTATCAACCTGTAATCTCTCTGTAGGGGTAATTCAGTGTTAAATACTTGCTGAAAATAGTATCTGAAGACAAGATTAATCTGTAATATTTAATCTGTTACTGAGAAAACTGCAAGACATTTCTGAAATAAGAGATCACCCTTAGAAAGGGCAGTTACTTCTCTTTAATAATGAGTCCTAGAAACTCCAAGCCACGTTTTAACAAACATATTCAGATTCTCAGCCTCTCCCTCCACTCCTTCATCTCTTGTATTTATAAATAAACTACCTGCAGCATTCCTGCACAGCCTCTTAAAAAGAGGAGCACAGTACACTATGAAACATTTCAGGATGGGAGATGGAAGAACTTTCTGGTTGAACTCAGCATTGTTTAGCTGCCTGTTTGATGGCACAGCTCTGCAGTGCAGCTGTGCCAGCCCATAGGTCAAACACAGCATGAACTGCAGCACTCACAGAGAGACCACAGGAAGCTGAGCTGCTTGCACAAAACATCCTCAGGAAGGTCTCCTGCCGCAAGGAAACGTGTGGTGTTCAAGCAGGGAGCACCACTCCATTAACAACAACTACAAAATTTTAAACTTGCCTTGAATTGAAGTACGGCTTGGGGACTTTGTTTTGGTGCATAGGGAGGGAAAGGGGTTGCATGTTGAACTGTGCTTTTCTACAGAAAGGATCAACCTTGAGATCATTGGATTTTCTGACCAAGACATTGCCAACTTTGGTATGTTCTGGTAATGTTACTCAATAGATTTGGCAAACTAATAAACAGACACACTATAGAAATGAATCCATTTCTCAACATTTCATTCTTCCTTTCTCAAGAGGAATTTTACCACCAGAGATGCAGAGCTGTCAAATCTCATCTATAAGATTCACCCCACCTTAAGCTCCTTTATTGTCCAGTTTCCCTCACACCAACCCAAGTGCTTTTCCCCACTTGTGAACAAACACATCTGGTCAGGTCGCCACACATCTTTCACATGAGGTAAGAGGAGGATAAAATCTGCTTTGCAGCACCACACCTGATCACCTCTCCTGGTCTGTAGCCCACCAGGGAGCCCAACTCAGTTTCCCTGTGCAGATCCAACCCTTCCAAATAACTCCAAGTGCATGGGAAGCACCCATCCCACAGCTCAGGGCAGAGGTGTTCCCATGACACAGCAAGGGATACAATTCTTCACATCAGAGGAAGAGAAACAAGAGGTTTGGAGATTGTGTAGGCCAAGGATATCTTGCCCATATGTGAACAAAATCTGATTTTCCAGACTAGAATCTCCCTGGGATTCTTGGCAGATAAAGGAGCAGTTGTCTCTGTGTAATCACTGAGATGATCTCACATGTGGGATGTTCTCCTCAATTGTTTGTGAAGTGAGTAAGCCAGGATACTCAAAAATATTCTGTTTAAATAAAAAAAAAACTAAATAAAAAGCTTAATTACTTACACACAGTCCTAATGTTTGGGAACAGGGATGTCCTACCCACAAAGGCAAAAGGAGAGGCACAATTGGATTTCCAGGTCTCTAGGTGTGGACTAAAATTGGTTTAATAAATGAATTCATTGCCCCTAGATGTCCTAAGTGCAGGCCTTATTGCTTTTACAAACTGAAGATTACTCATGACCTGCTGAGGAGACAAAGGGAAGATATGATTGAATATGAAGTGTATGAATGCTTTCAGATACTGGAACATTCCCTCCAGCCTGCAGAAGGAAGATAAGCTGACCACTTTGACACAGATTACTCAGACTTCTCATTTTCCTGCTGCCACAGAATTGGGTAAGGAGGATTTAGACTGTCAGATTCAGCACAATTCTGGGGAATACATGATATTTCATTTTATCGGTGCTCATATATATAATATATATGAAAAAAATAGACCCTTGAGACTAGTCTCAAAATCCATACACCAATTTACCTGCTCTGACATCTTTCTTGTATTGAGCTCTGAAATTTTCATCAGCTTTTCATGAATTCACTTCTGCTGTAGTAGCAGGCAAAGCTCACTACAATTCATTTAAAGGCAAATTTAGAATTGCTTGGCTCTCTGCAACTCTTCAGTTGGATTGTGTCTCCTCAGTAATGTATTACAGATATTTCAAAAATAAAAGTTCCATCTATACAAGTAATTTTCATAAAATTACTCGTAAAACATCCAAATTCTGGGAGGTTTCTTGAATGCTTTTGTTCTGTGATATTTTGTCATGCAAATTATCAGTTCACCTCTGCTCATGGGAAATCCTAAATCCATGCAAAAATAGGGAAAGGGAAAAACCTCCAAGAGGAGCAGCAGGCTGGTACAAAGATGAAATACATGTAAACCACAGCAAATCTCTCAACTTCTCTCTGCTTCTGCTTGGAGCCAGTACAGGGAGAACTCCATCTCCTGGTCCAAGAGGTTATGCCAAGGAAAAACAGGGGTTTAATGAATGAGTAAATGAATTGCTTTACTTTGTCATAGGTGTACATAATTTCCATTTTCAAAAATTCATATACAAGTCTTAGGACAGGGACTTCAGCCTTAAAAGGATAGGAAACATTTGCTGTCAGGGAATATTCTTTTGCAGATGCTGTTAAAATTTGTCTGGTTAAAACCATATTTTAAGCTTGTGGAGGAAGGTGTAGCTCATATAAGTTCAATAAGTCTTGCAAAAGCTACCAAGTACATGAAAACAAACTTCTCAATGGTCAAATTTGGGAAATTTTGGAAGAATGTGAAGGAAAAACCCCAAAAAATAAACAAAAACCAACCACAAGCACAAAATAAATACAAAGCAAAAAATCTACTATGTGCAAGAGGGATTGGACAACCTGATCTATAAGAATTGCTGGTTATGCCACTTGCAGTGCACCCAAAAGAGTCAATTCCATCTCTTCTCACTCTTAACAGAAGGGAGATTCTTGCTAGACTTCTATAACCATCTTTGTCATCCCTTAAACAAAGAGATTCAAACTTCTGGGACAGCTGGTACTACTTGCTCAGTTAGAAGAAGGAACTCTACACACCAAAACAATTCCTTTGATGACTTTCTCATGTAAACCAATACTAGAAATGGTGCAAAAGTTAATTAAACAGTAGATTGAGAGAACAAGGCACTGAAAGCTAAGACTAATACCCTGGAGTATCAGAATAGAAACATCTCAGTTTGGGAGGTTTCACAGAATTTAGAAAGCTGCCTTTGACTTTTAGACTATCAGATCTATTAATTGCAATAGTCCAGACATAAATGCAACTAAGGAAGCACAGGAGCACCAGTTTCATTTAAGTTTTGATTCATGGACAATTGTGGGAAGGAAAAAGAAAGTACTCCTTGGTATTTGCTCCATTCTATTTGTACTTTCTGGCATAATGTAAATGCTCTTATGTTTTGGTCTCAGAAAGCAAGAAAAGCTGCACTAGCACAGGTCATGAAATGTATCACAGTTAATGGCTGTGAGCCTTAAACACTCTTTTGCTGTTTTCCACTTGGATAACTTCTGTCCCTTTTTATTTTTTTTGTCCATTTTGTTACAGCTTCTCTCACCCTCACCCTACTTGAGGTCTCTAGGCACATAAATAATTAAAGTTCTTTAATGTGAGGAAGGTGTAACAGTAGTCATTGGCAAGTCATTCTGTCTTTAGTGCTCCACAGGAATAAAAGATTGAAGAGCAATTGTACCAGGGGTTGGAAAAGGGACTCTAAGGGTGAAATAATTAGACCTGTGAAAAACTATCTGGTTTTGCTAGAGCTCAAAGCTATTATTTCTTTCGTGTTTCAGCCACTATGACTGCAACAATCATTCTGTTCACACTCAGTCTAGACTAAAACTACTCAAACCAATCCAGTTTAGATGTTTTTCCAATGCAGAACTGCCACAAACCTTGGAAAGCCTAATTTGATTGTCAAGGTTGACATTAAAACCTGTCCCTGTGAACGTGCACATCTCAGTTTTGGGGTTTCATTAAAGATTGAGAACTACCAGCCAGATGTGCATGGGTTCCCACATATAACTGAGTGTCCATGTGTGAGGGAATAAACCATTTAAATTCATGTCTGGAAGGACACTGAAAGGAGTCTCCCCACCCATTGTGTCAGAGAGAACTGCCCGTGAGAACAAAGATCCCAGTTTGAATTGCTTTAAATACAGAATCCAGCCTGTAATATAAACTGATACAGCTCTGCTAAAGAAATTGAATTGTCTTTATATTGTTCAGTTGGCTTCAGCTCCATTTTTAGTTTCCCTCAAACCCAACAGTTTTAATGCAATGTTGTGTTACAGCTGTTGGAGAAAAACCAAAAGGTCTCAGGTAGCCAGGGCACTGCAGCAAAACCAGCACAGCCCCTGAGCACATTAAAGCACACCCTTCTTCTGGTAGGATCACTGGTCATGTTTTCACCATGCTGACCTTCTATTTACATTTTATTTTATGCCAGGGCTCAAAAACACAATGGGAGAAGTCAACCTCTGCTGCTGAGGATTATATACAGAGCACAAAACCCACAGATGGAAAGCCAAAATTGTGCTGTACCATACTGTGTATTTATCAAATCAACATCCTCAGATTGCATCAGGTATTAACTGGAGGTGCAGAAGTAATAAGTTGGGTGGATCAATGCAATGGGATCCCCTAAATAACAACAGAAATGTGATAATGTATTAATAGTCAAATAATATGGTCACAGTCTCTTAATTTAAGGATGAAGACATTTTATAGTACAAAAAGTAATTACATTTGGCTAATCCAAAAACATTTGCTTGACTTGTGACTGACCAATTGAAAGAATCTCATTTTAAATTGCTGTGCAGTTGGCCTATTTTCTTTTTGCACTATCCATAGGCACTGGTAAACAAAATACATCAAACCACAGGGAATACATTTCCATGTTAGAGGTATTTTCCACTGCTATTTTTAGGTACTCTTTCAAAAGAGCAAGTTTCTGTCTATGCTTTTAAAATGAACCACAAACTGATCAGGTATTCAAGATCCTTCAAAACTCAGCAGAAACCCACTGGGAGCAAAGACTTTCTAAACCACAAACACAGGTTGCTAATTGTCACTGGCCTCCTGCTTAGTCTTGTTACTGGATATTTTTTTAATTAGAATTACTGATAAAACAACAACAACAACAACAAACAACCTGAAACAAAAATCTGGCATTCCTGGCTGTGTGAGGCTGCCACATGATGATACATTATTCTATCCCTCTTGCCATTCCTCTGTTCCTTGAAGGTCAGAGTGAAAACCTTCAACCTGGTCTCATCCCCTCCCCCTTAAAAAAAGCCAGAATTACAAAAGGGGCTTTTTTTAGAATGCTAAAACTAAACTCAGTTTGAAAAAAAGTGCAAGTTTATACATGAGGTGTGGTCTGCTGCCAAGGAGAATCAGCAGAATTGTATCAAATCAGAAGGCAAGGGTATCAAAAAAGACTTGGAGTACTTTTGGCTTTTTGAGCTTTGGCCAATCAAAAACACATGTGCTACACACAGCATGTACAATAAACTATTCCACCATAACCCCCTTGTGCAATTAAAGTGCCCTCGTTTTTGCTGAACTCATGGGGTTTTCATAGTGGAGATCAGCTGTTCATGTGCTGGTGATACACATTGACACACCCCAAACAAACCAGCAATCATCCATGACATGCTGTCTGATGGCTGCTTTTGGTGTCAAACCAAATATGATATTGCACAGATTGAAAGTTCAGAAACAGTTATTGCTGTTTGGACATTACTTTTTCATGGAGAAAGGTCAGAAGAAAAAAGCATTATTTGAGATGTTGCTATGAATGTTAAGTGGCCCACTATGGACATAGTGACCCTCTGAATCAATCTACAGTATGTTTAAAATTAATTTAATGAAATGATTCTGTCTTTAGTAACAGAACTGGCTCAGATCAACCCCATCAGAAACCAAGATGTGAATGAGTGCAGAGGCTCAGTGACTGAAATCCAGAACCTTCATGATCTCAGCAGGCACAGGAATGGGACAGAAGACACACTGCATTGCTCAGAGGGAAAATTTTTACAGGTCAATGGTCCAAGTCTTCACCAAGCCTGACACTGAATTCTACTGCTTTTACTCCCAAACACAGTCTTTTCATATTTGGAAACATGACATGGCAAACTAATATGAAAATGTTTTCACAAAATTAATCAGAAGTGAGTTCATAATTTCAATTCAAATACAAGGACTCTAACATTAATTATTTAGACACTTAATTGAGAATGTGCACTTTCAAAACTAGCCTGCCACAAATCATGTTGATGTGCTTCTGCTCTCTTCCACAATAAAAGTGAAATGTCACTGGCAAGGTCATGGTTTAAAGTGAGTTCATGGCAAAAAGCAAATTCCTGCAAAGTTGGAGGTTGTCTCAAAAAAGGTTCATAAGAGAAAACTTGATCAAGGGAATTGTACTGTATCATGGATGTTACCATTTAAATAATTTCATTATAGATCCTCACAGTCTTGACCAAAACAAACCCCTGCTGAAATACATTCAGGAAAAAGAGGAAATCCAAAGGAATATCATTTCTAGTGCCCAATGCTGACAGCCCAGATAAGGGGAGAATGCCTGGTTAAATCCCCATGAATAAACTCCATTCAGGTTCTGCATCTTCATCTAGGAAAGCCAAAGCCAAACAAGCACTCCCTAAAGGCAGCACAGCACAGGGTTTACAAACACACAATTCCCAGCCCTCTTCCAGGGCACTCCTCGCTTTCCCCTCACCAGCCAGGTGACTCTTGTGTTTGCACAGGTTTCTCAAACTTCTCCACCTTTCTTTGCTGCCACCATTCCCCAGCAGAGACAAAATACCACGGAGGTACAACCTTCTCCCTTATTCATTTTCAGTCTTACCTAAGAAATCGTTATTCTTGAGTGCATTAATCGCTGTTCTCCTCCTAACTGCTTCCTACTCATCCATATTGTTCTGACAGGGGGGGTTTCAAAGCTAGACAGAGTTAAGAACTGCATTTCCATTAAAAACTCATTTTTCCCCCTCTAAAACTTCACATTGGTAGCAACAATAAAGAGAGCTCTAACCTGGATAAAGATGCCAACAGCTAATAGACATTTTCACTACTGTAGCATCTGAATTTTAAAATATTTAAGAGGTTTAAAATGCGTCTGTAGAAAAAAGGAATAGAAACACTCCTTGAGAGAAAAATGTACTTGGTATTCTACTCCAGAGCATGACTAGAGTCAAGGAAGCTGTTTTAGAGTTGGCAACTGTGAAAAACATTACAGGAAAAAGAGCTAGTTTAGAAAATACTGTTAGGAAAAGTGGCTTCTGCAATGCAACATTTCCATGCAGACAGCTGTGTTGCCTTTTTTTTTTTTTTTTTTTTTTTTTTTTTTTTTTTACTATTACTCTTCAGTGCTAAACTCAAATATGTTTCAAACCTACAGGCTTCAAGAACACTCACTTTCCTCCTACTTCAGTCTTCTGGATTAGTTTAGACAGGATTAAGACTCTCCATTCCCCCCACAAATCTCATGTTCTTGGCTTTTGATGTTAACACACTCCATGATGCCTTTGTGCCATTGCTGCACTAATGCCTACAGTGAATGGATGCTAATTCCTAGTCTATATCTTTATTTAATTGAATATTTACTCAACTGAGGCCTTCCAAATTTGCATGCGTGTATAAACACCTGTTAATCTTGGCATTATTAGCCTACTTATTTTCTTAATATTGTGAGAATGGGAATTTGGATCCTTATTTCCTCCATTTTTCTCTTCTCTGACTCACCAGGGACTTTGTGCAAAGATTCAGGAAAGTGAATGAGGTTTTAGAACCAATATTAAGTAGAACTCTTGCTGAGGCTGAGCTTCTCTCGAGCTCTGCAATGGCTGCAGAAGTAGGGAGGCAAGTTCACATTCAAAGCACATAAAACTGCTCAAAAAGCCATCAGCTGTGTAATGCAGTAACAGCAAATGCAAAATATCATCTCCAAGTGACAAATGGTCTGCTTTCAAACACCAGTTTTTCCCAGATATTCAATAGCAGAACCCTTGGAAACAATGTTCCCATGGTCATGGACATTTGCTTCCACATTATTCAGGTAACACTTGCAACTTTTTTATCATACACATAAAAATACCCCAAACCCAAACATCTCCTCCAAGCTCCACTCCTGTTCAAGCCCTGGAAACACATTGGTGCTGTTCACAATTCCTACATTGTCTCCACCTTGGTATATATTTTATAAATTATATAAAATCTTGGAGACCCTCATCCTGTGAAATGTTTATCTCCCACCTGTGGATGCACTGCTACTTACAGAGCTTGCCAGGCACAGCTTGTGCAGGTGAAAGGTGGCAGAGGGATCCAAAAATCCCTGGAGCCCCAGGTCAGACACAATTATGTCCAGCTGCATGCAGATCACAAGTCAGCCCCACACAGAATGCAACCACTCCTAAAAAGCACAGGCTGTGCTGGAAGATAATCTCTCACACCCCAAAAAAAAAAAAAAAAAGTTATATGTCAACAATGAGGGATGCCCCAGGTAATTTAAGTATTCCAGAGGTGCAGTTAAGTGAAGGTGCAGAGCAACTCCCTTCAAAATAAATAAAATGCTTATTTAAGGAGCTTCCTGTTAATACTCGTTTGTGGAATATAGTTCAAACCACAATGGAATTGTGTTTCATTTCTGATTCCATTTCTGTTTCTAAGCAGTACAAAAAGCATACCCAGGGAAAAGTAACAAAGCAAATAAAAAGGTCCAGATTAGAGTAATTGAATACAGAAATTTCAGTGCAGGCAGGGAAAGATTAAAAAAAAAAAAAAAAGCCAGACAAATTCAGTTCTCAAGCAATTGATTCTGTCCTGAAGCTGTGCTCCAGCATATGGAAAGCCCCACAAAACAGGGTCACTCAGTCACACCTAGGGCAGACTAAGACATGAGCTTAAAACAGATGTTGGGGTTTTTTTTTTTAACAGCAGACCCAGGGTGCTTGGAATAGAAAGAATGCAGGAAGCTTCATTGTTATATAGTGTGTGTGTATATATATATATATATGTTTATGTATTCCTTCAATATAAAGAGTTGAGAAAAGTTACTGTGAAATTCAAAGAAATACACACATAAGCGCTTCCTGTGCCTACCAAAAATTACCCCCTACCTACCACCCTTAGAACCAAATCCATACTGGTCTTCAAGGTCTGTTCTTCCCCCTGTGCTTGCCTATTCTGCTCTCCTGTGTTTCCAGGCTCTGGAGGAAGAGCCCCACGAGTGTGCTCATCCCTGCTATGAACAGATTGATTAGAAGGCAGAGTAAATGTAGGCAAGGCAAAGGGCAATAAAACACTGGAAGCAGCGCTCAGTCACAGCACAGTCCTGCACTGCAGATGTCTTCAGCCATCGTTCTAGCAAATAGATTCCCTTCCTCCCTCCACCCCACAACACCAAATGTCTCACTAAGAGATGGTAGTTAATCACCAGATATGTAATTTATCTCTCCTGATAAGGAGACGTGGAGCATTATGTAATACAGACATGTTTTACAGACAGGCAAACAACTGGGTGGCTGCACCATCACACTGAAAATTGTTCAGTAAGATCCTTCATGCCTACTGTCTTTCCACTGTAAAAAACACAGCTACAACCCAAAACTTACATAGAATATTGGTTAAATAAGCATTTCTTTATCCCTAAAGAACTTAAGATTTCAACAACCATAAAATCTAAAAAAGTCAAACATTCTACTAAGTATTTCTTAAGGGTAAACGTAGTGCTGAAGGTTACTCAGTAATGTTAACATGTTAAATAACTTGACGTGTTTAAACACTTTGATAGTGTCTGGGAATTGTACTCACACCTGAGCCTTACAAACCACATTCCTCAAAGCTTACTCAGATCTATGAATAGCAACTCTCACCTTCCATAATTGCTTGGATGTAAAACAGAAACAAGGAGACCCCTGGATCTAATTGCACTTGGGGAATAATTTATATCAAAGATACACAGAAAAACATCTAGTGAAAGTCTAAGCATTGGTGTCACAGAAACACAGAATGGGTTGGGTTGAAAGGGACCTAAAAGTTCACCCAGTTCCATCCCACCTGCCACGGGCAGAGACAATTTCCACTGGATCAGGTCACTCAAAGCCCCACCCAACATGGCCTTCAGCACTTCCAGGAATGGGTCATTCACAGTTTCCCTGGCAATCTGCTCCAGTACCTCACCAAGCTCATGGTGAAGAGTTTTTTACTAATATTCAATCTAAATCAACCCTCTTTCAGCTTAAGGGCATTAGCCCTTGTCCTGTCATGATACGTCCTTGTCAAAAGCCCCCTCCAGCTTTCCTGTAGCCCCCTTTAGGTACTGAAAGGTGCTACAAGGTCCCCCCAGAGCCTTCTCCAGGCTAACAACCCCAACCCTCTCAGTCTGCCCTCCTATCAGAGGTGATCCAGCCCCCTGATTATCTCTGTGGTCTCCTCTGCACTCACTCCAGCAGGTCCAAGTTGTTCCCATGGTGGGGGCCCCAGAGCTGGATGCAGCACTGCAGGTGGGGTCCCACCAGAGCAGAGGGGCAAAATCCCCTCCCTGGACCTGCTGCCCCAATGTTGATGGAGCCCAGGACACGTTTGGCTTTGTGGGATATAAGGGCACCTGGCCAGGTCATGCTGAGCTTGTCATCCACCAAGACCCTCAAGCCCTCCTCAGGGCTGCTGTCAGTATTATTGAGCCCTTTTACATCAAGAAAGTTGGGAAGCAAAGGAAAGAGAATGCATGGAGGGAGTGCTCTCAGAGATGATGGAGTTTTCCTGATTATATGCCTAATCAAGGCAATAAGGGTTCATTATGACCACTTGTTCTGCCCTCCCCTACATAGAGCCCATAAGATTTCCCCATACTAAGTCTCCCTAGAAATAAACCTGCCTTTAGAAAAACCATCCTTGATTTATTTTTTTAGTGATGAAAACCTCTAAGAACTTATTAGTCTAATGAATGTTTTTATTTTTAAATCTTCCCTCTCTAGTCCCAAGATGTTCAAATTTCCAGCCCTGGCTGTTCTTAAACCCCTGTTTTTCTTCAGTAAGGAGGCCATTCCTCACCCCAACCTTTTTTAGGCAAGAATCCAAACACCACTTCTTCCTTTTGGACCCACCAAAACCAACATATGCTCCAAGCATCTCTACTGCAGGGGTCTTTAAAAGGCTTAATGGGCTGCACCTTGGACAAATCTCCCAGCTGAGGTGCACACAGCAGAACAGAAACACTTGTGCACTTCAGGAATAATTGTCCTACCTGCTCTATCATCTCAGATTCATTGAAAGGGCTATTTCCCTGGCAGTCACATTAAATGTTTCCTGCCAAGACTTCCCAAAAATCACTAACTCTGGAGTGCAGAATCCCTTACTGTTTCCTTGCTATGACTCCACACTTGGAATACTGAAATGATTGGATAGCTGCATTCAGTAGCTATCAAGTATCCAAAACTACTGTGTAACTGGTTCTCAGCCTCCGTAATTTATTATTTGTATAGCCATAAAATAAAATTGAAGTTATACATTATTGTATTGAAGAATAAGTAACTATACTTTTTAAAGGAAGAAAAATAGAGGCAGCACACGGCAAGAGCCGATCTTCACCTGGGCGCCCAGAGACTCTCACCTGCACGCCCGTTCTTTATCATCCCTCCCACGGCACAACAACCCCAGACGGCAAGATCTGCCTCCTGGGATTTTCACATTGTAGAAAGCATTGCTAAAAAATAAAACCCCAACCAAATATGCAGGCATCCCCTATCAGGTTATTAGCACCAAAGTACCCGGTCCCCGCAGGGGGAGCCGGACCAGAGCAGCCCCAGCTCCGGGCAGGGCGCCGGCAGGAGGGTCCCCACCGTCCCCCGCAGGCTCCCTCCTCGGGTTCTGCTCTCGGAGTGAAGAAAAGGGAATAAAAGAGAACTAAACAAAACACCCCCCTCAAACCAGTTGCTAATAAGAATGAAGGACTCACCAGGAACCTCGCAGGGGAGGAAAATCACGTACGAGCAGCACCATCGCTGCTGCCCCCGCCGAGAGCTGCTGCTGCCAGCCCGGCAGCCCGCTGGGGCTGGCAGGTGAATGAATCCCTCTGCCTCGGGCTCGGCTCCTGGCTGGGCACGGAGCGCACAGCCCGCACCGAGCGCCGACAGCCCCGCACTCCGGCGGGGCACAGCAGGCTCGCAGCGACCCCGCGGGGGCAGCCCTGCCACGGCCAGCCTGGTGCAGCCCTGCCACGGCCAGCCTGGTGCAGCCCTGCCACGGCCAGCCTGGTGCAGCCCTGCCACGGCCAGCCTGGTGCAGCCCTGCCACGGCCAGCCTGGTACAGCCCTGCCACGGCCAGCCTGTCCGCCGTCCCCGCCCGCGGCACCGCTCCTCCCGCAGCCCGGGGCTCCGGGGCTGCCTCCAGCCCAGCCGTCCCCGCCGGGAGCGGAGCCGCCTCCGCCGCGTCCCCCCGCACCTCTCCCGCTGCCGATCCGGCCCCGCGGCCGCGCTCCCGCAGCGCCTCTCGCCGGCTGGTAGCAGGGTCGGGATGCGGGAGCCGGGCCGGGATGCGGGAGCCGGGCAGGGATGCGGGAGCCGGGCAGGGATGCAGGAGCTGGGCAGGGATGCGGGAGCCGGGCAGGGATGTGGGACCCGGGCAGGGATGTGGGAGCCGGGCAGGGATGCAGGAGCTGGGCAGGGATGCGGGAGCCGGGCAGGGATGTGGGACCCGGGGCCGCCGTCCCGACCTGCCGGGAGCGGGGCGGAGCAGCCGGAGCGGGGCCGGGCGGGAGCGCCTCCGCAGCGCACCTCTCTTCCCTTGTCCTCCTTCTCCCCTCTCCTCCTTCTCCTCTCCCTTCCCGCTCCCCTTCGCCACCGCCGTCCCATGCAGGGGGGACAGTGCGAACCCCGGTCGCGTCACCCCATCCTTCCGACGGCGTTGGGAAGGGTGCGGATCCCGTCAGTATCATCTCCCAGTTTTCAGCGAGGGTTTAGTAGTGCGGAACTGGCAGCTCAGCGGGAGATTCTGTGATTTATCAGAGAGGGTTTGGAAAGGGAAAAAAACCCGGTATTGACTTTACTGTTTTACGGGTTTTCAACCTTTATTAAACAACAGGTGTGTCTGCACCGGGTGAGGGAAGCGTCCACAACGTAAAATTGTATTTCAGACTATAATAAAAGGCACTTGTCACAGCTGTCCTCCTTACACCCATAGGCAGCACTTATTAAGCTTTATGACCATCACTTCCAACAGTTCAAAAGAGCTGGATTTATCAAACAGCTACAAGTATTACAAAATATTCCAAAATTCAAAAGCAACAACTGCATCTCGATTCATCCATATGAACTGAGTGATTCATTCGACCTCAGGTACCTGAAGAGCTCATATAGCAGGTACCCAAGAAAGATAAGGAAACCGATTTAGCACTTACATGCACTTCCTTACATGTAAAAATACTATTCTGCAGCTGGTGGAATAAACAGAGGTATGCCACATGAAAATAGTTGAGACTTTTTTTTTCATAGCTGTGAAATTATATCACTTTCAAAAAATTCTGATGCATACAACCAGAATCTCCTGCTCAGCTTTCACATAAAAAAATTAGCATGAAATCTGCTGTTTATGTACAACAGCAATGTAATGTTACTCATTACCCTCAAACTATTTTTTTTAAAAATTGCTGGGTTTGTGTTACTTCAAATAATGCATGTGTTGCAAAAAAATATTATTGGGAGGTACAATATTTACTTGGCTAGTATATAAATACACCACCTTTGAAGGACAATTTGAGTTTGCTACATGTTATACTCACAACATTGTTTTTTGACTTGTTCAGGCAAAGCTGTTGAAGGGATCTGCTCTAAATTAAATGCTCAGGTACATCCTCTGCCTGCAATTACTAGAATAACACATTGCTCTCTATAACAGTGTGAATCATTATCTAAAAAGCACCCAAGTGAATATATTCTGTAATGCATGATTTGATCATGTATTAAGTATTAAAACAACAACTCCAGATTTACATGGGGTTTTTTACAGTTTCATCTTATAAATGTTGTTTGAGGGGCTGGTGAAAGGAAGGGCTGACAGCTGTTTGCACATCCAGAGCTCAGGTACAGCATTACCAACCAGACATCCAAGTACAAGGAGAATTTCTGAGGAACATAACAGAACTTTTGTGTTTCTCTTGGGACAGAAAGCAGCCATAGAAACTGGAGGTCCCATGTAATTTAGGTAGCACTGCCCATACCAGCTCACATTTATTAATCACCCTTTGTGATCCATAACAGACCACAGGAACCAAGGGATGTGTAAACCAGGATTACAGGAATCTGTGGCCTATTCAGGACAAAGATAAAGTGTTCTTGCTGCTATTTCTTTGGTGACTCCAATCTCCATAAATAACACTTGTACTGCTGTAAAGCATTAGCCAGCTATGGTCCCAGACTGCAGCTTTATTAAGGATGAATTGCAGTGCTCATGGCCCTTTTCCAGAGTACTCTGACAACTCTCTTGTCCTCTGGGACAGAAGTTTTGTAGTCAGCTTTCTTCTCTGCATGCAGAACTGCTAATTCCATGCACCAGAAATCAAGGAACTTCATCATTTAATGATAGCCTGGTTCACACAGCCACAAATTCTTCCAAATGGGAAGAACTTGTGCAAATTACACAGAATTCAGTTCAATAACATTTATGAACAAAACCTAGTTTGCTTCCATTTCAGGTAGCATTGAATGCCCTGCAAGCTTTATTTCTCTTCACCTTAATCTAAATATCAGAAAATATTAGATAAGTAATCTAAATATCAGTAAATATGAGAAAAATAGGCTATAGATGCAATTTTCTAAACTTAAAGGTTTTGAGGAAGAGATCATGTGCATAAAATAGAGATTTTTGATAAACACCCATAGCTGTTAACAGCAAGAGCTACTCAGGAACAGCTATTTACATTTTTCTCCTGGATCATACGTGTGTTAGGAGCAGAATTTGGAAACAAAATTAAAAAAAAAAAAAAGCCTTTGTGGAGGAAGATTAGATATGCAGTTCTCATTGTCCAGTTGAGCACTCCCTGGGCTATTTTCCAAAAGTGTAATTGCAGTCATCATGGAGAGAGGAGTGTGCATTTTGCCAACTCTGTGCTCAAGGAGTTATGCTATCACTTCCTGGAGGTATTCATAGAAAATAGAGACCTCAGAAGTACCTTCTAGCAGTCAAAAAATTAAGGAAGATATTTCAATGAAAGTGTCCTCTTTCTGTGTTTTTTTTTTTTTCCAGTGGTTTGAGATCCTGTATGTTCTGCATTTTAAATTAAGGGCTTTTTGGCATTTCTGTGAAAAAGACTCTCTGTTAAAATTTTAATGTGGCCTGTGATACTGATGTGCTGCTTTGCACTTCCAGCTAAAAGGGGAAAAACTTCAAATTTATGTTTGGAAGAAATGCCTGATTTGATGCACTAATTAATAAAAAGGCAAGATAATATTTCAAAAAGAAATACAGTGACTGCTTCAGGAGCAATAGCACCATGCTTCTTCAAATTATTCATCAGTTCACTCAGAGCTCCTTCTTGACAATTTAATTTAATCAATGTTATTATGCCTGCTGAGTTAATTTTACTTAAAAATACATTTCATTTCATTTGTTTCACTGTTTCCTTCACAATTCCTTCTTGGTGAGTGTGTGACATACAAGGTTTGTTGGAATTTGACATAGCCCCAAGAATCTTCTTTTAAGTGTACATCATGAATCTTCATGTGATCAGCACAACCCAGTGGAATTATGGTCCAGACCCATCTGCTTTTCTTGGATTTTGTCTTTGTAACAAAGGCACTGGGTTGCAAGTCAGAGCTTCTTGTCCCTGAGCTTACTTGGCCCAGTGTTTTTACTTATGTGACACGAAGATGTTTTCTTATTGCAAAGCCAAGCTTCCCTCTGAGAGAAAAGTGGCATTTTCCAAGCTTCATTCCAGTTATTCACTGTCACCTCAGCCCTCTCTTCATCTCCATACTAAATAAGCATTGTCAAAACCAAGATGCAGGAAATATTATACAAGAAGAATGAAGCCTCTTGTACAAGAGGGCAAATCTTTGCCAAGGTTTTCTTTAATGTTAGTTGCTACACCAACAGAAAAATTACATGTCACAGACTTAGAAATGAAAAAGGGAGAACTGGTGACATTAGCTCTTCTGAGACAAGGCCATTCCTGTTTCAGCCACTGAAAGGATTTAGAAAAGCAGGTATTTACAAAAAGCTTTTCAGAGTAATTACAGCATCTCCTGTTCCTTTTAAAGGAGAAGTTAAAAGCAGACACAGAGAGATATCAAATGCAGCAACACATTTGTACTTTCCTTTCTCACATCATAAAATGAGGAATCTATTTACTTTCTCCTGCTTTTCTTTAGTACATTTAAAAGAAAAAGAATAAGAGAAGACACTAATTAGTGCCTCGCTGTGCTGTTTGAAGCCAGTATTTGAATTACTGCCTAGAATGGACTCATGCAAGCTAAGGGAATGCTCTTACAAACCCCATTACTCTGTGCACAATTTATTTAGACAATTATTTTGGTGTTAGCTATGCCATTTTTTGCACAAGAAAGAGCTGTGCAAAGTGAGTCACAGCTGAGCTGTAGAATGAAGTGCTGCATGAAGAAGGTTCAGTTAATATCGAAGTACCTGGTGTTCCATGTAGAAAAATATTTCTCCAGGCAACACTGAAAAAAACACTGAAAGAACTTGAACGTTTATGATGCACCTGCAAAGCATAGACTTGGACCCAAACATATCATTTCATCCTAAATGTACCAAAGTACTTCTTTAGAATTATCATTTTACTTCAAAATAGCTAGCTACAATTTTACTAATTAGCAAATTAATCAGTAAAATAATTGTGTTTTTCATAACTATTTTATTGCAAATAATTTTAATGGCCTCTACAAACTTCAGAAATGTTTAATGAAACCAGTTGATTTCCTACATATAAAATTTGTAAGGTTCATCAAGAATACAGTTCAAGACACTTAAATGTTAGTTGTCTTCTAACTGTCAGAGAACACCCTTAAAATTCCACACAATAGATAATGAAGAGAAACAGTCTTCTCTTAGCTCCCTAATTATTTTTTTAACACTTAACCTCAACATTTTTGCTAGATCTGTGAAGAGTTATGGCATTTCTTCTAAGAAAACCTCCCTAAAACTCTGCAAGATGACTACAGTAACTTTGCTGAAAATGCAGACACAGACCCTTGGAGCCTGTCTATAATACATGGATTGCAAACATTTCTGGGGATTCAGGCAAAACTCATCATCTTCCTCTGTTTTCTGCCACTGTCCTACTCTAAAGCCAAGATCTTTCACCAATGTCTTTGCATCATCCTGACTCACTGCAATACTTTGGTATAAGCCAACCAGGAAAAGAGTCTTTAAAACTGCAGGGTTTTATTGAATTAACATGGTGTACCAACTCTTTGATCCCCAAATTTGTCTTTGCTACCTGCAAGCAAAGGTACTTGTTAACAGCAGCAACAAACATTTAAGGCAGGCTTTATTCATCAATGCTTCTCATTCTGGTCAGAAACTGAAAGGACATTTTAGCTCAAACAAATTAGTTCAACTTGTCCTTGACAAGAAACCTTGCTTAGGAACAGAGAAGCTGCATTCTGCATTTAAAACAGGGTTTGGAAAAATAACTAGGGTGACAAACTCACATCTGCACAGCAAAAAGTACTTCCATTTATTTTATAAAGTAATTCTTCACCATTTAGAAAGCTCAATGACATGGAGAAAGGCTCTAATTTGTTTTTATTTCATTTGCATGATGTTTTGCTAAATGCACTGTTCACAGTAGTACTCTTATGAGGTGATTATTGCTAAGGGCTGTAAACTAAAAGGGGCTCTGAGTAACCAGATCTAGTTAAGGGGTTGGTCTTCAAGGTCTCTTCCCAGCCAAAACCATTCCATAATTCTGTGATTCTATCATCTTCAATCAAGTGCTTCTTCAACGTGGTTTAAGTGACTTATAAACACAGCCCAAATGTTGCCTTGAACACTTGTAGGGGATGCTAGTTACCCATGAAAGTCTCTGTCACTCCCCTCCTCAACTGGACAGGGAGAGAAAATACAACAAAAAACTCATGGGTCAAGATGAGGACAGGGATGGATCACTCACCAGTTACTGTCACAGGCAAAACAGCCTCCAGTTGGGGAAATTAATTTATTTCCAAACAAATCAGAGTAGGGTAATGAGAAATAAAACCAGATCTTAAAAATATCTTCCTCCCATTGATCCCTTTTACCAAGGCTTAAATTCACTTCCTAATTTGTCTACCTCCTCCCATCCTGAGCAGCACAAGGCAGGGAATAGGGGCTGAAGCACCTTGTCTGCTGGCACTAAGCCTTCACATCAGCTCAGCTTCTTGTGGTGTTTACTCCACTTTAAAAATAGGATGTGCTTGGGGTTTTTCCAAACCACAAGAGAAAAATAAGATCACCAAAATGTAAGTGCATCCATGTTACATTTTTGCCAGTTCTTCATTCAACCTCTAATGGTATGGAATTTTGTATCATGTATAACAAGAAAATGTCAGGAGTGCACCCTAGTCCTGTAATGGTTATTTTCACCTCAGTAAAGTTAATAATAGTGTAAAAGATAAGTGCCTGGTCATGGTAGAGAGACATGTTTTATTTAACTTGCATGCAATTAAGGTCTTGCATTCCAGAAAGGGATAGCAGTGTGCCTGCTTTTAATGCTGACACTGAAGCATTTCTAATTTTAAAAGATCGAGATTAAGAGTGAGATTAAGATGCTTATATGCACAGCACACTATAACAAAATTCACAGGCTGGATGCTTTTAAACACAACCTTTTTCAAACACTTCTTATTTTCACTTAAATGTTTGTACATCATGAAATCTGTCGTCTTCAAACACACATGTTGTGGGAGTATTTGGGCACAAGCTCCCAAAATTTATAATCTTACAACAGCATTAGGATGACTGCTTGAATAACATTTAAAACAACACCATATTCCATGTATTTTAACATATTATCTAATATTATTTACCAGAAGCAAATGAAGAGTTACAAACATGTGAATAGGCAGCCTTGATGCATTTTGATGTTTGCACAATAAGGTCACTGAAGGTAATTTTCTTTATCATACATGACTATTTACAGAAATCTTGACAAACAAAACAGTTGTCTCAGAAATCATCAAATTTCTGAGCCTTCATAGTCATATGAATATCCTCAATAAGACTTGTCTTATTTCTGGTTCTCTGATTTTGGAGGTTACCCTTATAAGAAAATCAGATAAATTGAGATTTCAAGATAGGGATCACACATTTTCCTGAACCATCTGTGGTGAATTTTGATTTGTAGGAGGAAGTAATTCAATACATTTTAACAAAGAGATCTGGAGGTATTCTCAGTTGAAATCAACCAATTTCTGGTTAAAAAAAAAAAAAAAAAAGAAAAAGTGTATAAACTCATGGAATTTATTTGCTTTATTTTTCAATTTTGATCACTAGAAATTTCTTCTAAATGCTTTGCACATTGCTTTGCTAATGGCTTTGGAAAAGTAAAATATATTCTATAACACTCATTTGATCTACCTGGGGGAAAAAAGTCTTTTTAAGCCACACATACAATCATATATTGAATTTCTGAATCCCAAGTTACAGCTATAATTGGTCCAAAAATGTTAATACATTATAATACTTTATCATAGATGTAAAAATTAGTAATATGTCCTAAATGTAGTGTGCCTTGCTTTGGTTAGATATATTCCCATTTCTTTATCTTACTGGAAAAAAGATGTGACTTTGAGAAAAAAGCCCCAGCAACAGGATGGAGAATGCCTAGTCCTGTGATATGTGCTAGGTTTTTCCTCCAGCACTCTGTTCCTGAGCTGCTCCTGCTGTTCCTGCTCTGTCTTTATCCCATAATGAGGAAAATGACTGAAGTGGAGCAAATGATAAACAATGCATCTTCCTCTCCTGCTCTAAGAAAGTTGATAATCAAAGGCCTTCCAGTAATACCTGCCACCCTGCTGCATTTTTGTGTCTCTAATTGCTGAGCATCACTGAATAAAGTGATGCTGACAGCCAGCAGCTTGGAGAAAAGTGCTGCCTTCAGCTGGGATGTGCAGAGGGAGCTGTGATCGGCTGAGGCAGCAGCTTGGCTGATGGGGCCAGCCTTGGGGAGAGCTGGATCCATTTTCAAGGAAGCTGGGACCAGCTGTGCCTGATGTGGAGGCAGCTCCTGGTGTCTTCTCACAGAGCCCACCACCACAGCCCCCCAGCCACTGCCTGCACATTTCCATGTAAACTCAGCACAGGGAATTTGTGCCATTGTTTGGGACCTCTGTGCCAGCACAGAAGGGAACAAAGTGCTGTGTTAAACCATGAACCTGTTGTTCCCTCTGCAGGCAAGAGTTGGCCTAGTTCCTAAAAGCAATGGAGAAAACTGTTCTCAAGGACCACCACTGGTATTAGCAACAAGCCTAAGACCCTTTACTTCTTTCTTTAGGATTAATATTTATATTTAAAAACTGCAAAGATATAACTAGATACATCACTTACTTTTCTTCTGTTTGGTGCCGAGGTGAATAATGAAGACCTGGTTCCCAGGACAGCTCTTCTTCATATCCTTTCCCCCTTTTTTTCTTCTCCTCAGCTTTAGTTTTGAAGATGCTAGAAGCTTATATGAACAGAAAAATCCTGAGAACATCCTTAAGGACAAGTAAAAGCTTCTCCTGAGATGGTTGATTGCACTGATTAGTCCCTGCCATGCACAGTGGCAACCAGTTCTTTTGACAATTTCTTTCTACATCTTGTTAGTGCCCTGTCCTACCTTCATCATCACCTTTTCTTCTTCATTGTCATATTTGCTTGTTGCTGCTGGGTGGCTCTAGCTCCAGAGTGTGCATGCAGTGTGAGAGAGTGCAAGTTGTTCTTATCATGGCTTGTTTAGTCCTGTCATGAAATCCTCAACAAACATCTTGCCTTCAGTGAGCAGGAGAGCAGTTCCCACAAACAGCATTTCATTCAAATTTCTGCTGAAACTCTAAGATCTGAAATGTCAGCATTTTCCATGAAATTGAAATTTTAAATGTTGATCAGTTTTTGTCCCAAGTGTTTGTATATATTGTACATCCCAGTATGTGTGTACATTTTCCTGAACAGAAGGATAAGACACTGCTCCATCCACTTCCTACTAAAGCAAGTTTCAAAGCTTAGGAAGTGAAGGAGGCTGTGCTCTTCTCCCCCTCCAGCTCGGTGATTTCTCTTTGAGTTGTCATGTTGTGTAGCAATAATGCTTCTGACCTGCTGTGCTAGAACCAAGAATTTTTTTAAACAATTGTTTAGTGGCCTCTCAGCTCTTCAAAGAACTTCAAGCAAGTCACTGCACTAAGATTAAAACAACTCTCTGAAAAACAAACAAACCCAAAACTCAGAAAAGCAAATAATTAAGACTTCTGCTGGGCTCAAGCATCCCTGACCTGGCCAGCAGGAGAGGAGCCATGTAGATTATCCCAAGAGTCCATCTGATCCCCTCTCCCAATCCCTGTGGTACTGAGCAGTGAGTGTGTGTGGGAAGAGAGCAAGAACAAGAGCAGCACACTGTGATTCTTCCTCCAGCACCCAGCCATGAGTAGCTCAGGAACAGAGTCAGAAAAATCAAACAGAATTCTGCTTTTGCATTCCACAGTTTAACGTGGAGGTTTAAATGTTTGCTGCAATGGAAAGGATAAATGGAGACAGGAGGCAGACGATTTTAGCTGCTTTAGTATTCACATTTTTTCCTGGCTGTGCTCAGGCAGCGTAGGATCTGCACAGCCTGCACAGACTGCCACCTCTCCAGAGCACCAAATCCTCTTCAAATTTTTGCTTTTTAATCAACAAGTAATTTCAACCTCACTTTACTTGTTAAAAGTTCCTGATCTGCATTTGAAAGATGAAAGCCCAAAGTTCTTTTACATTTAAGGTTGTATTTCTGAGGCACCACTTCCAGCATTTTTCACATTTCCTCTCACAGTTCTCAGCACTGATTGTACTGCCAGCCCATTTACATTTTCCAGTTTGCAACTTGCAGTAGTGTAATAAAGAATTAAGCAATGTTATCAGGTAACTCCTCCTGAAGTGTGCTGGCTCCTTATTACAATTTTGTATTTCTCTTGTGAAATCACTAAGCATTAGTCATTCTCAGGATGAAAAAAAAAAAAAAAAGGAAAAATAATGGTGATTTAGGTTATTGAATTTAGATTAAAGATGTTTTTTTTCATTTTTAATAAAATTAAAATTTTAATTTTTTATTCATAAAAATGAATACTTTCCTAATGAATTTCTAAGGAAAGAAAGGAAAATAACCCCTCAATAATTGTGAAAGTTGAATCAATCTGTGTCTAAAATTAGCTCAAGCATTATTTAATGCTTCCTCCTCTCTAAAGGCCACCTGGATGCTTGGCAGATGCTAACAATATGTTATTGATCCAGAGGAGGTGATTTCAAAAGCAGGTCTGCTTCAGTGCTTTATTATTCTTATCCTTTGATTTTCTTTTCCTTAATATTTAACATAAATCTATCTGAGTTCTAATTAAAGGCATTATTTCTGGTCCTACCTTTCATCACACATTGGCTCCTTCATCAGCTTTTCCAGTAAATCACTATGCAGTCAGAGACATCCATAAAGAAGTCTGGGTAAGGGTGATAAAATAAATGCAGTTCCTCCACAAATCACATTCTCTAAGCTTCCTTTTGGTGCTGCCTTCAGGAAAAATTACTCTTCTGTCTGTCCCACCATGTGTGATCACTGGGTTGAGAGTTGCATTCAATGCCTGATAAACACCAAGCAGAACAAAATGACTGCTTTCTGTGCCCTTCATGGTGTCCTTCAATTTATTTAGTTATTTATAACATCATACTTGGGTTCCTATTTGTTGTAATTACATCTTTTTCTCTGCAGCACTGCTGCCTAGACAATTAGGCCCCATTTTGTAGTTGTGCATTTGATGTCCTGCTTTTTATGAAATCTCTTGTTGTTGTTTTCTCCAACCTATTCAGTATTGTTAGTTTTGATCCTGTCATTCAGCATGCTTGCAACTTCTTTCAACATGCTGTCAATAACAAGCTTTTATAAGCACTCTTTTTATTCCATTATTCAAGTTATTGTGACTAATACTAATTAGCCCTTAGAGCAAAAACCCACCCATCTTCTTTCACTTATTCCTCCTACTTTTATAAACCTTTATTAGGAATGATTTGTTAGTTCTTCTCCAGATTACATATTCTTATGTGGGAAAGCATAAAAAGACAAATTTACTACAAAATAACACAACTATTCTGCATTTCCTCTTCATCCATTAAACCAGCTGTCCTTCCAAAGGATAAAATCAGATTATTTGACACATACTCTTGACACATCTGTGTTGGCTGCTCATGGGTGATGCTGAGTGTTTATTTGTAAACATTTCTGGGTTAATATTGTTTTGTCATTTTGTTATTTTTCAGTGGCTTTGTGGATGTTGAGCTGAGCCTGATGGACTCAGCATTTCCTTGGACCTCCTGCTGTCCTCCTATCTACAAAGGGTAGCTGGAGAGGAAAGATAAGTAAATTTTTTGCATTAGAACTTACAAACACTCAAATACACACCCACACACCCACATACACCCACACACACATACACACACTTATCAGACATTCAGGAATCCTATTTTTTTCATGTGATTCGGTGACATAATAATTGCTAATATTTTTTAAAATCTATTTATTTGAATATTTCTAAACAGATCAGAAAAACAGGCTAGGAACTATTTTTGTTTGATACCATACTGCATCTAAAGGCACAGATGTAAAGATGTGAGATCTCTGAAGGATATAAAGGATAAAAAAATCCACAGGATGCAAGGATAAGTTATTTAAGCACTCTTAGCTTTGTCTACAGGATGCCAATGCATATACAACAAATGCTTCCACCAGCTTTTATTTCACTAAAAACCAGCATGCAATTTCATCCCTAGCTTAGCTCACAAAAATACTGCAGAGGTCACAGAAAAAAAATGAACCTTTATACTGCAGGAGATTTTCTTTCATGTTTCCCTATGACCAGACCCCTCTGCACTTGCTCATAAAGAACTGCTTTTGAAGAGGTTTAGTCTTCACCTTCAGTTTTCTCCTTCCATGGCCATTAGCAAATACTAAACATGAAAGATCTGTCTAGAGCAGGGCAATAAAAAACACTATGTTTTACTTCCCTCTGTACTTTCATGTTTTTCAAACACAAATTTTCCAATAAATGTACAATGAAGACTGAACAAGAAACACTTTTGTAAAGTAGGTGTCTGTATGTCCAAACATATTCCACTGATGCTGAAACTAGAAGCCTTGGTCTTCTCTGTCGTGTTTAATCTGGTTTGGAAGAACAGGAGAAATCAGGAGAAAATGCAGGAGAAATCACAGGAGAGAAACCTACACAAGCTTCCCAGAACCCTCCCAATAAAAATACTAATCATTCTAAAAACCCACACTGAAACAACAACAAAAACCCCACCCTTTGAAAACTCTGCAGTTTTGTATGAGGTGCTTTCCTGTTTCCCAGGCAACTTCAGAGACAGCAAAGATATGATGTATTTATATATATATATATGTGTGTGTGTGTGTGTGTGTGTGTGTGTGTGTGTGTGTTTGTATTGAGTGAAATAAAACTCGGGATCAATTCTCCGTAATGAAGTAGAATTTAAGGAACCAGAACTTAAATTAGAGCTTTTTTGTAACTTTGGTGGCAACGTTATTGGTAACTAATGGTAACTTTGTGCCGGAAAATTGACCCAAATTCATTCCAAGCAGAGGCAAAAGGAGAGCACAGAAAGCAGGGGGGTATGACAACTCCTCTGGGGAAGCTGCTCCTGGGGGAGTTTTGTATGTCCAGCGTTGGACTTCCCAAGAGCAGCAAGAGAAGAAAATTCTCCGCTGATAGGAGGAGCTGTGCTCACACTGAGAGCGGTGGCGGTGCCTGTGCCCGGCAGAGGAACCCGGGGAGCAGCACTCACTCAGACAGGCACAGAATCATAAAATGGTTTGGGTTTGTGAAAAATGCGTATTTTATGATTGGCTTTTCGCAAATGTTAAAATGAATATTATATGTGTTGTGTTAGAAAGTAATGTTGTATTAATTCTCTTAAGTAGTGTGTTAAATATAGTTTTAGGTTATAACAAAATGTTAAAAAAGAAACTATGCTATGTAAGATACTTTTTTTTTCCTAAAGAAAGGACTCACACTGAGATAGCAGCCACAGGACACCTAAATCTTTCAGAGAAAGAGAATTTATTGCTCCATTATCAGGAGAAATTAACTTCTTCCCACCTCGCTCAGGTAGGATGACGCCGTTAGGATAAAGGGGAAGAAATTGAGGATGACCAGACAGAATCCTGTATTTGAATGGAATTTGGGCATCATATATGAAATGTATGAATATGCAACAGGTTATTGTTTTTAAGGGTTAATCCTCTGTTAACATGTGGGCTTATGCTGCCCAGAAAAAGGTACCCAGATGTCGGTAACTCTTTGTTTTTATTGTCGCATTTTTTTATTGTCCTAATTCAAATTGTCCAAAATATTATTACTTTAATTGTATCATTATTTTTATGACCATTTTATTACTATTAAACTTTTAAAATTTTAAAAACAAGTGACTGGCGTTTTTCACAGGTTGGACGTGACATTAAACACCACCTTGTTCCAACCCGGCTGCCATGGGCAGGGACACCTTCCCCTAGCCCAGGTTGCTCAGAGCCCCATCCAGGCTGACCATTAACACTGCCAGGGATGGGCACCCACAGCTTCTCCGGGCAGCCTGTGCCAGTGCCTCACCAGCCGAACGGGGAAGAATTCTTCTCCTAATATCTAAACCTACACTTTCCGTTTGAAATCATTCCTCCTTGTCCTGTCACCACACGCTCTATAAACAGTCTTGTCCCCTCTTTCCTTTAGGCTCCCTTCAGGCACTGGAAGGCCGCAGTTGAGTCACCCCAATCCCGGCTCTCTCATCCTTTCCTCCCTTCCTCTGATCAACTCGCTGGCCGCCTCTGGACTGGCTCCAACACGTCCCTATCCTGGCTGTTCTGGGGACCTTCCCATTCCTTCCCTTCCCGGCTCGGCAGAGCCGCTCCCGGCCCCGCGGCTCGAGCGGCTCCGGCCCCGCGGCGGGAGCTCCGCCCGGCCCGGCCCGGCCCGGCCCAGCGCGCCCGGTGGAGGCGGAGCCGCGCAGGACTCGCCGCTGCCGCCGCTGCCGGAACGGCCGCTCCCCGCGCCGGGGCCATGGAGGAGTTTCACCCCCACAACGATGAGGTAGGGCCGCCGCCTCGCCCGGCGCTGTGTCCGGAGCCCTCCGCCCGCCCGAGGGGCCGGGGCCGAGCGGCGCTGCCCGGGGCCGCGGGGTGGATGTTCCCTCCGGGAAGGAGCCGCTGGGGCTGTCAGACCGCGGCCATTTTTCCAGGGAAAAAAACGATTTCCAGGGGAAAATCCCAGAAAGTGCCGGGCCCGGATGCCTCCCCGGATGCCTCTTCAGGGCTCTGGCCACCGGCTTTCATTTAAAAATCAACCAAAACTCCAAGCAACTTAAACACGAATGCCCTGGAGGTTTCTGCCCCTGCCCGAGTGTTGGGAGTTCGTGGCTGTGCAGAGGCGGGTGGCACAAGGGAACGTGCCACGATTCCATTGTGCACCAAGCCAAGTGCCCGTGAGCAGGAAGGATAGAAAATAGGAGGAATTAAAACCTGCAAGCTTTTTTCTGTGCTTGAGAAAGGTGTTTGGGTAAGGTAATGACTGTGCAAACCAGTCTTTCACATATTAGGGTTGCAAAACCGTGTGTTGCTCATGGGAAGCAAAATGTAACTGTGGGTTAGCAAGTTTGTGAATCCTGTAAAAACACAGATTAAGAGCCAGAGGAAAAAAAATGTCATTTAATTTTTCCTGGAGACTATTCCTGTGACAAGCATAGGCATGGTGGAATTTAGTCTTTACAGGAGACTTGTTTCAAAGTTCACTGAGGTCTGAGTTTTTTAGCCCCATTCAAACATCACTAGAAAAGCAATGCTAAATAACAAATGTATGGAGCTGGGGAAAAAAAGTAAGATTTTAAAATTATACTAACAGACTACAATGCAAATAACCAGACACAAGGCCTAATCATTATGTGTGCTGTAGAGTAAAACTATAATTTGTGTACTTTTCTGGCAGACATAATAATAATAATAATTCACTTCTATTGCAGATGATCTTCAATGCTGATGAGGCCCACAACATAGTTAAGGAGGTAGGTTTTAGCTAACCAGCTGTGTTTTGAAGAAATTCTTTACCATACCTTGCACAGTCGTGAAAGCAGTTATTTTCCTTGACCATCCCAAATAAATATAAACTTACATAGAATTAGTATTTATATAAAGACAGAGTTTAACTTGGAGCTGCTAAGCTTCATCCTGTTGTTCAACTACCTAAAGAGGAGAAGGTAGATGAGAGGGGAACCAGATTTGCATTACAGTGGAAAGAGTGAGGGGAACAGGCACAAGCTGCAAGGGAAATTCACTCCAATTTATTTTTTCCCCTTTATCCAGCTGAAGAGAAGCTAATCACTGGAGAGGTTGCAGGGATAGCTTGTGGAGTCTCCATCCTTAGAGATTTTTAAAACTTGACTGGACAAGGCCTTGAACAATGTCATCAGACTTAGAAGTTAGCCTTGGCATGTGTGGGAGGTTGCACTCCATGAGCTCCTTGTTCTAACTTTTAAAATACATTTTTTACAGAGAAAGAATAGGATGAAAGTGACTAGTCTGATAGTTTAAATTAAACACCTAGTAACTAGAAAGTGATTAATGAGAAGCCTGTGGCTCACAGATGTTCTCAGGGTTTGTAGGGAGATAGTGTTTTGAGACAGGGGTTTCTAGAGGGACTCTGCAGGTCTTTCCTACCTGCACTTTTTCAGGCTGCTCCAGATCACAGCAGCAAGCTCTTGGATGTTAGATAAACAACAGTTCAGCCCTTTATGTAACTGCCCCTGCCTTGTGTTAAAGCCAAATACAGTGTGACACAGTCACTCCACTGGGAGTAAAGCCAAGTGTTTCTACCTCTGATTGGAAGCTTAACCAGGCCCAAGGAGCTCCAGCACTGGGTACATCTCTGGAAGGACCAAAATCCCTGAGGGGTCTTGTCCCTCTTCTGTCTTCTATTGTGTTTTGTGACTGTTTCCACTGACTGCTGAGGCCAGCTTTGTGCAGTGTGGGGTCAGAATTAACTGGGCTTTTCAAAATCTGGGGCACAGGTCTCTTACACAGCCTGTTAGTGGGGGATTAGTGCATGGGATACCTCTTACTGAATCACAGGAAAACAAAGTTTTACTTCCCTTACCTTTTCCAGGTGTGTGTTTCTTAAGTGAATTCCTCAGCTTTAAGAAGTATCCATCAGCACATAACTCTGAGTTTCTCAAGAGCAGAGAATGCAATTTAAGGGTTACAGTTTGAGAGAAGGATTTTTGTTCTATCCTTTTAAGTTTAAGCAAGTGTTGGCCAATCTGTAGCTGTAGGAAAGCATCCAATTTTCCAGCAGTTCAGCTGTTTCTTGTGCTGCAAGATATGACCCTTGAGTATCTTCCCCATCTTTTGAGCAGGGATGTGCACTTCACTGTTGTCACTCTGTCTCTGAAGGTTTTGGAATTTTGGTTATATGCTCAGACAGGTTGGCCAGCCCAAGCTGATATTATTGATTTGAGTAGTGCCATTCCCCATTACAGCAGCTTCTGAAAGCCAAACTGGAGCTGGCAGTCATTAGGAACAGTGGGATGTGTCAGGATCTTCACTGGCAAAAAGATCCATTCACTTGGTACCCAAAACATGTGGCTTTCCTGCAAGAAATGTTGAGTCATTTTTATACCTGTAATATTGTGGTAAATATGTACTAAAAATAAATTTCCAAGAAAGGTCATTTTACTTCCCATTCAGCAGCTGATGCCTAATGAGCTCGAGTGATTCAAAGTAACCTAACTGCCAGAAAAATATCCCTCAGTTTATGCAAAACATTTTATAATTCTTCATTTTGAAGTCTGTTTACTGTAACTATTTTTCCCCTCTGTTCTAGTGCATAGAAAATGTTTTGGGCAAGGCAGATTATAATCACAACAAAGTCAACCAATGGACTGCTGCTATAGTAGAACAGTCACTGACCCATCTGGTGAAACTTGGGAAAACCTATAAGTACATTGGTAAGTACAAGCAGCTGTACTTGTAGCACAGGCAGTCACAATAAATAATTGCTGAAAGGTTCAGGGGAATGATATAAACAAAACAGAGCAGGCACCTGAACTCTTCTGTTACAGAGATTTTTAGAAATAGCTGAGGTAAAGCTGTGGCAGTTTTACCTGGGCTGAGCATGCTGGCAACACTTAACACAGATTACATGTTATGTGGTATTTTCTGATTTTTAAGCAATTCCAAGACAATTATATCAACATTTTAGTATCAGTTCAGGAAAAAATTGCTATCTTTAGTAAAATTTTCAATCAGATTAAGCCTCTTCTAAATAGAGACATCTGGAAGACTTTAGTCATGTATGCAAAGTCCCATTATATTTATGTGTATACACGTGGAAGGAAAAAGATAAATAAGAAAGTTTACCCTGTTTTGGTCCTTTTGTGGAGTGTTGATGTAATAGCAAGTGTTTATACTCTGTTCTGTTTTGAAAGTCTTGGCCTCAGGTTGTCAGAGGTTTTATGACCTTTGCAGGTCATAGAAAAGCTGCTCGTTACTGGAGTGTGGTTTCATAAAGGGGTCCACAAGTATTTTTGGGTAACAGCTCAACAACTCTCATCAAGTGTGACTTCTGCTGTACCTGTGAGGACAGCACCTGCAATCCCATTCTGAGAGGCACAAACCTATCTAAGTAGTTTAAAAGATAAAATCCATAATCCTATTAGCCAGTGTTTTGTTGAAGCTGTTGTCTTCATGTGAGTAAAAATAATCATGAAATGAGTAACAAGTTCTTGAGGAAAATACTGGGGCCAAAGGGGTTGTCAAAAAAGGTTTTGTCTAAGCTGAATGCCACGTGCCAGCCCTTTGGAAATGTAATCCAGGCTCCAGTTTGTAAATGCTGAATGATTCACCTCTTCTGCTTTAATTCCCTGGTTTTATGGCTGTATCTTGCAGTTACCTGTGCAGTGATGCAGAGGAGTGGAGCTGGTCTTCACACAGCAAGCTCATGCTTCTGGGATACCACAACTGATGGTAAGCATCCCCATCCAAACAGAACATTTGTAACAAGAGAAATGTTACTTCTTGCTCAGTTGTAGTAGTTGGGTTGAACGTTTTTGGGAATGGCTGTGGAAGCAGTAATTTTGAGAATGAGGTGCTTGTTTACAATCCCAGCAAAATGTTATCAGTCAATGCAGGCATTAAAGGCAGCTGCTTTGTAAATTATGAGAAGCAGGAATAGAAAAGCCTTTCATTCTGAAACAAGACTAAAAACATGTAATTCTCTCAGCTGAAGAGGCAGAAAACATTGCTCACAGTAAATACATGTGGGTAGCCCTAAACATATCTGCCTGCTGTGAGGGGACAGCTACTCTGGAGGAGAAAGGAACTTAGTGAAAAATATAAATAGTTTGACTTACAGTATGTGTTTCAGCTCTGTAACTGTCAGCCAGGCTTTGGATGCATTGTATTGCTTCAAAATTAGTTCTAAATAGACTTTTTCACAGGTTGAGAATGTCACCGGGAAACAAAATTAAAATAATTTGTTGTCTGTCACAGATTCAGAAAGGTCTTTTTAGAGGACTGTGCCAAGGTTTAAGTTTAAAAACCAGAGAGGGCCTCAAAAGGTCAACCAAGCTTAAAAAAGAAATCATAATAAAATTAAGTAAACACAGTTTAGTCTTCCTATTTCTTTTGCTTGTAAGGCATGGATACAGCAGAAGAGGAAGAAAGCAGAAAGTAAATACACTGGAATATTTGATCCAGTTCCTTTTCTGATTTCCTGTCTGATTGTCATGCCAGTTTCAGTATGGGAATTTCAAGGATTTTTGCAAATCCAGCTTTTAAAGAAAGATACTGGAATAGTGTTTTCCTGTTAACTTTCTTAAACTTACAAGTCTCACATGAGGTAGCAAACAATGTATAAGTTAATAAAAATGTTTTGGGGATTTTAGTTTTTTTTATAGCCAAGCTGACATAATACTATTTCCCTTAAATTACAACTTAAATATTTATACTAATCTGGCATCATTTACACTTCAATAAAGTGCCTGTAGTAAAGACAATGGAATTCTATTGTAATTTTGTAATAATCTCTTCCAGGAACCTGCACAGTGAGATGGGAAAACCGAACCATGAACTGCATTGTCAATGTGTTTGCTGTTGCTATTATCCTGTAGCTGACTGGGAGAGAAATAGAAGCAACACCGAAGCCTTTAAAAAATAAATCATCCTAACCCATGGCTAAATATTTCAAACTATTATTTGTTTCTGTATGAGCAGCATACAGAAGTTCTCTACAGAGAGCATACAGTCTAAGCCAGTTCTCATAGATTAGTTATCTGAAAGCTAGCAAAGAAATTTTATATATATATATATATATATAATATCTATCTATCTGAAGAGAAAATTTTAGTAATTTAAATATTTAGAAGTATGTTAATGAGAAGTTGCCACAAAGATGAGTAGAATTTATGTCAAAGCTAATATCAAAGATATTTTATTCCAGAGGAACAAAACACATCAAAGGAAATGTCAAAGGGCAAGCAAGACCTCTCAGGATTATGGTGCCTTCAGGAAAAAATTATGAACACAATTCAGAGTGGATATACTGTAAACAATACTGGTTTTCCATGCTTGGTTAAACAAAGCAAACTCTCCCTTGGAATGCAGGTGCTTGTGAAACTGCATGAGCATCACTTTTTGGTCAAGCATGAATGTTTACATGGACACTAAATCCAGGTAAGCTTTCCCCCTGGAGGCAGAGGAGGACTTTGCTGGGACAGAGGTGAAATACACCCAGTCCTAGCAGAATTCTAATTTGTCTTCACATGAAGAGCATAATATTTGTTAGCAATTCAGGGAAATATGCTGGAGATCTGACACCAGCCCTTAATTCATCATTTATAAATCTGATAACATTCTGAAGGTAATTAAATTTGATTTTATTCCATGATTACAGAATTTGTGACAAGCACTTTATTGATTCCTCTGGCAGGAGCCAGGGCAATATTACTGCACCCATGCTCCAGGTAGGATTAAAGTGATCAGTGGGAAGGCACAGACATTTCTAGAGGCTCTTGTTAGCTTTGAAAACACTTATCAGAGTAACATATCTGTCCTTATGAGAGTTCTCCTATGTTCTCTAAGTCTTTAATTGGATCTTAGTCCTGTGAGATAAAACAGTTAAGTTTTCAGCACTAAGAATTCCCCTCCTTTAAAGATTTATGCAAGTTCTTAACTTTGCTCATCTGATGAGTCTTAACTTGAAATATTACACGTGGAAGAAAAGCATTTGCACACCTGCAAGTATTTGCTGGATTGGGGCCTACATTTTTGTTGATAAATGCACAAATTATATGATGAAGAGATGTATCAATACCAAAAATGCCTAAATGATTGCTGCCACTAAGTGGCAGCTGCATTAAGTTGTTTTCTCAGATGCTGCTTAAGGATAGAATTTTTTGTTTATATTGTATGTCCTTGAAAGAGACTGGTAACAGCCTAACAGTACTGTAGGGCTGTTTTGAGTTTTAAGAAATGAATATTAAAGCACTATTATGCAGTTTTGTTTGCTTTGGGTTGTTTTTCAGATAACTATTAGGGTATGAGACAAGAGTCCTGTGCAAAGAGCAAGCTAAAAAATATTTTACTGCTTAAATTGTGTATATGTGTAGCTGGTGTGACACTACAGAAGGAGCCCTGTGTATGTGTAGTTTACAATAATGTTCAAAGTATCTTGCTTTGCAGACAAATAAAATTCTGCTTTTACCGAAGTGCAAGTAAAATTAATACTGTAATGCTGCATTTGCCAAAGGCAAGTGTTGTGTGAAAATGTGTGTGTATGTTGTACTGACCTTCAAATGTAGATGAATAATTAAGCATTATTTGGGTTAAGATAGAAATTTCTGAATTAGGTTCCAGCATCCAAGAGCCAAATTGTAGAACTGACAAAAATACATTAGTTTCACTCATATTTGGGATTGTGCAATGTGAAAAAAAATGTGTCGTGCCCCTGTCATGGGTATTGAGGTGCAATGATCAGAAGAAATATTCCACATAGCTAATTGTAATCTCATTTGGTATTTTTGCTTTACTTGAAAACCAGGTGCACTGAGTAAGACTATCAGTTTAATGAGGCTTGGTGAAGGTTCTCCTGCAGAAGAACCCTAGGAAATACTGCTTAATTATATGACTGTTTAATTTTTCTTTCTACCAAAAAAAAAATAAAGTTTTGCCTTAGTTGTATTTTTGCCTTGTGTTCTTGATCAATATAAAAATTAACTGAGAAAAAAAATCCTCTTACTTCCCTTCACTTCTTTACAATAGTGAGAATTTGGGAAATACACTGAGGATGCCTTTTAGAGACAAAATCTTGTAGAAATCCTGTTCCAGGCTTGGCCTAATTTCTTACACCTCTATTTCTCACACCTTTTCCCTATTGTGAATCTTGATGGTACAAGTTAAAGCTATTTTACTACAGAAAGATTATTATGAAACTCTGGGAAAAGTATTTTCATTCTGCATCATGTCCTAGTAAACTCAACTTGTTTTCCATCTTTCTTTTCCCCATCCTCTGTGGGTACACAGAGCTACTTTTAACTCTCCTAACAAATGCTGGACATTATTATCTGCTTTTCCGAGTAGTTTATTTCAAGGATAAATCTGTGAATTGCAGACTATGAAAGCCCACAACGTTCCACTGGTATTTTCTATCAATACATATTTTCTTGTGGCAATCGGGTGTGAGTTACAGTTAATAATGGGGATTTTATTCACAGGACAGAAGGGTTTGTATTAAGGTACAGCCCATGTAGAGGGCACTGGGTGTCCCCATGTATGATTTCATGATGAAAGACACCTGCTGTTCTTCCCACACAGGTTTTGTTAATGTAAACAGAGACGTGTGAAAGTGGAAGTCAGGGAGCAGATTTGTTACTTTCCTCGTTGCCTGCTGGGTGTCTGCCAGTCACTCGTTACCTTTCTGATGGCTGTGATCCCACTGCACTCGATCTGTGCCTCCAGAGCAAAGTCTGCTGTGTTCAGCTCAGATTCATGCAATCCAAAGCACTCACAGCAGCCACTGAAATCCCAGCTTGCAGCTAAGCCATGTGGAGCTGGATGGGAATGGCAGCACACTGATATTTTAAATACAAAAAAAAAGAATCTGTTAGCTCCTGGTGGCCTGCATGCATCAGTGCAGTGGCTGCCATACAGAGACAGACAGGGTTTGTTCTAATACAGAGAGCAGTTCCTGTAATGAGCAATTCTTGTCTGATTATTGGGATGTGCCTTGCTGCCTCCTCTGCAGTCTGACCAGGTCATTTTGTTCCCATTTAATTTGGAGAGGGATTTTTTAGCACAGTCATGGTGTTGATAAAAGCACAGAGACCGTCTACACCCCCATCAGAATATCCTGAGTCAGGAAGTTCTGTCTGTGCTGCAGGACCTTCCCAGCTCAAAGCCAGCCCCAGTTTGTCTCTCAGGGAGTATCAGCTGAGAGGTGATATCCTGAAAATGCAGCAATAAACTCAGCTGTACTGTGGCTCCAAAGCCATGCAGTCACATTTCTATTGAGCTGCTCTGCCTGCTGGGTCCCTGCCAGGCCAGGGGTCTGTGGGCATTGGTTGTGTATGGAATGGTTTCTCTCTCCCCCCTCCTCCTTGAAAGCTGCAGCCAAACACCACATGCCCACTGATGTCACTGTCATATTTTCTGGAAAAATCCCTTTGCCAGTATTGGAATAAGATCCCAATATTACTGGGTGGAACGTGCCTGGGCTCTTCTGGCCCTTGCTGCTTGACCAGAGGCAGCAGCTGTGGTGTTTTCACCTCAGAGACACCCCTGGCTGGCTGGATGTTGCAGCTGGCACTTGGAACAAGTCCAGGCAAGCAGGAATTCAGTTTTTACCTCTAATGGAAAGGCTTCAGGCGAGGTGAAGAGGAAAAGGAGACGGATTCTGCTGAAGGGTTAATCCAGAGTTTTAATCCATGGTCACAGATCTCTGAATCTTGGTAACAACTCCAACAGAATCCAGACCCCATGGTCCTGTGTCTTTTTAAGGAAAGGGGGAGGGGAAGGGGCAGGTGTGCCACCAACCAGGTGGGAGGGGGCAGTCTCAGGGGACAATGACACCCAGACGGGCCAATGACCCCAGGGATGAGGGGCATCTTTTGAACCTGACCAACCAGACAAGGCCCTTGCTGGAATGTTAACATTGACAGACAGCACTCAGCAAGGGGGCAAGGGGGAGGGGAAGGGAGAGCTTGGCACACCTGAGGGACTGGGAAAGGTGAAACAGGACATTGCTTCACACCGCAACACGCCAGGATTTCTTCTCCTGGAAGAAGCTGAGAAGTCTCAGAGAAAAAGGAAAACAATATTATCTCATTTGCTTCTCCTGTGTTTTGCTGCTTTGGAATGTGGTTGGAGATTGTTTATCCAATGTGTGAATTGTTTTTACTTAATGACCAATCCCAGTCCAGCTGTGTTGGGACTCTGGAGAGAATCATGGGTTTTTCATTAGTATCTTGTTAAGCCTTCTGTCTGTATCCTTTCTCCATTCCTTAGTACAGTTTTAGTATAATATTCTTTAATATAATATAGTAACATAAAATACTAAATTAGCCTTCTAAGAACATGGAGTCAGTTTCATTCCTTCCTCCTCCATCCGGGGACCCCGAAAATACCACACACTGAGGGTGAATTTTGATGAATCTAAATCACCATTGAGTAACTGGAGGTTTTAGCTCCCATGTTCCACCAAGCATCTGTTTTCAGACACAGGAAGCATATCTAGCAGGCAGCAGCTGTGTTTGTTACATAAAAGTTTTCTAAAAAGAAACAGGGTCTTGCTGGAATGACAGCTGCAAACACCCCTGAAACTACCATCCAATGTCTGATCTAAAATTACTTGAAAAGGGGAATAAGAGTCACAGAAACACCTCCCTGGTCATTTGGGTTTGTGTTTACACTTACCCTCATGCAAAGGAGCTGCTGGGGTCACAGAGCACAAGTACTTGAAGCAGAAGAGCTGGAAAGGCAAGTTTTGTGGTGACACTAACATTTTGAAATGTTACAGTTTGACTATAGGTACAGTTTTACAGTTTCATCAATATGTAAATTACTAACAGAGTTTGTAATCCATGCTTATGAGGCTTCACAGCACAGAGATGACAGAGCTCAGAATCAAAGCCATCAAAATGCCCCATGAGATGGACTGAACACATTCAAACTGCTTTCTAGTCAGCAGGTTCTCCTCCTCATAGGCCTAGATTGGATGTAATTGAAGCAATTTCTGAACAGCACCTCCTAGAGTATGGAACACTATCATCCTAACTGCAAAATGTCCACACATGTGGAATCACCTTAGGAAGAAATCAAACATCCCCTGCTCTATGATTTTGTAGAGTTTACTGCAATTGTTGAGGCATCTGTTACTCAGTGTTTATTCATGAACAGCTGGGTAAAATTTGAGTTTGGGGGAAAGGGATGAATAAAATTAAGTCCTTATTTGACAAAAAGTAGTATGATCTTTCTATGGAACTTTCATACACACACACATATATATTTCTAAATGTGTTCATCCCTTTTTATTTATCCATATTTCTAACAATTTTAAATCAAACAGAGGCTTTTTTTTTAAATTTTAAATTTCATCTCTTGTTGCTTATTTCCACTTCACTAATGTCTATGTGTCAAGACAAGGACTCCAACAGTGTTCATACAAACAACTATCCAAACAGAGGTAATGCAATTCAGCATTTAGATATTAGCCAGCAGAAGTGAGAGGGTGAGGTAACAGCAAGTTTGTGGCCGCCTTGACTGGTGCTCACAGCACTCTGCTCCAAGCAGTCATGACTTTATCCAACCTGTCAATAACTCTGGGGGGTTTTTTTTAGCCTGTGTGGGCTTCTACAGCAGCTGTTGAAAGTGGTCTGGCCAAAATCTCACAAGAATCTACTGCAGGGTTTCAAGTGAGGTAATTTGTTAGTCTGAAATATATTCATGATTGTGTCAGAACACCACAGATGAATGCTGTAATAGCTGTAAAGAGTTCATGCCTGAGTTAAATGTTCCAGGAAATTAATCCTAAACAGTAACCACAGTAGGATCTGGGTGGTCTGGTGACATGAGCAAATCATAGTTCCCTATTTCATGGCATTCCTTAGAGGAGGTCCTCTGAGTAGTAATTGAATTTTTTTTTTTTTTTTTTTTGTAGGGAAAAACTTTGCAAAAGCTGGCTTTAGAAAGGAAGGAATTGAGAAGATTTAATTTTTAAGTTTATATCTGGATCAGCTGAGGCTTAGGGATCAGAGCTGAGATCTTCCAAGCTCATCTCTTTGTAGCATTGCTTTGATATCATAAGCAACTTACACAGCTCTGTGTGTGTGTGTCTGTGCAGTTTAGGCTTTGTTTGAATAGCAAGTGGAGAATGCATGCTTTTCTGTTTGCTCCCCAAGGGCTGCTCCACATGGAGCAAGCCCAGAGCTCTCTGAACAGGCAGTTCTGCTGCTGCTGCTGGTTCCAGGGACAGCTGCACAGGGAGCAGTGGGCTGGGGTGGCTGGTGTGGGGCCAGCCAAGGAGGAAATGCCCTGCCTGCAGGCTTAGAAGCTGTAGTTATGGCACATAACAGAAAATTGTTACACAACAGCCAGGGGCAGTTATGGTTGTGCCATTCCTCTTTGAAACTCTTATTTTCTGAGAAATTGTCACAGCCTCCAGGAAACACTAGGCTGCCAACTGCCTGTCTTTGCTGGCTGGCAGATACCCCACAGATGCTCCTCTTCTTTCCCCACTGGCAATTCCAGAGCCAGGGCACAGCTGTGAGCTGGCTGTGACAGTCACCCACCCATCCTCTGACTTGGGCTGGTTTGGCATTACCTGTTGGGCCCAGCCAAAGTAAATTTTTGTGTTCATGCTTTACTACAGATGTGACATGCTTTTAATATCAGCCTTGCAACCATTTAAAATGCCTTCCCTTGAGAAGAGACACAGGACTGACATTCCTGTGTTAGATCACAGAAATAATGGTATCTATTGATCCTGAAGAGATGTCAGTGAATTAAATATAAAGTTGGTGTTACATATTGCCAACCTCTTTCATTCACCCACTGCAGCTGGTCAAGGGGCTGTACAATCTCCTAAATATTTTCTCTTTTATGAGCAAACTTGAAACTGAGAAAAGAAAAGCAGAGAGGCAGTGAGAAGGGGCAAGAAAAACACTAACAGCCTAAACAGAAACTGAAGAAAGAATTGAGCTTCCAAGTTACTTCTTATTTTCCAGTCTCCAACTCATAGAGCCAACCCTGACATGCATCTGAATTTACAAAACCTGGTCTCTATACCTCCCTTTTTCAGTAATTTGTTCATTCCTTCAGTTCATGTCTCATTTCTTTAGGAAAACACATTAAACAAATAAGCCTAACTTGGAAATCAATCTTGAGCACTGCTCAAACTGTAGCCACTGCAATGTGTGTTTCTGGTTCTCCAGAACAGCAGTAGCAGCAGTATTGTTATTCTCACAGTGTATTAGCACTGTATCCCAGTAGCACTAGGTTTGGAGCAAAGCCCAGCTATGCTGGATGTTATTCAAACATTAAAGAAAATCCCAACTACAGTCTCAAAGCCATTCAGTTTGACTGTGGAGAGAGAACTGAAATGGATGGACACAAGAAGTCCTAGGAACACAAAGAAGTAATATCAGGTTCTCCAAATCCAGCAGTCCTGGAATGGAATTTGTGCCCAGCAGGTGTCTCAGGATGAGGACAGAGATGAAGTCTCTAAAGAAGGTCATGGCTGAACATGTTGGTGCTGGCTGTTGGGAGCAAAATAACTGAGGGGTAGGGACTTTCCTGCTTAGAAACTTTACTCACAGCACTGAGAGTCACACCGAGCTAGAAGTCAGAAAGAAGAAAGTTGAAAGATGAAAATGCGTGAGTCAACAACTTTATAAAATAATTTTTCAGGTATGGATGGAAGAGAAGAAAGTTTGGTAGTTGTATTAGCAAGAAATTGTTTCTATCAGCTTTTTAAAAGGTGACAGCATTCTTGAGTTGGGTGGAGAACAAAACAATGAGGTGAAAGGTTCCCTTTGTAGCATGTGTGACATTTACAAGGTATGCAAAGTCCTGGGCAACCTTTCCCACAGACACTTTCCTCAGCAGGAGTAAATACTTACCTGTCATATAAGGCAGCTCTTTGCCAGCTTGCCCTGCCAGTATTTTCTCTGCTGATACCATTCCTTATGCAATCACAAAATGCAAAAGCTGTCCCCATAAGCTGGCTATGAACAATATTTTTATTCTTTGGCAGGGGAAGAGCCAGTAGCTTGAAAGAAATTAAAGGGCTGTGGGCTTTACCTAAATAAAGAGGGAGCATCTGTTACTTCTAAAGGGGAAGTGGCATCTTAAAGGGTTACAGCTTAGTCTTTGCAAATGACTTGAAAGTGACATGAAGGCTTTCATAATTTTCTTGGGTTTGGGGCTGGTTTCTGTTGCTTAGATAAATGCAAGTGTGTCTGGTAAATTTTCCTAGTAGTCAGTTGCCTGTATCTCTCACCCTCTGACTCATCTGAGAAATGCAGATTTTTCATGCAGTGTGAACAGTTGGGGGATGCTGCTTTTTCCACCCAGTCTCAGAAGCTCAGACTCATACAGTGTCTGACATCATGTCAGCCTGGGCTGCACCAGCAGCACCGTGGGCAGCAGGTGAGGGAGGGGATTCTGCCCCTCTGCTCTGCAGTGCTGAGACCCCACCTGCAGTGCTGAGTGCAGCACAGGGGGTGCCAGCGCAGGGAGGACATCACAGAATTCACAGAATTCACAGAATCACTGGGTTGGAAGAGACCTTCAAGATCAAGTCCAACCCAGCCCTAACACCTCAACTAAACCATGGCACCCAGTGCCACACACAATCTTTATTTAAACACATCCAGGGATGGTGACTCCACCACCTCCCCGGGCAAACCATTCCAGATCTTTATCACTGTTTCTGTAAAAAACTTTTTCCTAATAACCAACCTATATTTCCCTTGGCACAGCTTGAGACTGTGCCCTCTGGTTCTGTCAGTGCTGCCTGGAGAAAGAGACCAGCCCCACCTGAGCACAGGCACTTTTTAGGGAGCTGCAGAGAGTGATAAGGTCACCCCTGAGTCTCCTTTTCCCCAGGCTGAGCACCCCCAGCTCCCTCAGTGGTTCCCCACAGGGTTTGTGTTCCCAGCCCCTCTCCAGCCTCATTGCCCCCTCTGGACGTGCTCAAGCATCTCAATGTCCTTCCCAAACTGAAGGCCCAGAGCTGGGCACAGCACTCAATTCCTCCTTGAGTCCAAGGTGCGTGTGCCCTCACCAGTACCCAGTACAGGGGCAGAATGACCTCCCTGCTCCTGCTGGCCACACCATTCCTGATACAGGCCAGGATGCCACTGGCCTTCTTGACCCCCAGGAGAGTGCCCAGAGATGGCCACCAAGATGATCCAGGGGGATGGAGCAGCTCTGCTGTGAGAAAAGGCTGAGAGAACTGGGACTGTGCAGCCTGGAGAGGAGAAGGATTTGGGGTGACCTCATTGTGGTCTTCCAGTGTCTGTGGGGAGCTGACAAGAAAGATGGAGCAAGACTCATAACAAGAGTTGGAGTGACAGGACAGATTAGATATAAAGGAGAAACTCTTTACAGTGAGGGTGGTAAGATACTGGGACAAGTTGCCAAAGAAGCTGTAGCTGCCCCATCCCTGGAAGTGTTCAAGGCAAGGCTGGGCTGGACTGCAATCTGAGCACCCTGGTCCAGTGAAAGTTGTCCCTGACCATGACAGGGGGGTTGGAATGAGAAGATTTTCAAGGTCCTCTTCCAACCCTAACCATTCTGTGATGATCTCACTTCAAGATCTTTCCCCAGATGCTTCTACAAAGATCTCCTCTCTAATCTGTCACTGCTGCCTGTACCCTGCTCACTCACAGTTCACCACCTCACCCCCACAGGAGGTTTCAGAGCATAAAGCACTGACAGAGGGCAGCAGTGCACAAAGGGCTTCTATAGGACATTGACTTTTTGCAGGCTACAAACAAGGAACAGTGGGAAATGCTGTAAATACACTGATCTATTGGCTTTGTACTGCAATGCTCAGGCCAACACTCACAGCACTGGGGTTACCCAGGAGGAGAGCTTGGGGGTCAGAGTGTTTGCTTGGGGAAAAGCTGCTGGAATGCCCCAGGCAGTGATGTGAGGCTGCACAACAAACCTGCAGTCCCCAGAGAGTCAGTTCATTCAGTGTGGTGGCTTTTACATGGTACCAGCTGATCATCCAACAGATTCATGCAAGTACAGGCAACGGGACATTCATTAAATGACCAACAACAGTGACTAACTTGATGAAGATTCCCTGGCTAAGTTTGCAAGACAGACTCAGCTGCCTGCCTCAGAGGATGTGAAAGGGCAGGGCAGTGGCTCCTTTGCAGGGGCAGCAACAACTGTAGCAGAGGCTATAACCTTCAGAGGTTTCCTGTACAGTGAATACAAGCTAACACTGGGACACTGAGCATCAGTCACTCCTCTGTAAGCTGAATTTCACTGCAGCTCCTGTTGCTGTCCTGTACAAGCTGATTTGTCATAATTTCATTTGTCATAAATTCTGCAGCTCCTGTTGCTGTTCTGTACAAGCTGATTTGTCATAATTTCTTTTGGCTTGTAGCCATAGGTCTTTGCTATCAAGTCCTTAATTTATGCATGACAAGAGTGATGGACAGTGATCCACTTACTGACTTAACCATTTGCACCCCTATTACACTGAGAGTATTGCATGAATTGCTAACAGTTGTGGAGAGAACTTTCATAATTTTGAGTCAGAAGATGGCTGCTCACAACCTACACGGTTCTTTTTCTGTCTCCTCAGGGGAATTTGCTTTAGAAACTGTTTCTCACAGTCGGTTTGCAGTCTTTGCTGATAATTTCCTTTCTGCTGTCTTTGCTGATTATTTCCTTTCTGCAGTCTGAGCAAGGGTAAGGTTTCAGAGGGCTTGAGTGAATTCACCACCTGAAGAGAGGCTTGAGCTATCACTGGTTGCCTCAGATGAAAGGGAAGTAAGAGAAAAAAGCAGAGAGGGTGATGAAACCTCAGCAGAAATTTCCTTCATTAGCTGTTCATGGGAACTAACACAGCCTTGGGCTGTCCTGCAGGGATATTCACTTATGCCCTGCCTCCATGGCATTGCAGGGTAGAAAACCCTTTGGTCTATAGAGGAAGATTCTGTGATATGAAATTGGACAATTCCTGTGCCAAAATGCCCTGCTCTTTACACTGGTACTGACAGCTGCATTTTGGCCTGTTAACTGCAAGGAGATCACAGCAATTGCCTTTTTCCAGCTCTTCCCTGTGCCATTTCTGCACCCAGGAAAATTCCACCTGGATTTTATGAGCATTCTCCATCATTCAGAGAGAATCTTACAGAGTCACAGTGCAGATCCCAGACCTTTGCAGGGCCCAGTCTAACTCACAGCAGTGTAAAAAGACAAAACCAACACAGGAAGTATCTACACTTCAAAGATGGCTTGGCCAAACATGTGTCTGCAATTTGTTTGTTCTGAAGGTCAAAAAACCTAGGCTGAATGGTATTTGCATATTTTCTGGCCCTAAACCCAGCTGACCTACAAGTATAAAACAAAATCAATGAAAGAGTTACTTGCAGGACATTTTGCTTTATAGATTGCTTCAAGAATAAGAAAACATTTATTCCAAGGGAGACAGATGGTTTGATTCTTCCTTCACTCTTCCTTCCTACTTCCCTTCCTCCAGCTATGATCATTATTTTCAAGGTGGCTCAGTCTTTTGAGGGGCAGTGAGGTGTTTTTTTTGGCCATGTCCCTCATATCTGAACAATGAAAATTAAGTATGGGTCAAATGCAAGGCTTTTTTTACAGGATAAATGTACAAAAATTGACTCACACATGCCAAAAAGTCTAGGACAGAGCAGCTCATAAATTTCTTTCATTTCAGAATTTAATGTTAAAGTCATTAATAAGAAGGAAAAAATATTACTGGAGAGGTCCAAAACAGTCTGGTTTGTCAATCCAGAGGCGGCTACTGCCCTGGTCTGTTTGTAGTGACAGGGGAGGTTGCAGCAGACCCAGGTTTGTGAGATGAGCACTGCAGTGGTTGGAGCTGGGGTGAAGCCCTCGTGCCTCTCCCTGACCGTGCATTGGGCACAAACACTTGAAACATTGGCAAGAACATCGTGGGAGCTGGAGATTGAGAGGAAATTTTCAGAGACTGGGGGAAGGAAGGAATGAGAAGTGAAGCTGGGGCAGCAGCAACTGGTAGAAAAAATGGACAGAGAGAAATCAGTGGTAGTTCTCTGGGCAGAAAGTTTGCCAGGCAGAAGAGTACCAGAGGACAGGGAGGGAATGGGGCCTGCAGAGGTGCAGAATGGGACTGGAAAGCATTTGTAATCTTTCAGCAAGTCTTTCAACAATTTTCCACTCCAATGTGATTAATTTTGCTGTTAGTCTGGGCTGGTTTTGTGTGGTGAATGTAAATGAGACCAGTAGTTGTTAAGGTCTGTACCAAATGTAAAACTGAATGTCTGGTTCATGAAAAGCAACTGCTCTGGCTTGTGCCTGTGCAACTGATGCTGTTTTACACAGTCAGGGATGGGGATCATGATCCTGCCATCCTTTACAACTGCAGCATCTTAATATATGCTCCTAAATTCCTTTGAGTATATATAACTATGTGTTCAGACACTTGGCTCTGCATTCTACAAGAATATCACTGAAACATTAAAAAATATAAGCAGCCAACATTAACTTGCTAAGAGCATTCCAAAATAGAGTAGGATCCTCAGAAAAAGTGCCATAATGAGAATTGAACATTTTTGTTTGTTTGTTCAAAAGTACCTTGTATTTCACAGGCAGCTTTTTTTGTTAGTTTTTGGTTTTTTCCATTTATAATTTAGCTTAACCCACCATCTGAGAACTGAAAGGCAGAAAATCCCCACCCAGCAGGGAAAGTCTTACAAGACTTTGAAGAGGAAAACCTATTTTGCAGCTGGGGTGGTTTCCCACCATGACGGTGAACAACAGGCACAGAAGCACTTTTTTTGTAGCCTGAAACTTAGGAAAACTTGGATTTCATTTGCTCATATTTACATTTGGCAAGTAGGGAGCAGAGAAGGAACTGGGGGTATGAGAGATGAGACCCAATCTATCAAGTTCTTGCTTGAATACATCATCTGAGCATGGCCCAGCTCCTCTCCTCTCCTTCCAATTTCCAAAGAAAAGGTGAGGCCAGGGGGAGCCAGAGCTGCCCAGCACCCCAGAGGGTCACAGCCTTTAAATGTAAATTATCATTTAAATGTAAGGCTAACTGCAGCGGATTGGAGAGTGAGGATATTGAGGAATTAACTAACTGCCTATTTCAGATGACTTCCTATGGGAAGGCAGAGAAAATATTTATAAGAAGGGAAGGAAAACACCCTAGGCTGAGGCCATAAGTGAACTTGGAATTTAACTCCTAATTGCTTCCATTAGTTGAAACAGTTATTTTAATAATCCAACAATTGGCTTTTCTTGCCCTCAGCAGAACATTTGTCATTTGAGTAGGTGAATTTTTGGCCCTGAAGCAGAGATCAGACTTCAGTACACTTCATAATACACAGAAGGAGGAATTCTTCAGCCAGAGGCCAGGTGATAGCAATGGTCAGATTGCAAGCAGTGGCATTTGGCCCCAAAAAATGAGTGTCCTTGAAGCTCACCTGTAGCCCACTGCCCTTAGGACTCTAACTAGTTTGTTTCTTATATTTGTGTTTCACTGCTATTTATTTCACTCTTGTACCCTAAATTTAAGAAAATATTCATATTCAGACCATGACTGATTGTGCATGGCTTGCTATTTTAGCAGGATCAATATAACTAACTTTTGAAAAAAACTGAGAAACTCTCGCTTATTCTTTCCTATGTTTTAGGAAGACAATGATTTATTAATAAACACAGAATTACTATTTCTGAGTTCAAGCTGACAAGCCCTGGTACAAGTGTGCAGCTGGTCAGGAAATGTCACTGCAACTGGCTAAGTAAGGAAAGATCCCTGATGTTTTAAGAACAAACATGTCAATATATAGAAAATTAATGGTGAATTAAAATACACCCCTCCAAGACTCTTAAGATAAATATGCTGTCTCCATGAGACCCCTTGCAATTCTTCTTTGCCCACTTTATATGATTATGAAAGCCTGATCACATTTCCATTAAAATCAAGGGTAAATATTTCAGTGCTCTTTGCACAGGATGAGACCCTTATTATATTTTAGTAGCAATATTTACTCCACAGAAGAAGTTTCTTTGGCTATACTATGTTGTGTTATGATTCAATAGATGTGTATCTGACAAAATGACGTGGATTTGAATATGGCTCTTCTGAGGGAAAGAACTGGAAAATTCCCCACCAAGAGTTAATCTTTGCCAACATTTGCTGTTAACTGATATAAATAAATAGGAATGGTAGGCTGTCTTTCTGAAGTAGCATTCAGAGCCTGAATAACATTTTAAAATGCTGTAAAGGGAGGACACATATCCTGTCTGGCAAGCTGAGGTGTAAAATATGCTACATGCAACCAGATGGCTGCACAAAGCTGTCTGAAATTGCAGAAGGAGACCACAGCTTTCTTCTGTGGCTGCAAGAACCTGCCAGGAAGGTCTTGTGCTGTGCAGGGGCTACTGCAGGGCTTGGCTGTGGAGCTTAAAAGTCACAAAACTGGGATGAATGGAAGACATGGTATACTAAACTGTGGCTTTTTCAAGGGTTTTTGCACTTGCTTTTTCTTTTTTTTTTTTTTTTTCCTATGCTGCTGGCTTTAATAGTTTTTTTTCCTCTCTTGCCAGTATTAAAAGTTTTGGTTCCCTTTTTTGGTCTGTTTTTAAGAATCTGTTACCTGTAATGTGCACACAGAGGCACTGGGCTGTGTATGGGAGTCTTGTGCACATCAGAAACTTTACCCACAGCTATTCCATAACTGAATGAAGTGAGCATTGCTTTCTCAAGGCCAGTTTCACCTCAAAGAGGAACAGCTGAGCAATGGGGCCAAAGACACTGCTTGCATCTAAGAGTGCTTCAGAAAACACCCATTAAACCATTCAGCAACTGCTTTTTTTCAGCCTTGCACAGCAGAAATGGCAGTCTTGGAAACACAGAATCTCTTCTTGTATGGCTCCCTGCACTGTGAGCCTGAGGATGTGAGAGTGAGGGTGTCCAAAGCAGCCAGCAGTGACTCACACACCAGGTGTGGGACTTGAGTCTGTCCTTGTCACCCCTCTGCAGCCGGGCTGGTTCTCAGAAGCCCAGGTGGTTCCTTTTCAGTTCTTCTCTTTCCTGAGGAGAAGCAGCTTCTTTTCAGCTGCATCAGTTCTCTCTTGGAGAGGATGTTTAAGGCTTATGTTGGAAGCCTGGAAGGTGTTGGTCCACAAAGGAGTTTTCCTCTTGGAAGGAACGAACTTTCCCAGCCACCCTTTTGCAACTCCCCTGGTTCCAGGGGAGAGTGAGGATATTGAGGAATTAATGAACTGCTTATTGCAGATGACTTCCTATGGGAAGGCAGAGAAAATATTGTATAAGGAAAGGAAAACATCCTAGGCTGAGGCCACAAATGAACTTTGAATTTAACTCCTAATTGCCTCCATTAGCTGAAACAGTTTTTCAGGATAAGCTGCCTCCTAATAGCAAGCATTAAGCTAGAATGCTTTATTGTTTAATAGCACTGAGCTTTATGGGTGTGAATTGGCTCCCAAAAGCAAATGACAGCCTCCACTCTTCAGCAGTCCTTGCAAATAATAGGAGGATAAAGGCAGTTAATTGAGGGGAAATGCCCTCACACAGACAAAGAAAACAGATTTCTACTCAATAGCCAGCACACAGAGGGCAATGAAAACTTCCCTAAGGTAAAACTGGACTCTTTTATTCTACCACAGAGCCAAAATCATTCCCAAGAAGCAAAGGGACCTGTGTTAGTGTAGCTGAAATTTAGAAGCTGGGCTGTCCTTCCCAGACTCCAAACAGAAAAATAGATTCAGTCTTTAGACTTTGCTTTTAATGACTCCCACTTGCTTCAGAGTTAGAAATTTTCTTTGTTAAAAATGAAGTGTACTCCTCGTGGATCAGCTTCTGAGTTGCTGATGCTCTGCTTGTTGAGTGTGTCAGCCAGGCCCTCAGGGCCACAGAGGAAAACACCTATTCTGGAGCTGTCAAGAAAATGAAAATATGGTCAGAAACTAGGTCTGGAGCAGCTGGATATTCCCCATGTAAATAATTTTTATGTTCTACAGATGCAAGGTTTTTTCCCAATTACAGGAATTGGGGTAGAACCGGACATCTATCCCCTAAACCTTATAACCCTTTCAAACTTATTGCAGCTTCTAAAACAAATGCTGGGCTAAATCTCAGCTCAGCCTTAGTTAGTGAAGACAGGTTTATTGCCCTCACTGAATCAAAGAAATAGAGATTCAAAGAGCTTATGGCACAAATTCTTGAGAGGAGCTATTCTGGTGTTTTCCTGCAAATTTTGGGTGGTTAGCTAAAGGTCATCCATATTCAGGTTTGGTTTCTAGAGGTAGAAAGTGGTTTTGGAGGTGTTTAGACCTCACCTGATATTCCTATTTACTTCAGCTGGAAAGCTAGGGCTAATTTTTTCCTAAATCTTCTGCTAGTAATTAGAAGATGTATCTTCTGGAAAAGGATACTTTCCCACAAGATATCCCAAGAAGTATCTTGTGGAAAATGAATGACTTTTAAAAAAGTTGAAGGTCAAAATAATTTGTTCAAGATCATAGATCATGTCCGTGGCTGAAAAAAAATAGAAAATACCTGGAGAATAGGTAGGGTAAAAAAATGCTCCTGAGACTTTATCAGCCAAAGGAACAAGATTTTGCTCTATGGTATGTATGGCCATTAAACAGAGGAAGTCCACAGACACCATAATTTTGCAAAGGTTTACCCAGGATGCTTCCCCGCAATTGTTTTGAACTCATTTTCCCAGTTAGGTCTTCCATACAAGGTTTTCTGTTTCAGTCCTGTAATCACATCTTTCTCTTCTTCATGATGCACTGCAAAGTGAGTGGCCTGTGGGAAATGAAAGACAAGGGACAGATAAATACTGCAGCATTGTGTTCTGGTTAAAAAATAATAATGTCAGTACTGACTGAAATATTTCCCTAATGAGATTATGGAATTTATGGTATTTTGCAAGGAAAGATAAGACTGATAAAATCCTGGCTATCAGTATCTACCCTTTCCTTCTCCCCAGACTGGGTGATCTCAAGAGTTAAATCTATGAAACACTGAATGCAGCAATTAATTGTAGGGTTTTTTCCAATGAACAGGTTTAGTCTAAGAACTCTAACATAGGACTGCAAATTAAAAAATCCTTTCCCTTCAAATAAAATAGCATGACTCCCTTGACCATAATGAAATCCTGCCTGTTTGTTCTCTGGAAGGTTTGGTCCATATGAGGAGGCCTTGCCTGTGTAACTTCCAGCTAGACCAGTTAAGTCAAGAAAAGCAAGGAAGAGAAAATGTGGTTAAAGGCATAAGCTCAGGCCTTACAGAGTTCTGTAGCCCTTTTATACGAGATAAAAAAAGCTCCAGGTACCTTTATCCCCAAGGAAAAAAATGAGGAACTTTTCTTCTTTCCTTTCTCTTTTTTTGATGTTCCATATGTGATAACTTCCTTGCTGCTCCCCCTACCTGTCCATCTAGCTGAGCTACAGACTTTGGGCACATGGTGAATTTTGCGGTGGTGAGATAAATGTAATATAAAACATCACCAAAAGTAACAGAGTGAGAGTCTTTCCTGACTCAATCCCACATTCTCAGGCATTTGCTCCTTTGCATCCCCACAGCAATCTACCAGCACAGGACCAGAGAACTCATGAGTCCTGAAACAAATATGCTGCTATGGTTCAAGCTTTGTGCAGTGGCTTCCCTGGTTCCTAAAGCCCTTAATTACATGCTTGAGGCAGCATCAGCTGCTTTAGGGACTCGTACATGGTCAGCTGAGGTTCCTCCTGTGAACAAAGCCTGCTTCCCACAGAGCACAGCCAGAGGAAAGCAGAAAGGAAATCAGTGCCCATGAACAGCTGATCCCAGGTAACTGCTGATGGATAACACCTGTCTGCACACACCCAAAACCTCTGGGAGCCAGATGGATGCCCAGGATAAAAGACCATTTGAATAGCTATGAGAACAAATTTTCTGACATCAGCCTCAGTTTTATGGCAGTGATATTCCCCACTGTGTGGTTACCTGAGTTTCATCCCAGCCTGTAAGGTAGATGTTGTAGCTCAGAAACTCTGCATTATTCCTCTCCTGCATTTGAGCCTCCAGAGATTGCAAGAGGTCAGCAAACCATTCAAAGGCATGAGTGTCCCTGCAAAGCCAGTAAAAATAAATCTGGAAGAGACAAGAATGAGCTGTCAGGGGACACAGACACTTATGTTTTCCAGGTTTATGTCTGTTGACAGAGTGAGGATTATAGAGTTCTGGTAAAAAATGCCCTGAACACTTCAGTAGATGGGTAGGAATGGTATTGAAGCTATTCAGGAATTTTGATGCTGAGAGGGTTATAAAGCTGAATGACTGACTGCAAGAACAAGGAAATATATTCCTGTTTCTCTTCCACATTTTTAGTTTGCAATGTTTCCCCATTTATCTCCTTGTAAAACAGTTTGTTAGGACATAAATAAATGATTTAGAGGTGCACTCTCTTTCTGTCTGCTGGCAGGCGAGATAAAGTAGGTAAAAAAACCAGTTCTGTTCTCTGAATATGGCCATAGCTGCAAAGTGTGACCCCACACCTCTGCACAGGGAGTTTCCAGGAGCAGGAGGGGACAGGAGGATGTTTCCATTGCTCTTCTACTTATGAAAAAGCCTTCCTCTTTGTGCTGAGGGAAGGAATGCAATATTTCCCCAGGCTGTATTAGCGCCTTGAACTTTATGTTTCTCAAGTAGATGAACACCATTTCCACTGCAACTGGAAATCCCCAGGGCTACAGTCAGGATTAGCATGCATGATTTGGCTTTTAGGCTGTCTCTCCTTTCATTATATTTTTGCTTTAGAGCCTCCTGTTTTCCTCCTGCTAACCTTGAGAGGCAACTGGACTCTTCCTTCTTTTAGGACTCATGCATGCCTGGAGCCAGATCACCTTTGCTGTGCCTGCTTTGACTGGGCCCTTGAACAGTTACAGGGGTCAGGGAAAGAGGACACAGGCATCCATACCTTCTTGAGCTTTAGGTTGGTGGCATCATGGCAGTATTTGTACCAGACAGACTTGAGGACAGATGCAAAGGGGGTGACCCCTATTCCAGCTCCAACCAGCATCACAGTTTCATAACTGAACACGTCCTCACTTGCTGTTCCAAAGGGGCCATCCACAGCTATTCTGGAATTTAAAGTATGCTTATTAAATCAGAAGTGAATATTTATTAACACCATTTAAAATGACAGTTAAAAGGTATTTGTCTGCTACAATGCATATTTGGACTGAATACTAGTCAGCAAAAGGAGAGGTGGAGCTGATAGAAAAAACTGTAAAGAGGCATCTAAGACCCACATCTGTGTCACCATTCAATGTTTGTATCACTGGTGCCATCAAATTGCTTGAGCAATATTTAAACTACCATAGGTGTTTTTTGACTTTACCATGGAGACTCTTTGTACATACTTGGGCAACTTCCATGCCTCCTGGAATTCTTGTTTATCACAGCCACAGGCATTGAACAAGCCCTCTGTCCAGTCTCCTACGATTCGGACATGAATGCTGAAGTAATCCTCTTCTGGGGCAGAAGTCAGTGTAAATGGATGCCATTCCAGTTTAGACACTGCTGGACATTTGACAAAAATGTATTGTCCAACCTCCATCTTGAAGCCTTTTTTCATCATCTGGAGCTCAATTGTCTTGAAGGGATGAATGACCACCTACAGTGAGGAAGGGCATAGGGAAAAACAAGGAAAAGAAAATGTCTGTCCTCACTGATGTATCTCACTGATATATTTACATCCACCATCACTAACATCATCCTCTGCTATGAGAGCAAGGAAAGCAGGTGAAACTTTCTTCCCAGCAGAACTGAAAGAGAGCAACAGCACCTGACAGGCAGATAAAAGCCTGCAGAGGATGCTGATGTTTTGGTTGAAGTATTTTCTCACACCACCACACTTGCAGCCACTCCAAAGGACAGGCCAGGCTGGCACATCTTGTAACACATCTCCAGATTTGTGTGAGCACATTGTTAATTCCAGATGGACCTTACCCACTGGCACAGAGCACAGAGTTAATGGGCCTGACTGTAAATATAGGGGCAAAACCACAGGGCTATCCTACAGATATTGGACAGGTAGTACCACTGGAAATGGATGATTTCTTATTAGCCAAGGTGAGACCTTGGCTATTCTTTAGAAACAATCTTCTAGAAGTAAAACCAGTAATTCTGTCACTCAAGTTTTTAATCCTAAAGTTGTCTGCCAAAATTATTTTCATTTTTAAAAAGAGATTTGCAAGAGGGAGAATCAAGTCTCTCTGTCTGTTAATTTTGGTATTAACTGTGGTGTTTAGGATGGTGAAGGAAATTTTCTGCCAACAGGGCACAAAACAGATGCCATAGAAATATAGTGTAGAAGTAGCACACAGGATATTTTGGTAAAATTACCAAAAACACACAGATTAGGAGCCTTCCAATGTGTCAGCATCATTATAGAGCACAGTAGAAGCACTTAATGTCATCCCCCAAACCCTGCTATGATTTGAACAGGGTGTGTCCTCAGGATGCAGCACAGTGCCATATGAGGAAATTACCCTGGGAAAGGCCAGGATAGTTTTCATAAGTTTGAGCTCAGTTCTGTGCTAATTCAGCTGTCAGAATTTCAGGATCAGTGTTAATATCTCTGCCACACACCACAGAAATGAAAGCTCAACATTAGATTCGGATACATGAAACAAACATGCTCTTAACTTGTGTTCAGGGGTCATTTGTTCTGTGTCTTAAATTTGTCTCATGCCCATGGAATTTCTGTACTGTGGAATTTTTTCACCCAATACAAAGAAAATTCCCTTCTTTCCTAAAATTCAATCCTGTGCCTTAGCTATATTCCTCCTCTTCCTCACTTTTAGAGGCTACATTTGGATGTTAGGTGTTGGCATCACGACAGCAGTCAGAACATTCCTTCCACTGATAACCTGGGTATGTAGGAGCCTCTGCCTTTGCTGCACCATTTGGAGGAGAAGGTGAAGCTCTGCCTGGTGTTAAGTACAGCATCAGCACTTACCTTTGTGATAACAGGTTGTTATCACTTACCTTTGTGATAACAACCTTCTGCTGTGACCTCCAAAACCGCACCAGCCGCTCACACAGGTACAGGAACATGGGACCCACCACCCACTTCCATGTCTGTAGGCAGAAGAAAATTCTGTGATTCTGGGTCAGATGATGAAGATCACAGAATCATAGAAAGGTTTGGGTTGGAAGAGATCTTAGAGATCATCTAGTTCCAACCCCCCTGCTGTGGACAGGGATGCTTTCCACTAGATGAGATGGCAACTTAGATCAATTCAAATCCTGGAAATTCTATAAGCAGAAGTGAAGTTCAAGTAATCTCTATTATTTATAAACCAGATTAGGGAATCCTTAAGATATATGACATTTTCAAAATTCTGGTCAGAGGGGGAATTTCTTTCTCTGTTGAGTGTTGCAGCTGGCTTTTTAGTTTCTACTAGAGTTACAGCAAGGTATTTTCCTGCAAGTAATTTTGTCTCTGTCTAAAAAAGAATGTAACAAAGTGAAATGTGGTATTCAGGTATTATTGACTCAGGTCTGTATTACTGCAGGAAAAGATGTGGTTTCTGTTAACAGCTCAGTCTGAAATGTGAAAGAAGAAACAGCCTGGTTAGTCAATAAAAGCTGAAGTTTCAAATTCACATTTCCAAGGGTGTTATTTTCTTGCTAATGACCATTAGTCCATTAATAATGTTAAACTATTTATTATGAGCATTATAGCACTTTCTAGATATCCCCAGGAGCCATTACTTTGCAGTTTACTTTTTGGATAAAAAGTTCTCAGATACCAGTTGCTCTTTTGCTTTGTCTGTCAGCTGTGCTTATTTTACAGCATGCTGCAAGTGTGCAGTCTGTCTGGAGTCCATTTCTGCTTACAACCCACTGTGTCCAAAACTCTTGCTTCATGCAAAGAAAGATGCCACTGGAGAGTGCTGAGGGTTATATGGCTAGTTTTATATGCAATTTAAGAAAAAACAGAAAACTGTAAACATTTCCAATTGGATTTACACACAAGCCAGCTGTTCTTACCATAGGAGGATTCCCTGAAAACTGGGGGATTGGACAAGCCTCAGTCTTGCCCCAGAGAGTGAAGTTCTTGTAGCAAATTTCTGGGTTGTGTTCAGCCAGGCTTTCAGCTGTCTGTCCCCGTACAATACGACTGGGAAAAAAGTAAAGGTCATTAAGGCAATGAAATTAAAATTAAAGTATCTGTTCCTTATTGTTATTGTATTTATGTACATCACCCTATTTATATGGAGTTGTCAATTTGTGCACTGCTACAGCTCTGATACAGATTTACTGCTCTAATCTACCCACAAAGTTACCATTCAGAAATAAAAATGGGGAGGGAAGTTTGTGGGATAAAATCCTGATTTCAAGGTTAAGGTGAGGAACTGAGAGTTATGTTCATTACCACTTCCAGGATGTGGTCACAATTAGAAAGCTTCATTCTTTTCTGAGTTATCCTACTTCTTTTCTTCAATTAAAAGAAAAAAAAAATAAAACCTGACTGAAAGAAAAAAACAAACAAAAAAACCAAAACCCAAAACCTGGAATGGACAAGTAATCAATTTGCTACTGACCACAACAGAGATTATTCCTGCTGTTTATTTTAGAAATTTGGAGATCCCTTTCCAAAATATTCTCCCTTTGGAGCAGCTGTTCAGGTGCTATGAATGAATACAGATGCTTTTGACACAAGCAGCTATTACAGCTAGCACCTTGCATCAGCCAATTATCTGGCCTCAATTTTCTTGCTTGGTTGTCTTTTTGTTTATTCATTTGTTCTTTGTTTTAATATGAAGAATGCTAACTGATCCAGTACAGCTGTATTTCCAGTAGCAGAACTGGTGCAGAGAGGTAATTTCAGTTTCAAGGGGCAAAAGCCTATTCCTTTTCACTATTTCCTACCTCTGTTTGGAGTTCTGCCAACCTCAGGATCCTAGTAAAAACTTTCAGATTAAGATCTGCTGAATTTTCTCTAGAAACAGTCTGCTTCTGATCAGGCTGGTCAGTTTTATGCCAACGTGATTCTTTGATATCTTCTCCCCATGACTTCTCTTTCTGCTTTCCTAGCTCAGTGTCTGTGAGCTAGACAACATTTCTGATATTTCAAAGAACCCCATGGTATCTAAGCCATATGCACGCCTAGCTTCGTGTGACAGATTTTCCAGAGAATTGTTACAAAACCTCTGCACAGGGTTGAAAGATAAGATATTGCTCATAAATATTACTAATGAACCTCTTCTTCATTAACTGTTTGATTAATATCCTGTCTGAAAAATAAAGGGAAGCTGTGACAGTGTCCCAGCAGCATCACGAGTTGCAATTTGCAGGAACATCAGCAGTTACACTTCACTTCCCCACTAATGACAGGGGGTTCAGCTGGGCCACCTCTGGGATCATTTATGGGAACAGGAGGAGCCCATTTCCTCCACTGCCCTCCCCATTGCTTAAGGGAAAGGGGGTCTGAGGGTTTTTGCCTTGCTCTATGCTCTATTCAAGGTTAACAATGTCAGTACCCTGTACAAGACCAAAAAAAGTTTATTTCCCCTTATCAGTCAGTGTAGATGCTCTTTCTAGTACTGTAATTAAGCTTTCAGCAGTATAGACTTATAGCTACTTCTTTTTTGGCTGAAGGTTTTCCTTTAACTCCAAAAGAGTGAACTGCACCTCTGTACCCTCTCCTCCTCACATTTACTGTGTGGGGAAATTTGGGACATTTGTCTGTGACACAGAGCTCATGCACAAAAACCATCAGTGCTTCAAAAGTGCTATAACAGCTTGTAACAGACAAGAATTATTGTAGAGTCAGAGAATTAAATCACACAATGGTTGGGTTGGAAGGGACCTTTAAGATCATCCAGTTCCAACCACCCTGCCATGGGCAGGCACAACTTTCACTGGACCAGGTTGCTCAAAGCCCCATCCAGCCTGGCCTTGAACAATTCCAGGGATGGGGCAGCCACAGCTTCTCTGGACAACCTGTGCCAGGGCCTCAATACCCTCACAGTAAAGAATTTTTTCCTAATATCTGATCTAAACCTACCCTCAGTTTGAATCCACTTCCCCTTTTCTGTCACTCTGTGCTCCTGTAAAGTGTCTCTCCATTCTTCTTGAATCTGCCCCTTTGATGCTATCAATAAACTTTGACTCAGCTTTCTGTATATACAAGGATGTGTGTTTGCAGAGATTGATGAGAATATGTGTGACAGCCTTCTGTCCCATGAGATAAACTGGCATTCATGTCTCTTCCTAACATGTTGCTTTGAGAGTGTCAGCTCATACTCATTCCATGACATCCATCTTTGCACACCTGAGATGCCTTCCATGAGTGTAACAAGCTCATCTCATATTTCTCAGTGTATTTTCTCTTAACTCAAAATGTCATTATTACTTTGAAGGCCAAATAAGTGGGGTCACTGAGTTCACAGCTGGAAAGCATCCTTTCCTCTACAGATGAGAATATTCCTGTTTATATCTGCTTCCAAAGGACAGCTGAACTTCACTGACAACACTGCTGCCCAAACTCTTGCCTTTTCATTCCAGTGCAATTAAGATGGTGGGAGTACAGTGAACACTGAAGTAAATAAAAAATCAATTTTTATAAAATATATGCTTTCCACTGACCTCTGGAAAGGGCAATGCTTGCTTTCTGATAGCATTGTGTAGTATGTAGTAATTACTGGCAAGTTTGGACATTGTGTCAGTAACTATACAATGTTTGCTGCAGAAAACATGAACCTCTTGTTTTTTTTCCTCCCACAAGTTTTGCTCAAACTGTTTCCTTGTTATGAAAGTTGGAATGAGCAAATATGCTGGGGGTGATTCCCATCTGCCTTCTATTTGTGTTCTTCCTGTTTTACTTTGATTTTTGACTTCTTAGTGGCACTAATGGACTGTAAGGAAGTGGTTTTGAATAGTCATTTTTGCTGGGCACTTTTAAAGCACACTTTCTATTGCATGTAGGAGTTCCTTTAAAATGGGCAATGTAGTGTAATTATGAACTATTTAAATGTAGCTCGGATACTTGAGTCTTTTTTCTTTATTCACCCATTCTTTGGTTTTATAAAAAGGATCTAAAGTTCATTTTTCTAAGTGCTAAAATTGGGTTTGTGTAGTGCTAAAACTGTTTCATTAGGCTTTCCAGCTCTTTCAGAAGATATGAAATGAAGCAACAGCAGAAAAAGATCTTTGGCATTTGAAAGTTAAAAACTTTACAAATGCCTATTTCTAAGTTGAAACAGCTAAAAATCTATTCTTAAATGCTGCTTATACTACGAGTTCATCCAAGTCTGAAACATAAATCTATATTACTATAGTTTTCATTATCCAATAAAATTCTAAACTCTGTAATTTTTTTACTAAGATCTCCTTACATGCATGTGTGTGATGCAATTCCTTTTAGGAGAGGAAGGAAAATTAACAGTTAAAAACAGAAACCTTGGAAAAGAGTTTTGCAATTAAGATATCAGAAGAAGTTAAGTGATAGCGAGCCTAAGTATGCCAAAGTCACATGAAACCTGTGTGAGGACAGCTTGTTGCAAGTATCAGTGAGAGCTTCTTGACTCTCAGAGCCTCTACTGGCCCATCACTGCCATCAAAAACAGCTGCTGCTCAGTGACAGGAGTCCCCATACTCATGTGTGAAGGGGGCTTTAAATAAAGATTCAGTGGTTATCAGATATTTGGTGATAAGTGCAGATACTCACCCAGCACCGTGGATGACAAGGCCAATAAAGAAGATGACAAAGAGATGGTGGGTGTACCAAAATACTTCAAAATATGACCTCCGGATGGTTTTGGTGGATGAGGTGATGATGAGGATGAGGGCCAGTGTGATGACAACCCCAGTGATGCCAGCCAAGTATGTGAAAGCCACATAGAGGCCCCCAACGGGATTCTGTGAAACAATTGCACACCTTGGTCTAAGGAAGGGGTTGCACCAAAGCAGAGCCAGTTGAACCATTCCTCACCAAACCCTTTACTTTGTTATAAGTCCTCAAGTCATCTGATGCCAAAATCCCTGTTCATTTTCGTTGCACTGCACATTTACCTTTACTAAGGTAATTGGAAGTAGAGAGAATGCTTTTTCCATGAATTCACACACCAAACATGGTTTCTTACTCTGCCATGGTTCAGCAGGACTGCTTTGGGGAAGGTGAATACATTTGCACAGGTCTGGCGTTCAGAGCTGGAGTCCTACATCCATATTTTGGGAGCTAAATGAAAACTCTCCTTTCCTCTGGTGTTGCATAGCTGTGGGACTCATAACTCATGCAGAGTTTGGAGGCTCAGTGCTCTTCTGAGAAGTAGGGAAGTACTTTCTCTTCTTTTTCCCCACTGACCAGAGCTTAAACCACCACACTTCAAAACTTTTGCCTTTACTTCTGTGTACCTTTCTGAGTGTCATGTCTAAGTTAGAACGCTGCTTTACAGGGTATGCTTTACATAATGTTTTAAAACTTCTTTGAAATCCTCAAGTGAAAAAGTTTAAAGTACTACCAGAGCTCAGCAACGATATTACTGGCAAATACAGAAAACTGAATTCTACAAGGTTTTTCTGCAAGATGGCCCAAACCCAGACTGTGGACACCAGAAACAGGCACTCTGCTCAAATAGTTTTATATGATCACCCACACAAATGTAGTGATGACCCTTTGGAGTCTGATGTCACTTACAGCAATGGTTTGCCTGTAGAAGTTGACATAGCTTTCCTTTGGTTTGTCCCCAAGGCCAGAAAGCACAGCTGCCAGGGTGCCTTTCTCTTCAACACGGGCTTGCACACTCCACTCCACGTTGAATAAGTGTGCAATGGTGTGAATTGCTAGGAGTGACAGGAAAGGAATAATCAGCATTGACCACAAGTACTCGTCAGTTTGGGGTTGCATCTCAAAACTTTGTCACATTTGTCAACTGCTGCTTAAAGGCTCTGCTGCTCTCGCCATCTTCATCACAATTGCAGATCACTGATGTGTTTTACTGTTAAAATTTTACCACCTGAATTTTGCAGGTTTTGGGTGAGGGAGGGAAAGAAGTAATGGGAAATTTTCAACATATTTTTGTTCAACAAAGCCTTTCAACAATTCAAGTAGCAGTGCCCTAACAAATAGGATACTGAAATATGGAATGGCTTAAACTATTTTTTAGGATCATCCTCATGCAGGACTTCTGTAAAACAGCCAAGAACTGAATCTGGATTTATTTGGGGTCACATTTATTAGTGCTGCTTTGTTCTTCAGTTTTGCTAATAATCATCAGTAATATCCTCACTGAGCTGAATGCATCCAAAAACCTAAACCAGCTGAGATGTTCACATGAATTCCATACAAGTCTTTGTAGGGTAAAATTGTACAATGCTTTTCAAAATTTGAACCACCTCCTACAAGTAGATACTTATTTGTCTTCAAAGCAGGTCCAAGCTTTTTATATCCTTTTTAAAAAAGAATTTCTATTATTTGTTTTAGATGGCAGATAAGAAGTAACTAAACAAGAATGAATCCAGTGTATCCAGTTCTCAGGACATTGCTAAACACCCTTTATTAAACTATCATAAATAGTACTTACAGTTCAAAATACAGGTATTCTTTCTTATCTTTTGCTCTCTGACAGTTGGCACATATCTGGAAACTGATTTAAGCCTTGGCACACACTGACTCCTTTAATGAAAGCAGGTCACTGTCCATATCTTAAAGAACTTGAATGCCACCTGGATTCCACATAAAATACACAAGACAGCAATAAACAAAGAAACATTAGAGTACCAACCAGTGTGAAGGGCGATCATCCAGGCCACCATTTTGTGAAAGGTGAGGTTTCTGTCCAGCTGTCGCCTGATCCGGGTAGAGCAGCACTTTGGGTAGAAAGAAAAAGGTATTTGAAGATTATTTGTGTTGTCTGTGCACACTTTTTAAAGGCAGGGACAAAATCAGAAGCCCTGAGCACACTGGTGGCATTGCTAGGAAAAATGTAGAATTCCAGAATATAGACAAAAATATTTCCCCCCATCTTTCAGAAAATAGGATTTCCAGATTATGTTTTAACACGTCCCCCTGAAACAAAGTATTTGATAAGGAGAAAAAATTTAACATCCAGTATGACAAAGGAATACATCTCATCTCTTTTAAATTGTACATTATAAACAAAATGAGGGATCACAGTCTGCCATGGCAGAGTTACTGCTTTGCTAGCACCAGGATCCTATTGTAGGTCACAATCTAGAAACAAGCTGCAAAGTTTGGGTGTAACTGTCTCAGAGAGCTCCCATCCCAAATCATATCACCTATGGCAGCGATATGAAGGCATTCCTTCTCCAAAATACTGGATTTACTTCCCAGGCATTCACTTACAACTTGATTTTGGAGTTACCAAAAAAAAAAAAAAAACCCAGCAAAAATCTCTGCAGATACAAACCAAAGAAATTAATTCTCAAGAAAAACAGAGTGATATTTTCATTATTATGGGTTCCTAACAGACCCCACATGAACTCTGCTGCAGTCACTGGGAGTTTCCCTAAAGCCTTAAGTCCCTGTAAAGCTGCCATTTGCTGTCTCCACACAGTAGAAGGCATGACTGTCATGTGCTGTATGTTTGCATTGTGTTTGCTGACCAGATAAGGGAACAAAACACTGTGCAAACTACCACAAGTATTTCCTCACAGGAGACAAACACTCTGGGGCTGCCACAATCACTTCAGACTACAATGACAACCAGAAGAAATTTGGCCTTTTTGTATCACCTATATTGAGAAACAATAAAAAAATATTGTAGAATAAAATGTAGCATAGTGAGGCAGTGCTTGACTCCCTTGCAAACACCACTTGATGCAAGAAGTAGAGGCCAAGCAATGGCAGAGGGCTCCAGATGCCTTCAGTCAATGTGGCTCATTAACAACAGTTAATACAGCAATAATGGACATGCAAAAAACAATACAGCTATCTTTTCAATTAAAAAGTTGCAAAGTTATTACAAATAACTTTGTATTGTGATTTCTGGGTGGCAGGATGGAGAGGGCGAGACTTTTCTGTACACTCCCCTTGAACACTGTGTTCGAGCAATTCTTTCCTCTTCTTGACCCCAATGACATTGCTGTTGGGAAGGTCACTTCTCTTCCAATGAGTTATTTGACATTTAAATGATTTTTCTTATAGATCCTCACAGTTGTTACCTGCAGAGCATAGCTAATCAGAGACAACTGCACAACAAGCAAAGCAGCTGTCCCCCTGTGCTGAGGCCACCACAGCACTGCCACTGCCGGTGGCTCACTGGGCCGTGGGTGTTTTTGCTTAAGGTCTAAAATTACATCCTTCCTGGGGCGTAGCTTTACTGCCAAAAAGCAACTGGAGCTAAACAAGCAGCAGCTGTCTAAGAGCTGTTCTATGCCCCTCCCTGCCCTCCTTGCTCACCCTCAGAGCCCTTTGCTTCCTCATTCCCAGCCATCAGCAGGAGAGCGTGCTGCCAGCAGGAATGGAATGGTGTCTCCCTGCCTGGGACTCACTTTTATCTGGGTGTAGCCTGAGTGACTGTGCCACAGTGCCCAAGGCAGAAGGACTGGCTCTAGTTTGAATACAAAGAGGGACAGTTTCCCAAGACCTTGGTTAGAAAAGTTAGGTTGGTTATGCATGCTAGGAGAGGAGCAATTCAGGACAAGTAGCACAAAGTCCCAGCTGGAAAACAATTCTCAACACCCAGAATCAGTTTTTGGCCTTGCAGTAGCCTCCATGTGTACACCCAGCTCTTTCACTGTTTTGAGCTCAGAACACCTCTGCCCAGCTTGCTTTCACCTGTGCAATCTTAAAAATGCCTTATATGATCATTGGCTCATCATTATTTTCCAGTTGAATTCATTCATAGCAGCATTAATTCTTTTGAAATTTATGTTCATTATTGACTTCTCCTGCCAGAGGAGTCAGCTCTGGATTTTGGCTTATACTTGCTGATCTGCCTGGGGAATAACAACTTTAACCCTACAGCTTTATTTACTATCCTTCCTCCTTTTCCATGAATGGAGGGTATGGCTGGCTGCTTTGTAGCATCTCAGGATCTGAAGGAGTATAGGAAAAGACTGAAAGCCTGACATATATTTCCAATTTTATATTCCTAAGTGTTATTCCTTAGAAAGGCTAGAGCGCTGGCCTTGCTCATAAATGTAATTAAAGAGTTTAATGTAGTAGGCACATCTCATTTATTCAGCCACACTCACTGTGAAGATGTATGATGTACTAGATGGGAGTACAGCCTATTTTGTCTCTGGTTATTTTCTTATTGCTTCATATCCCACTTTCTTCCCTTATGAAGGACTGGTGAAACACTGCATCTATTTTATCACTTCCTCTTCTGCTCTGCCTCTCCAGCCCCTGTAGGCTGTCTCATTTGCATTAAGAAATTCAGACTGGGTTTAGAGATGAAAAATGACTTCTGGGAACTGGTTTTGTTGAACATGTTTTTGTTAAAAGTGTCCAGAAAGAAAGGAAGAATCATTATACATTTGGAAGGACAATTCATGAACTTGAGGAGCATATTGCTTTTTCACTGGACCATGGCCTGCATTGTCTGCATTATTTCTGCTGTAATAGCCAGAAATCAAGATTTTGGCAGTGTGATAGAGTCTGGAAGCCTCTCCAGCTGTCACTTAGGATAAGCTGTCCTTTCCTTAGTGTCAGCTCCTCAGTGCTGTGTATTACATTTGCATTTGGGAGCTCAAAAAAGTCAAAAGGCGTGTGAATTATTTCATCTGAGATGGAAATGCAATTCAGACAAGATAGAATGTAAATTTATGAGCCAGCTGAAAAAAAGTCCCATTCTGAAAGTCTGCAAAAGACAACATTTGCCTTAAGGACTGAGCATGCAAAGACGGAGAGGGGCTGATATTTCTCTCTCTAAGTGGGTGTAGCATCAGTGACAAACAGTGGATGTGCGTGAACACCAATAGCTTCTGCCAGCCAAAAGAGGGACTTTGCATCCAGGGCAGGACCATGCCCAGGAGGCAGCTGAAAAGGGAGGACTCAAAGGAGACTAATTCAGCTAAACTCTCAACAGAGCTCTAGATACCCCATGGGCATTAGACCTCAGTCTTGCTCACAGCCAAACTCCAGGCTTATCTGCTTCTCATAAAAGGACATCCTCAAAATATGGTATATTTGGGGAACTTGGACACAGTTTCTTGGTATACTTGCAAGTCTGTTTAGGTATGAAAGATAATATCTTTCACAAATTTTGAAATTCTTTCTTCATCTTACCGCACTTGATCCTCTGAGGAAGGAGAGCAAGTTTCGACACACTGGCAGCAGAATCAGCATGCAATTGAAATTCAGGCAGGCTGCAGGGGCCCTAGCAAGAGCCAGAGCACGCTGGAATTAGAGAGATGCTGTTATTAATTGCATTACCTAAGACATTATCCAGGACACAGATTTCATTTATGTGTTATATCATAACTGGTGTGAGATCTAGAGTTCACATTTACACCATGAATGTTCCAAGGAATCATGCTCTGGTCAAGTCAGAAACACATGTGCAGGCAGAACATGCTCCTGCAGACAGACACCTCCTGTTTTTAGTTTTGAATTAACATGGTTGTATAAAAAGCTCCCTGCCATGTTTGGCATTCAGCAGTCAAACACAGGTGCAAATCTAAGCCATTGGTAGAGTTTTGTGTCCCAAGGCTGTAAATAGTCTGTGGTTTCAGTTGGTGGGGGTTATGGACAGCTTATAAAGAGAAGTGGTTTAAGTTCTCTGTCAGTAAAGGAGTCTAGGGAAATTTGTTGCCTCAGCTTTTAGGAATCTGTTTCCTTAATGTTGGTCTTTATACCCTTAATTATTTAATATTTTTGAACTGTTTGAAATGAAGAAAAAATGACCATATTAATCAAAATGCAATGAAGGGAAGAGAAATAATGTTTGCTCTCCTTGCATGGACTGGCACCTTTTAGGTTTTAAAACACAGCTGTTTGGGTTTACACTGAGCTGTACTTATCCAAGCACAAGTCTCTGTGACTTGAAAGGCAACTGCATCATGATTGCAAAGGACAGGATTTGATCCACAGACCAGAAGCTGTATGCAGAATGGGATTTCAGGCTTTGTAGAATTAAACCATGGCTTTGCAAACCTTCAGCAAAATGCTGTGCTCTGTAATCTGAAGCTTAGGTTGATTTTTATGCCTGTGATCAGGGTTTTAAAATAGGTGAACAAATTAATTTTCCTTGTCAATTGGTCATGACCTGTGGCAGATTTGGAAGCAAGTTTGTAGTAGGACACTCAATGCTGCATTAACCAGTTGGATTACATGGAATAGCTCAGGATCCAGGATCACTTCACTACCTGGCTACCACTCACACTCTTGATGAATATATGAATGGTGATTGCTTTTCAGAGCCAATATCTTTATAAACTATTCATGGTCTGAAAAATAATTGCAAGGAGAAATGACTGCACAACAGTCCAAAGGCAATATTTTATTAATCTTCTGCTTAATAAAGTAGCCACAATTAATGCTTAATTTAATTACCAAGAGCATAATAATTAACTGAAAACATCTTTAGAATGGGATCTCTCTATTTTGTGCACCAGCTTCCTGTTCAGAAGCACTGAACATCTGCCTGCATTCAGTTATCTGCTTGCATGTGACTTCTACATGAGCCTGCTGCTCCAGTTTTGATCAGCTAAAACTATTAAACTGCTGTGTGCTCTGTCTGTGCCAAACCAATAATGTCTGTACTTACGCCAAGGAGCACTCTGGTGTAGAAGAATTTTGGTGGGACATCATACACAAGATAATACCACCAAAAGAGGAAGACATTTAAGCCCAGCCACACAAGCTGAAAGAGAATTAAACAGGAAGCTTACAGTTTGTTGTTAGAAGTAATCCATCTGAATTTACACAGTTCAGATAACAGTCAGTTACTTCCCTGTGCTCCTGTTTGCACAGAGAGATGTACTGCAGGGTATGAAGTTTTCAGCAAGGGTGACAGAAATCTTTCTGCTGTAAACAGGCTCTGATTTGTGAACACAGGGTACAGGAGTGGCAATAGACCAAAACACAGCAATGTGCAGCTGAAATGTTTTCACAGGTCAAGGAGTTTAGGGCTGGTTGTATCAGGACTGTCATATTACAATTGTTTAATTCTGAGCCCAGTTAAATCTCTACCACTGAAGGTTAGGGACTCTTCCAAATGGCAGCTCCATTCCACAGGGACCTGTGTGAGAGGAAGACTTGGAAGCTGTGACAAAGAAGCTTGAGATCTAAATTTAGATGGACTAAATTGCACATAGGGCTGAATTCAAGAAGAGGATCTGAAATCGCCCAGCAGGGAATATTCAACACAGGCCCTTGGTAGCATGTAGACTACCTGAAACCAGGCTTTGTGGATGTACTGCAGAATTTTCCCAGATTTACATATCCTGAGGTGCATGTTATTAACTCTTAGGCAGCTACAAGTCCATCTGGCCAAAAAGGTCATAATAAATCTGGATATTTGCCCTTCTGGAGCTGGTTGGCTGATTCCACATCCCATATTGAAACATATATCCCATATTGAAATACATCCCGTATCTGTAACGCTGCACTCAGTTTAAGTAGTTTTGCTAAGTGTTGCATGTAAACAGAGAGAAAGTCTGAGAACTGGGAGAAAGCCCAGAAAAGGTGACATTACAGCTCTTCACCCCTCCTAACCCATATATTTTGCTAGTTCTTTGGCTCAAATAACACTGTAAAAAAACCTGGTTTTATTTCAGATCTTGAAAATGTAAATAAATACTGGGAAATGAAGGGATTTCCATCAGGGTAAGGGAGTATATAGGAAATCCCCAAGTCCTCATTAAAATACCAAGCTCATCTCAGGATTAAGTGCTTAGGACACTTATTAAAAGTGACAGTGGCACACTCTGGCAGCATGTTTCTGTTTTGTTGAGGTACATCAGCAGGAATTGTGTCTGTCCTGTTTCTGTCAAGCACTGGACAGCCCTGTGCCTGCTCAGTGTGCAGTAAAGGTGGAGAGGCTAAAGCAGAACACTTGGGTGGGGTTTCCAGTGGTCTGTCCTTTTAGCTGGTTTCTTTATGTCTGTTAGTTTCCTTCCCTATTACCCTCATCTTGTTATAGCTTTGAGGTTCAAAACCCAAATTCCTTATTTGAGCAAAATGAAGTCCTCTTACTTAATCCTTTTAATATTTCAGTTCTGGTGGGGGGAAAAAAAAGGCAAAAAGAAAGCCAGAATTTACCTCTTGGCAGTTTCAACTTCCTCAATTCACTGAAGGTGACAGCACAAACAGTCCCTCCCTTTCAAAGCACTGAAGTGCCACAGCTATGGGATTATATTCCTAAATTACAAGGTCATACGCAAGTACTGACTGCTCATAGCAGCAGAAATACTTCTTGGAATAAAGATGCTCACATTTCAGTCACCAAAAATATACAAATTCTATGCTTTCTTTTTCTTCCTCTCAGTATTTGCATCTACTAACAAAAGGTAGCCACAATACTTGAACTGCTCTTAGATTTTGGTTATGCATATGTTTTTAATACATATCTGTATATGTACATAATATAGGTATAGAGGTATACCTTTAGCCCTTGTATCACAATGTGAAGTAAAAAAACCCCACTAGAATACAAACTCATTTTTATCCAAGGAGGACTGCCCTGCTTATTCTTTAGCTCTTGTAAATGCAACTGCGATTTTCCATACTTTTAAATCTTGATAAGAATTAACTTAACCTACTTTCACAGCCCCTCTATGCAAACTGTGAACAAATTCAATTCAAATAGTAGTTGTCTTAATAAAGGATTCATGAATCTCTGCTCTAAATCTCTGCTCTTTCCTCCCTTGAATCTGACATTAATAAATATTTTATACCATCAAGACACTGTGCTTTTAGTTAGATCCCCTTCTGTTCATAAAAGTGAAAGAAAGGGTGATTGTTTTAATTGCTATCTCTGTTGAAGTGCATGTATTTAAGTGAGTTTTAAAGTTATTTGTTTTGCTCAACTAAAGTATTTCTAACTAAGCAAAGTTAATACACAATCATTTATCAGTTAACAATGAAGCCTACAGCAACTGAAATACCAGAGAGCTCCCTAAAAATTATTCCCTCAAAGCATTTCCCTGCATTTGCTGCCCCAGTTTCAGCATAATCAGGTGCACCTTTCACTGGCACAGTGAGAACTGCTCAGCACAGCTTTCTGCAGGACTTTTCACTGGACACAAATGCCAACAGAAATTGTACTTACAACGACGAAGATGGACAGTCCTTCATTCTCCACCCAGTTCCCCATGGCTGCCTGAGATGTGTGAGCACAGCAGCCCTGCTCTCTCTGGGACAGACTCTACGTCTTCTCTCAGGAGGAAGTGAGAGCAAAAGGTTGCAGCACCCTGTTTCCTTTCTCATTCATTTGGGAAATAAGTTAACCATTTAATCATGACCCCAGTTCTGTTTTGAATATGTTTCTCTCATCTCTGCATATAACATTTCATAACTCAAATATGTATAAACTGTTGAAATAAACTTTTTCATTGTGATACAAAGGATAGAATAAATTATACAAGTGATCAGGTGTTCTGCTAAAAAATGTATTGCCACTTTGTATAACTTTTAATGCTGAAGTGTAACATAGAGAGCACAGAAGAGTTACCTCTGCCCACACCTGTCTCTTTTTAATCACCTCAGGACTGAGATGCAGTCCATGCTGATCTTTGTTGATAAATAATCATTATTACTATTTCTCTGCCAGTAATTCAATGTCCACAGAAACTTCAAAGTGGAATCTAACATTTTTCTTGTCTGGTACATTCAAGCCTCTCTAAATTCCTTTCAAAATTCCCCTCTGTTCTGGCCAAAACTGAGGAGAAATGTCACTGGATAGGCTTTTTTTCCATGGTTTTGAGTCTCACAGGATCCCCTTTGATGGCCATCCCAAATGGATCACAGAATTACAGAATGATAGGATGCTTGGATTGAAAGATCATCTACTTCCAGCCCCCTGACATGGGCAGGGAGGCCACCCACTAACTCAGGCTGGTCAGGGCCCAACCAACCTGCCCTTGGATGCTTTCAGGGATGGGGTAACACTTCCAGGGATGCTGGATGTCATCAGAGGGTCTGGTGCCCACATTTTTATTTATGGAGGTAGCTTCTGGAAGTTAAACATTTGGAGTGGCTGGGAAGGAAAGGAGGGAGGCAGTTCTGATTTGTGGATGTCCATTCTTGCAGTGAAGACAAGCCTTCTCTCCCTGACCAGGAATGGCAGTGTTCTCACTGCCTTTTTCTTCTCCCTAGCTCAGGGCAAGTAACTTGTGCCTTCTCTGGGGTGAGCCAGTGCAGGTATCCAGGATGCTCTGAGCTTCTGCAACTTTACCTTTCCTGGAAGCTCCTCAGGCACCATAGCCCCTGAAAACATGGATTTATCGGCTCAGGAGGTTTCTGACAGGCTACAAACTCAGAAGGGGCTGATCTTGGATCAGTCACAACAGTTGCAAAGTCTGAGGTCCTTTTGACAGCCTGAACACAGACCATGAAACAGAGTTTATTTCAGCTGCCTTCAGCCTAGCAATTATTAAATGCAGTAGCTGATCTCACTGCCTGAACTCAAAAGAAAGGGCAGAGGTGCTGGGCCCTTCCACAGCTGGTGAGTTCTGCTGCTCCCTGATGCCTCTGAGTTTTCTGTTACCTCTGAAAGTGACATGACAAGCACAGCAAATTTTGCCTCTTGCTGCAAGTGACAAATTTGAGTAGAAATGGTACCAAAACCGCCTACTCATCACCCCTGATTTGATTCTCATTGTTTCACCTTCTAAATGAATGAAACATTTTTGCTATTACAAAAACCTGAATGTTTTAAACTTTGTACTTATTTGGAAAATACATCCTGTACAAGAAAAAAACATGTTGTCAGCTGTGTATTAATTATGTAGGAGTGTAAAACTAAAGAAATGCTATCTCAGTCTGTTTATAAAATTTGTTTTGAGCTACTTGATTACACAAGCATTTTTCATCCTTCTTTGTGCTCAAAAGTTCAGTCAACACTGATCCTTTTTCAGCATGACAGTACTGTAAAAGTATTCATGTCTCAGGGTTCTTCCTTTCCTCACAGTAATTTTACCTCATTGCTTAGGAATTAATTTAGCTCCTCTCCTGCTCTGCACAATAATGGTCTGTGTATTGCTGCACAAATCTAATGCCAGGTGTTTGCAATAGGCCTAGGGGTTTCACACATGTCCCTAAAAGGGACAATGAAAAATTCTGCAAGTAAAAACTTCCAAAGAGAGTGTGATGTGAAGAACAGAGTGAGTGATCCAGCTCCTCCTTCTCATGCAGCAGGGGGAAAGCCAAGTAGAGACCATGATTAACCTCTTCTATTTTGTAGCCTGAAGTCTTTATTTTGAATGCTGTGCAATCACTATTTACCAACCTTCCCTTGATTCTACACCAAAGAGGAAGAAGCAAACAAGGGACTTGTCAAGTTGTCTTCCCTGAAAAGACTCTTCACATGCAGCCTGAGGCTGTCACTCTGTGTGCTTGCCTTCACTCCAGGGAATGACATAGCCTGAAACTTCTGCTCTTTCTGTTTTGTTTGCAAATAAATGATTCCAAGCTGAGAGAGCAGAAAAGGGGATAAATATGAGCCAGGGAAAAACATGTCAATGAGACTCCAATGACTGGCAGATCCTTCTAGGTCCTTGCTTTACACCATAACTCTCAATGCAATTCCCTGCTCCAGTGCTTCCCCACACTGTCTTTTGCAGTCATCATGAGAGACCCATGTGCTGTATTAAAAAAATCCATGTCTGGTCCAGATGCTGCTTGCCACACCAGTCTTGGCTTGAAGTCAGGCAGCACCACCACAAAACGGGCCAGAATGGCTGCACACTGCTGTGTTATTGTAGAAGAGACACCACCAGCAGCACATCCTAAGTACAGACAGAAATTTCATCTCAGTAAGCTGTCAGTAGTTTCCAGAAGAGCTGGACTAAAGCTGCAACAGCATAAACTCCCATGTATAAAGGCAGAGGTAAAACTAATCTGCCTTTGCTCAGGACTGAGGGAGAGGGAGCCCAGATGGCGTCCTTTGGGCAGGGTACCAGCTTTGTCATCTGTTAATGTAGCACTGGAACACAACCATCATCTCTGCGAGACTTCCCTTCCCAGCGCTGCAGATCCACTTCGTTTACACGTGCCCAGGGTAGCTTTTCTCTGCCTGGAGAGAGGGACTCCACCAGCGATTTCCAGCTCAAGAAAACGCCTCGAAAGACGTGAGAAGAGGGACGGCAGCCTCTCCTGTGCCCGTCTCGCCCGGGTGGGTGGTTCAGCAGCCCCGCGGTGCCACCCGCTGGCAGCGCCGGTCCCGGGGAAGGAGCTGGAATCCTGCTCAGCCCTTCCCTCCCTATGCGCCTGCCCTCGGGCCTCCTTTCCTGCTGCATCCCTGCTCAAAACCACGTTCCTGCTTTTCCCTTTCTCTTTCAGCACTGGGCTGTCAAATCCAGTTTCTAATTAGCAGCTCCTGATCACACTCTGGGAAAGGACTTCCAGAGCTCCTTAGTTCACTTTGTTCTTCCTAATAGGATCTGCTGCAGCTGTATTACTCCTGACACATTTGCATCCCCATTCCACAAGCAGAAATTAAGGAGGTGCCTCCCAGCCTGCTAGAGCTCTCCTGTGATAGCTCATGAAGTATTCCAGCATCCCTCCTCACACCCAGGAACAGCCCCCAGGTGTGAACACCTCAGTACCCAAACCCTGCAGCACAGGGCAACACTACAGGTCTTCACAACGCTGCAGTTTGTCTTGTGAAATACAAAGGAGTGCTGTGATAATTCTTTTGCTGATTTTTCTCCCTCCCAATCCTCAGTGTGGAGGTGTGGGGGTGATCCAGCTCTGTCAGCAGATGACAGATGCAGCCTTGGTTGTATGTTCATTTTCAGTAATATCAACAGAGGAAACACTGAGGAATTATGTCATATTTAATGGATGTGTCTAAGCAAGATAACATGATACAATAAATTATGGCACCAAGGATGAGGCTTTTGCTTTAAAATTATCCTTCAGCTAGATTACTAAAAGAGAGTTCATCCTTGTGCCAAGATACAGCATGAAGCCTATATGCTGCTAAATCATACCTAAATTGCCTCTTATTATAGAATTACACTGCTCCAGCCACACAATTGCTGGATTTATATTTTTCCCTTCACTCATTTGTCTTGATAAAGCTTTTTTACTTCTGGATTTACTCTGATAACTTGGACACTTGCCTGAGACTATCTCACAAATCCCTATCTGGCTTAAGTTACACTCAAGAGAAGCTTGGAAGCATCCATCCATCTCTTTGGAAACTCATTGAAGACACAAATGTCTGATAATTTGTGTGTCCATAATTTAGGCTTTGAACTGGGATGAATTTCTTCCAGGTTAGATGACCACTGTATGAGTAGTTATTAAAGCCTCCTGTTGTAAGATTCTTTACATCAGTTTATTCATATATACAACCCCCTCCCTCCTGGACTTTTAGAACTTCCAGAGAAATCACTACGAAAAACAAAATTTCAATGAGTGGGTTAGATTAGGGACTACAATTTCCACAATATTATTTATTCATTTGATTTCTTGTATTTATGACTTCTTAAGTTTTGATGGTTTAATAATATTCTGCTATTTTCACTGCTCAGGCTTTCAGGGGAGCAACAAAAGGCTGGAGGCATTTAATTTCTTTCTCAGCTGGATTTAGAGATCCTCTCACACAGTTTTCTGTTAGTGTGTCCACCTTGATCAAAATCAGAGCCCTTGACTGCTAATTACAGTGACTTATGACACTTTCTTTTGTATTAAGGGACACAATGTCATCTCACTGAGACTTTTGCCACCTGGCAGGGAGAGTCTGCCAGATCATACTCCAATCCTGTGTCAGTATTTTTTCTCCCCATGCAAATACACTCCTACACATGCTAAAATTGCATTTAGTTTTTTATTACCCTAGAACTTCTTTTGAATGAGTGATACACTTAAGACTACAAACAACTTGTTGTTTTTAATTTTAGATCTCCCACTAGTAAAACTTCCCTTTCCCTGGTGATTTTTTTTCTTTTCTAGCTTGAAGAGGCTACTGCTGTTGTGCCCTGGGAAGAAGAGTGATGTATAGGTTATTAGGATAGCAGCTTAAACACATAAGCCCTTGACTGCTAAAGGACATTACAGGGCAATAGTTGATGGCTAATGGATTCCTGCTTGGTGCCCTTGGGGGCTTCCACTGCATTTTGGCCAATGGTAAATTATGGTGAAGAGTCAGCTGCCACTGGCATTTGAGTTGTCTGATGAGTTAATGCTACAGCACTCTGCAGCCCTCCCTGAATTTTCCTTACCATCAATCCTCATGGCACAACACCCACATCCTTGCTGAGGCCCATAGTTCATGGCTAGGCAGAAGTAATTTTTTAGTTAATACACTCCTTGCCTGTTCCCACCTGTCTCCTGTAAAGTTTTCCCTTTTCCTTTCCTCTGAATCTGAAGAAGCTTGGTTCATTTCTGATGCACAGAGCCAAATCACCATGAACAAGGCTTAGCACAGCCAGTGTCCCAGGTTTCTCCAATCAATTCTCTTTTATCTTTCTGTAAAGAACAGAAAGACTTTTTCAGCATATCACATCATTTCAGCTGATGAGGAAAACAAGATCAAAGCAGGAACCATCCAGAAACCATGTGGTTTAAAAAACTACCTGACATGTTGCATGGTCCACTGTTTTTCTTCTCATGTATAAGGAAAGTGGAATTGTGTAAGCAAATTGCACATAAGATGTCAGTGGTAACATTTCTGTTCTGACCATTAGCACTTTGCCTATTTGTGTTCAGATGCAGAATCAGACTAATGTGTGTACTACAACACACATCATACATAAAATACACATATAATTACATATTTTTGTATTTATATGTATTACATATATACAAATACATATAATATACATATAATTAAGACTGCTGGTAGTAAAGTAGTTGAACAAAAAAGATAGATAATGATTTTTTTAACATGGTACAATGTCCTAGATCAGAATGACCTTCACAGTTTCTGCCTCACTGTGCCTGGACTCTTTTCTGAGTTTTTCACTATGCCTCTCCAAGAACATCAGTGGAGAAATCTAGGCTTACCCTCAATGCAACATGGTTGTGAATTGCCACACACATTTCCATAGGTTTGCAGTGACATTTAATTTTTTTTTTGTTCAGAAAATATTTATCTTTCTCCTGTTTGGTATTTTTTCTTCTCGTTGCTTAAAAAAATAAGAAGAGCAGGGATGATCACAATAAACATGAAGAAAAAAAGTTTAAACATGAATTATTGTGCTTTTGTGGGGCTCTCTTATTTTCCTTGTAGCTCCAAAGTTGAAGCTCCTTTTTTTTAAAAAAACTCCATTTCCCCTCCATTTTTTTTTTAAATGACACCTGGATGTTTTTGAGTTACTGCACTGCCCACCATTATTAAAACATTTAAAATGGCAATGAAGTATTGATGCATTCTGTGAGTTCAGCCCTTTTCATTGCCAGGAATGTTTCTCTCCAAAAGAGCAGCCCTACTGAAAAATCTGCCTGAGCGTTTCACAGTGCCTTGTTTCCATTTCTGTTTAAAATGACCCCCATGAGGCAGCAGAAAGGGAGGAGGAGTAGCCAGGACACCCATTCTGAAGGATGTAACTGGTGCTGCGAGGGCCACAAAGGCAAAACTGAGGCAATCACAAGCACTTCTGTTTGCTGTCGAGTCCAGCACACAACTTATTCCATGTACAATTACTGCAAATCCGTGCATAAACACACCAAAATGCAAAGCTGGCACCTCATCTCTAAGGTGCTGGCCTATTGGTTTGGACATTTACTCCCCACTCTAGAAGGCAGATGTGAATTAACCTCACCTTGAGTACCTCTGGCATCGCTCTCCATCTAAATCTGCTCCTGATCATTTTCCAGAAAGTGTCTGTGGCTGATTAAAGCTCTGCACTGACAGGGCACATTAATCAGATGAAACAAGCAGCTGATGAGAGACATTTCAGAAGTTAAAATATGTAACATTTATCTGCTGTCATTTTGTGTGCTCTGTCAAAATAGGAATTGCAGCAATTATGAACATGAAGGCACATACCCTATTTAAGACAGGCTGTTCCTGGTTCATTAAATCAATCAGGTCTCACCTTCAGGGCCAAAAAGTTACAACTGTGATGTTATTCCAGAAGAATCTCAGTAAGCAACATCCAATAAATTAGCATCCATCCTCTGCTTAGGTGTTTTTTCCCATTAATGCTAGTCTGTGATTAGAAGCCTTTACACACAGATGCATTCACATCTGAATTTCTCACCTGAAAGGCAAAATTTTCATACCTGAATACCGACATTCACCACTTCCATAAAACTTTATTTTAGTGGCAAGAGGTTTTCCTTGTGACTGCATCTAATTTAAAAAAAAAAAAAAAACAAACCAAAAAAAAACAAAGAAAAGGATTAAACTGTCCTTTTTTTCCAGGATATGAAGTTGTTCATTCAGAGCAGAAATTCAGTAAGCTTTCATATTTGTCATTTTGAAACACTTACCTTTCCTTCTTAGTCTAATTTTGGGGTGACCTCAAGACCTAACAGTTTTATGATACATTTTTTTCTTGGTTAGTAGGAATTTACATAATCTTTAATACATCTTACTTTTCAAGTCTTCTGTCTCTGGTAAATCAAACTTACCATCTCTGCCATATTACTGTACCTTCATGTTTCTATGATGATTCCCAACTGACTTGAGGCACTCACCACAACTTCATTTTAAAATACAAGATTTTGATGATGTCTTCCAAACATCTGAGTTCAATGCCCTGTTTTCTTTGCTACATAAGACCTTCAAATAAGTAAAAAGTGATAGAAAATGGTTCATTGTTTTAGGCTAGATATTATCAGCTACTATGGGGAAAAAGTAAGGGAACTACTTTTAAATGAAAATTATATATTTTTAAATTAAAATTACAGTTTAACAATCCCAAGTATCCACCAATTCTGTCACAGGGAGTGCAGCTCTTACCAGCACACAGTAAGGTCAATCACCACGAGAACTTCTAAAATCTTTTCTCAATGCTCATGTAAGTGATGTACACACATTACAGCTTGTCACAATGTATCTAATTACACCCATATTTACAAAATATATGTCTATTTTATCTATTTAAATTTAGAAACATGTGTTGCAAAGTTTTTGTGCAATCCTATCCCTTCACAAAAGTCCTCAGTAATGATTTAGCTACATACTCCCAGGGTCAGATATAAGTATATGGTAAATCCAGATGAATGTAAAACAAGTGTGCAGAGAAGAAGTTAAAATATTTTTTATAAGGTAACAATTTCTTCCTAATTCTCAAAGTAAACCAGTAAATATTTTCACACTGACAATGAGTAAGCTATACTAATCTTACCATACAACACTGGCCTCTTAAACTGCCCCCATCTTACAAAATGTTCTTGCTGTTCTAAACAGCAAGGGAAGCATGGGGGTAAAGAGCTCCTAAATCAATCACAGATTAATTCTTCTGTCAGGTCTTCTTGAAAACATTTCTGCTGCTGCGAGGTGACAGATGACAGTGTGCTCTGTTACCTTTGGACTTCTTGAAAGCAGCACACTAAAAACTGACACCAACACAACTTGAGGGATATTTTCAACATTTTAATTGGTGCTGTTTTACAAGTATAAAAGAAAACCCATGTGTCAGATCTTGCATACTCTTATACACACAAATGACCCTTGCTGAGCCAACCTTTGTGCGACTCAGGACTACTCAAAAGAGTAGAGTTTTCAGCAGTAGCCCTAAACCCTTCCATGGAACACACAGGCCCCTCTAACATTCATACAGGAGAGTAAAAGCACAGTGAACTTGCAGCAAGAGATCACTCATTCATACACAGACAGACTTTGTACTCATATTCTCATGTCTCATGGTTTCTCCATGCAGCCACTGGATGTACTGACAACACCCTCCAGACTGTCATTATCTGGAGAAAAACTGCCTCTCCCAGCTTTACAGCACACTTCAGAAAAAGCAGCTGCTCCCTGCAAGCCCTGATCTAACAGAGCATCGTTGTGTCTCCCTCCTGCACCTTTCCACCAGCAGTGGCAGCACAGCTGGATAAACCACCCTGGGCCATGGTGACACCAGGCACTGCACAGGCAACAGCCCCTCGTGCTGGAGGAGTGCTTGAACTGTATTTGGTTATTCTGCACAACTAAGGCAAAACCATAGGACAGTAACAGAACCCATATAAACTATTTTTTTTCCTCTCATAACAGTGATTTCAATATTCATCTCCCTATGCATGCACTTCAGGAGACTGGTATAAAAATAAGTAGTAATATGACACACACTCTAAATATGCATATAGAGTCTTCTGTGAGGTTTAATGGTACTCACTGTGTATCCATCTTGGGCTCCTGGCTCTGTAACTCTCCTACATTTGCCTTCACTGTAGCACCAACCTGGCTGAGGTTTGTGAAGCTTTCACTGTTTCCAAATGGCACAATCACAACTGCACCACCACTTACAGTGTCCAAACTCTGCTTTAAGCTCTCTCTTTAGATATGAACTACTTCTACATATGAAGCTACTTTTAAAATTTTCCCCCAAAGACTAATGGTTCTGACCTGGGTACATCTGTAAATAGGCAGCCACTGTAATTCCCTGATTATTGATATTGATGAGTGTCCAGCTATAAAGACAGATACTCAGTTTTGGATAAGAACACCAGAAAATTTGAGCCTGTGGGCTGAACTCCACAGATTTGGAAGAAACCTTGCTCCTTTAACTCTCTACTGAAAAAGAAAAAGCATAATCTTTTTCATCTAGAAAAGCACAGAGAAATTCTCTACTGTACTTTCACATACAAAGGTACAGAGAAACACTGTCGTGTCTTCAAGGAGTCACTTCACTATTCTATTCTCCTCTCCTCAGAGAAATTAGAATGGAGGTGTTTGGTGTCTTCCCCAGATATGAGGCACATTCCCATGGCAAAATCAGGCCAACAATCCCATTACCACCCACCAATAATTTAATGACATCTACATACACATACCATACACAGACACATATTTAGCAAAATGAAAACATAACTCCATAATAAAACTGAAATATGAAGACATTCATTTACACTGTAGAAAGGAAAAAAATAAAAGCAGGTTATGTCTTTGCAGCACTGCAGGTGACATATTTCATTAAAAATGACCCCAGACCTGAGTTTGAGACACTTCTAAAACAATTATGCTGATGTCATCCCTATTAAGAACTTCACATCCTGCATGAGGACAAAATGGAGGCTAAGCTTGAAGCACTGGGAGATGCTTTGGTCATCAATTATTTGTTTCCATGAGCAGCCATAGTGTGTAACACTCAAAAGAAATGTTAGGAAGGTGCTAAGCAAACAAAGTGCAAAATGCTTTCACTTAATTTGTGAAAATACATATGGGTCTGTGTATTTTCACTAAATTCTTGTGTGTTCATCTGCTAAAGCTTTCTCAGAAACTTGCAAAATACATAAACACTTTTATTTGTGGTGATGTATTGCTGAGAACAAAAAGTTAATGACTTCCATTTTCTCTTTCAGACTTCAGTATCAGGGTTGTGATACTTCTGAGGTAAAGAAGTCACAGGGTTTTGAATTAATGATATTAAACTAATCATAACAAATCACAGCTCAAAAAGAAGGAACCAGTGTCTTCTATCCAAGTACAAAAAGTCAATGAGCTGCCTACTTGGTGCACTACCAAACCCCTGATGATCAGGGTAGTGCTCAGCTCTCTAACTTCAGCCATCTAAAAGTCAGATGGACAGTCAGAACTAATTGTGAAGGCATCTGGTTAACACTGAGTAAAAGGTCTCCAGAGAGTGATTCCTATCACCTACATTTTGAGATGGGGCGAGTCACTCCCTGGATATGTGCACTGGAGAGCACCTACATGACTGGTACACACTGTCTGCCCAGCCTCTAGATATTTATACAAAGTGAACACCACCCTGACACCAGAACATCACAAAGTATTAAAGAAATAATAATGAAAGAAAAATGAGCTATTCCAGAACATCACAATTAATGTGTTAAATTTACTTCCCTTACTAACAAGCAGTAAACATGAAGGGTGAAACAGTGCAAAGCCCCTCTGTCCCTCCTCAGTAACAGTCACATTTCTGTGTCAGTGCTGGCTAATTGGTTGTTTCATGGCAACCCAGACTACAGTGCATTGTGCAAGTCCAATTCTTCTACCACTGAGAGAAGTATTATCTTATTACACTGATTAGAGTGTAAAATAGTCTGCAATTTGATCAAAGCAGACCACAGCTACAGTCCACACATAGTCCAGGTCTAAGCTCTGTTTCCATGCTAGGGTGGCATGCCATAGGACATCCTATCTGAAATAAAAGTCATTGCCTTCCATCCTCAGACTTCCTGAGTCAGGTGAGCATCAGGACAGTTTCTGAATGATGTCTCCAATAATGACTTAAAATAAGCATGTGACAATAAACCTATGTGCAAAAAGGCTCTGAAATAGAAATCTACAAACAACGATTGCTCTCCGTACACAAACACAAATACTCATACACTGCTCTCCACAAAAACAGGCATGTCAGTTATCATGCAGTGCTACATCTGCAAGAAAGAAATCCTACCCACAAGACACAATGTCTAAGATGCACAATGCTCCCAGCAGGTGATCTGCCACCTTCCAAAGGCACCTACTTGCTTCCAGTGGTACTAGGCATTGGAAGAAACACTTTGATGGATATTCCTGTTTTGGGAATCTATTGTCTTGCTACTGCCCCGTGCTTCATCAGTATTTTCAGGAGATTTCATCATCACCTTGCCTGTCAGTAGAGTGGATTTGTGATGCTGGCAAATAAAGTAGAGAATCTTGAAACAGGACAGCAAAGCTTCAGTAATGCTGGAGGAGAAAAGTTTTTTGCACGGGTGGCAGAACTGGTAGAACACCAACATGAAGAAGATGCCCATGCAGTAACCTATCAGGAGCTGCAAGAACAACATTGGGGCACAGACATAGAGGTAGAAGTCTGTTCTGTAAACGTACCACATGAGCAGGAGGAAGGCGTTCTCCATCAGCCGCACGATGTAGTACACGGTCATGCGGTACCAGTTCTGCGATTTGCTGATCAGGTCGGGGTCGCTGAGCTCCACCTGTGCTGCCGACCAGCAGAACATGTTAATGCCAGCATACAGGAACGTGAGAAGGCACAGGACGATGGTAGTGCCCAACCTGCTCAATTCCTTCTCTATGTTCTCAGGAAACGGCGACTTGCTAAGCCAGAAGAGAATCCAGGGGTAGAGGAAGAAACCTAAGAAATTCAGTAGCACGACGAGGAAAACCCAGATTTGAAGGACTGAACCGAAAAGCACCAGCACCGTGACTCGTGTGGCAATCTCAAAGCTCCTCCACATGAATATGCAGAGGTAGGCGGCAGGTTTCACACGGACATTGTAATCGTCGTACTTTATCTTAATGGCCAGGATGTTGCAGCGTAGGGCGCCGTAAACGATCGACAGGAGAGAGAGCACCATAAAAATACCTACAAAGAGAAAAGACAAATCAGGACCTTCAGCTTAGCAGCAGGCATTGCATCAGGGGAGTGCAGGTGCAGTCATTGTCGCTGCACTCCTGGGGGTTTCCAGCAGGCGGAATGCCACGGGAGCCATTCCCAGCCCATACCTGAGTGAAGGAAATGAACTCTACCCCAGTCAAACCCAGCACATTACTCTTATCCCACCTCCTGTTTTGGTCACTGTTTGATATTTATTCAGGAAGCTGGTAAGAAAAAGAAGGCACTCAGCAGTCATAAGTGTCTGTCCCTTCTCCCCTTGCCCGGGGCTGTTCATACACAGGCTGTCCTTGGTAATTTCACAGCTCATTAATTACAGTATCCAACTTGCTCCCAAACTCCTACAGTACTCCACAAGGCACAGGGGTGCTACTCCCTTCCCATACGGATGAAAAACTGCAAAATAGAAGCTGAAACTTTGGAGTAACTTGGACTTGCAGATAACTTGGTGCTTGTGAAATTCTGTGTCAAAGCAAATCACAAAAAAGGTATGGGATACAGCTCAAAATTGAAAGCTGAAGGAATTTAAACCCAGCACTGTCCCCATTATCTCTGGCTGTGTAGAGAGATATTTGCTCACCTGCATGCACTGTGTTTTCCTATATATCAATTTTCTTTATACACCCATCTGTATCACGCATTTAAAAAAAACCACTCCTAATAAAAATGTCTTTAAATTCAGATCAATTTCCAGTACCTCCCACCTACCCAGAATCCCTGCAAGGAAGGTTTCATATTTAAATTCTGCAGAAAGTGAAGGCAGAGACCAGATGTTACCTGGCACTGCAGGAGGGTGCGCTGTCTTGCCTTATTAAGTAGCTACAAATGTACATAAATACTGAACACAGAGAATAAACAAAGTGCTAACTGCCCACAGGTTTTTTTGTATTTGCATGCACAATTATATAAATATTTATTCACAATTTTTACTAACATGCTGAATAGCTGATATTGCCTCAGATATAATAATTAGAGTTTGGAATTCCTAATTATGTCAATTACATTTGCAATGCTTAGCAACTAGTGTTTTCTGTAGCCTTCAATTAGTTTGTGTGCTAATATCCTATAAATAAACTTTTGTATCCTATAAATAAACTGGATTTCCTGTTTTGGTATAGCTATAACCCTAAATTATCAGGGTTTGTGCTTTTTTTCTAACTATAAGTCACTAATTTCTAAGCAATCCTTTAGAAGAAATAAGTATATTTTAAGACCTCTAACAACTTTCTAAGATAATTTTCTCTATCATTTCAGCTAATCTCATTATGACCCACAAACACCTCTGAATTACTCTGGAAAATAATTAAGTCTTTATATCTAATTTTCCAAGGCACTCAGTAAGGTGAAAAGCATTTATCATTTTATATGGTAATTTTGTACATGCCAGTTTGGTGGTGCAAATATTCTCTGGAAATGTTTGTGTTGAAATTGTTTGTAGGTAGTTTTTACATCTTTCTTACAGCACTGAATAATGTCTCTGATAATGACTTAAAATAACCATGTGACAATAAACCTATGTGCAAAAGACACATAGAGCTCAGAATTTTTAATTGTTATGTCTTGGAAAAACATCAGCTGAAAGCAGAAGAGCAGGTGAGTTTGGTCAAGAATATTGCTTGATGTCCTACAGCTTTTTACAAAATCTTTCCTGTAGTTTTGAGCTGTGAAAGAACATAAATTCCAGCAGCTCATGAAGCAAAAGAATGTTCTCAGAGTTAAAGGAACATAAAGAGGTACCCACTGGGGACTGAGTGCTGGAACTCTGCTAGCTTTCTGCTTTGACAAGCTGAAACATTGATCTTATTCCCCATTTTCACTTTAGGGAATCTATATTAATCTCAAACCTATCTTATAAACTCAAGCCTTTAAAAGAAGCATTTCTCCATTGATAGAAAATAAGTCATGCTGACTCTGGTTTAACACAGTAGTCCAGTCCTACTCCTTTCCTAAAAGCTCATCATTGCCACCAAACCTTCAGTTCAAACATAATTTATAACTCTGTAAGAAAGATGGTTTGAAGCAACCACAAAGGGAAATACCACAGGGTGACATTGTTGCTTTCACTCATCCTGAGCAGGCAAAGAAATGTAAATTTAAAAGGCAAAGTATTTTCCCCTGGAACATTTCCAAATCCTCCAACAGTCCTTATAAAGGTGGCATTTCTCTTCTTCCTTCCTCTTCCCAAATGTTTTTTTCTTACAAATCAGACGTGGACACCCACAGAGTCACCCAGGGAGGCATGGATTTGCTTTGTTGTGTTTTGTAATTACATCTGAAGTCCTTTCACAACCTGGTCCTTCCCACTTCAGAAACTGCTAAGACAGCAAATTCTGCTCTAGATGAGCTATCTCACAAGTACCACTGAAATCTATTATAGATACTATAGTTATATGTATACAAAATAGAACTAGGACTCAGATTAGGCTAATACATGTGGGTTTCCAATGTTGTATTACATCCAACACTTTTACACTTTTCATGATAAACAGTCACCAAAGCTTTATGTTACTCATCACTAACCCCAAGAGTTAGTCCTGCTTTTGCAGCTCTCTGGTTGTCTTGATCTTACATTCTTGGCAGACTGTGAAATGACAGTTTTGAAGAATGCCAGACACTGGAAAGACCCCAATAATCCATAAGAAAACATCCAGAGAAATAATGAATGCCATGAAATACACAAGAAATTTGCAGCATGGCTCTGGCTGACAAAGGGCTCAGCAAGGATGCATGCTCTTTTCAGAAGCGTTCAAGCCAACACTGGAAGCAATGAGGAGTTTCAAACAGATTTGAAAGGGACATGCCATGCCCCCAGCATGATGGTAAAACAGCTTCAGGTTCTCAGGTGATTATGGCCTCATTACCCCTGAACAAGCAGAATTTACACGGGATGCCAAGGGACGTAGAAATCCAGAAAAATAACAGATTGATGAGGAGACAAGACAAAACACATGGAAACCAAAATACAAGACAGTGATAATTATAACAGATGCAAATGGAAGAGAACCTGAAATTTGGAGGACCAGTGTCAAAGAACAGGGAAGCTGAAGATATCTGAGGTGTGGAATAAGAACTGGGCTGGCTGGCTGAAGAGATTGCAGAAGGTTTCAGTATATCAGCAGCTAAGATACACACAACAAGAATATGGCTAGGACTCTTGTTTTTCTGATGAATGAGCTCTAACAGACATTGACACCATTCCTAACACCTTTTTTTTTCTTTGCATTTCTGTATTTTAGAATTACATCTGTATGGAGATGCTCCTGGGAAGCATGAAATAACTGTTGCATTTGCAAGTGGGTTTACCAAACTCTCTGGTGAGCCAGGTTATTTTTGGTCATTTCATCAAAGGAATGTCAGTTATCAGTTTGTGATTACAACTTATCTCAGCAGAGATAAGCTAGAAGCAATAGAGCATTACAAATGATTATTAAATATGCAATTCTCTGATCATCTAGAACACACGACTTCCCTTTGGAAATCATGACCAGTAAGGTCAAAACTGGTAATAAAAGGACAGTAAAAAGATGACCTTTCTCAAGTAAATGCCATCTACAGCAAAGTGACTGGAGATTTTGCTAATTGCAGAGTTCAGCAAAGGATTCAATCACATTGTCTCCATCCCACATCACAAGTGCCATGGTTATTTGAAGGACCTACCTTAGTTATGAAGAACTCAGGGACTCGAAGGAATAATGTCTAACTCAGGAACTGGAAGGAGTAATGTCTTCCAAGAAACTACTGCTATGATGTTGTAGTTTTGGCTGGGGTAGGATTAATTTTTTTTCTAGTAGCTGATACAGTGCTGAATTTGGATGCAGTATGAGAATAATGTTGATAACACACTGTTTTAATTGTTGCTCAGCAGTGCTTTAAGTCAAGGACTTTTCAGTTTCCCATGCTCTGCTAGTGAAGAAGCACACAAGAAGCTGTGAAGAAGCACAGCCAGAACAGATGACCCAAAGTATCCAGAAGGATATTCCATACCATTGGTATTATGCTCAGTGTATTAACTGGGGAGAGTTGTCTGGGAGGAGCCAATCGATGCTGGGGGATGGTTTGTGCATCACTTGTCCTTCTTGGGCTTTATTTTTTTCCCTCTCTCCCTCCACCCCTCTCTATCACCTTCATTACTACTACTATTATGATTATTTTTGTTATTGTTATTATTATTATTACTACTACTACTATTATATTTGACTTTATTTCAATTAGTAACTTGCACCTTAGCCTCAGCCTCCCTAGCTGTGCAAAGAGTCTCTCAGGGCCTTAGAGATACAAGAGCTATTTAGTGTTTCAGTGGAAATGCACCTTAAAGTTCAACAAAGGTGCCAAAGTCCTTTCTCACACTGAAAAGCTGTTCGTCCCATGATGGTTCTCCATTTACCAGTGTACCAGAAAACCAAGAGCATATCATAGAAGCAAGATGCAGAGTGCCACAGTAAGACAGATGTGTCCTGGCAAGCCCATGTTGGTGAAGGCTTAACAGCTTGGGTCCAGAGATGAGATGAACACAGTTGCATAGCAGCTTACTGAGTCCTGCCTTTTGATTCCAGAATCAGAGTCTGGCACAAGTAAAGATAGTTCATGTCCTCAGTTCATACTTAAAAATGCTTTCCTGAAGTACATCTTCCCTAAGGCAGCATGACAAAACATGCTCTGCAGTGTACCCCAAGGAATTTTCCAGAAAGTTTTGCTCAAAAAAACAAAATGGAACAGAGGCAGTTTTAAAAATTCTTCATGAAGACAGCTCGGTCCCTCCAGCTGCCTCCCTCTCATGCCATAATGGTCACTTTATCAAATCAGTGTTTTTACAGCACCCAAGTGTGCTACAGAAGGTGTCATAGTCTAAAACATGACCATATAAACTTGAAAGCAACATCACCATCAAAAGCTATCAGGGAGATGAAACCCATTGCAGAATTCTTGGTTCTTGTGCAAGGCAGCTATAACTGACTGCCCTCCCACCCAAACACCAAAAAGGTCATAGCAACAGCTCCACCTACTTCTGGCCACCGTGACCTCCTGCTGCAGGACACAGATGTAGAGCTGGAGCGTGAGCTGGGGCGCTGAGCCGAGGAAGGCCTGGATGACAGAGGCCCTGCTGAAGGCAGACCTGTGTGTGCGCAGCTTGCCTTCAGCCTGTCCCACTTCCTTCTCTACTTCTTCTGAGTACCCATCCTTGGGCATCTGCCTCTTCTTTGTGATGCTGACATAGGGATCTTCAACTCTGCCAGCACGGAAGTAAATGTAAAGGGCTTCCACACACCTACAAGCAAACAAGTAGATAGAGTAACAGGGAAAAATGAAAGAATGAAAGGTCTCCCCACTTCCTGGTATTCTAAGCAGTCACATACTAAGTCCTAAGCCATTTTTTCATAGAGCAAAGCCTGTAGGTTTTCTCCTCCTGGTGAACTTGGAATATGACAGATTTCATTCTTTAAAACAGGAATTACATGTTACTAGAGGGCAGGAACCTGGCAGTGCCCTTTGGGCTGCTTGTAGTACTCAGACTTGAGAGGAGGTTTAATTATTTTCTATGAGCTGCCCTTGCTCTCTGGTGTCCCATTGAAGTCCTTAAACTGCTCATCTACTACAAGGATGCCAAACCCAGGACCCAAATTGGAAGTGTGTTTCTTCAGCTACTCATGCCTTTTTCTTCTTGTTATTGATACATCTGTGACATGCTAATGGGACATGGCAATAAACCCACTTTTCATTTTTTGCCTTAAAACATCTGAAGAGAGAAGCTTGGGGTACAAGCAGGTGCACACATCTCCAAACTTTACCAAGCAATGGTTCAAAACACCAGTAACATGCCAGATCAGTGAAAAGGAGCAGTTTTGAGCCTCACAACCCTTGAAGTCAACTTTTTTTTTTTTTTTTAAGGCACGAGAATAGGAGCTTTAGTTCTTCAGTGTGCTTATGTTCACTGTACTGTTAAAGAAATATTAAATATAATCTGGCAAAAAAGATTCTAACTAAGAAGATGCAGTGTTTCCAATTGCTGCAGCTCTTCATATACTTTAAACACAGTGGGAGCCAAACCCTCTTGTTTACACAGGTCTAACTTACTGCCAGCTAACTCCCAAGGAACAAACTGGTGCCAGCACATACACTTCTACTCATAAATTACATATTGTTACACTATTTGCTGCCTTCACCCACGCACAAAGATAAATCCATACATTTGGGAGAGAACAGAAAAGGCTGTCTCCAGAAAATGCTGCAGCAACAAGGACAATCTGGCTCCTGGAGTATAAAAGAAGATAACAGCCCCGGAGAGATATCTGCAAGGAAAGAACATCTTCCTCAACTTCCTTCCAATGATTGTTTTTTAACTGGCTAAAATTTTATGAAAACTAGTTCATAGTTTTCATTAAGTTTACTCATGAAGAGTTCTCTTCAAAGAGAACTGCTTGGGTGTGAAGGTATCAAGGGCAGGCTTGGGCACCAAGCAGGACCCAAAACCCACTGGGAAATACTCACCCCTTTCTAGGAAGTAATAACAAGCAAGGAACAGGTGAAATCACAAGATGAAGGGGAAGGGAGAAGAAAAAAAAAATTACTTCTGTTTAATTTAATAAACTTTACTTCATTTTTTCCTCTAATTGGACCACTAGCAAGTTTCAAATGCTCTAGATGAAGAGCAGTTTTGGGATTGTATAGTACTATTCCTGATTCACTAGGCTTCAGCTATCACTATGACTAAAGCTATTCAAAATTCCTGCTGCTCTGGATGCTCCATTCACAGAGGTGACTTTCTGTCTTCCCCTCGTTAATCTTTTCACTCCCTGTCAATCTTGTTCCACATGAAAGAATCCATACAACCAAAGAGAAAGTGTGAAAAATTAATAAGACTCTGAGGCTTTGTGAAGCCAGCAAAGATTCTGAAACCAACAAATCGATTTTGTTCCAAAAAGAAAGATCCCAGACCATTTTTGTCTCATTTAGTATTCACAGCCATGCATTCACCCTGAGCTGAGGGCAAGTCTGAGTATATTATGGAAAACTGGATCTCAGCATCAGGCTCTGAACTCTTGCTGTGTGTGATTAGAAGCAGATATAGTCTAGGGACCCATCTAAAAAAATATGTAGTGATCCCATTAAGGAGATCAGATTTATGAGACTACACAATAGCAAACACTATAACCAACCAAAACCAGAGTTTTGGAGCAAGCATTTGATTTTATTTTTTTTATTAGCTGGGTATTAAGTAGCAGTATATTGTTTGTGATGGGGATTTTTTGACCATACAGAAAAGCAAACATAATGTGAAATGGTCTGATGAGCAAACCTTAGACCTAAATGGGGCTTTTACCACTACTACAGAGTAATAAAAAATGCTATATGCAAGCATTCAGATTACATTGATAATGATGCCCATTTTCTCCCAGGCCCTGCCAGTCCCATGCAAGAGTGTTTCTGGAAGTCAAGCCTTCTGGGAAAAATAACAAATGCATTCAGGATTCCAGCTGGTGCCACTGCCCAAGCAACTGCCTCCAGCAGGAGCAGACTGGCAGCTGACACACCAAAAAGAACAAGCACGAATCTAAAAGTTTAAGGAATAGTGTGGGAGGGGCACAGGCATTTGAATGACCATGCAGATAAGAAGGGTGCCCAACTGTGATGAAGAATCAATGCAGACCATGTTGCTGTGTCAGACTGTGACTTTGCCTGTGAAGCACATGCTGAGGGGTTGGGCATCTTGTCTTTAAATGAACTGCCTGGCTTGCTCCTTTTTAGCATGAAATACAACTAAGAGACAAAGCAAGAAGGGGATTGCTTCATGGCAGCTTTCCCCCACAGTTAGAAGCTCCTGCAGCAAGGTGAATTCCACAGAAGCCCTCACTGCTGCTCTGCTCCAGAGGGACAGCAGTGAGAGATCCCAACTTCTGCACAATCCATCTCCTGCAATGATGTTTAGGGCCACTGCAAGAGCCCTTCACACGGTGTCAAGAGCAGAAGGCAAGCAGCAGGCTGTGTCCTCTGCATGTAAGGCACTGCCAACCACAGCACTGGCTGTGCAGGAACTAAAATTGCTCTGAGAAAAAAAAGTCAGATGTACTTTCTAGAGTGAAAGTTAAGAGGTAAGAAAAGGATGGTGCTGCTTTCTCCCATGCTGCCATATCCTGGCAGAAAGAAGAGCCATACTTTTCCAGGGATCCTGACAGTGCCCACAAAGAGTGATTCAGCCCCAACACATTTGTCTTCTACACAGTAAGTAGGAGGAATAATCCTACCCTTATATACTTGTTGAGAGTGAGCACCTCATTCCCTCTTTTATCATGGATGCGTGGGACTGGAACACAAGCAAAATAATGGTGGTGTGAAGAGGGAGAAGGCAATGAAAACAGGGAACTTTCCACACCCAACCAGCACTCCAAGAACAAATGGCTATTTGAGACCTATCCATACATATCTGCTGTAAATGTACAAGTAGATTTCTCTGATACATAATTTTCTCTAATTCCTTCTCTTTAGAGAAGTATGCAAAAGACTTATCAGTCCTGCAGATTTACTCACCTGCATCAGGCAAAGATCTGCTCCTCACTCATTGCTCTACCTTTTACCTGCACTGACTTCCTGTTCACCTCACCATGGACATCTAACCCAGCTGCTCAAGAATAAAGGAAAGAAAATAGCCTGAACAGAGTCTAGACACATTCTTCCCATCTGGAAAAGAGGGAAGCACATCAAGAGTTGTTAAGTTTAAAGCTAGGAGGATGTCCTACAGTGAGGTCTGCTGATGAAGCCCTACAAGGAAGGGAAGTTTTTAAACCTGTTCTATTTTGAACTTTTAAGCAGGTCACTAGCAAAGAGAGACTACTCACAAGGGACAAGGTAAGGACAAGGTTTCTGCACAATGTCACTGAAACAGTATCTGCACCATTAGAGCTTATTAGATTTCAAACTGCAGAATTAGATGCCCAAAACATGAATGATTGTAAAAAACATTGGGGGTTTTTTCTTTTTTTTTTTTTTTACTTCCTGCAGCTCACAGAATCAATCTTTGGCCATAACAGCAGCTCCTCTGGCAGTCTGATGCAAGCTTCCTCCTGCATCTGCTGCGCTGCTGTCTACATGGTACATGTAATTGTTTCTCCTTATGCCTTGAGAAACAAAGCCTGATCCCATTAAAAAAAAAAAAAAAGTCTATTGTTTATATCCTTGTCCTATCATAACCTGAGGAAAACAGTCATTAGTGTTCTATATAGGGGGCCTGTTATATTTACTTGAGATTTGTTTTGCAGGAGTTCATCCTTCTGCTGACCCAGCCTTCCCCTGATTGCATCTCCTCACACAGAACAGGTTGGGCTCACACTGCACTAACAGAGCACCAGGGAACAGAGTTCCAAAGACACCTGCAGTCACAAAAACTTCCCTCTCCATGAAGCTGGTACCAGAAGGAAGCACTGCCAGGTTCACACCAGTTGGTTTTGATGATGCCAGTTCAGTAGAGCCTTCAGTAAATCAGGTGGGAGGAGTCCCTGCATCCAGCAGACTCACAGTCCCAGCATCACCAACATCCCCAGTGTGTGACTGTAAGCCCTGACTGGCCAAGTCAGTTTGTTGGAAATCTGCACTTCAGCTCTTGACCTTTTTGTTACTTGAAGAATTGAAAAGGGCAAGCAAGTTAACAGGGGGTTCTCTGGTGCCTATCATGAAGGGTAAGGACAAAAGGAGGCTCAGGGGGAACATTATTGCTCTCTACAGCTCCTCAGGAGGTTGTACTGAGGTGGGGAACAGTCTCTGCTCCCAAGATAACAAGAGACAGGACAAGAAGAAATGGTGTACAGTTGGTTCAGGGGAGGTTCAGGTGGATATTAGTAAAGATTTTTTCACTGAAAGAGCAGTCAGGCATTGGAATAAGCTGCCCAGGGAAGTGGTGTAATCACCATGCCTAGGAATTTTCAAAAGGCATGTGGTGTTCATGGACATGGTTTAGTGCTGCTGGGTTATCAGTTGGACTCAGTGATCCTAGAGGTCTTTTCCAACCTAAACAATTCCCTGATTCTCTGAGGGGTTATTTACACTTAGAAGAAATCCTTAAGTGTAGAGCAGTACACCAGCAAAATGACATCCAGTAATTATGTATTGGAATTGTAGCAGTGCTTAAAATCTCAAGGTGACTTTGGTGCTACAAGTGCCACCCAAATGAAGGGAACAAAGAGACAGACCCTAGCACAGGAGCAGCCTGAGCAAAAAAGCTCATCATGACCTTCCCTAGAGAAAAGACAAAAGTAATAAACCTCTCATTGACACTGGCTACTGTTTTGAGTAATTTTTTCTGTTATAATTTACTTAGTGTGGTAAAAGAATCTCCTTTTGCAAAAAAAAAAAAAAACCAAACCCCAAAACCAAACCTACCTGAATAAATCTTTTAAGCATTCAGACAAGTGCATTAATAAGGAGTGGCATTGACCTGAAATGCTGCAGGAATCCCCATGATGCCCAGAAACCTGCAGTCACTTTGTTCCAGCCAAGTCTCTGCAGAGCCTCTGGCATGTCTGCATCCTAAGGATCACAGCCAGGCCACTAAGGGGAATAGGAATTTTGCTCAACAAATTGCTCTGAATTTATAGAGAAACTCCTAGGGAGTGGGAGAAGAAATTAAAAAAGGGTACATGAACAGCACACCAAAAGTCCTCTCTGGGAAGAGGGATGCTACCTAATTTTAGTCCTTCCAGTGGCAGCAGCAGGACAGCGAGTGCCTCCCGAGCAGGTGGAGTGTGGGTGGTTGGGGAAGGTGGTGGCATGCAAGAAGGTTCTATGAGAGAAAGTACTTTTTTTCCATCACTCAGATGATTCAAAATAGGCTGAATCATTTGGCTTGCAAGGCTAAAAAGCCTCCTTCCCTGCCAAGATATTCCCAAACTATTCCTCAAACCTAAAGGAGTTTTTTTAAGGAAAAAAGGAAGGGAAAAAAAAAAAGTCTAGATTTAAAGATGATGAATAAAAACTCACACAACACATATGGGCTGATGGTAAAGCAATGCACTGATATCTGAGTATTTAAGTCTGAACAGAGAAATCCTGACTGTGGTGTATCAAACAGAGATAGTCAAAAAGTTGTTAAGTTTCTTGTAAAGCTCTCCAAAACTGCCAGCCCTCTGTTGCAGCATGTCATCACACACAGCCTCAAGGTGCTTAAACGTTTCATTCCCCTGCCACAGACAGACAGAGCCTGGGGAGGCTCCACTGTCTGTGTCCTATTTGACCAAATTTGACCTAATTTGACCCAGCCCTCCCTAAGCAGCCCTGGGCTGTGCCAGGGACGCACAAGAGTCCCAGCAGGGAGGATGGAGCCGGGCTTCACACAAGGGAAGCAGATGACTGAGAGCAGCAGGATTCTCTGGAGCAAAGGTTTGCCTACAAGGATGGACTAAAATGCCTCCAAGGACAATGGTCCTTTTCAGCTTACAAAAAGTAAAAGCCACAGTGCAGTGTAGATACAACCAAAATACACTTTGCCTTCTAGCTATCACCCAAACCTTGTGTGTGTGCCAGTCCACACAGGGTAGGAAGCCTCCTGTACAAAGCAGGGAAAGGGAAGGTATTTTGTGTGCTGAAAACACAACAATATTTACAGTGCAGAGCTATATCTGACAGGAAGCAATCAGTTTCCTCATCTGACAGATATTGCAATCTTTAGCTGCAGGAAGGCAAGGAAGGAAAAAAATCCCAAACCCCAAAGCCCTTTACTGTCTGTGTCAGATCATTTTGACTTCCCAGACATTGTGCTGTACCCTACAAACCAATACATTTCCCTAAAAGTAAAGAGAGCTTGGTTTGTATTAAACTTTTAATTTGTAGAGTCCTTCCAGCCTTTAGCAAAAAATATGTTTTTCAGGTAGTATGAATGTACTACTCTATTTAATTAGTAATTATAATTCCAGTTATCCTGGGTTTAGAGAGAGGTCAACATACATCACTTTGTCATGCCTAAATGATGCCATGGGGACTAATGGCATCATAGTCACTTGTGCTGTTGGCACAGCACATCCAGAACATCTCAAACCTCCTGGAAATGCTAAGTTTGTAAATCTTTGAGAAAGGAAAAAGTGCAGAGTCAGCAACACACTAGAGGAGAGGAGAGGGCTTTCATATGCTCACTGCTTTTACAGCAGTGGCTGCAGCTGGGAATTCACCAGAGAGCAGGAACTGCATTCTGCACAAGATAAGATTTGTGTTGTAAACTGAAAACTTGATGTCGAAAAAGAAACAGAAAGTCAAGTAATGCTTGATGGTTGAGGTCAAAATAGAAATGTATGTTTCTTTTGTATAATTGAAAAAAAAAATCCTTCAATTTCTTCCTGTTGCTCCAATCTTTTGTCTGCTTCCTCACATATTCTGGCTTGACATTAGATTCTTTCCTTGTCTTACCTCAATAAATTGATTTAGAATAACAAAAGTCATGCACTTAATTTTTGATAGTTTCTTTCTCTTTGCTTCCTCTCTTATTTTCCAAAAATGTGGAAGCAGTTTGGTCTTAGCTTTTAGAAAATCAGAGCTCTTTCAGAATTGTTAAGCCACAACTTCAACATCTTTACAATTTTAACAAAGTAAGCAAAACAGCATAGTTATAGAAGAAGTCAATGTTTTTGAAGTGTAAGATATTTTGTAACATCCAAACTGTTCACCTTTCCTTAGCGTGAACAAATCTTTCTTTTACACATTATTCAGGAATTTGAAAAAGTTGGTGATACTTCTCCAAGCCTCTACTACATACACACTGCATTTAATTCCCTTTCTTTTTAAATAAAATTTTTTAGTACAAATTTAAAATTAATGACCTCCAGAAACATTTTGTCTTGGAGTTGCACATGGCTGTAACTTTTCATCTATTTTTTTTCCCCTATGGGTATTTTCAGTGAGACATTGAACTGAAACAGAAAAAAATCTCCAAAGCAATTTGGGGTGGGAATCTCCCGTTTGGAAGGCAAAGCCAGACTACAGCATCACTGATGTTCCAAGACGCACGGATGGGACGGGTACTATCGTTGTGGAAGAAGGAGACTCGGTGGAAGAATCTCCCGTTCTCTCTTGGAAGTGATCTGAGAGCAAAGCGCTGTGCATGAGGCAGCAGCGGACAGACACAACCATCTGCAAGAAGCCCCAGGGACGCAAACCCAGCGCAGAGCGGGACGCGGAGGGGCTCTGGCGGCTCCCGCGGCCCGGCGGGGCTGAGCCCCTTTCCCCGGGGTCAGGTTTGTGCCCGAGGCATTCCCAAGGGACTGTTCCTCCCGCAGCTACGGCAGGACGTGGGAGCGGCGGCGCAGAGCGGGAGCGGCCCCGCCCGCACCGCACCAAGGCCGGGGGGCTCCGGGCGCCCCCGGGCTCGGCTCCGGCCCCGGCCCGCTGGAGGCGGCGCGGACTCACCGACCTGACGAGCGGCCCCAGCTGCAGCAGGTGCAGCAGCAGCACCAGCGGGCGGTCGCGGCTCACGTCGCGGTGGATGAAGACCAGGCTGAGCTGCACCAGCGCGCAAGGAAAGAGGGCGAAGAGCAGCGTCAGCGTCTGCCACATGCGGTCCCCCGTGTCGTGGTACCCCGCGCTCAGGCACAGCGCGGCCGCCGTCTCGGACATGAAGAGGACGAGGGAGATGAGGACGGAGCCCGGGAATTTCATCGCAGCGGCCGCCCAAGCCCGGCCCGCCCAGCCGCTGCCGCCGCCGCCGCGCACCGGGGCCCAGTCCCCGGCAGAGGGAGCGCCGCGCTCGCCGCTGGCCCGCGGCCTCTGCAGCCCGGGGCTGGATCCGGGCCGGGGCTCGATCCCGACCGCGCTTGGATCCTGCCCGGCGCTGGATCCTGGCCGGGGCTGCACCCTGGGTGGGCTGGGAGCGGGGGAAGGTTCCCCGGCGGTGCTCGGGGAGCTCCCCCTCATCTTGGCTCCTTCAGCCGTCACACACAGAGCTGAACTGAGGGGGTTGGTGGGAGGGGGCGAGCGGGTGCCCCTGAGGGCACTTGGTCAGGCTGGGGGTTCGCACAGCCACGGCATCGCTTGGGCTGGAGGAGAACCACACCATGGCACTGAGTGCCACGTCCAGGCTTTCTGAAGCACCTCCAGGGACAGTGATTCCACCACTTCCCTGGGCAGCCCGTTACAGTGTCTAATCATCCTTTCTGTGAAGAGATTCCGCCTAATGTCCAACCTAAACCTCCCCGGTGCAGCTTAAGATCATGTCCTTTAGTCCTATCACTGTTTGCCTGTGAGAAGAGACTGACCCCACCTGGCTGCACTCTCCTGTCAGGGACTTGTGGAGAGTGATAAAATAGAGATCTGAAAGGAAGACACAAGGGCTTTCTTCCTTCTGTACCAGGAGGAACCCTGTGCAGAATTAAAGGCTGAGAGATGATTTAATTAATAAACAAACAAACCCCACAACTAAACCAAACAAAGGCAGAAAAGTGAGTGCAGGAGAGCCTCCCCTGACACACCCAGCTCAGAGTCCCTGATCAGGGCAGTGTGGCAGTGTCAGAGGTGCCCTTTTAGCTCTTTGCCAGGTGCCTCTCCTCTTGCTTGCCAGATCTTTTCCTTCAAAGGTTCTCTGGGCCACAGAACCCTGAGCCCTGCTGTGACACCAGCTGTAGACCTGCAGCATTTGCCTGCTGTCCCTGGGCCTTTCCCCCTCACCAGCAGGATCCTTTCTCCTTCACCACCTAAATTCTGGAGTCCTGGAGATACATACAGTCACCCCAGCAGTTATCTCCAATGCCTGCATGGATGAGCAGCACAAGGTGACAGCCTGAGGAGAAGGCAAGCCTTTGTAATTCTTCCATTAAATCCTGAACCTGAGCACCTGGCAAGAAACAAAACTGAGGTGCCAAGCCAGGTTGGCAGATGCTGCCTGTGTCCTGCACAGGAGTCTCCAGTCATCGCTTCTCTCCTCCTCTTGGTGCAGGTACCTGGTTTGTGCTCAGCTGGCTCTGGTGATAGATCTTTGCTCCTGCCTGTTCCCAGGTAGCTGCTGATCACCCTGTGGGGGTTACCTACACACCTGGGACCTACAGGAGCACAAGAGGAAGGCAAGACAAGAAGTCTGAGATATTATTAATGGGATAACACTACTGGCTACTTCTGCTTATCTGCTACTGTTCTTCAATGCAAGTTAGGGTGTCACCAGATTTACACAAAAAGTGACAATAAACACTTGGCCATTTCTTTAACTACTGCACTGGCAAATCTGTAGTCCCATTGCTCAGCTCAAGTTGAGGTAAGCTCATGATGATAAAGATGGAAACCTTGTTGTGGGCAGGCCAAGGTGAATTTAATGCTTGTATTCTTCACTGGGAATGGAGTGTCTTTCTGGAAAGGGAAGAGGCTATGGAAACTGAGATTTAAGCAGACTGACAATAAATACCTGAAAATAAATACCTACAGTGGGAAACTTCAATCTACAGGCCAAAAACAACCTGTCTTGTCTTATAGGAAACTACCATAAGGTGTTTTATCTAAGTGCTGTGTGCAGCCTGGATGATTTATCTCATTCTAAAATGATTTATTTTACTTTTGATAACCACTGAAAAGCTTTTGGAGCACTGAGTCATGACTATTCTGGAAGGAAGTGTTGCCAGCACTATGAAAGGTAAGTACAGAAATAAACAATCCAATGCAAAATCATACTGTTCAAGGTTGGACTTTTATTTAAGGCAAAATATAATCACAGCTTTAATATTCATAATATGGATATACACAGTTTGTTCTGCCACTATGAAGCTTAGTATTATCACTGCTTTTAAAAAGCTATAAAATCTAGTTTCTATCATAATCTACAATACAAAACTAATACAATAAACACATTCTGAAAGATCACAGTGTTTAAAATATTAGAAAAGCAGGGGTCCTGCTTTCAAACAATAAGGTGCATCTCTAAAGAATCAAATCAACCTTGATTCTACAGGCCTGTACCACATCATGGCTGTGAATGGCTGTAACACTGAGGAACCAATCTAGGGTGTGGCACATACTCAAGGAATGAACATCACACACTGGAATATACTGAATAATCAAGTGTCACCAACACAAACTAGACATTAAATAATGCCATTTAAGTTCCCTGTACTTTTTATTTGTATTGGTATTCACGTCTATTGCAGAGATCTCGAGATAAAATGTGTGTAAATTGCCATCAAACAGGGCCCTGCATATGCAAACACCTGTGCTTTCCTCATACCATGCAGACAAGCCTTACTAATTCCATGGGACTCATGTGTAAAGGAAAGTTTGTAGGCCTGGGGTCTGGAATGACATAGTTTAACCCCTGTTTCACACATGTGGAAGGAGCTACCTTACATGCCTGGAATCAAGCAGAGGTTCACCACGGACATCAGCAGGTGGCCTATCAGGCTCTTAAAATGAGTGCAGAAGGCCAATTCAGTGGCAAAACCAGACCATTGTTAAAGGACATCCTTCTCTCTTGTGTGGTCATGGCAATGAAGACAGAAGCAGAGTTAAATTTCTGATCACACAGCCTTTCTCTTCTATATGATATAAAAATATATGTTGGACTAGAATCTGTTTTCTATTCCCTATAGGATATAATTGACTTAAGGACTTCAACATAGTCATACAATGCTGTTGCTGGGTATCAGTACACTTTAAAATCTCTTGTATTCAAATATCATTATACCACTTGGCAAAGTAAGCTTTGAAATAATTTTCTGCCATTCTAATTGGTGTTACTGTACTTGACCTAAATGCCTCCATCTTCTCTTTGAGTTATACCATGAAGAAAGTCAAGGGACTCCCTTCTAAGCATTAAAATAAATATGGCCTTATGTATTTTCAAGCAGATTGCTATTAATAAATTTGTTTTTTGAGAGCATGATGTAGAATTTCCAATATACAAGGTGTAGGACCAATGGCGACAGTACAAATTAGCCAAGTTTAATATTCAAAGGCAAGATTGAAAGTTGGTGCTATTGGCTTCTTGAATGTATTTTTTTAATCTGCCTTATCATGGATAGTGCACTTCTGTTCCATTGAAAGATAGGAGTAGGCAGTAGGTTCAGCTACAGGCAACTCCTTCACAGGCAAATGTTTTTTAACTTTTGATGACTTTGCTATAATGGCAATGGAGTGCTGTTCAAGGCAGCTGAAACATGCACAGTGCTTACTGTACCACTACTGTGCTATTCCTTTGGAAAATGCCTGTTCACCTCCCTAAATTGCTGTATTGTTTTGTGGGCCCTGAGCATTTTTGGCTTATGGCTTTGAAGTATGTTGTTCCCCTCATAGTGGGATTTTTGGTCATTTTCTTCTTTCTTTTCAATTTAGCTTTCTGCTGCTACTACTTAGTCTTAGAGATCTTTATATGAACTGAAATATCTTCTCAGAGCATCCAGGCTGTGCTGCCAGCCAGCAATTGTTAATTCTTCAGAGCAAGATTACTCTTTGAAAATCAATCGGGCAATTTTAGTCCTGATATACTAATCTTCCTACAGATTAGAATATGCACTCATGCCAGTGAATATTCAAGGTATGTAGAAGATTACTGCACCTGAGATTTACTTGGCAGACCTCAGAGATCCAAAGAACAAGGATATAGTCTCAAAATGCATGCATACACTAAAATAGGTCACTGTTGGCACAAAACATGCAATATGTTGGTAGATGCTGTAACTGTATATGCAGAAAACTATATGAGTACAAAAACTTGATTGCTTATCAAAGTTTCCATTTGCACATATTGCCCCACCATGTTTCTGAATACAGCAGATACCTATGGTTCATTTTTTTTCCACAGTATTAAAAATACCAATCAGTATTCTTGTCATATTCTTTCCATGTCCATATATAATCAGTATTAGAACATCAAAGTGGCATTACTTAATTTGACAGAGTAGCAATAAAGGTGATCCCTTTCCTTGCATTCCCTTATGTATATTTCCCAGAACTACTTAAAAATGAATTTTGGAATGTTTAGCAATTTCACTTGGTTTCAGTTGTCCTGACAGAACTGAAACACTGAAGCATGGAGAAATGACCATGCTCCCTAGAAAGTCTCTGTTTTATTTAATGAAGTAAAACATCAGTGACAGTTGTTATACAAGATAATGATTTTTTCTTAGCAGGTGGGAAATGGCACAGCCAGAGAGAAGAGACCATCTGGGAGCATAAAATAATGTAATGCAAGTTAGTAGAACACCCTGCTTAAGTAAAATCAATCAATCTTATTTTCAAGAACAAAAGACCTGGGCTGCTTCTTCAACCTCTTCAAGTTATTCAAAGGTTGGGAAACAAAAGCAGGGAAATTGAAGGCAACAATGATGCAATCAAAGCAGATATTGAAAGCAGTGGCACAAAATAAACATGTTATTATGATGAGAAGTTGTGAGTAGCAATTGAAAATAAAGATATATTTGTTAGAACTGTACTGCTGATAAAACTTACAGCATCTGGTTCTATGAATCCTGAAATCAATAAATCTGGACACTACAGATCTAGCTCCCATCAAAATTATTCCCTGACAGTAATCTATGGATGGCGGGCTAAAAGTCATGAACAGTATATAGCTCCTTAAACTGATGTGTAATCTACAGCTTTACTCACAAATAGCACCACACAAACACAGGTACATCACAAATAAGCACCAATACCCACATAATGCATCCTCTTTGCTTTAACAGCATAATCAGAAATACTATTATATCACTTAAATTCCTATTACCTACACTTTAGAAACTAAACACAACCAAGGAACTAATGTGCAAACATGACGTAGTTACTGTGTTTTACACCCTGGAAGAGGCTTCTCCAATTTCCCACAACACAGTCTTTTGACAGCACCAGGGCAGAATCTGTTAATGTGTTCAGGAATACATTTTCCAGTCCATAAGGGCCCAGTTTGGGAGCAGGAGGAGACAGCATTCCATGGAGAATGTCTAGCAAAGTTTGCAAGGTTGATTTCTTAAAGCAGGAAGAAGGGTACACAGAGGACCTTAATTTTTATTACACTGGAAAGTGCTGACAGCTCTACTCAGGTTGCTGTTCTGTCAATGTCTTAAAAGCAACAAATAAAGATTGCAACAGCACATTTGTAAGAGCATATATATTAGAGAGAAAAAAATCAGATAAGAAAATAAGGAAGGGAAAGCTGAAAAAACCCTGCTGATTTAATGAGCATTTTCCAAAGAGCCCTGGGGTGTATTTGCACTGTGTTCAGAAGCTGTGACTGCAGCACATCTAGAAGCCACCTTAACCCAGCCAGGTCAGGTAAGAAAAGCCACAAATCTCTGAGAGTGAGCTCAAACTGCCATGTCTGATGAAAGAGATGAACAAGTATGTTCCAAGATTTTTACCAGATATATCCCATCAGACTGGATGTTTGTGTGCTGCCCTTGCCAGAATCAGTGCTGAACTCACATAACCTGCAGAAATGTTTGGGACCTAGATTTCAAACACTGGGTGGTTCCATGGGTTTTCTCATTGTTGAATGGACTAACTCTTACTCAAATAACTGTTTTGTCTCTCCAAAACATGTGGCTTCATATACAGAGAATGGCTGTGGGGACAGGAGATCTGTTTTGAGTGTTCTGTTGCTCACAACATAGAGAAGATCAGAGTCTCCTCTGAATGTGAATTGGAAGAAATTCTACAGATAGAGACACACAGGAAAAAACACTAGAAAACTGACACTGAGCTCAATGTTTATTCCCTGGCATTTGTGAAGAATCACATTTAGAAGAAGTGGATAGGCCAAGTTTTACCTTCCTTAAACTTTTCTTTAAGAAGGCTCCAGTTATGAAATATAGGAGCCAAATGTGTTACAGAAACCAACTAGATAAAAAATCCTAATCCTAATCCTTCACTGCTGACAGTTGCCTCTGCTCTGGTCTAACAGGAGCATTTCCACAGGGCTGGGCAGAGCACACTCCCATATCCACTGACTTTTTGATTCAGCCTCATGTGTACACCCTCCCTATGGAATTCATCCCTCTGTGTGCACACATCTCACTGCTCAGAGTAACCAAGTAAGTGACATTAGTGGCTTTCTTAAAAGACCATATAGCCTTTTAACCTATGTGTTTTAATAAACACATAAGTATATTGAATTTTAACATTTCCATTCACTAAAAGATACCTAAATTCTTGACAAACTGATACAGAACTGCACTGCTTTATTCACCAGAGAACTATGGTTATTTCTAAGTAATTAATTAGAGCTGCATAGTGCAAGACAGAGTAACAGAAATCCTTATCTGCAGCTCATAATAATGTAAGCCATCTCATTAAAATAACAGTAGCAAGAGCAGGAAGGGATTATTATATTAAAATGTGGGAGGATTTCAAGACCCAGCTCCATCTTATAGCCTGATCAAAGCCCACTGAAATGAAATGGGAACTTTAATCCATTAGGCATTAAAAATAAAGAAATTGTAATCTCCTCCAGCTGAGAATGCAGGAAGAGGGACTGCATTGTTTGGCAGTGCATGTATAGCAGCTTTTTCTCTCCAACTTCAGTTTTTGACATATTGGTCTTCCCGATTTGTCTTTATATATATTATTAACATATAAATAAAAATAAATAAACAGTAAATAGATTTTAAATACAGATATTAATTTTCTATTTTTTAGTACAAATCTAGGTTAGTGTTTTCTTTAGCTTTCAAGTACCATTTCATCATATCTACAATACATAGAAAACAGCATGTATTTGCAACTATACGTGCTAGTGCAACTAGTATTGAGCAGCCCATTTATTCCTATCTAAATTATTTTCTAGCTAAAAATCATTTGGGCATATACAATATCTTGCTAACTAGGAAAAAAAGCAATTTTGAGTTTTGTTATCAGGTTTTTTCTGAGGATCAGTATGCCACCCCTTGTAGTGAAGAATTCATCAAGGAAAATAGGTTTTCCATCATCTGAAAAACTTAGGGTACTGTTCAGAAATGCTGCTATAAGTAATTAATTTTTAAAGGAAGCTTTTGTATCACTGAACAATACTTATCTGGCAATGCTCTATCATGAAGAAAGCATCTGCCTACTGCATCTTTGCTACAGAACTTTTCCATCCAAGTCTTCTCCATGGCTCCACCCATCTACCATGTGACTGGGAAAATACAGACAAGACATGACACAGTTACAGTAGATCAGAAAGGAGACCAGCTCCTTGCCACAGACTGAGCTCTAGTAGGAAAGGTCCAATTCAGTGCTCATTTACACACACGAGACCCCACTTGCTGAAATGAACTGTGAAACTGCAGCCTGAACACTCAGCTATCTACAGAACTGCCATTATATGAGGACCAAAGAGCTCAAAGATACAGATTTTCCTAATATATGTTACTAAAACTAGCAGATGTGGTTTAGGGTAAAAAAGCCCCAGATTTTGCCTTTGTGCAGTGCAGTGACATGTTTACAACACCCTCCCCAGTTAGTGAATCCATGAATGGTTTTTGTGGGACTCTTTTTAAAATCTTTTAGGTGCATCACTGTTTCTTCTTTGCATGTCCCTGCAATTCTAGCTTGCCTTTTTTTCACCAAATTAAGTTTGATAATGCCCCTTTCTCTCTCACTTGAATAATTAGATAAATATCTACGACATCAGATTCAATCAGCTCCCCCATTTTTTTTCCCCACTGACCCATTTATTTTGACCACACACTTCCCCACCCCCCAAGCCCCAGTGTGTGTTGGATTTGATCTGACTCCCAGCTACATTAAGGCTAACATTAGTGGTACCCCAGCTCGTTTTGTACATAGCCTGTCTGGAAAAGTAAGTGGAACTGCAGGTGCCCTCTCCCACTACCTCCAGGACTGGCCCTGGAGAACATCAGTCTTTAGACAAAGACACTGAAGAGAGGAAACTCAGCTTGGTTGGGTTGCAGCAAGTCAGTCAGGAAACACACAGTTCCTGAAAAACCTTCATACAGACTATATACACTTTCTAGTGCCCGGGAACCAGACTTAAATTCTTCTGTAAATAAGAACTCTGCAAACCTAAGAGAGAAAAAAAAGAGTTTGTTATTACTTTATGTTCCTCTCAGTCTACATGTTTGGAAGCATCATTTTAATAACACTCAGTAATTTAAGAAAGTAGAATGATCAATATTTAACCTTTTCTGCAAATTCTACACTATCCAATTTCCACAAGATACTGAGGTTCAATAGATCCAGAAGAGACAAACCTTTGCAATCCGTGTGTGCATTATGCTTGTTTGAGAGCTATAAACTTTTTCTGATTGCTGTAATATATATCATTAAACAAATACTTTTTGATAACTTTTAGGATGCAAGCAATGTTTCACATCAATGCAACAAATTGTGTAATCTACACAAATTAAAAAAATAAGCAAAAGACTGAAAATCAGTAATCTTAATTACTATACCACTTCCCCTTGTTACTCTGTGCTGTAAGGAAAACAGTAACAAACATGGAATAGTATGTTTTTAAACAGGTACAGTAAACTAGAGTTACATAGTTAAAGATAACTGCAGCACCATGAGAGAATTTTTACTGGACCACATGTGCTTGCACTCAGACAAAACAGAATTAACCCCACTAAGCTAAAGGTGGGAATGAGAAATTAAAAAAATATAAAATAACTACACACCACATCCTATATTTACTTTTCACTTCTAATTATATGGAATAGTGTTAAATGCTCTGAAAAAACCCCTAACAAATCATGTTTTACCCTACTCCTGGACTTGGGCACACAGCTTGTGTGAGTTCTGCCACCACATCAGAATGGACCTGGATGCACATGACCCCTCCACATGCAGCCCAGTTCCCACTGTAGGAACCAGGCTCCTGGGCAGGGAGAGAGTGGGAGAACCCAGGCAGCCTGGAATGGGACTGCAGAGCTCCCACAGACTGCACCCAGCCCAGAACTCACAGCCAGAACTGATCCTGAACCTTCAACACTCAGGTTACATCTGAGGGTGGTGATCACAGACTCTGCTCTAACAACGTTCCTGAAACTTTCTGGCATTACCTAAATCCAGAAGACAGGAATGCTCACCTCTGTGCCCTGTATATGTATTTGGAGTTGCCAGTGAGCCTGTAGAGCAGCAGGAACACATAAGCACTACCAGCCACCCCATGGCAAATGCCAGGGCCCTTCTTCAGGAGGCCTTTCTGCCAGGTGAGCTCTCCACAGCGGATACAAGTGTCCAGATACTGAGGCTTCTTGGAAACCAGGTAAGCTTTGGCAAAAAGATATGCAATGCCTAGGAAAAGAGCAGTGAGATTGTCTTTTGTAAAAAGCACACCAAGGGTTTCGAAGAACACCTAAGAAAATAAAGATTAATACACTAAAAAAACTGCAGGCTGTGCTCTAGACATGTCAGTGTAGCCTCAAAATGCTCCATGAAGGGGGAGCATCTGCTATGCTAAAAACACACAGTAAATGTAATTATCTACTCCCTGTGACAATACCACTTTCAATCTTTTCAAGGCATTATTGAATTTCAGGGTTTACTCCAACATTCCCAGACTTTCATAATTTTAAAAGAGCAGTCACATTTTTGCCTTTAAACATTAAACTCTTGGCACTGTCTTCTATTGGCCCCAAATCCCCATCTACCTCATCTGCTTACATTGACAGAAACACAAGGATGGGCAAAGTAATTTCTTACACTGACAACAGATACAAACTTTTACTAAATGAGAAAAACAAACTCACTTTTTTTTCCCCAATGAGGCATACACTGCTTTATTCTAGTTACACACAGTTATGCATACTAACTTCTGCTAAAAAAAAAGCTATTTGGCTTATTTTTAGAGGGGATTTAAATAAATTAGTCATAATCTTCACCAGAGCACTGCACAGCTCAGTTCACAGTAACCTTATGCACATGACACATAACTAACTCAAGTGCCTAAGGAAATGTTCAGCTGACTTGTGGTGTGAATTTAACAAACACTGGAGTAGCTGAAGTGTTCTTGTAAGCCACATCTGTGTTATTACCCAAGAACAGTGATGGGATACAGGTTTTCCTGGGGAAGAATAATAGCAATTAATGAATTTCCCCATCTCAAAGTGTAACTTTTTTATGTCCTTTGGGGTTTTTTTCACTTTGGTCGAATTTAACCTGAGATTCTACATGGAATCACCTAATGTGGAAAAGCAATGTGATCAGCATCTGGCTGTGCATAAATCAATGGGAAAAGAACCTGGAGCTCCATGGCACCAGTGCACCAGCTCGTTCTCCCTCTCGATGGTCTCCCCCAGCTCAGGGGGCCAGTTGCTGTTCTGCTCCTGGTCCATCAGGAAATCCACACTCTGCCACACCAGCTCCTGATCTGCTGGCTCCAGGTACTCATAATAGGAGAGCAACATCTGCAGGATTGAGGAAAGCCCATGTGCTGCCCCTGGAAAAAAGAGAAACAATTGAATTAGAGGGTGGGTTTAGGTCCTGTCTGCACCTCATTGCAACTTTCCCTTGGGATAGGTTTCCTTTCCAATAGCATGGCTCCTTCATCTTCTTTATGCATACTGAAATAGTGCTTGGAAGAAAAGATTTCTAGGTGCCTAACACCACATTTTACTACTTCTGTCATTTCTAGTTCCTCTAGCTCTGCAAAATATATGTATGAATTCCTGCTGCTCTCACTCTGATATGACTGAAACTCACTGTAGGAAATTAAACTGAACCTGAACTGAATTCAGTTTCAAGGTGTTACTCTTCTTAACATACTGCTGAATCTGGGCCATATATTTGCATTTGCTGAATGCAAATTGAAACTGGGCCATAAATTGGTATTTCCAGTTACTGACTTTACAGTATCAATGAGCTAACACCTAAATTTCAGTGCAAGAACTGTCTGCACTTGCCAGGGTCTGTGGAACACACAACTCAGTGACTGCTCTCTCTGCTCCCCTGCCAGGGAACTGTGAGCCAATCTCACACTTTCTGCAGTGATTCTGTGCCTTGAGAAGCCCACAAGGGCCCTGCCCAGTGGCCTTTCCCCTCTGCTTCAGGTGAGCTCTGACCCAGCTGCCCATGAGGAGGAGGAGGATGGATGGTCCCAACTGGCTCAGGAGAAATCCCACACTGTAGATTTTACATATTTTATTCCTGAAGTGCCTCCTAGCTCAGCATCTCCACAGAGCACCACTCTCAGAGGTGTTGGTGTGTTTTACTCACCAAGATACTCTGTTCCATAGTAGGAATACATCAGTGGGACTGGTTTCCTCTTCTTCACTGCATACTGTTTTCCTGATTCTAGTATGGCCAGGCAAATTGATTTAATTTGTGCTGCAGTCAGCACCTAAACAGAAACATCAAACAAACATCAAGTCTATTATAATTATTCAATTTTAAGGTATTTTTTCAGGAGTCTGCTTTTTTGCCAGTGCACAGGATGCAGTACTGCCTTTAATCTTATAAATATGCTGTAATGTACATCATTATTAGGAGTTCCTTACATAACACAGTTGATTTACATAATGTTTCTCAAAACCAGAGTTTCATCCTGTCTCAGGAAGTGAATGTCAAATCTTTAGCTGCACAGATGAGGTGAAAAGAGGCCCTGTAAGAGTCTTTCCTTCCCAGAAATCCTTCAGTCTGATGGAAGCTGACAACAAGCAGCAGGCAAGCTGCAGAACAGCAGCCTCCAGACCGGGGGAAGAGCCATTAGGAGAAGACAAAGGAAAAGATAAAAGAAGTAAATGCTACAGGCTTTATTGGGACACACTGACCCAGACAGATTTTTCTACAGACAAGATTTTTAAAAAAATGGAAGCAAGAAAGTTATTAAATTGTTACTCAATCACTACTACATGTGAGGGTTTAGAAACCTCTTAGTAAAAGAATCAGACTTTCTTAAGACAGGAAAATGCTAAGAAAAATGAAGTGCAAGACAGGCTTCTATGAGGATAGACCAGCTATGCCTGTGGCACTTTAGCATCACAAACAGGTGAATGCAGTGCCTAAAAATGACTAATGCCTTACTCTTAGAGGTGTCAGAAGTAAGACTGACAAATCACACATTTCACCAGACATGAACTTTTCCATGTTAATGATCTAAAGCATTCAGTGAGAGATCAGTTTTACAGGGTTTGACTACAACTCTAATTACATGCAATTCACTGCAATCATCAGCAATATCCTGTGTCAGCCACACCTGGACATTACTGACCAATACCTAGGACAAATAAATAATTTAACCAAAGTACTGTTTTAGCTTTAGGGGAAAGCCCAGATGGCAGCAGTACTTTGAAGAAATATATTTCAACTTGTGAAAAGAGAACTGAGAAAGCAAAAAGGAAAAATGACACAGGAAAAAAAAAGGAAAAGACTGTACAAACAATCTTGACAAGATAAAGAGCAATCCTAAAATTAACTAGAATATCAGAAAATAATGTCTTTGAAATGTTTCTGAACACATTTTGGGTTTGCTATAATTTGTATTATCACAGGATTGACAATTACTTCTTCAAGTTTAAAAAATGCTGATAGGTTTAATATGGAGAGAACATTTGTTATAAACTATATTTTCTCATTTGGATCCTAAAAGATGCTACAGATAATTAATGTCACTTGAAACTTGACTGAAAAATAAAGGCTGAAAGACCTTGTTTGTGTGTCTCACCTTGCTCCATGATAACAAGGGATTTTATTACAGCTGCTCCAAATGACTCTGGTATTCGTACAACCTGGAAAACAACCTAGTTCTCATCTTGATTAGTGTTCTTTAATGTCCCTGCAGTAGAATTAAACAAGCCATTAACATCTGGAGACTTCACTCATTTCCAGGCATTTTAAAATTAATTGTCTTAGCTTCACAGAATTTAAAGAGATGGTTTGAATCTTAGCAAATGAGGAGAGCAAAGACATGGTGAGAAACACTGAATTCTCTCCAAAGCTCTCATTTTACTGTCTTGAAATTTGGGACCTACTCCTCTGAATTCCATACCTTGTAAAAGCATTAATAAGATCATCCCTTAAAAATAAATGTGAAGGATAGGTTCTTCTAATTGTAATTCTGAAAGGCATGTGGGTTAGAAAAATCTTAATCAGTTCATCTTCTCTATGTAATGATTCCTTCACTTAATATTATCAACTAGCTTTCAATACAAACTATGTTTTGCTCAGCTTATTTTTATGTTCAGCACATTTAATTTTTAAATTGAACTAATGACTGTTTTAGAATGCTGATTGTGTATTTTAAATGGATATAAACTTCTATCTAAATCCAGCCTTCCACGGTGCTGCATGAAGAAGTATCAGCTAGATAAGAATGCACTGTTCACTGTTTTTCAATATAAAGTATGTAAAAAGACAAAACACTTGAGCACTATGAATACCTAAGTCTATACATTCATATAGTATAGACTAAGAATAAGTATACACTTTTGGCTGGCATAATGAATTATGCTAATGAATGTCACCTCTTTTTCAGAATGCAGAAAGCAGCCCATATGCAAAGACAGATGAAAAACAGTATTTAAAAGCATGAATGAATGGTAGAAATCAACCCACCTGATCCACTTCCACATGACCAAAGAAAAAGGGAAAGAAAATGACCTGTCTATCTTGGAAACAGCCTTATTTCTGGCCTCTTGGACTGATCTGTGGGCTGATACCAGGTAGATGTGTCCCTAACTAACAGCTAAATAAATGAATCTTTATGTTGACTACAAATACCTCTTATCAAGTCACTCAATTCACAGTCATTGTAGGGTTGCTGCTTGTTTCCCAAAACACTTAAGTATGAAGGATTTGCATTTCCTTATGCTGGGAAATGGCTGACTGGAACTGTCACTTACCATCACTATTAGTAGCCTGCCAAAGGCTGAATAATCAGCAATCACATTTAAGATCTCCAATATTTTACTTCAATCAATTTTGTGTTAAAATCTCCTTAGATTTCTGTCACCTTACAAGAAAAAAATAAAAGCTGTGGCTTGTCTCTGTACGCTCCCTCACAGGGTCTTTAAAAAAAACAGCTAAATCTTATGAGCAAAACAACAATCATAAAATACATTAATCATAACCATAGACAGTGCAATTGTGGTCCTACAAACTTCATTTTCATTTCAGTCTAGTCATTTCCTTGCCCCTGGGAATTACTGAAGTAATGTTTAATTAGGGACAGAAAAGAAACAGACTGATCATCCTCAGACTTTGAAGGGATAAATCATATATTGATATCATGTCCTCTAGAGCTATCAGATGCTTTGATGCAGAATAAAGCCAATATGAGAATATGCTACCTAGAAAAAAAATTCATACTTGAGATAAGAAGCATATTCTGAGAAAATTCTTGAATGTCACTTAATATGAGCATGGGTAAAATAATTCTTTATCATGTCAGTACTTGAATGGAAGTCTAATGACACTAAGAGATATATTGCTAGTGCTTTAAAATTTCTCCTAATTTCTTTTTGTATTCTTGAAGACATCACAACCTGTTCTACCACAGAATTACAGAATGGTTTGGGTTGGAAAGCACCTTAAAGACCATTTAGTTCCAAGTCCCCCCCTAAGGGTAGGGGCATCTTCTACTAGACCAGATTGCTCAAGGCTGCGTCCACCTTTGAACAACTTCTCCACAAGAACCTGTTCCAGTGTCTCACCACCCTCACAGCAAGGAATTCCTTCCCAGTATTTAGATATAAGTTGCCTTCTTTCAGTCTAAAGCCATTCCCCGTTGTCCTGTCACTACTACAGGCCCATGTAAAAAGCCCCTCTTAATCTTTCAGCTCTTTATCAAACACACACATCATACATGTTCCTTTTCCTGCTTAAGTAGAGGTGCCCTGCCCACTTTAGTCAAAAGAGGTGATTTTGTCTCAGTTGATGTTAGAAATGTTTATTTTAGCCTCCTCACTAGACTGAAGTTTGGAATACATGCATTCCACATTCTCCCTGCAATTTCTCTATCAATTGGTCGCTGGAGTTCTTTATTTTCTGTTTTACATCATTGTCCAGTGATGCTGAGTGCTGCCAAATAATTGCTGCACTCACACTGGTGACAGCTACATTCCCATATACCTGTTACTTCAAGCACAACACATAGGCAGCACATTAATACTTTCTGTTTGTACCACTGTCTGTGTCTAGGAGCCTGATTTGCAGTAAAAAAAGCCACTGTGATTGTTCATAAAGTCTCTCCATTTCTCTCTGGTGCCACTGCAGACAATATGCCTTTTCCCATAAAGGCACTCTACAATTTTGTGAATTACTTAAGGCAGGTCTTTTTTTTCAGTCAATCCCTGTTAAAAGGCAGCCAGGAAGTGCTATGTCTACAGCAATCACAGAGCATCATTCTGCTTTTTGTTAGCAATCTCTCACCCTGAAATTGTTTAGTTGGAAGTCAATAATTTCACAACTCCTTTTAATCTCCTAAAAGAGATTTTGCAATTATTGGTTATGACAGTGCTAAGCCCTATGTATGTGTTTTAAAAACTGCAGACAGAAATCTTGACCTTGAGGATTAGGCAGAAAGCAGCAGGATGAGCTGTTCTGATTAGAGTTACATTTTCAGCACTTTTTCATTCCTCTGAATGCTTGTACAAACCCCTTGACTCATTTTGAAAACCACTGCTACATCAAACTGCATACTGTATGGAGTGTTTTTGATGACTGTAAGCTTTTAATTCCTTAAACAGGTCTGTATTTATTTCCTTAAGAGCTCTTTCCTGTGACAGACGGCATTACTGAAATCAAGTATCATGATCTTTTGATAGATGCATGAGAACTTTCAGGAGGTAACAGCTACAGTTACATTATTGTGGAAAAAACCTTCCATGCACATAAAAACATTTAATTATGCATCTAACACATCAAATCTCTCTCTGTAACACTTCTAACAAGCCACTTACATGAATTTGATTGTACACTATTTCTGATGCTGTACAAAGTGTCAAAATAAGCTGAAGAAAATGGGTCAGTCTGCAAATAACATCACAGGAGCTTTGCCACTGCTCTCCTATGCTGGGAGCCCAGCAGAGGGAGCTTGTGAATTAGTTATAATAACTCAAAATGCTGCAAAAAATGATGTACATATTTGTGTTCAGAGAGACGGCAGACACTGGTAATTTCATGATACTTAGAGCAGCACACGGTATTTCAGTTCATTCCTCAAGCTTGATCTTTTCCTGCCACAGAAGGAACTGGCATTGTTCAGGAACCTTTCCATGCAATGTCACAGGCAGGTTTTTCTCTTTCAGGTGATGATAACACCTGAAGCCATGGATGAGCAGCAGGTACAATAAGAGGGTTTGCCTCCCCTTAGTGTTATTCCAGTTTGATTGATGTGCCTCTCCTTTGGCACAGCTCCAAGTACATGGACACAGAAGCTCATGAGTCTGCTTCCCTCATGAGCACTGTTGAGTACACCCTTCTTTTAAAGATAAAAAATATATGGTTCTAAATCCCCTGAAAACTTTGGTCAATAAATTAGATTAGTTTCAGAAGTACTGTTCCTAATGCAGTCTGTTTGATGCTGTAGCTGCACCATGTATTGTTTTGAGAGTGTACTTCCCCAGACTTCTCACAGTAACACAACTGACAGTGACAATGTGGTCAGACTCAGAACAACTACTGCTGTGATTCTGCCAGTTCACTGGAAAATGGTACTTGACTGCAATCCTGAGTAAGTCAGACTTCCCTACAGATCCCACTGGCATTGCTTAACGTGAATTTGGGTGGGTTTGAGGCTTGCTCCTTGCCTCAGCACCATGGATCAGAAAAGCCAGTCCTGTCCTGTTTTGTGGGTCACTGATCATGACTCCAACCAGAAACTGAAGGCTGTCTTTATTCCTGATGAATCAGATTACTGGCAAATAAGACAATACAGAAGCTTTGTTACATTAACAAAGTACAAACTTTCCACAGGTCCTACCTGCCAGGACTGTGCAGCACTGAACCCATCAGATTCTGCTGTTAAACCTGTCCTTCAGAAGGGGAACATGAAGGATGGAGCACAACTGTCACTGTAGACAGGTGCCTGGCTCAGAGCAGCTGGTGCTGCTACACACTTGGTCAAATGCAATGAGCATCTCAATTCCTTATGTCTCCACTTAAAAATTGAGAGTTTCAAAGAAAAACAATTTGCATGGCATTCACATTCTCTGAACACGATTCCTTCAGTTTTTCTCCTGGCAAGCTGAAAGGCAGCGAGAGGCCTCAGAGAAAAGAAAAACAATTCTTGTCTCATTTGCTCCTCCTGTGTTGTGCCCATGTGGAATGTGTTTGGAGATTGTTTGCCCAAGCTGATTGCTTGATTGGACTCTGCTGTGAGTTGTTTTGACTCATTGGCCAATTATGGCCAAGCTGTGTCGGGACTCTGGAGAGAGTCACGAGTTTTCATTATTATCTTTTTAGCATTCTGTAAATATCTTTTCTGTATTCTTTAGTATAGTATAATATAGTGTAGTATTCTTTATTATTAAATAGTATAATAAAGTAATAAATTAGCCTTCTGACAACATGGAGTCAGATGCATCATTCTTCCCTGCCACAGGGCTCACTGTGAATTTGCAATACCTTTGTGGTGGGTGACAACATTTGGGGTCTTTGTGTGCACTGTCCACACACACTTCTCTCCCTTGTGATTGTCACTGATGGGTGTTTTGATTTGTCCTAGGTAAGAACACCAGGCAGGAATTGGAGGAGTGCCCAGTTGGGCCCAACCTCCAGCAGCATTTTACCCCCTTTTGCAGGCTGCTGTGTACCACGGCCAGTGGCAATAATCACAATTTCCCCCACACTTGGAATGCATTCAGCTCCCTGGCAGGAGGGTGCAGCCAGGTGGGCATTGGCCTCTTCTCTCAGGTAACCAGGGACAGGACAAGAGGACAGAGTCTGAAGCTGTGCCAGGGGAGGTTTAGGTTGGACATTAGGAAGAATTTCTTCACAGAAAGGATGATGAGACATTGGAACAGACTGCCCAGGGAGTCACTGTCCCTGCAGGTGTTTAAGGAAAGACTGGATGCAGTGCCATGGTCTGACTGACACACTGGTGTTCAGTCACAGGTTGGATCCGATGATCCCAGAGGTCTTTTCCAACCTGATTGTCTCTGGGATTCTGTGATTATGCAAGCAATCACACAGTTCCTCCTGCATTCTTTTCTTAGGACATTTCTCCCTAGGTGTTCTCATCTTAGGACAAATCACAATGCCCAGCAGACACAAGGGGAAGGGAGAGGGTGTGTGTGGAGGGGGAGGCAGCACAAAAAGACCTGAGTATCTTTTGTTGCTGCTGCACTTTTCTTCAAGCTCCCCTTACCCTGGGTAAATGAAGAGAGAGGGCAACGTGAGTTATTCTTAGTTACACTCAGGCTCCCAACACCTCTCACTCTGCTGCACCAGGATGTAATACAGTGGCTCTCCCAGGTCTTGGGAAGGAAAAACCAATTCTCCATCACTATCATTACTTGAAGAAAGTAGGGAAAAACCAGCCCCCTGCTCTCTGGAGAAATGAAGCAGGGAGGATGCCAAGGAACAGATCCCAGATCAGAGCAGTTCAGATAATCACCATGACTGAGGAGCTATCAGTCTGCCCACTGAGAGCTGAGGTCCTGCTCAGCAGCAAAGCCAGCAGGGCATTACTCAGGAGGACAATTCCAATCACAGGAGAAGGGAGGCGTCCCGGGATGCACTCCTGTGCTGAGGCTTTTGAGCAGCAGCTGCCTGCACCCCAGCTGCATTCCTCTGCTGCCTAGCAGAGGGTTAGAGTTACCACAGAGCACAGAGAGCCAACAATTTAATTTCAAGCATCTCTCCCTAGAATTGCACCCAAATTCAAGAGCATGAATTGAAAAGCCTGTTTAAAAACATTAAAAAGATTTGCAAATTAAGTGAGAAACAAACCCAGCACTGCTTGGAGAGGCTTCTTCTTACATTACAGAATTCTACACCAACCTTTTTCAACAGACATGTAAAATCCTTTTCTTTTTTCCTTTTTCACTGTTATTATTGACTAGCCACACAATGCATGGCTGAGCAATTATGGGGCCACAGACCCTGGGAACTGGCAAAAATGGATGTATCAGGAATCACCGTTCTGCAATCCAGATCCTTGTTTGGAGCTCCTGTGTATCAACCACTCCTTCACCAGACACAGGAGCAGTTTATGAGAGCTGCAAATAAGCAGAGCATTACTGCTGCAGGGATACTGCTTTCCTTGCCATTCTCCCCTCACAGGTAGGAAGAAGATTATTCATGCATAAACTTCATCAGTGGGAAATCCTTTGACTCTGTTTAGTCTCAGTCAGAAAGTAAATCAGTGCATGAGCTCTGTAACTGGCTCGTGCCAAAAACACAGCAGAGTTGTCAATTCCTGATGGGAGATTTATCCTGCACTCCAGACAGGTGTCCCTGACAGTGCTGCAGGATGAGGACAAACACCTTCCAAGCTGGGCACTTGCACTCCTGCAGGGGTAACAGTGTGCTGTAGCTGTGCTGCCCCAGGACCCCATCCCATTTATAACACTGCCAAGCAAGAACATCTGCTCTGCCTGTGAACATTGGAGCAGCTTTCTGCCCCTTAACAGCAGCTCTGCTGGCTCTCTGGAGGTGATTCCATGCCTTCAGCTGTTCCACAGACATTTCCTGTGGTAGCAAAGCTGTGCTGGTGCTTGGACTGGAACATGAATGCAATCTATGCAGGGCATAAGAAGTACTATCCATGCTTCCAGCTGCAGAGCAGCAGGAAATAGGATTCATGACACCATCTTTGCAAGAGACAAAATCTTTGTAACCAGCAATGAGAGACCCCCCCCAAACACTGCATTAACCCGTGGCTTTAGTCTGAATTTAAAAATGATGGAAGTCCAGTTCATTTGGGCACCATCATTTGCTACTAGGACCTCAGGCTGCTTCCTGGAAAAAGGAATTTATTACTGTTTGTACACATCTGCAGGTCAGCACAAGATGGGCAGAACTCGATTTCAAGTTAGTCAGTAAAGGCTAACATCAGTCAAAAGGCAACTGACCTAGGCTCAGAGTTCTACAAATGAAAATGACAACTGTCTCTAGAAACCAAAGAATGTTGATGAGCCATATCTGAAGATGACTTGAAGGTCTCCAGAAAGAACTGGACACTTCTGTTTCTTCATTCTTTTACTTCATCAGTAAGAGATGTAAGATCCCAAAAAAACCCCCAAATTAAACTAAGAGATTATACTTAAAAGCATCTATGTAATACAACAAATTAAGACTAGAGGATGAGGACAGAGCAAGATTGATTGCTAATTCCTTGAGAATATCTCTAAGGAAATTCATAATTCAATTCATGTTAAGTAACACCATATCTTAATCACTGCCAGTAATGGAAAAGAGCCTTCTCAGCCTCATGCAGCACTTTATTTTTTCAATTTGTCAAAGTCACTTCAATTATTAGATCATTCTTATGGCTTTTAATATCAAAGTCCTCATTGACCTGAATGGGTCTTGACTGTGGAGACTGTTACTCCTGGCAAGTATCACGTAAGAGATGCTGAAAATTTTACAAATTTGTTAGGGTTTCTTTATCTTGCTAGTAACACCACAGGGATGGTGTAGTAACCATCCCTGTGGTGTTAGGGTTTCTTTATCTTGCTAGTAACACCACAGGGATGGCTGATGGTTTGTTGGAACTGATAATTACATCCAAGTTAGCAATTAAAGACTGAGACTTCAGGAACATGAAGTACCTGACAGAGTAAAATGCTGACCTCACTTGCAGAAGCTGAGTAGAGACAATTAACAGGTACAGTTGAGATACAGTTGAGCAAATACCAAACTCTTCAAGCATTGATCCTACCCTGATTTCAGTCAGTTTGGAGGGAGCTGACTAGCCCATGCACTGATCTAAACCAATGTGGAGTGCATGGTTAGTGGCAATAAAAAATATTTGGGCTTTTAAAATCACTTTTTTCCAAGGCTGTGCCTACTTCATGCCTATTGAAAAAAGCTGCTTTTATAAGCAGTAGTTCTCCCTCAAGACTCTCAAAGAACTGTCAACAAATATTCTCAAGAAGACTGTCTCCTATGATGAGCCAGGCAACATGTCTTCTGCATCTAAATGAGACTAAAAATTGCAGTTGAGCTATGAGGCACTACTCCCCCGAAGCCAGAATTCCAAATAATCTATTTTCTGTAGAGGCAGAGCTTGAGCTCTACTCGTGCTATAGATCTTCTTTGCTATCACAAACACATTGTTTGAAGAATTAAAATAAAATTAATAAAATTAAGAAGTTTGAAAAAAATAAAATAAAGGATTGCAGTTTATATACACACCAGCAGATTGTATTGGATCAAATTATCTCTCATCTTGCTTGATAGTCAGTTTAGCAGGAATTCACTTGCCTTTCAAACTAATATCCTAGTTTGAACTAGTTTATCCTAGTGAACCTATTGTCATGGTTCACAAATGCAGCTGAGACTGTCAGACATTTACAGTTTTCCACAGAGAATTTTTTTTCTGTCAGGACTACAGGATTTGGCCTAGGCTACACCTGTCAAAAACATTTTACCACTTTTCAACAAATCAAATATTACAATGGAAGCAGTTGTACATCCATTTAATTTTACATATAAAGTGTGTTGCTGGGTGTCATAGGTTCATTCTTTCTTCCTTTTTTGGCTTCCTTGGAGTTTTGTTCAGCATTGTTCACACAGTTGCAACTCACAAAATATACCAGGGACATTTGAAACTCAGAAAACAGAGACTTCATCCTATACACTTTTAGGCAGCCTTATATTTTTTTCCATCTTTATGTTAAAATTACTGCATTCCTCATCTGTCACTATCATCCAGTCCTTTTATCTTCCTCATGCAAGAATTCCCAGTCTACTTCCAGTGCCTGCAGGCTTCTTTTGGGAGTGTTCAGACCTCCTCCTCCTGAACAAGTGAACGTGCGTCATCCACAGGCTTTCCAAACTAAATAAGAAAACAGAAACATCTCCTCAAAGCCTCGTGGCACAAGTGCTGGAACCAAAAAAAAACCTGATGGAGGAGGACAGGCTGCAGAAAGCAGCATTTGGAAAACTGTCCATAAAAGACAGCACAGCTTGTTACTGTCAAAACTTGCAGAAATTAACTACTACTCATTCCTTCGTTTGTTTCAAATTAAGGCTCAGAAAGAGAACACAGCATCAGAGGCTCCTAACTACAATGCCTTTAACGCACTGGGTTTTTTCCACATTTAAAATGAATAAAAGCTTGGGCTTCCATGCTGACATGCTGCCTAGGGATGCACAGGATGCCCCCTGTATAATGCAGGTACAGCTGTAACAGCTCAGCACCTCGGAGGAGTCCCTGACCTGCTCAGAATGTGACACTCAGGGAGGAGAAGGACCTGAAGTGTGTGTGACAATTCTCTCAGCGCTGAGAGCAGGGCTGCTCTCTCTGCTCCGTGTATTGCAGCTCTGCAGAAAGCAAACAGAAAGTGTTAGGATGACTGCAATGATTATTTAACAGCTACTTTAGCACTGATTGCTTTCTTCTTTCTTAGGGTAATTCTCTGGGTCTGTTCTCCCATTATCGAAATAAACAAAACAAACAAAGCAGGAAGTCAAGCAGAAACAAAGACTTTAGAGGTAATTAAGAAATTCTTCTAAGTGAAGCTAACATCTGTTTTCTGGACAGGAGATAATGTGGTTAAAGGAGATAACGTGTTAAAGAACACAAAAAATTACTTTATCTTGCAATGTATGAACAAAATGATGGTTTATGAAAAGCTGCAAATTTAAAGGCAAAATATCTCTCTGCTCCCCCAAGACTCAAGTAAGCCAGGGAAATTACTTCTGCAAAATTTAGCTGAATCCACTCACACTGTGCAATTTTAACAAACCAACTGAACTTTTCCATAATTGAGAACTTTTAGAAAGATCTTTGGCTTGGCTGCTGGAAGTGCTCCACTGCTCCAACTGAATTAAATTTGAATTCTTCAGAGCCCATCTTGTGTAAATTAATAATTTAACACCTTTCAACTCATCCAATATTACAACGTAAGAACATTTATTCCTGACTGTGAGAGACTGGAATGTTAATGGTTAATGACTCAAACAATTTCCCATTTGTGCTTTGCACCCCCTGAAGGGCAGGGAGTGAGTTTTTGGGTGTGGAGTTTCTGGTCCCCGTAAGACCAAGGGTGTGAGCACCCAGCACCAAGGGCAGCACCTTGAGCCAGGTGGGACACTGCAAGGTGGGATGGTGCTTTTTATCATGCCAGTTGTCCTCCCTCAGCTGTACAACTCCCCCTGCTACCCCAGGGAAAGGTGCTGGGGGTGTTCGTCCCCTCTGGTGGGGCATAACTGGCTCAAATGGGTTGATGTGAGAGGCAAGAAGGGCCCTTAAACCATCAAGGACCCTCAAAGCACCTCCAGGCTCATTTCTGAGGCTTTCCCCCAAAGGACTGGAAGTTCCCCCACCAGGGAAGGTACCTGGGCATTCTCACCAAGCCTAAGCATACACTGACCCATGGAATTTTGTGTTTTGGGGGCCTCCCCCAGTCCCAATGCATCAAGACTGTGACCATCACTTTGACCAATGGACATCAAAATTGCATCAAATCTCACTGCAGAATTCATTAGTGGGATATCTGTCTACTCTTATGCTTTTTTTCTTTTCCCTTGTACATCTACTTGAGTGTTATTTTTATGCTTTTAATATTGCTTTATTACTAAAGATAATAGTAACCAAAATTATTATTTTTGGCCACATACCTGCTCTCCTTTGCAACCAAACTGTTCCAAAATAAACCCTATGGATATGCATTTACAGACACCAATCATTCAGTGTTGTTTCATTCTGATCTGCCCCAAGGGATCTATTAACAAGAACCTGGGTTGCTCTTGCCTCCAGGGATGGGTCAAAACCTGCCAGATGTTGCAAGGCCCAGTCACAGAATCAACTCCCAGGTGTCAGGCAATCAATTCTGGAAGAAAAATGAGCCCTTGTGTTTCAGAGCACAGAGCCAGTCCTTAATGAAAGCAGGTTAGGCATGTTACAGACAACACATTTCAGAACCACTTTCCACAGGCATTTGTGTAGCTGAGTCATCCAGCACTGGTACAAGACATGGGACCAGATGGAGCACTAGAAACAAATCTTGAAGGAGAAAGATTTGTTTATACACTGTAGTGCTCCTCACTGCAATCAAGTGGAAGCATCCAACTGTCCATGCTGTGCTGTGTGTGAAACAGTTTGAAAACTGTAATTTAAACCTGTTGTGCAGTTCCTGTGCCTCTGCCATGCTGCAAGCAACAGTTCCATCCCTTGCTGCCACTTCAGGTGACAAAGACAGCGTTTGGGGCACTTCCCTCCAGGCTGTGCTCTGAGCAATGTTCCAGTATTAAATGGGAATAATTTCAATCAGAGGTGCAATGAGATGCTCCAGCCATCAGCACACTCTGCTGAGAGGCACCAGCTTAAATCACTGCCCTGTGTCAGAAAAAGAAGGGAGGGGAATTTGAATTGCCAGGTCGGAGCTGAAATCTCAAGGTTATTACATATAAAAAGGAAGACCCCCACTTGCACTGTAATCTGCTCAGAGCCCATTTGGTCTTAACATCTGTAAGGGTGACAAGAGGTGAACACATTGTGCCCTTGCTACTGGGAAAAGATGTGATGCCAAATTTGCTTTTACTCTGCAGCAGGTCAGACCCTTGGGGCTCTGTGAGAAGAGCCATTCCAGCAAACTGGGCTACGTGGGATGTGCTCCCCAGCTGCAGCTTTACAGCCTCCTCTGGAGGATGTAGAGATGAGTTATGACAGGTGGGATGGAGTGCAAACTGCCACCACCTGTGGGAAAACTGGAAGGAGAAAAGACAGCACTATAGATCTGTGCCAGAGCTCCACAGATGGGGAGTGATGGAGCTGCTGGCCTATGAATTTTGGCATGGCTTATGTGACCCCCAACACAGCACTCTCAGGATTTGCATACCTGTCAAAAGATGCCCAGAAGATTTCCAGGGCATAAATCAGGTGCCTTGGGCATTTAAGCAAATCCAACCTTATTCACCAGTCCAGGAAAGTTCTGACTACAAAACTTTTGATGCTTTGGTATCCCAGGTGAGTTTTAGGCAATGGAAAGATCTGAGGATGCACAGAGAGTGAACACATGATATGTTGGATGGTACAGCTGTGTAAGGAGTCCAAAATGGCTTTGACCTTGTGGATGCCATGTTGTGATAATGAGAACTGGTTATGGCTTTTCATTGATATTAGCTGTTCACTCCCATGGAGAATAAATGCAAAGGAATGAAAGGATAATTTACATTAAAGTAAGTGCTGAACTCTGATATACTCAGGCCCTGTCATGTCCACCTCACTTGAATCTCACTTTCTTCCTAGCATACAGGGTAAGTATTACAGATATTTCTTTGCAGATACATGTGCTTACACTAAAAAATAAAAATAAACTTTGTTTTAGCTCATTTTTTAATCTCTTGAGCTGTTCTCATACTTTCCCTCTGCCTCTGCATAATGTCTGGCACTTGCTTCAGTTTAAATGCCAAAGCAATTCTTATCCAGATATCTGCCTCTTCTGGATCATTAATGAATATAATAAATTAGGCTGGTTGCTACATCAGCCCCTTATTAGTACTTATGATTAGCTTTGCTTGTGGTTCTTCCAGCCAAATCCAAATCCACAATGTCCCATCCAAGCCAGCATCAATTAAGTTTTCAAAGATTATCTTTGACACTGCATCAAAAGACCTATTCAAATGTAAACAAGGTATTGGCTACTTTCATCAGCCACTAATTTTATGATTCTGTTGTTTACAAGAAGTGATCCTGCTTGTCTCAAAAGACTTCTTTATTCCATGTCATGCTGCTTTATATGCACAGTTCTACTATGCAGATGTATGGAAGTATGTCCAAATATTTGCTGCTGAAGAACAATGTGAACCTGTGAAATTAGTTAAATGGGGTAAACGGCACAACAGCATCATTCAGAGGCTAACTAAGGCATAAATTAGTCACTTGAAAGTAGCACCAGCACTGCCTCCAAGCAGGGGAATTCGAGAGAACTCCATGCTGGCATCATGCCACTTTTACTTTGTGTGATGATCTGCAATTTGTGCCATGCCAATAAGCCACTGAATAGAAATATCAACTTAAGCTACAGGAAGAATGCTGACAACATAATGCAGGAAAACCAGATGAAGGTGATCAAGTCCTCTGAGTCATCTGAATTTTACTCTATCCTTAGACTGTGGTAGCAGCCTGATGTAGTAAAAATCCTGATGTTCTGTGTGTGGCTCCCAGATACTCCAGGGCACATGGACAAGATGGCTCTGAAGCAAAGGACAGTTAGAAAAGAGTTTCCAGGGGCATGCAGTGCCATTAGTGCTGCCTGGAAATATGCCCACAACTCCAAACACAATCCAAGTCATATTTCAAATACAGACAGTCCCTTAAAATTCAACACTGCCACATTTCAAGGGCAGAGTAAAGAGTCATGGGATTTATTTGAGGAAGTATGGAATACTGTGCTCTTTAAAACATAGCCTGCTTGGTAAGTAATGGGATTACTATCTGTACTTTCCTCCTGGTTGCAAGATTGCCATTTGGTACTATAATAGAATTAGGAATATTTTATCTATCTTCCCTTTGTGCTACTTTTTCTCAGTTCTCAGTAAACCAAGCAGATATTAGGAAAAAGAGACTGCTGTGTCAGAAGGCACAGTTTAGATTACTCTTAGAGTTCAAACCTCACACAGCAAGGAGGAAGAACAAGAGCCATGAGACAAATCACACCACTGCCAACAGTAATAAAGAAATATTCACAGCACTTGGCCATTAGCTTGCATGTAATTAACTAACAGGAAATACAATTTCTCATGTTACAGATGACACACGGTGCCCTGGGAGCACTCAATGCCATCTTCTCTTTTGCTGGATTTGTCATTTTACATGATTGTTCTGTGCAGCCCCACAGGAGGAACTGAGCAAAGTGAGACAGGAGGGCCCCACACAGCTATTTCTGGACCTACAGATCACAAAGTGTGTTTTCAACAAGCTTGTTAAGTCAAAATACATGTATTTAAAACTCTTTATCAGATGCCTTTCATAGCCTATTTTGTGTGCTTAATATTCTGATGCCCTTGGAATAAAACAGCTTCACTTCAAGGGCCTGGAAGGACACTGAAGTCCACTGATGTCAGTCATGCAGCATCTGAAAGAGATTCCACAAAAATAACAACAGAAGAAGAACCTCCCTCATAGCCCCTGTGCTTGAGGGGTGTCCTGGCCATCTGCAGGCACTGGAAAGAATGTTTTATCATCCCCTGGCCTGTAATTCAGCTTGCAGAAAAAGGTTTTGTCTTTTTTCCCTGCTGCATCCATGGCTGCTCACACATCACACGGGACAGGGAATTCTCCTCCTCCACTGGCAAACAGCACCTGAGGTGTTTGATTAACTCAGTCAGGAGATAATGTTCCTGCAGTGCAGGGGCACAGGCACTTTTAGGGTATTTTTGGTCTTCTTTGAATGGTGGGGCATGATCTACCTCCTACAATCATCCAGGCATTTTCAATGACAGCGCTGCAGGGCTGTGAGGCCCTTGAGAAACCTTTGAGCTTGCATGCACTAAACCAGAGAAAAAAGAAATCTTTATACCAAAACTTTTCAGATCCACAACCTTCCCAACTACCTGCCAGAACCAGGAATGATTTTGTCAAACCTCAATATTTAGCTACTAAGAGAAGATTCTGCCCTTCCTTGGTACAGCAAAGACTGACAAGAGGACCATGGTGCTCAGTGGGTCCTTTTGACCCGTCTGAACCTCCCTGCTGGCAACTGCAAGAGAAAAAACTTGCAATCCTTCGCCCATTTCAGGTACTAGAGGAAGTCAGAGGAGGTGGAATGGCATTGTGAGCCTGCTTTTGGGGAAAAGAGGCAAAAGGAGCAGGAATGACTGTGTGCTTTCTATGTACTAACTCCAGGATAGCTCAGCCTGAAGAGGAGAGCAGAGGACACAGAGCCAGGATCTTCCTAGCATTGCCCATTGACAGAAAATCCTATTTAAATATAAAAAGAAAGCCTTTTTACTGTAAGGGTGGCCAAGCACAGGAACAGGTTGCCTAGGAAAGGCACAGAGCAGAGATATTCAAAACCAAGTGGGCACAGCCCTGGGCAATCTGCTCTTGTGGACCCTGCTCTGAGCAGGGGCTGGACCAGAACATCTCCAGAGGTGCCTTCCAGCTGTGGCCATGCTTTGACTCTACAACTGAGCCAAATCCAAATCTGAGTATGCTCATCCACTGTTCAGATAGATGGTGTAGATTTTATTCATTTAGAGACCCTTAGATTCAAGTCCAAGTTTGACTCAGCTTACCTGTGTGTTGTTTTTCAAAAATATTTGTTTTACCAAAATAAGCTAGCAGTCTCCCAGTGCATAGAGAATAAAATCAAAATAGGATAAGTGCATTCATACTACAACTCTGTCTAGTTTTGTGTCCTGGATGTGCAGGAGTTAAATTAGCATTATTTCCAGGCATTTTTGATAGCATAATAAAAAATACATGTATGGATGAAAATGGGAGCCTGGCATAAGAAAGCTCATGATTGATTCAGCTCTGCAAGACCAAAGACAAACAAATCAATATTTATTTAAAGAGCCTGAAGAAGTTTCATTTTCTGTTCTACTGCTAAGAATTTTCCCCAAGTTCATATTTGACCAACTTAGCTCTGATCAAATTTAAACAGCTCCAAGTGGAGTGTGTATCTTGCATCCATTGCTATTATAACTGGAATTTTGACTACTTAATCACTGGCTTAGTCCCAGAAAACTAAAGCAAGTACAGCATTAGCCATTTCACAGATGGCAAAAAGAAGAGACAACACTGAGCTTTATCTTTACATTAGCAACCCAAGTAAATCACAAGAACAGAATAAATTTAACCTCCAGACACTTCAGATTTCACTTACTCCTTGATTTCTAACGCGGACAAAATAATTGACTTAATACAGCCCTCTCAAAGAGGTTGTTCCAAGTGTACTTCCACAAAGGAACTCTCTTCACTTCACAGATCCCCCCTGGGTATGCACTGCCACACCTCAAGATACAACACAGAATGACATATTCCCAGTTTCACTCAGGGAACAAAGGAAAAGAGATTCTCTAGTTGGCATTAATGACACAAAGCTCCTTCAGGTGAAGCAGCTTCTTGTTTTGCATATCTCAGCACAGTGTGTTCAATGATTCCCTGTCACCACATGACCCCTTCCTACTTCACCTGTTCAGAGAGTAAGAGCCTGAATGAGGGATGCAGGACTCCAGGGGCTCTCCAAAATGCAGTTTATTCCATCCAAGAGGTTACAGCAGCCCAGGGTGGTGGGTGACAGAGCCTGTGCCTACAGCTGTCAGCTCCAGCTGCAGGCAGGCCTGGACACCCTTTGGTTTTGGTTACAAATGCATTAAATACTTTGCTGAGCATCTTAATACAGTAGAACCAATCTATATATTAACTATTATCTATAGCTATCATAACTTCTATAATTACCATATTCATGTTACTATTCTCCAATCACTAAAAGTTAGTACATTACAGTTTAAACCAGAAGTTGTTTTTCTTACAGTGGAAAATTCTGAGACCTTTTTTCTATTTGCAACATTTATTGACTTGTTTGCCTGTGCTGTCTTTCTGCTTGGTAAAAACATCTTCTTGTTTGAGGTGGGTTTATCCTTTGCTCTAATTCATAAAAACCCCTTCTAACTAACAGACCCTTTGCCTCCTTGGTTATCCAGTAAGACTGGCTCAGCAATTCTTTTCTTCTATATCAAAACTTGCTTCCATCTCTATTCCTTCTTCAGATTCTACATTCAAAAATCTTTCTGCCAAGCCCACATATCTGTGAGACTTTCTTGTCAAACTTTCATCCTTCCCAACATCAGAGACTTTTTCAGAAGAATACCTGTCCATGAGCTGCAGCCCATTAAAAAGCTGCTGGATAATGGCAGGTCATGAGCTGGAGGTGAGTCAGTGTCAGGCTGGTGTGGGATGCAAACACCTTACTCTGCTGTGTATATGGGAAAAAGAGCTACAAGAAACAGAGAAAGGCCTTTGCCAGAACCATGTGTCCAACTTCTGGCCCTCTTCAGGAAAGGCTGGAGGGACACTGGCAGAGTGCAATGGGAATGACCAGACACAAAGGAAACATGAAACACATGGGAAGATTGGAAGGATTAGGATTGTTTAGAGAGGAAAAAAAATAAGGGTAAAAATTGTAACAGTCTTGAAATGATAATATAAACAGCTTCTCCAGAGAGGAACAGAGTTTCTTGCTATTTCTCATTGGAAAGGACAAGGAAATCAGGCTTAAATTACAGCAAGATTCAGATTAGTCATTAGGCTGGACTTTCTAACAAAGCAGGGTCAGACATCCAGGGCAGATCCCTCACCACTGACTGGGGGTATGAAGAACAAGTCAGGGAGGGGCTGTAAGGAATGACAGGCACAGGTACACCTTCCTGTGGGCTAGATGGCAGCCTAAGTTACCTCTCAAGGTCCCTGCCAGCTCTCTGATTGCAGCAGGATATCAGCTGGTTGTCAGGACTGAGCAGACAAACTGCAGAATGCCACCAGTATGGAACAAGCAATAATTACCATCTTCCAATTGTGCACTGACCCAGCAGCACAGAGCTGCTTTGTCCTGTGCTGCTTCTAGACCCAAGCCCACACACTTTTAACAGCAGCCTTCATTTAAGAGCAGCCTAAATATGACCAGCATATCCCAAATTTATAATCCTCAACCATGTTAACACTACCAATGAGGGACTGGAAGCATCCTGTGAAGGAGATTAGCCACACAAAATAACTAAATGCCTTGGACAGACAGAAGGTGTGTTTATCTGCCATATTCTTTTTCCTCCCAGATAATTGAATGCTATCAGACATCCCTTCCATCTCACTCATGATCCACTGCTCTTCAACAAGAGATACCAAGCCATTAAAATGAAGAATTCAGGAATGCTGATCTACTGCAAAAATAGATTTATGGTTCCACTCTCAGACATCAAAATATACTGAGCTGAGAAAGACCAAATGACTCAGCCACAGCTTGGACTGCTATTAAAATACTTTTTGATCATGTTTGCCTAAAATGAAGCAGCTATTTTAATTATTTTGCCTTGGTACTCCAGCTCAGTAACTATCAATTGAAAATAAGCCTACAACATAGATAAGAAATAACTGTTTTTGACAGGATATTGTCCCTGAACTCTGCTGTAATGGAGTGGACAGAAGGTTACACAACATCACTCAGTGCTTAATCTCATGCTTGTCAATGGTCAAAGAACTCCCTGCCATGACAGACACAAAGACATGCTTTGACAGATCATCTCATCACAAACAGTGACCTGATTGCATATCTTGAATTCAATTTCTTTTTAAAAAAGGGGTAGAATAGAGAAGTTGGGTGACAGCAGGACCATGGGACTTGCCCATTTCAATTGTTCCTCTCAACAGAGCTTCACTGCTGCTCAGAGGCAAGGCTGAGAACCTGCTCTGCAATCTTTACCCAGCCTGCCAATGGGGCTCTAGGTTGATTTTAAGACTGTCCAGCTGAATTAACAGAGAAAAGTAGGATCTACTGATTTAATGGAGGTGAGACAAAAGAGGAGGATCTTTTTTACATCTTCACCCTGACAGTTGTGGTGCATAGCTGTGCTACATCTTTATGTAAAAATCTAATGTTCTAACAATGTTTATTAAATGGCTACAGAGGAACTTACAGCTTACTTTTATCCCTCCATTTCAGTGCTGTGAAGTGCTGAGGATGCTACACTTTTACAGAGTAATTGTTGTTAGCCTGGTGCTTTTTTCTTTCTCTCTGGAGCAGCTCAGTCCTTCATAGTCCTGCTTCTTCAGCCTGGTACCAAAGTTTACTGACAGCATCACTTCTCAGGTTACACACTGATTTATAGTATTACATGCACCTAACAGGGAAATGTCAGTGCCAGAAGTACAGCAGTGCTCATGAAAAAGCCTTTATTTGCTTCCAGACATCAGTAGTTGTCTCAGATATTCCTCAAAGAAAATATGGAATATAACACATAAGGCTGTGCTCTGATTTGCAAGCACTGAATGCGATAACAGCTATTTCTGTAAATGTATGAGTGTATGCAAAGAGAGTATGGGGAGAGAATGGGTGACAAACAAAAAACAAGCAGACAAAAAGAGTAATTTTCCCCAACAAAATGTAGCTGACTTCTGTCTGTCCTCTCCTCCCTGTGTTTACTGTTCTGTTGAACTTTTACCTTCTTCTAAATTGACTACATTGGCCATCAGATCTCCACCAGTCTGTCAAAGAACCTGATTTTAGTTTTAAATCTCCCCTGCTCCGGGGACTATGTAATTTCTTTCCTTTTTCCCTTCATCCTTGAGTTCTGCTACCCCCTACACCTTTCCATTTTTTTCTACTTTTGCCAGCAACTAATTCTTTTGCTTTCAAAATAATATGTAAATTGTGTCTTTCTTTGCCTCTTTGTTCAGCCTCTGTCAAATGTCTTTTTCCCCATGCCTGCCTGTCTCTGCCTCCACACTCCAGCACATAAGCATGTTTGATATGCACATTCTTCCTTTCTGCTGTGTCATCCAGTGCTACCTGGGAGTTAACACAGTTCTCTGTGGCTTTTGGTCCTGTCTGAGAACCAGAGGGGGAAACATCAATGTCAAATATTGCTACCTGCAGAAACACAGCATGGTAATGAAGTTCTTTGGTGTACACATAAAACACAACACACAAAAATCCGAAAACCCAGATTTAAGGACTCTGTGCCACCAAAGTGACCCCAAGGAAGTAATGCTGTGAAAAACAGCAGCTCCCAGCCAGCCCTGCACCCTCTGCCAGAGAGATCCCCTCTGCTTCAGACACTGATGGTCCAGATGCTCCCAGAGGTTCAGACACCAGGCACACCCCACAGGTCCAGGAATGCCCAGCTCCTCTCCACCAGCCTGCCCTCGCTGCAGCTCCCGTGGTTTGCTCCCACCTCCAAGGCAGAGGCAGCACTGCAGAGGGCAGGGACACTGCCTGGACACTGCCTGGGACACCCCTGCTCCCAAAGAGCACCCACAAACTCCACAGGGTCACCTCCAAGCTCTCCATGGGATAATGAGGAAGGTGACTGAACTGACAAAGTTTAAGAGTTAAACGCTGGCATATGAAATTTAAAGGAGTCAGGAGAAGGATGGAGAGGTAGAGACCAATTCTGGATACAAGAGATGCATGGCACAAATAGATTTCCTCTTTTTTTTTGTTGTTAAAATCTTTTATTATAACATCAGTATTACTTCTTGGGCTGCTTTTTCAGCAGAAAGATGCTGCTGCATAGGCAAATGTTCTTCCAACAGCACAAAGAGATACAGAGATACAGCACTGCTTTTGTACAGAACTGTATTTTTAATACCACTCTTCAGCTCTAAGCGGCTGAAATCCGTATTTCTGCAGCAGAATACATAACTTATGTCACTAAACTTGTGTCAATCAAACCTCCAATTCCAGCAGGATCCAGTCTGTATTACAGTGCTTTTTTGCTGGCTGGTAAACAGTGCACTTCAAACTCAACATTTTGAACCTCCAGTTTTTGACTTTGACTCTACAGCTGAATATTCAGGGTCCTCTGCATTGAACTGAATCCAGCCATTATCAAGATGTCCCCATCTCCCAGTCTGAAGGCTGTTAAAATAAAAAGGATTTGCACTGCCTTGCTGAAGAGAAACGGGAAAATTCTGAAATGTATACCCAAATTATTTTAGATTCCTTAAAAAAAAATCCAGTTTCAAATAATTCCCTTTGTTTTACTGTTTACTTTAGAAAAAAACAGTTTTCAAATTCTGGTTTAAATTCACCCATTTAATCAAACTAATGCAAAATTTTTCCCCTATGTGTAATTTTGAAAACCATGGCTAGGAGACTGTACATTTAAAAGAAGCAGGCTAGGATGGAAAGATTTTATCTTTACTGTTAACTCATTTTAATCCTCTGGCAAAAAAAGAGATCCTGGCTGTGTAGTGGCCTGGGTGAAACGAAATAATGCAATCAGCACAGTCCCAGCTAGCACCATATCTGATATTTAAAACACCACAACGTTTCACATAAACTGGCAAATTCTTCCACAGAGAGAAAGGGCTTTAATGGCCACAGTGGAGGAATGAAATCTCACCTCAAAGGACAACCCTCCTTTTTCAGGCACAGGTGAGAATTAAAGCCTGACACGGGCATTCTGCACTACAGCACTTGGAGGAGCATCAGTTTTGTGGGTATTTTGCAGAGCTCCCTTCAAAGATCTTTAATTTGGATGTCTTTCAGAAACACTATGTTCAGCATTAATACATTCCATGTTGCAAATGAACATGTTCTAGGCAGGACTCAGGAAGATTCTTCCTCTCACACTTTCCATTTTTTCCTAAGAGATCGAAGAAAAAGAAAAAAGTGGAGCTAAGTAGCCTACAAGAGTCTTTAAATACTCACTGACTATCTGGAGGGAAGGCTCTAAGGAACCAATAACATCATCTAGAATTGTCTGAGGAGCTGAAACAAAATAGTTTTCATTTATTTGTATCTTCTCTCCCAGAATATTACAAAACACACACCGGTTGGACCCATCAGGCTCCACACACTGCACATCCATCCATTCCACTGCCTGCTAAAACAACACCTGGCACTTCCATGCTCTGGCAGCCAGATCCCAGACACCCCACAGCAGAGCTGTTCCTGCTTTCCACATACCAGGTGACTCATTCAGCTTGGTTTGCAATCCCATGAGGTGCAAGACAAAAGAGGCTCTGGTGATAGACAGCAGCCAGGATAAGAATGGTTCTCAGTAGGGCCCTACACTCAGCAAGGTCCTGCTGGAAAGACCAAGGTCCTTTCTGGGCAGGCCCTGGCAGAATATCAGAATTATGCACACTCAGATAGGACAACACCCCTGGAAACACACACCAAGTTGTGACCTAGCACTGGCTGGAAAAGGAAACTGAGATGTGTCTCTGCACAGAGACAGGAACCACTGTGGCACTGGAGAGCCTCCACAGGCTCTCAAGACTCCCCAGTGCCTCAGTCCTTGAACAGGTTTGGCCTCACTCATGACTCCCCAGTGCCTCAGTCCCTGAACAAACAGGTTTGGCCACGTTGCTGCCACAATGTGCTGGTTCCCCTTGTCACCCCTGCAACTGCAGCAAGGGTCTCTCATGGGGTCCCCAAAGTCTTTTGAGAGCAGGGTCTCCAATGAAATCACAATCCCAGGCTGAGCCAAACACTGCCCTGTCTCTGCAGGGCACCGCTGCTGTCTGTGCTGCTGCTGAACCCTGAGCCAGTGGAAGTCAGTGGAGCCCATCCACAGAGTCAGTTATTAAAAGATAACCCAAGCTGTGCTAAAAGGCAGCAACATCTTTAGCAGATGGTAATACAAGGAGCCACTTGAACTTCTGTACCTTTCCCATCATCTGACAGTTACATTGCCAGAAGGGAGTGCATCGACCCAGGCACACCATGCTCCATCAACCACGAAATGGGACTGAAGCATCACGGAGAAAAATTGAGGAGACGATAAGATATCACCCAAACAGAGGGATGGGACCACCATTTCAATGGTGTCTTACTGCTGTTTGCCCAAGCAAACAGAGAGTGAGTGAGGGTAATTAAAAGCAGGACTGACAGATTTCCCCAAGGATACACAGTGAACCAACACTACAAGCATTAGAAAAAGATGTACTTAAGAGAGTATAAAACAGTTTTTCTCCCCTGAATGGTGAAAACACAGCAGTTAAGGACAGCTAAAGTACACACACCTTATACAAATGACACACTGTTTCTGCCAAAACAATATTTTACCTATCTCTGTTTGGGAAGCACTGACTGCAATATAATGGAAATTAAAGAAGGGATGAAAATAAACATCTTTCCTAATGCACAGTGCATCATGAAAGTCAAATCCTGTTAAGCCTTGACTGCTGAAGTAATTCTTACTCATGCAAAAAATCCCAATTAATTAATCAGGGAAAATGCTGTATTAGCCTAAAAATCTGAGAACCAGCTGAATGCAAATGCCTTCTTCCCATGAGGTCAGTGTTATCCAACAGACTGGATCCTTCAGGACAGTCCATTAACTTCATGAAGAACATGTGAAGCTTAGAGACACCAGGACTCTTTAGCAAGAAATTGAAGTATTGGGGCACAGCAGCCGAGCTAAACGTGTGTATGCTGAAATAAAGCTGTCACCTTCCATCCCTGCTTGGATTAAACAAAAAACAAATACAAGACATAAATTATAAAATTCCCTCAAAAGGCTTTTTTCAAGGACAAGTGATTTCTCGTATGTAGGTCACCATTTGACTCCTTCAGAGGAAAAAACCATGCGGGCAGCAGCGGCTGTGTTTCAACACAGGGAATGTATTTCACTTTGTGCTGGAAATATTTGCACAGTGTCCTCAAAAAAAAAAAAGGGAAAAAAAAAAAGAACGTGGGTAACAAGAAAACATGCTGCAATGAGCCATGTGAGGCTGTGCACAATCAAATTACAGGAGGTAGCATTTTCCAGCGGTTCGAATCACAAGATATTGCTTCTATTCTGGGATGTACCTGGCTTACAGTTTGACCTTGGGTAATAAATGACATGCACTCTCTCTGGGCATCCCTTTCTTCATTTGTAAAAAGGATGCAAGGTTTGGTCTGGCAATGTACTAATTAAAATAATTCTGTACTAGGCTGGGAATATTTATCGAAGGACACAAATTTTGCTCAAGCTTGAGTACATATAGACTAGAAATCATAATTCTCCTCACAAAGAAGCAAAATATTTCAGTTGCAAGTTTTTAAAGTATTTGTTGAAATTAAAAAAAATAACTTGATTTTATTATTGATTAGTGGTGTGCTTTGTTTCTTGCACTATACATTTAAAATTACAATGTATTTGACAGAAGAAATAATACTATAGAAGGACGTTAGCTCATCAATGAAAATATCAGCAAGGGGTCACAGGATATGTTTTACTGGCAAAACAGCAATTAACCCACCTGCTAAACAGACTCCACAGTAAGTGCACACCTTATCTGTGGGGATGTGTAACTCTTTACAGCTCCCTTTATTACAATTTGTCACCAAGCAAGCAAATAGAGGAGAGCTCTCCCACTGCTCATGCTCCTGTGAGAGATGACTGTACCCACTCTCCCAACTGTTCAGCAATTGCTCTCAGGGATGTAAGGCAAATGGAAATAGCTTTAAATAAAGCAGTAGAGTGCAGGGTGCCACCTCCTTCTGCTGGAATGTCACAACACCATCATAAACACTGACAGGGATGCTGGACACACTCCCCCAGTGCAAACTGAACCAAGAGGGATGGCTTTTTTCTCCAGGAGAAACCATCCCTTCAGGCAGGCACTGCTGCACAATGGATTGTGACGTGTCTACAAAACTTTCCTGTCATGGGAAAGAATACCAAATGAAAAATTTGGTTATGTTATGGCTACAAATAACATAATCATGTTTATGGTTATGATTGTCATACAATCTGTACAAAGAAACAGCAGGCTTGGTATGCTACTTGAAATGCTTAGTGTGGTTAGGAATTCTAGTTCAAGGCAATCACAGCATTTAACATTCTTCCTGGATTCTCTGGATACCCTCCAGCCTCCTGAGACCTCCATTAAGTGAATCTCCTCAGATTCCAATTGCAGTGACTGGTATTGGATGGGGCAGAGCCACTAGTTTTACATCATTTATTTACTTATAAATAAATCTTGCTTCCTCTCCTGGGAGGGAAGAAAGCCAGAAGCATGAACTTGCAAATCAGTGATTAACAGAGAAAACACAGATTAGACCTGACAAAAGGACAGGGGAAAAAAAAATCTACCAACTGCCTGCTCAGATACCACACTGACCACTTAGTAACAATCACCACAGCAAACACAATCAGTTGCAATAATTATTATGCCATAATCAGTGGAAGCTCTGAACTGTCAGCTGAATTGTACTGACAATGACAATGTCCTGGGGTAAAGTCCCGACTACTGAAACCAACACTATGTTGAACCATAACCACATCTCACTCTCCCAGCCAAAACTCCCTGCTCTCATTCATGAAAAGCACCAAAATACACGGCCAGATTTCAGAAAGTGCATGCTGGGGTTAGCAAGACCAAATGCCTCTGAAAATCGGGTTCTTTGCTTACAAATTACATCACAGCACCGCTTAATATTACAGGGTTCCTCTCTGTTTTACTCAACGCTATTTCTTTTCTCACCCACTTCATTTTACGGAAATACTCTTGAAAAGCCCGGGGTGCCTTCTGCCAACTAATTCACCATCCGGCAACCAAGAGCTGATGCTCTCGGCGTGCCCCGGGATGCAGCGCTCCGCTCCACGGCCGGGACCCCATCCCGCTCCCTCCGGCCAAAGCCGCATCTTCTCATTTCGGGGAGGAGCGCGGATGAGAACAGCTCGCAGGGACTCATTCCCCGGGGGCTCTGGATCCGTACCCCGAAAGTGCAAGCTGCACACAGCCTCTAGCACCGAGGGCACCGTCCCGGCCCCGAGAGCCGCCGCCGGCCCGTCCTTACCTCCATGCCCAGGCGCTGCTTCAGCACCAGCGCGGCGCACAGGTACCCGGCGCGGCCCACGAACAGCTCGTCCGAGCCGCACTCGAGGAAGGAGAGCGGGGCGCACACCTCGCTCAGCTCCCGGAACTTGCCCAGCGGCCGCGCGTACTCGGGCAGCCCCAGGGCGCGATAGACCAGCGCGGCCACCGCGTACACCCCGGCGCCGCCCAGCAGGAAAGCGGCTCGGGTGTCGGCGTCGGCCTCGCCGCAGCCCTCCTGGTAGCGCAGGCAGGCGTCCACGACGCGGCGGGCGGCCCGCAGGTACGAGTCCCGCGACGGCGCGAACAGCGGGCACTGCGCGACGTGGTACAGCATGTAGGCCACGCCGGCCACGCCGCCGTACAGCCCGCCCGGGCAGCCGCGGGGGCCGCCCAGGGGCGGCAGCTCCCGCAGGATGCGCTCGATGGTGGCCGTCACCAGCGGCACCGCCGCCTCCCTGTCCGGCGCCGCCGCGGGGCTGCCCGGGTAGTCATCGAAGCGGTTGGCGAAGCAGCGCTGGCTCTCCATCCCCCGCCGGCGCGGCCGCTCTGCGCAGCGGGGAGCGGCGGGCGGGAGCTGCCGGCCGAGGGGGCGGAGGGAGCGCCGGGGAGGCGGGCGGGAGGCAGCGGAGAGGCGGGCAAGGGGCGCTCCCGCCGCCCGCGGCTGCCGACGGGGCGGGCGAGGCGCTGCTGCCGAGGCGGGGGCGATGCCGGGGCGAGGGCGGTGGGCGATACCCGCCGGGAGCGATGGGTGATGCCGGCCGGGAGCGATGGGTGATGCCGGCCGGGAGCGATGGGTGATGCCGGCCGGGAGCGATGGGTGATGCCGGGGCGAGGGCGGTGGGTGATGCCGGCCGGGAGCGATGAGTGATGCCGGGGCGAGGGCGGTGGGAGATACCGGCCGGGAGGGATGGGCGATGTGGGCGATGCCAGCTCGGAGCCCCGGCGGAGCCAGTCCGGGTCCGGCACAGCGCGTTCAGTGCCCGCCCAGCGCCCCTCGCCCGCCGCCGCCCCACCTGCGCTCGGCGAGCGCTTCTCGGCGGCCGCCCGGGGTGGTTCTGGCTGGCCCGGGTCTCCGGACACGCGGGGGGCTGACCCCGTTCTGGTGTCCGGCACCTCCTGCCGTGAGGCTTTTTCTTCACTCAGGGAAGCTGGTGCATCACCTTTGCCCGACCCGTCTGTGCATCCCCAAGCAAAAGGGGTTAATCGGTCTGCTGGGGAGATCCAGGGGCTGGAAGGGTGGCCGGAGAGCTGCTGAGTTATTCCTGGCTGTGGAACGACCCTTCGGGGGGCTGCTGCAGCCAAAGCTGAAGGATGGAGCCAAATCCAAAGGAGGGCAGCCCGAGGCCGGTTTACGTGGGAAGCTGAGCAAGTCCCCAGCAGACCAGTGGTGGCACAAGGCCATCTTTGGCCCCTTTCCTTCATGCATGAGCCAAGCAGAGCTTAGGAGAAACAGAAAATTTAGGTCAGTGAATAGATTCCAGTTAAAAGAAAGAAAAGAAAAAAAAAAAAGGAAAATCTTGAAGTAGAGATTAAGAGCAACTCTTTCATGATACAAATACACAGTTGGCACTTCTGCCCCTGATGATGTGAACTTCTCCACCATAAGTGAATTTCTCGTCAAAGACCCGTGGCTTATGGGCACCTGGTGATCTCTGGTATTTTCTCTGGACGTGCAGCCTCAGTAATTGAGGACCTTCCCAAAGAGGGGTGGAAGGTGCAGCTTGCTGGATGCTCCAGGCAGTAACCAGCAGCTGGCATAGCAGTAACAAGCACCAGAGCACTGATGTTGAAAGACCTTCTGTGAAGGTGTGGCTGCCTTCTCCCAGCTTTGTGCTGGCTCCTTGTTTCAGCCAAGTTCCTTCAACCCTGTGCAGCTCCTCACTTGCACTTTCACACCCTGTTTTTGATTCAGCTGATCTGTCCTTTCTCTTTCCTTCTTGTGTATGTGGTTTATGATTTGCTTTCACCCCCAGATTTTGGGTTCTTCTCTTCAGTGCCATTTTGCCATGTTTACATTCCAGATACCCACCTACCAGTCTGTGTTTGTACTGTGTTCCTTAAAGCCCCGTTTTCTGGCTTATTCATTATTGTACAATGTGTGGTTTCTACCACACAGACCTTGGCAGTCTAGAGCATTGAAAATGTGAAAATGCCCTGCAAATGGCAAGGACATCTCATTCATATGTTATTTTCTGTCATAAACTGGCTTCTATTGGTGCCCATTGATAGGGTTGGCAGTGTAGCTAAAGATTTTCCAACAGAATTTCTGTTGCTTCTAGAAAAGTGTATTCTCTATTTTAACTCTTCTTAAGTTAAAATTTGTGAGTTTTATTTTTCATTCTGGCATAATTTATTTGACATTTTGGGGGTGCTTCCTTCATCTATTCAGTCTTCAAATTAAAAAGGCTCTCTCATTTTGAGAACCTCAACAAAGGGAACTGGATCTCTGCCAGTTTCAGCAGCAAAGGACTTAAGAAAAATACAGATTTTATAAGAAAATGAGCTGAATTAGCAACATTTTTCTACATAAGGGTCAAATGGGAGTCAGTAATGACATGCCAAGAAGGAACATCTCCTGTGCTCTGGGGAGTCTTCTGTTGAAATAAAGAGAGCTTAGCAAATGCCACAGAGCAATCGAGCAAGAAATGAGGATGACAGTTTCTGCTGTACTTCTTTTGTATGAGTATTAAACCACCAAAGCCAAAGGGCTTGAAAAAACACAAATCTTAAACTGTTCATGTACAAAAGTTTCATGCTTTCAGGTTGTGCTCTGTATTTTTTTTCTCAAACAAGCACAAGTGCAGTCCTAATACAACTGGAGGAGAAGTTGGGCCAATTCTTAGGTGTAGTTCATATGTTTCTCACCAGATCATTTGAGATTTCCCTCTTCAGAGCAAAAGTGGGCCTCCAGTGAGGGTCTTCAGCTTGACAAAAAATTTGAATCCCTCCTCTCACTCCTCTGCACTTCTGCAGCTCCTTGGTTTGTTTGCTTTGGGCATGCTGTGCCTCCTCTTTGCTCTATAAATTGGATGCCACAAGCCAAGGATCGTGAAAAAAGCATGGATTGTACAAGGAAGGGATATGATCCTGGTGTGATGGGTAGAGGAGGGAACTGAAGCCTTGAAACTGTTTGTTCTGTATTAATAAATCCACCATTCTAGAGCCCATATTCTGGAGATTTGCTTGTTGTACATGTTGATAAAATGTCTAAACATAGAATAAATCAGTTTGGGAGGAACTTTAGGATTTAGTTCAACTCATGCTCAAAGTGCACCTCTTGGTGTACTTGTTCATGTATGCTGGTTCATTTCTACTTGTTTATTTACAGATTCCTTCAGGAATCCAGGTACCTGATATTTCCAAGAGAACACAAAAGTCTCTCTTCAGTTGTCGTGTAGGGACTGGAGGCATCTCCAAACAAATGTCTTATGGATTGATCTGTCATTTTTCTTTTATTTTTAGTGATGTACCAGTTTTGTATGCCTTCAGGATTTTGGGATATCCCTGTGGCTGCAGTTTTGTTCTCACCCAGTATTCCCCATCCCTCCTGAGCTGAAGGTGAGCACTGGCTCCATGCACAGGCTGAGCTTCAGCAACAGAGTTGTGTTAAATAGTGTGAACACATCAACAGGGTTGTGCTGCAGGCTGGTTTGAGTGAACCTGCTATTCAATCCAAACTCAGTTCCTATCCTACCTATCAGTATCAGCCCTTGGTTCTTTACTGCCCAGTGCTGCTCTTCCCTTCCCAGAGAGTTTTGCCACTGCAGGTCAGCTTTGCAGTTGGTTCCTTTCCTGCCTGGATGGGCTTTGTCCCAGGAATCTACACTCCTATCCAAGAGGCTCTGGGTTTACAGCCCAGCCCTGCAGTCAGTTCACTTTTGATGGGCGGCTGGCTCTGGGGCATTTGGCAGAAAGGAATGAATCAGGCTGAGCTGTTTCATGCCCACACTAGAAAGTAAGTATTTATATTTCCTGTATTCTCTGTTGAGGGTTCTTTGTGGGAGCAAGGGAGAGGGGGTGGATGGAATTATCACTGCACTGCACAGACCATGCTAGTAGCCAATATTTGGAATGGCCTGACCAGTACTCATGCAGTGGAGGCAGCCCCACAGGTTTCATAGCATTATTATTTGGTAGCCAAATTGCCCCAGCAGTTTCTGGATGCTCTGAATATATATATTCCGTATATATTGAATATTCTGGTTACTTACCATAAGGATTTTTTTTTATTTCTCAGGTTGAGCTCCCCTGTTCTGTGTGGACTCCACTTACAAAGCTACACAAAAGGTTTTGTGGTTTTTATTCCATAATGATCATTTGGCAGTGATATGAACACCTGTTTTGAAAATTAAATGTTCTTGGCATTGCGCAACAGAATCTCTTTTCCTGAGTCAACCTTTTCTCCTGTAACTTGTGTGTAAAAATACAAGTTGATAATATAAATACAATTTCTGCATAACCTAAGTTTGGTGCATGCATTGCCATTTTATCACAATGGAAATTACACATCAGAAGACAGGGCTGCACTGAATTATTTTTTGCTTCAGGAGCACACTGAATTTTTGTCCACTACTCAGATTGATAAAATTTGGTAATTTAACAGGAATTGAATTTCTTTGAGACTCTGTCTTAATTACTAACTATGGTAGAAACTGACTAACATGAGAAATTATGGGATAGTGAGAAATGCTGAATAGGTACTTGTACAGTCATGCATGTCTCTTTCTTAAGAGACAAGAATAGAATTTTTGGGTGTTTGTTTGTTGTTTTATGGCAACTTACATATTTTTGTAATGAGATACTGAAAGCATGGGTAGATGTACACATTGCTTACAGAATTGATTTTTATTACAAAATGTCACATTTTCCATTTGGAGGGGTGATTTTGGTAAGGGTTTCAGCTTAGGTAGAAACATAACAGCTGTTACAGAGTCTCTGAAGAGAATACTGCATTTTTCAGTATCTTTATGTAGAACTACCTGTGATGAGTGAATCACTCTTCAGCTGTTCACAAATACCAGGGCTTTCTGCAGAGCAAGAAGTTTGAAATTCAGAGTTTTGGCTTAGCTGGTAAAACTCTAACTTTAAAATAGCAGTACCTTGACCCTATCTGGAACTTTTTTCCAGAAGCTTTGTTATCCCTGGTTTTCCTTCCCTTGCCTTGAGCCTGTTCAGATTAACAAGATGGTGGAATTTTTTTTCAGACATGTCACAATTAACAGTTTCCTTGTCCAGCAGGTTATCCCATTTTTTTATGCTCAAAGTGATTTCTACTGAACACAAGTAGAAATCTGCAGTTCTCTGCATGGCTCTGGCATTGTCTGGTAGAATAAGGAAGCAAAGAATCCCACTGGGCACTCTGCTGTTGATATTTAAACCAAACCCTTCTTTTTGTCTCATCAATTAGTCTGTCAGTACAAAATATATTGTAAATTCTAAATTTCCTTAAGTGCATCTTTTCTACAATAGATGCCAGTGTGATATCCAAGATTTTAATTGTAACATTTTTGTCACAGCCGGAATTTGGAAGCATTTCAAAGCACAGGAACAAAAATCAATAGAGGAAGTCAACTAGTACATTTTGCTATTGCCTTGGTGTTAGCTGATCTCAATAATTGCTGTGATGGAAATAATAGACTTGCATTAACAAACCATGCTTCTACTTGCCAGGGCAGGGACCTCACCAGGAGGAGTCCATGCCTGGTGATGAAGGGAGCTGGGAACAGTGACTGGGCCTTGGGAATGATGCAAATTGTTGGAATTTCAGGCTGCAACACTGAGTGTGATAAGAAAATGTCATGGAGTCTTACATACAACTTATGATGATAATGATAATAATGGTTTTATGTCCTTGAGGAAAGCTAGCACCTGCAGAAACAAGTTATCCTTTAGCAATATTCTAAGGAAGTTAGAGACATGATAATGGAAATGGAAGATTTCCAACTTCTGAATCATCAAAACTAGTGCAGCATTTGACCTTCTTTAAAATTTCCCTCTTGGCCATGCTTTGGCCAGGTCTGGGTCTCTTAGTTTGACATATTTCATAGTGCTTTGTGATAATGGTGTGTGTAATCACAAGATGCGTACACACACACAGACACACACAAAACCAACATTGTCCATAAGCAAAACCTCTCCCAGGTGTTTTGGTGTTTGCTTGATTGTTTGTTTTGGTGGGGTGGTTTTTTGGGTTTTTTTTAGTTTGGTTTGGTTTGGTTTGGGGTTTTTTGGTGTTTTTTTGACTGGGGGATTCTTTTGGTTTTTTGGGGATTTTTTTTGTCAAATTAACAAAACTGTAAAACAAGGCTGGGTTTACAAAAATGAAAACTTTAATATGAGACTTCTCCTGAGAACCTTCTAGCTCAGCTGTTTCCAGTTTTCCCTAAGAAGTAAGCAGCCTAGGTCAGGGAACACTGAGTCATGCAAATTCACACAGGTGCAGCTTTGTGCACCCCAGAGCAGCCTGGTCTGGATGGTTTTACAAGTCTTCAGAATACTGACTGCTCTCCATGGGGTGCTGATGCATTATCACTTACAGCTGCAAACCTAGGAAAGCATAAAATAACCTGACCTTGGGTGTATTGTTCTTGTCCACTCAAAGAATGAAGCAGTTGACTTAACTAACATTGAAAAGGAATGAGGTTGATGCTGAAGATACTGCAGTCTCCTCAAGATTTTTTTTTTTAATTGACACATTTTAAAGTTCAATTTCACTATATAGGATGACAGAATGGCTGAGGTTGGAAGTGGTCCAGCTCCCCTCCCTTCTCAACCAGGTCACTTAGGGTGAGTTGCCCAGAACTGTGTCTGGGTGCCTTTGGAATATCTGAGCACAGAGACTCCACGACATCCCTGGACAGCCTGTGCCAGTGTTCAGACACCCCCACAGTTAAAAAGTGTTTCCTGATGTTCAGACAGAGCTGTGTTTCAGTTTGTGCCTTTTGCATCTTGTGCTGTCACTGGGCACTACTTAGAAAGTCCTGGCTCTGTTCTGTTTGCACTTTCCCTGCAATAGTCAGTAGTCACTTGGTCAGCAGTCACTGCAGTAGGAGCTTTGTGCTTGGAGTGCAGCTGCTGATGCTGGCAGAGCTGGACTGGTGCCTCTCTGGATGCCCCACATTTGGATGTTTGTTTGGATGCACTTTCCCTCCAGATGTTCCTCTGCACTGACAAGCTCCCTCCCTGAGTCTTCTCTTCTCCAGGCCAAGCAGTGCCAGATCTCTCAGCCTTTCCTTGTGGGAGAGGTGTTTCAGCCCTTCAAAATCACAGTGACCCTTTGCTGGACTCTCTCCAGTAGCTCCATGTCTGTCCTGTCCTGGGGAGCCCAGAACTGGACATGGTGCTCAAGTGCAATTCTTGTTCTACTGAAGTTTGACAATCCATACAAGTTTGCTTGGTTTTTATGTAAATGTTGCAGCTGCACTGAAAATAGGTCTCAGGAGAGAAAATAATTAAGGAGGTCAGAGTTTATTCTTAATAATCCTGAAACAATGCATGGAATGCTTCTCTTTAAATACAGTGATAATATTTTCTTGGGAAAGTGCCAAGAACATTTCAAAATCAATTTCTGTTCACATTCATTCACAGCTCTTGCACTTATTGCACCGTCTGTCTTCATTTCACTGCTCTGTACTACTCTGATGGGATGCATAGAGCTCTGCTAAACTGTGCTAAAGATCCATCTGTGGAAGTTTATCTGCTATTTTGCTTGTTAAGCATCCAAGAGGGAGGTAATAGAAATATTAAAGGTACTGTACTCTGATTTGGGTTTTTTTAAATAGGAGCAGGTTTTATGGGTATTTTCAAGTTACAAATTAATATAATGTGAAGTGTTATTATTGGACTTTGAGCAAAAATATTTTGCCTTGTTTTTGCACCCTCAAGTGTGTAAGCTATAATCTAGGAAATATTTACATCTAGGATTTGACTTGGGTGTGTGAATAGTCCCTCACTGCACTCAGTACTGTTCACAACATCATGGTCTAAGTTTGTTTCAGAACACTGTTAAGCATTTTTGTTTTTCTATTGTTTGGTTTTCAAACAGCTTTCTTAAAAAAAAATAGAGGCAGAGAATATACAAGAAATAATTCACAGCTTCATGAATTATGCAGAGCAACATTATAGTTGGTAAGGCAAAATTTTCAGGTACTAAGATAAAAATTTGGATGGGATATTACAAAATTAGTCTCTGATTCAGTAAACCATATGGATCAGAATTATTGCTTACAGACTTGATATAAAAAGTTCATGCTTGAGTGGATTAGACCAATACTGCCCTGGAACAAGATTCCCCCCTTCCAGCTTTCTGTAAGTTGAGATTTCTCTGAAGTAAGCACAATAAAGACTGTTTAAAGGGCATTTTAAAACATTTAAGGCTTCACAAAGTTAGTAGTGAGTGGCTGAAAAAACCCCACTGTATTTCCCATACAAACATGGTTATTAAAACTTCTCTGTGTAAGGCAGATGATTCAAATTCTTTAATGATGAAAAAGGCAATGTAGATAAAGGAAATAAAATGTATATAATATTTATATACAAACTTACATTTTATATATATGTTATTTATATATATGTTATGTATGTATAAGCTCAAATTTGAAAACAAAACTTGTGGTGAGTCTGAAAATAATTTTAAAATTGAGCCCTTCCTTTCTCTGATTATTACTTTATTGCACCTCACTAAAAACAAATTAATCCAGTTATGCATACTTATTTAGTCCATGGTTTACTTACAGGTTTCCACCATGCTGTTTGTAAAGCCAGCCTTTTTTGTGCCACAGAATTGTTTTCATCATTTGTGCAAAGAGGAGGCTCAACAGTACTTTTTAGAATCACAATAGTTCAGAAGGCTTTGCCTGCATTTGCTGCCTTCTCTTGCTGTCCTGTTCCCCTGTGTCAGAGCCAAATTAAGAAGCAACAGCTCTCCAAGTCAGGCATTAAAACACAGTTGGATGAGAAGCCTCTCCTTGCAAAGGGTGCTGGGCTCAGTCAGTAGTCACTGCAGTAGGGGCTTTGTGCTTGGAGTGCAGCTGCTGATGCTGGCAGGGCTGGATGCTGCCTCTCTGGATGCCCCACATTTGGGTGTTTGTTATTCACTGCACAGTGACTTTCACAGATGTCCCTGTTTGTTACCTGCTGGGGAGAAATTCAACCTCTGCATGTTGGCCAGTGTACAGACTGTTCCCTCTTTATTGTCACTTCCCTTCCAGCCCACGCTGGCTCTGAGGCTCCAAGGCCCAGTTGGGGTGTTCAGTCACATGTTTCCATATCTGTGGAAACCCAGGGCACCAGGAATATTTCTCTGTCTGCTCTGGGGTGCCCTGACCCCCAGGGGAGCACTGACTTTGACCCTCATTCATGGAGAAAGTTTCCCAGACTTCAAGATAGACTGGAATCCACAAAAGTGTGAAATAGATTATAAAGAGCAGTGTAGGTGCATCACTTGGTGAGAAATTGAGGTTTGGGGATTTTTAGTATCTTGTGGATGGAAGCAAGATGGAGGGCACAGGGTGTTGTCCTGGGTTTGTTCTTCATGCTTCTTCTTCCTTCTTCTCCATGGGTTTGGGTGGCATTTTGTAATTGGGCAGAAAAGTCTGCATTGCAGCTCTGTGGGATCAGTTATTGGGTTAAAAGGGAAAATAATCCAGGTGTCAGTTCTTCCTTGGATAGTTTAATCTTGAAAGACCTTGTAACAAGAGATTGTTGGCCATTTTGTGCCTTCTAATGAAAAGCTGCCAAACTCACAGTAGTGAGACTGTGTTACTGATAAGAAATAATAAACACCTGGGTCTGAACATGAACTATGGTCTCAAGTGCCTTCAATCCAGACCCAGAGAAACCCACAACTGGTATTCCCACACATATCCCACATATCCACCTTTGGGTTTAGGCATTGTTGTCCTCAGGAGATGGAGTTAGCTTTCAAATATTTCTTCTGATCAGAAGAACCCCATCTCAGCAGGCCATCAGCCTGATGTTTTCAGTGGCTCCCATTTGCATTAAGGTTCTGAACTCCTGTTTACATCAAGGTCCTGTTCTTGCATAATGTTTCCTGGAGCTGTGTCTGGATCAGCCTTGACTGTCACTCCAGCTGCTTTTCACTGCTTGGGTAGTTAAAAAAGATGGAAAAACTAGTATATCTGACCTCATTATGCACAGGAATTTTCCACTGGCATTCTCCCCACCACTGCACAGAGAAAGGGTGAGAGAGGAAGTTTTTCAAGTGCTTTATGGCCCAGTGATGACCTCTTCCTAAAATAGCACCTAAGTAACCTCTGGAACAAGGTAATGAACCTCCTACTCTTCCAGCCCCATATCCCTGGCACACACATCCTGGACAGCATGGATACTCCTTGGTGGCAGGCGTGAAGTGGGCTGGGAAAGGAGCTCTGTGGAACTCGAGCAACATTTTTCTGCTGACATTGTATGTCCTTGGATCCCTGCTCTTCACCCTATGGCTCACAGACCTGACTGTTAAACATGTGAGGTTGGGACAGATGATTATATGTGTTTGTAACATTATTTGTTATTTCTTTGTAGGTCCCACTTTAATCCTTGGCTGAAAATGAAGGTTTCTGAAAATCCATCTCTGGATTAAAGGTGACTTTCCAGGTACAATTTCTTCCATCACTAAAACCTCTCCCTGCCTTGCTTTTTTAAAAGTTTCCCCTTTTTGGTGCTTGCAGGCCCAGAAAGCTCAGGTTTTTCTCCCAAAGAGTTCCAAGCAGAACTGATCCAAGTTCCAAGCAGGTGCTCTGATCACAGGGCAGAAGGGGTGGGACAGGAGCCAGGAAACTGTGCTGTGAAGTGCTACTGCCTCAATTAGTTTGTTTTCTCTGCCCTTTGACATGTAGGGTGGAAGAATGAGGGATGGCAGCTGGAGCAGCTGGCAGTTTCTGGGGTAGGTTGCACCTATAAAGAAGGAAGACATGGTAAAGCATGGCAGACAAAAGACATGCAGCCACGGGCAGGGGCAATGTGACATGAGCCAAGGGTATCTGTGTCACACTCAGTGTGTGACATTTGACAGGTCTTTCACATCAGAGGCACAAGGATCGTGTGTGGTTTTGGAGCCTATCCCTTAGGGCAGCATAAGCAGGATTAAAAACTTAAAATCGAGCCCTTTTTTTTTCTTTTTAAATAAATTCAAAAGATGCTTCCTTCTTTCAGCACTTTTCTCCTCTGTGTAAGTTGGGGTTTTATGATTTTAGGAATTAGTAATATCCCTTTCAGCACGTGACATAACCGAGATAAGAATTCATAAATGCATTTGGAACAAACAAGTCCGTGTTACTGAAAATAAGATCAGTTATGTGATTAAAAATGAACGCAATCAAATTTGAAACTTGAGGCACTGCAGCTAAACAAACATATCTCTAATCAGCAAATTATGTCCTTCCAAAGAACGTCATCATTTCAAAATGGAGAAACTGCATTCAAACCGTGTTCTTTAGCGAAGGAATGATGATGCAGCAATATTTCCACAGTCATGAGAGCGCCTGTTAAAGGGAATCCGCGGGGATTTTCCCGATCCATCGGCGCCCGGCGCGCCTCCGGCTCCGGTGCAAGGGCGACCCCTCGCGGCCAGGTCGCGCCATGGCCGTGCGGTTCCTCAAGGATCCTGGAAAATCCTCAGGAAAACCGGGGAAGAGCCCGGCTGCCCCCTCGGGAATTGAGTATTGGAGTATTTCTGCTACTGCCCTCAGGGACTTAGAGAACTGGGCAAGGGAAGGGGCAAGGGAACAGGGAAAGAAAAATCAACAGAGGGGAAAATAAAAAGATTTATATATTATATTTTATGCTTCTCTTTAACATTTGCACACACAAGCAGTTTTTTATAAATTGTACAAATTCACAGAATCAGAGAATTATTAGGGTTAGGAGGGACCTCTGGAAATCACCCAGTCCAACCCTCCTACCCAAAGCTGTGTCACCTGGAGCAGGTGACACAGGAATGCATCCAGGTGGGTTTTGAATGTCTCCTGAGAGGGACACTCCATGACCATCCTGTTTCAGTGCCCTGCCAGCTTTGACATAAACTTCTTCCTCATGTTGAAGTAGAACTCCTTGTGTTTTAGTTTATGTCCTCGTTCTGTCACTGGGCCACTATAAAGAGTCTGGCACATCCTCTGGGCACTGCCTTTTGATATTTATATGCATTGATGAGACCCCTCTCAGTCTTCTCCTCTCCAGATGGAACATGCCCAGCTCCTGCAGTCTCTCCTCACAAGAGAGATGCTCCAGACCCCTCCTCACCTCCGTGGCCTCTGCTGGGCCATCTCCAATAGCTCCTTGTCTCCCCTGTACTGAGGAGCCCAGACCTGTACACAGCACTGTACACAGTACACAGCAGGTGTGGCCTCTCCAGGGCTGAGCAGAGGGAAGGGATCCCCTCCCTGACCTGCTGCCCTGCTCTTCCCAGTGCACCCCATGATCCCATTGCCTCTCCTGGCCCCAAGGACACACTGGCAGCTCAGGGTCAATTTGTCACTCACCAAGACCTGCTGGTCCTTCTCTGCAGAGGCTCTCCAGCAGGTCAGCCCCCAGCCTGTGCTGGTACTTGGGGCTGCTCCTCCCCAGGTGCAGGACCCTGCACTGGCCCTTGTTGAACCTCATTAAGTTTCTCTCTGCTCCACTCTCCAGCCTATCAAGGTCTCACAGAATGGCAGTACAGCCTTCAGGTGGGTTGGCCAACTCCCCCCATTCTGAATTGTCAGTAAACTTGCTTAGGGTGCATTCAATCTCTTCATCCAGTGTTCTGTTATTATTTCCTTTAAGGCATCTTAATTAAAATACCAATGATGTTATAGGGTAGTGACAACTCTCCCAGAATTAAAAATGCATATTGTATTTTGTTTACAGGCTGACATGTGAAAAGCTCTCATACAAACTCTAGATGTCTTGAAATTTGCTGTGTTTAATGAGGATAGGAGTGAAAATGCTTTTCATTTTACTGTGCAGCTTACCTGTGCGGTAGTGCACAGGGAACTGCAATGCCTGATTTCAGGACTGACATCCATGAAAATGACCATGAGACCATACTCATGTCCCTTGACACATGAAACTATAAAAGTTTAAAACTTTAATGAATACATGAGAAGCTAATAATACTTGATTAATAATACTTGCCATGTCAGTTTAGTCCTAAAAGCACTTATTTGGAAATGACATTTTTACTACTGATTTCTCCTCCTCCTCCTCACTGTTCCTCACACTTCTTTCCTCCCTCCTCACTCTCCCATGCAGTACTTTTCCTCTTCTCCCAGGCCTTCCTGCAGCCCCACCTCTGCCAGGCTTGGTCATCTGGGCCAAAGACACAGCTCTGCCCGTGCCAAGAGTGACTTCTCAGCAGCCTGGGGGACACAGGCAGTGCTCCAGCTTTGGGAGTGCAGGGAGAAAAGCAGGAGGTCTGTGTGCACAAGGGGGTCACCCAGCACCCACCCATCTCTGTCCAGAAGTGGCTGAAGCTTCAGCTGTGGGTCAAGATCTGATGATCAGAAATAAGTGATGAAATGGCCTCTGCAGGCCTTTGGGTGTTCCAGTTTATGGAACAACCATCCTATAAAGAATAGCTTGAGGAAAAGACCCTATGATCCAACTGCTGATTTCACCAGAATCTTTTGAAGCAAGTTCAGAGGTATTCCAAGGCATGGGAAAGGATGCTGGGAGGAGGAGACAGCAAGAACACCAGGAGGAGAGAAGATGGGGAGATGCCAAGTGTCTAAGCACAAGTGTAACCACTGCAAACATCCATGGGAGCACAAACTTCATCTCTTTGTTGAAGAGGGGTGATGGAGCCATCCCTCAACACAGTCTTGCCCAGACCCTCACAGACACAGGATTTCTCAAAGCAAATCATCATTTTTATTAAAAGATGGACAAGGGGGAAATCACTTCTGCATCTCCTGGCAGGGGGAGCATCACAACTGGGACCATTTGCTGTGGAGGAAGCAGAGATTTGGACTCTGCCTCCTCAGGTGAGAGAGGAGGAAGCACGGCACATTCTGTGGCTGCTGCTCTCCATGGTTGCAGCATATCAGCAGATCTTGCCTAGTGCCCAGCTCTGGTGGAAAAAGTGCACAGTGGTTGGTCTCAGGGTGGTCAATGATGTTGTCCTTGCAGGTGCTCAGGATTTCATAGGCACTGCCAGCTCCCATGGCTGGGTGCAGCTGTCAGAACATTGTTTGTGGGAAGGAAAAGGCAAAAGCAGTGGAGGTCCCTACCTTATCTAAGGGCTTGTTCTCCTGCATCTGCTCCCGGGCACTGCCTGCCCTGACTGCCACTGCCAGAACCTGCTCTCTTCTGACAGGGCAGCCAGTAGATCCCTAAGAGCGTGAGGATCATTTCGACACAATTCCAGAACCAGGAGTGCTGGAAGACTGAGTGGAGCACGCTTTCCTGGGTGGGTCTGCTCTGCTCCTGCATCCTCTGCTCCATCTTCTGCAGCTTGGCCATCTCCTGGCTGCGCTGCTCCTCATGCTGCTTCAGGAGCTCTTCCGTGACCTTCACTGCTGGGAGATCCACGCTCAGTGCGTATTGGAAGATGCCGACCACCATCAGGACTTTGGTGATGCTTCTAGCCATGGTCTGGAGGAGGAGGAGGAGGAGGAGGAGGTGGAGGGAGAGAAGGAGCTCAACAGGGCTGAGTGACAGAGATATGGTGGCTGGGGCAGCAGGGCCAGGAGATGGAGAACCCAGGCATGGGTGGGAAAGGGAGTGCAGGAGCCTGGAGCCAGAGACTGTATTACCTTTGGAAGAAGGGGCAGCCACTCAGGAGCACTGCATAGCTGTGGTGGGGTTGTGCAGGGAGAAAATCAGAAGGGCCAAAGCCCAAACAGAACTGAATCTGGTTATATATTAACTGCCATACAAGAGAATAAAAATGTTTCTATTAATTCATTAGCAACAAAAGGAGGGCTCAGAAGAATCTCCATCCTTTACTGGATGGGGGTTTAATATAGTGAGATGGAATGAGGAATAGAGTGAGATATGTAATGCCTTCTTTGCCTCAGTCTTTAGGTAAGGCCAGTTGTTCTCCATGTACCCAGGCTCCTGAACTGGAAAACAGAGATGAGGAGCAGGAAGGAAACAACACCTGGGCAGAGGCACTGTTAAACTCAGCCCATGCTAAAGGATCACTGCCCTGCTGTTCACAGGCTAACCAGGAGTTATATAACCAGGAGTGGAATAACCAGGAGTTACTCCCAGCTGCCCAGTCACTTGAGTGATTTACAATCTTTCTCACCAGCCAAGTCATCCCCTGGTTGCGCTGTTCCTCATGTTGTGTCACAACCTCTTCCCTGGTCTGCACTGCCTGGGCATCCGCCCTCAGCCCGTACTGGAGGAGGGCCAGCACCAGCAGGATTTTGGTGATCTTCCCAGCCATGGCCTGCAGGAGGAGGAGGGAGAGAAGGGGCTCAGTGGGGTTGGGTAGCAGGGAGAGGGTGGCTGGGGCAGCGGGGCCAGGAAGCGCAGGGCCCAGGGACAGGGCGCTCACCCCAGAGGTGGCCCTGTCCCTGCCCAGGGATAGGGCACTGGCCCCAGAGGTGGCCCTGTCCCTGCCCGAGGTGCTCTCCACAGCCCTGTCCCCTGTCCCCAGCCCTGGGCGCTCCCCAGGTGCTGGTGCTCCTGGCCTGGCCCTCACCCAGCCCAGCCTTGGCCCTGCCTGCCGCCCTCACCGCTGCCTGGAGCCGCACTGCAGCGCCGGCCCTGCAGCCTGCGGGGTCTGGGGACGCGTCCCCCTGATGTCACAGACACTGGGGCTCCATGGCCACACCGTGCCCCACCAGCTAGGCCCTGCATGGAACCCAGGTGGAATTCAGATGGAACCAGGGAGTTTATGATCTTTGGAGAAGGGTTCACTACACAGCCTTCATGGGGTTGTGCAGGGGGAAAATCAGAAGGGCCAAAGCCTGATTGGAAGTTAATTTGGCCCTAAAAGTGCCCTAAAAGATGATAAAAACTGTTTCCAGAAGTACGTTGGTAACAAAAGGAGGGCTCAGGAGAATCTCCAGCCTTTAATGGATGGTGAGAAACACAGTGACAAAGGAGGAGAAGGAAGATCTGAAGTACTTAATGTAAGGCCTGCTACACTGCCCTGATCTCCTCCCAGGAGATGACCCACTCAGCAGATGAGGGAGAGTCTGATTCCCTGCAGTTTAGTAAAGCCTTTGACACCATTTCCCACAACGTTCTCCTGGAGATGGCTCATGGCCTGGATGGGTGTGCTCTTTGCTGGGTAAAACACCGGCTGTGGGGCCAGGCCCGGAGAGGGTGGGGAATGGAGTCACACCCAGCTGGGGACAGACACCAGGGATGTTCCCCAGGGCTCAGCCTTGGGGCCAGTCCTGTTTTATGAGAATTCCTAGAATTTACAGAATGACTACGTTGGAAGAGACCTTCAAGATCAAGTCCAACCTGTGCCCTAACACCTCAACTAAGCCATGGCACTGAGTGCCACATCCAGTCTTTTTTTAAACACATCCAGGGATGGTGACTCCACCACCTCCCCAGGCAGGCCATTCCAGAGAAGCAACTCATGGAGTTGGGGATTTCTAGCCTGGAGAAATAGGGATTTGGGGCAGACCTTGTCACTCTTTACAGTTACCTATAAGAAGGCTTTAGGCAGGTGGGATGTGGTATCTTCTCCAAAGTAACAGTGACTGGATAAAATGAAATGGCCTCAAGTTGTGCTAGGGGAGGTTTAGATTGGATATCGGGAAAATTTTCTTCACTGAAAGTGTCAAGCATTAGAACAGGAAGAGCCCAGGGAAGGGGCTGAGTCACCATCCCTGTCAGTGAATAAAATACATGTAGATATTTCACTTAGAGACATGGTGTAGTGCTGGCCTTGGCAGTCCTGGATTAATAGATGGATCTTAGGGATCTTTTGATCTTTTTCCAACCTAAACAATTCTTTGAGTCTGTGATTGTATTGTAGCAGTCTAATGTGATAACTAGGCTCAATGCAAATCCTCACTTCATTTTCATTTGACAACTCCAGTTATTTTCCATGTATCTTCCTAAGTCAAAAAACCCCAAACCATTGTTGTGTGTCTTCTGTGTGGCTGTCGATTACTTTCAAAGTTGTTATTTCATCAACCAAAATTTGTCCAAAAAAACTTTAAGTCTGTCAAATTCATCTTAAGGCTGTAGTATTGTCAGGATATGTGGCAAACCAAGGAAAAATGCCCTCAGAAACAAATATGCTGCTGTGCACTGCTCTCCCATTTCAATTTCATCCTGCTATACTTTATTTTTGGTTTGTGTTGTCAGAGTGCCTAAAACAATAGGTTTCAGTCCTCTGCTTGTACCTTCCTAGATTGTACTGCAGTGCACATCATAAAGATTGAATATTTGTTCCTGGAATAAAAGTTACCTAATCAGGTGGCTGAGACAAAATTTACAAATCAGAGAATCTCATCTCAGTTCTTGCCTTAGCCAATGGTCTGCTGTGTGCCTTCAGTGTCTGTGGCAACTTCTCAGTTACAGGGTTGGGAGAATAGGATGTGGTTTTCATCCAAAGGAGGGAGCTGCTGTGAGAGGCTGAAATCCTGAAAGAGTTAATGTAAACCTGAAAGAGTTCATGTCTCAAACACCGGGCAGAGGAGAAAAGGAATGTTACCATGCCAACGAGGTAAGGTGATGTTAGGAGAGAGGATCTTGGAGGCAGGATAGTGGTTTTTGGAGACCACCCTCCTTATCTTGGGTAATTATCTCCAAAACCAGATTTGGAGAGCACTGCAGTTGTGTTTCTGATAGGGGATTGAAACTATGAGAAAACCCAACCCTGTTCTGAAAAGTTTGGGAATAACAAAATGTGCCTCCACAAGAACTGTTCTGTAAATAGCACTACTGAGGGGGCTGTGTGTGCACCTGGCATCCACAGGAACCACACCAGAGATGGTGCTGGAGCCCTGGGTGGTGACATGGATCCTTTACCTCTAATTTTCATATCTTTCCTTCTTCATTTCTTCCTCTTCTTCAAACGTTAATATGCTGCTGCTTCAGGCTGCTCAATGGAGTTTAACTTGATGATGCTGCGGGCTGTTCAGAAATTTTAAGTTGTTGCTGACATGGGCTGTTCAACCTACCACAAGGTTTAAAAGTTTAAATTGCTGCTTCCATAGCTAAAACTTTCTAGTTGTTTGTTTGGCATTGTTTTGCCTTAGTTTAGTCCAAGGGTATCCTCAACATCAGCTGCCCCAGAGGAGGCAGTCCAGGCTGCCCTCTCCAGATTCAACATTTTGCTATCCCAGAGCAGGAGGCCCAGGATCTCTCTCATGGGACCTGACAGCTGCTCAGGTGAAAAATATTCTGAAATCTTGCTGGGATTTTATTATATTGTAATTTCCCATGATAAAGAGCAATAATACCTCTAAATTAAAAGTGAAATATTACTGAGACACATGAAAGCGATATTTTATTTTTTGCAAGTCAAACTAGGGCTTATTTGAATTCCTCTGACTTGGTATTGAGCTTTTTCAAATGAGATATAAATCTACCACTTTCAGTTGCATATTTCACTTTTTTAACACCACTGAGTAATGGCTGAAGTAACCAAAGAATGAGATGTCACACTTATATTTTGTGTATTTATTGCAAGGAATGCAAAGATTGAGAATTAGAACTATAAATGAAATTTAAATAAATTTTTATTTATAAATTTGTAATATAAATTTATATTTTATATAAATTTTATTTATCATGTTTGTCAAACACTTACACCCATATGCAAACTGGCTGTTTAAAATTTCTGTGATACTGAATAAATGCAGCAAACCGTTTGGAAAATGAGACAAAGGTAAACAAAAGAACCAAGATAAAATAACAATTTTCACATCTTTTACAATTATTTAATCACTCCAGAATAACTTCTTTAGACATTGTTCTCTTCACATCCTCAGAGAATGCAGCACATTTTTTTCTGCTCACAGGCATAAGCTGAACCATTGCTGTTCTTTTTATTCTGTATAAGGGAAATGAATTAATATTTCTTCTTTGAGGAGCGTTCTGCATCCTATGGAGAAAGTCATCAGAATGATCAAATTCAACAGCAAAAGAAAAAAAATATATATGTAATATCTCACCTGAAAAATAGAAAAGAAAATTTTTGCCATATTTCTCTTCTCTATTAATTGAAAGCTACCTGAGAGTTTCTAATCACTCATGTTTTTCAAATGATTGATTTCTCACTGAGGTGGCCAAACAATGAAAATAATGCAAATCAACCCGACCTCCCTGTATTTTAGACCACTAAAAAATGGAAATGCAGTTTGCTTTCAGGCACTTTTCATTTCTTGATTAATAGAGCTGATTCAGATTTGGGTCAGTGCTTGTTCTCTCTCAAAGGACTGTTTACTCCCCACCCTTGTACAAGTTATGAAGCAATGGCAAGCATCACCATTGCTGCTTGTTCCTGGTGAAATAAATCAATTCTTTGGCCAGAATTAGGGCCTAAGCACACCTACAGATGACCTGCTGACAGAAAACATGAGTTTGAGTCATTATGTCAATTAGTTTTAAGATATTTTATATAAACTTGGCAGCCTCAGTGAGAATTTTCCAGGCCAGTTTCTGCAGCAGTGTACATGGAAGAACACACCTACTGCCTTCAATTTCTTTCTCACTCCCTGCAAACCTTACAGCTCAAATTGAGGCCAGCTCCCAATTATCTGCCATGGGAATTGTGCCAAGTGAACCCAAACTACCTTTTCAGTTCATAAAATATTCATTCAGTCCCAGTTGGGACTGTAAAATATGAATGCTTGGTTATGATGTTGGTAGCATACCCTTTTCATCTTCTTACATATGTATAAGGGAAATAGCTGTACACCACTCACAAGTACAGCTATATGATAAATTAGTGCTCTAAAAACCCCCAAACTTCTCCATCTCACTCTGCTGGAAGCCCATTTGATACTGCAATCCTCTGTCTAATCCAAATGGTTGCCATTACAACATGTTTCAGATTTTACCCTGCCATAAATTTCTACCTTCTCCCTTCATATCCATCTGCCCTGTGGGAAATTTGAGTTCCTCCACATTACCTTCTCCTGGCAGTCAATATTCCATGTTGGACAAGTATTTATTAATGCAATGCAATTCAGAGATAAAATGCTAATGAGCAAAGAGCTTTGGAGTCTCCCAGATTGTATATCCACCAGTTTAGAGAACTGGAGAGCGCTCAGATATACAGCTTTTATCATAGAGGAGCCTAGTGCATAGAAGAATATTTTAGGACATATTTGAGAAATTTTACCTGTCTTGATCTTGAATTTTCTTTATCCTTTGTTTTACAGAGAAGGATTAATACAACTTTACACTTAGTGGGATTAAAATATTTACCTCCCAAAGCACTGTTCACGTATTCTAAAAAATATTTCAAATACTATTTTTCATTAGGAAGCAATATACACACCTATCTGTACCAGATGTGTTTCTCTAAGTGCAAATTTGTGTCATGACATACTGCTCAGAGCTATTTGCAAGAGTTGGGATGAATGTCTTGTCTTTAGAGTCCAAGCAACTGAACAAAAACGCTCAGAATGCCTCGTGCTAAGAAGCCCTAAGTGAAAAGAGCTGAGATGAGTTTGCCTTGTGGGCCCAGTGCTGTGACATGAACAAAAATGACACCATGTCAGACTTTTTGCAGATCTGAGCTGGAACTATAGTCATCACCTTTTTAAAGAGAAAGAACCACAGTAGTTTGTGAACTGATTAAACTTTATTATTTGGTCTTTACTGGCGTCTGACTTACACAGTTCAACATATAAGGATTAGTGGAGACTGATGCCTCCTTCCCAGTCCTGGGGTTATGGTTGCTAGAAATCCTGCAGTGTTCATCCTCTGTTTGTTCTCTGCAAGCCAATACTGAAGTTTCAGATCTTTTACTTCCTAGGAGCATAGTTTTCTGGGAGGCAATGCAGTGGTGTATGGAATATCTGCTAGAAAGAGAAATCTCTCTCCTGTAGTCTGAACTCTGTGTTTCTGAGTGATGAGCCAGCAGAAAAGGGGGAAAGACCAATTGTTAAATGAAGGCAAATAAGGAGAAAACAAGCTAAAAATAATAGGATCTTTGTAAGGGTAGGAAAAGGAAAATGAAAAGGAAAAGAAGAAAGAAAAGAAGCTTCATTTGGCTGGCAGACAGGCAGTGATGTGTGTGCTCTTCTCATAATTATGCAGCTAAGCAGGAGGTACATCAGTATGGATGTTGTTAGGGCTAAAAATCTTGTCTTGCATGTTCAGCTGTATGCACACCACAGTTTGCATGCTCATATGGACAAGCACTTGAAGGGAAACACAATCTGCTGTAATGCCTATCTGCTACACAAAATGTGCATGATTAGTTCCATATGGCTTTTCTCTCTGTAACAGTAGAGTTCCAAAGTGAAAGATTTCAAACAGAGGTGATGATGTATTTCAAAATTGCAGTTCAATAACAAGCTTATGGGGGAATATTGGCCTTCAGTGGGATTTAAATGCACATTAGTGTGCTTTGCTGAATAGAGATATCCTTAAACATTTCCTTAAAGACATAGACATAGTAATAAGGCATGCATATAGTAACACATCTACATAGGAAGAAATGATCTTGTTTTTGTGGACTTTGAATCAACTTCCAAGGGATTTGCTGCATGAAGCTTCCAAAGAAGATACCTACAGTCTACATAAAACCAGTATCTGTTTGATGTCACTATTGAGTCAGAGATGACACAGAGCTGGATCAGAAGGCAAATGGCAAAAGCCCCATTTATTTGATCCTCTTCCCCTTTTATACCTTAGTTCACTACAGGTGGGCCTGATTGGTCATTTAATCAATTCATTTCACATGATTGGCTAATTAACAAGATACCCATTTGTAAACAACCTTATGAGAAAAACAGCAAAACAGATTGTTAAAAGACACCATCTGCAGATTGTTTTAATATTTGAGTATCATTGTTTATCTCCAGCTCCCTAAAGCTTCCCAGGCTGATTCATGGGAAAACTTATCTAGCCTTCTCTCTCTCTGACCAAACTGTCACATCCACAGTTTTCTAATGTAACATTTTCACTTCCTGCTGAGTTGCATTATCAAGTAGAAAAGTGCTAATGCTGTTCCTCTTCACACAGTCCCATTTTGGAGACTGACACAATACTTAGTGGAAGGAGCTGCCTAGTCTTGTATGTGCCTATTTCGACCATTGCAGAGGAGAGAGTCCTTTAGAGGACAAATCAGAAAATCCTGATGTTCCACTGCATTTTAATGCAGTGATTTTTAAAGAGCCCCTGACTTCTAATTCCAGCTTTGATAAGTTTCTGGGTGAGTTTTTCTTTCTCCACACACCAGACAAAGGAAATGAAGTAGGACAGTCTCCCAGCTTAGATGTCTACATTAGCTGTCTAATTTTAAGTGCTGATAGTAAGCCACATTAATAACCTTTTTCAGACAGAATTTTTTAGAGGAGATGGTTTCTACAGTCACTATTTGTCCCAAGTGCAAGAAAGAAAACAAAGCTCTCTGTCCACTGTGGCTGTTTGCTTTCAGCAGCTGAGAGCACTTCAGCAGACACCCAGCAATGGGCTGTAGGAACTCAGAGGAGCTGCTGTGGCACAGCTGTTGGCAGCACCTCCCCTGCCATGCCATCTGCAGGGGTGACTTGCTGGGGTGACAGTCACTCTGCACTGAAGACAGGAAAATCAGGCTTCCAGGTGGGAATGTCCAAAAGCCAAACTGCTGAGCACAGGGGAGTTTTAAACTAGTCATTGAGAGACACCAAGGCAGCTAAACACTGGTCTGTGATGTTTCCATGGAGAAAGAGGGATTCAGTGTCTGCAGTGTCCTCCCTGCTGTCTTCCATAGCCAGAGATTACAAAACATGCCCAGGAGGCTGATTCTCAAACCAGCATCACCCTTCCTGTCATTTGAACAAATGGCTCTGCATTACAGGAAAAGCTGCCAGTTCATGGGGGGCATTCTGCACAGAGGTGATTGTCACCCCTGACTGAATTCAGACTGCTCTGCAGTCAGAAGTGTGAATTTGTGAGAGCAGAAGGCAAGGGTCCCTGCAGAGGACTGGATCAGTAGCCTTGGCAGTAGGCACTGAGCCCAGGGAGAGGCACTGTGTGGTTCCTTAGGCTACTGAGAAACTTGAAACACAACAGTTAGAAAACAGAAAAATGCCCTAGAGTGGGAGCCATAGTTCTGCCCCCAGAATACACAGAGCCCATGGAGCCCTGGCTCATGGCTGCTCTCTGCTGCTGCTGCAGTCCTGCCTTTCTCAGTGGCCCCAGAGTAATGAGCACCATTCCCACCCCAAAAATGCAGCACCTGATGTTCAGGGCATTTTCCTAATCTCAGGGTGGTGGAGGCTCAACTTTGCATGGGATTAGAAGAGCCTAGGATGCAGGTTTGGTGTTTCCCACAGCAGTGCTCTCTGTCATCAGTCAGAAGCAGGGCATCATGTTTTGTTTTTAGAAGACAAAGTCTTCTAAAGTGAGCTCCAGGATAATTCAGACTTGTGAAATGAATTTTGAATTTGGTCAGGCCCCAAACAGCTTCACAAATTCAGCATAAGCTCAGCTCAGCTCAGCCAGGGCCTGTGCTGTGCCTGTTGGTGCTGCAGCAGGCTCTTAGGGGAGATTTTCCCTGGGGATTTAGGTGCATAAAACAAGAGAGGCAGCATTTCCCTCAGCTCCTTACAGTAGAGTAGGACAAGATCTTACCTTGATTCCTTCCCTTCTGGGAGTGTTGTAAGCTGTTCCTCCTCCTCCTCCATCCCAAGGTGTTTACAAGTAGCACAGCCTGGATATGAAGTCCTACCTGAATGCAGTTTTTAGAAAATTTTATTTCATAATACAGAAATAAATGGCTCATAACAAGGAATTGAACTGCTGTCACTTTTCCTCTCCCTCAGGAAGAGAAGGGAACTCCCTGACAGCTTCCTTGCATGCCACCAGGCACCTCCAGTCCTTGAACAGGGCTTTTCACAATGTACATTTTGGATATAGACTCTTAAATTCTTCCTAAGCACCACTTTGCATACATAAATCTCTTTTTGGAACTGAGGATTAATCCCTGTGCTCACTTTGTCATCTGCAAAATGGAGAATTTTCTTACCTGACAAGAAAAGTGAGAGGATAAATATTTCAGAGACTATGAAGTACTCAGACAACTCAGTGCGGGTGACAAAAGTGCTTTGGCTAGACAGGAAAACGCTTCTTTAAAATTCCCAGAAGAGCAGGACAGAATAGAGATGAGATCCAGCATTATGGGAGGCAATTGCAGCACTCAGTGTGATAGATGGCATCATTCCCAGCACACTAAAATGGAACTGTGCTCGACTTTCATCCCTGCTACGCTCCCTCCACTTCTGCCACGGGCTTCATCTCCACTCTGTGCCACCAAATGGTGCTGTTCACCCTCCTGCTCTTTAATTCCTGTCTGGGACATCAAGTCCTGCAGAAAGAGATTTGGGATAGGAGTGGGACTGTATTTATGCTGCCTATTGTTGTGATGGTACAGGACAATCTTTGCAATCCCTGCGGGGACATAGCCTCGGAGCTGTGTCCTGCAGAAATGCAGGAACAGAAGATTTAGGGGGGAATGGAATATTTTATTTTCTGATGAAAAAAATTGTATTTTAAATATTCTTTTGAATATGTGAACAGTGTTTTGGGAGGTGAATATTTTAATCCCGCTAAGTTGTAAAGCGAGGTAGATTAAATGTTTACTTATTTGAGTAAATATTTCCCAGGTGCAGATCTCTGAGCGCTCTGCCCAGGCCGGGCCGCCCTTGGCTGTCAGCTGGGGCCGAGGGAGCCCGGCAGCGGCTCCGGGCTCGGCTCCGGTGCGTTCAGTGCTGTTTGCAGGCTCGTCCCACCAGAGGGCAATGCAGCAACATCCATCCCACTGCCTGCCTCGCAGGGAGGGACCGAGCTCCGCGCCCGGGAATTCCGTGCTAAAATCTTCCTGTGGTATTTATAGAAAGAGCGTTTACTCTTTTAAAGGGTTGCTTATAGCAGTAAAATGTAATCAGTCTGCATTAAATTTCATCTAGCAGAAGCTAATATGGGCCTCTGCTGATAGGCAATCTAGGACACCTAAACATCCAAAGAAAACTATTTTTTCCCACATATTGGACACTCTATCAGACAATTAAACTGGAGGCTCAGTGCTACAATTCATCCTCAGGGGGTAGCCTATTTATCAGCTGTTTTAATAGGACTGACAGTTTGAGTACAATACGATAGGTTTGTGTGTGACTTTCATTGACCTTTATGCAATTAAATACCTTATTTTGTACCTCACCCTGGGTCTGTAATCTCTTTTGTTTGGCTGACAAATGTCTGTGTCACCTCCTAACCTGGTTGATCCAAATGAGCTTTTTGAAAGTGCCACTGACAGCAAATCACTGTGGCCTATAAAAGGTTTATCTTCCACTTGACTGGAAATTGCTTACCATGTGCTAAACACTGCTGATAATGCCAACCAAAAATGCTTTTTTCCCCCACAGATTTCATACTCTGTCTTATATTCCAAAAAGACTGTGCATATGTTGCAGCTGTCTTATCAGATGCAGCTGAAATATTTTGTTCTGAGTGATTCAGTTATACACGAGTGATTTCTCTTTGCTTTGCATTACACACAAGCCACTGGCCAGCTGCAGGCTCTGGTAGTGATTTGCAGCGTCACCAGCCATTAGAAAGGAGAATGCAGAGTCCTTAAGCACATCTTGACAGGTAAATGAGAGAAGAACCACATCAGCAATGCTGTGAGGAGCGCTGTGGGAAGGAGGAAAAACATTCTTACAAACAACTGCTTAAAAGGAGTGAATAAGTAAGGTGAGGTAAAGGACCTTGTGACCGCGCTGTTTGCAGCAGAAGGAGCAGCAGATGATGAGGACAGGAAGGCAGAAATAGGAGCCTCCTTGAGCCTCCTTATGGTCTCATAAACTCTTGGAGGTCTATTTCTCACCCAAGATAGCTCAACTACCTTTGGAAGCATGAAATCAGCAGGATGGCTTCTGTTGCAGTGTTGGAAACAAAAAGGTTTTAATATAAGGCAAAATAACAGAACTTTTTACAGAGAAAAACCGATCCAGGTGCAAGAGATCCTCCTGCCCCCGGTAAAACACCCCGCAAAAGCGATTAGTTTCTTTGTTCTCTTCTTTTTCTAGTAAATTGCACAGGACTTTTTGGCTCTTGTCCAATCAGCTATTCTTAAGTTTGAAGTGAAGTCCCCCAGGCCTATGAGATGCCTTTTCCACCAAACTGAGGAGAGAAACTTCTGAGCTTATTTCCTTTTTGAGGGGACAAAGGATAGTTTTGTCAATAGGGGCACATTCCTAGAGAAGGCAGGGATGCAAGGAGGCCTGCCAGCTCTGGCTCCTGCAGTGTCAGCCTGCTGCCAGCTGTGCCAGCCTGAGCAGCCACTGGGCTGCAGGTTCTGCCAGGCCCAAAAAAAGGTCAACATTTTTTGCATGGCATAGACATTACAGCATGTGCTTCTCCCACATCTCTTGCTATTTAATTGCTATAAACAGTTGGGCAGCTCTGTGCAATGGAGTTAAGTAGCTTGGTTAGTCACTGCTTGTGCAACTGGGGCTGCTGCACGTGTCCCTGCACAGCCTGAGTTAGGCAGGCACATGGGGCCGTCATTACCCGTGGAGAGGAGCTGCCAGCCGCCCAGGTCAGGAGGGAGGATGCTGGAAAGCAGAGTCATTTAGGCCACAGGGATTGCAGCAGGGCTGGGGTGGAAAGGGGAGTGTGAGAGACAACTGCTCACTTTGAAAATTTAAAGAGGTTTATTAAACCTTAACAAAGATACAACAAAGGACTACATAAAGGAAAAGCTGCAGCGCTGGGAACTGCCCCTCATGGATACCACATGGCCAGTTCATCTTCAGGATGGATGCTCAGTCTTTTATACCCCAGGGGCTTGCATCAGCCGGCCCTGGCCCCTCCCAAAGTCTGTCACTCAGCTCTTCTGTGCCATTTATCAGTGCAAACTGCTTTCTTGTCACTGGATTGGAGCTCAGGTGTTGCCATGCCCATCCCCTAAGCACCCCCAAGCTTTTCCATTCCCAGCTGCCCCAGGGAAGGGACACCTGTGCAGCTTCTTTGTACCTGTCCTGGACAACCCAGGCTGTCTGATGGCAACAATACAGGGGGGAAAGGGAACTGTGAGAACAGAGGACATCTAAACTACAATAACATAACTGTACATCACTAAAGCTTTTCTTAATATTCACACATTAGTCATCCCTTAATTGTGAGAGCCAATCATCTCATTATCCATCTATAACAGAAGCAAGCCTTAAAAGAGTGGAAACAACTGTACTCAGAAAATTGCCTGGATAAAGAACTTCTGTATTGATGAGGACAGACCAGTCCCTAATGATTCTGTGCCCTTCTGTGAGAAGTGGCTGTGCTGCCATCATGTAAAATTAAAAATTTACTCTCTGTTTTGTTTTGCCTTCCTTTTGGACACCACAGGTAGTCAGGGAGCACTGTAACCTCCTAAAACTTTTCTGCTGCCTGGAGAGACACCATGCTCTCATGGAGGAGACTGATGTGGTATCTTTGCCCACAAGGTGTATTTGAAAGGGTTCTTTAATAAGTCTGTAGTTTCCAAAGTGGCTTTGGGAAAGATATCAGGAAGCTGTGCCCAGAAGAAGGTGAGGTGGGAGCAGGGCAGCCCAGCTGGGCACAGCCCAGTGTGGAGGGCACAGAGCTGGCTGCACACATGGAGCTCACTCAGTGCTGCCAGGAGAGAGGGAATATTTCTGATGAGAATGCGAGGCAGATTAAAGCAGGAGTGGAAACAGTCACACATCAGGTGTGCCAAAGGGGCAAAGGGCACCCTGGGGCCAGGCTGGCAGGCTGCCATCCTCCTGTCTGCCCCAGCACACCCCTGTAGAGGCAGCAGAAGGCAACAGGCAGCAGCAAAAAGAGGATCCTGCTGGTTATGGGCACCAAACCATTGCCCAGCCCAGGGCCAGGGTGTCTGGGGCTCTGCATGCCCTGCCCAGGGCTGGTTCCAGTAGGAAAAGCAGCGAGGAAGAGCACTGGGGGCATCTGTCCTGCTCTGGGGACAGAGCCTGCTGTCCCAGCTCCAGCTGCTGGGCCCCAGCTCAGCCACAGCCATGGCTGGCCATCCTTGGCTCTGTGGTGCTCCCTGGTCATGTTTCCCTTCCTGGCTCTGCCCTGGGGCTGCTGTAGTGACAGGACAGCCTGGAGATTGGTATGACCATTTATAAGTTCATTTTCTTTTCATAAAAACAGTGGCCTTCTCCAGACTAATTTGCACCAGCTTTTCAGTGTACTTCAGCACTAACAAACCACTGGATGGAAAATTTCCTTTACATCAACATGATTTTCTTAATGGGAAAGGACATTACCATTGAGTAAAGCAGTTTTTCCAGCCCTCAGAACCAAATGCCAGCCAGCAACAAAAAAGAGAAGGGAGGGAAAAATTATGGAAATAATAAAAAGTTCAGTGACTTTAAATGTGATTCTTTACTTGTGTTAAATATTTAACAGCAAATTGCAATAGACTTTTAAGCAAAAACAAATTTGAGTGACTTACAGGAATTGTAGCCTGCAAGACACATAAGCAAAGGGCTACACATTTTTTATTAAAGCATCATAAAGAAGAAAGTACAGATTTAGAGTGACATGCAGTTTGTAAATAATTCACAAATCTTCAGTTAAATTTAAACACTGTGATGGATGTGCACATGCAGAGGTTGGATTTTGGATAATTGCCACTGTTTAACTGGTGAAAAAAAGAGGAGAGGCAAAGCCTGAAGAGTTTTGTCAGCTCAGCCACTCCAAAGTGACCTCCCACCCACACACAGTCCCATTCTCACAGCACGAGCTGCAGTGCAAAACCACTGAAACATGCTGGTCACAAAGCACAAACAAACAGGATCAGTTTCTGATTTAAGTAGAAAAGACTAAACCAAAACCAAGCTGAAACTTTAGCCCAAATGAAGAACTTACAGGACAGGGCTGGTTCTGTCCTGTGGCAGGGGACAGAAGCAGACTGCTCCAGTCTCTTCCAGGGCTGTGCTCACAGCAGCAACCTTTGTGGATGGTGCTATCCAAAGTCTGCTGCAGTTAAAATGCACTTCTCTAAATCACCCAACTTTCAACATGCCTCTTCCATAACTCATAACTCAACTCTCTGGTTAAGTAAACACATATTCTCAGTAGCTAAACATAAGCAAAGAGGTTCATATTTTCATCTCTTATTTGATTACCACCTTTGCTTCAAGAGTTGCAGTGAGTATTCCACAGCACCCATGAATGACATGTTACAGAACTGGGGCATCAGCCACTACTGACTAATGACAGTTTAATTCATTATAGTTTGCATAATGTAACTGGCTGAATCAGCTTATCATTAAGGGAATTTGCAAACCATTTAGAGCTTTCACAGTCAAGTTCATGACAATTTCTTTTTCCCACAGCCAAAGCTGTTTCCCCAAGTACCTTCCAGTTATTTCCTGCTTGAGATGTTTATCTGTTTCATGGGGAAGGTCAGTAATTTCAGCTGAGACAGATTGGCAGAGTTAAGCTCAATGGGAGCCTGACCCCAGGTTCTGTAACCAATAGATTATATAATAGAGGTTTATCACTTTTCAGAAGAAATTACAAAACTAAACATTAACAGCGAGATTGACTTTCCTGTGGGGTCACTGTTCATTAAATTTCCCACTGCTTTTACAATCTGAGCTGCTACAGTCATTTAGCTTTTAGCTCAAGTCATTAAAGGAAGAAGATTGTTTCTTTATTACCTTGTGACCATTCTTCATTCTAATGACATTTTTCAAGCTCTCATCCTAAAACTGGCAAACACTATTAAAAAAACAAAACAAAACTGTGCCTTCTGTGGCTTAAACACAAACCCAGTTGCTTCCATCATTCTCATTTAATATCTGCCAGGCACTGATTTGTGCCAGGCAAGTAACCAGGTGCCTACTGGAGAGAGCTGGTGAGGATGCAAAACTCCTTCACAGGAGAGCTGGTGAGGATGCAAACCTCCCTCACAGGAGAGCTGGTGAGGATGCAAACCTCCCTCACAGGAGAGCTGGTGAGGATGCAAACCTCCTTCACAGGAGATCTGGGTGAGGATGCAAACCTCCTTCACAGGACATCTGGGTGAGGATGCAAACCTCCTTCACAGGAGAGCTGGGTGAGGATGCAAACCTCCTTCACAGGACATCTGGGTGAGGATGCAAACCTCCTTCACAGGAGAGCTGGGTGAGGATGCAAACCTCCCTCACAGGAGATCTGGGGGAGGATGCAGACCTCCCTCACAGAAGCTGGTGGCAGACTCAGGGCAATCAGCTCTGAGGGTGTTGCCCTGTGAAGCTGCATTTTGTGGTGGGGGCTGTAGGAAAGTGCCAAGTTTTGGAAGGTAAGAAGCCAGGACTGGGCACTGGGGATGAGGTGGTTGAACAGAGCAGGAGATGCCAGTGAGGGGTTTTGACTCTGGGAGTGTGCACAGATGCCCTGAGGCACCACAGTGCTGCAGCTGGACCAGAAAGAAGTGGCTTCAAGACTCCTGACATCTTTTGTCTTCTCCTTTCCTCTTCCATTACAGACTGTGCAGACTTAGGACAGATACCATCACAAAAGGTCATCCAGGTACCTCAGAGAGGACTGGAAAAGAGGGCTTAGAAAACAATAAGAAACTGTAGAGAAACTCCCTGCAAGAGCTCCCATCCATCAGAGAATCACAGAATAAAATCACAGAATGGCTTTAGTTGGAAGGGACCTCAAAGATGATCCAAAGATGATCCAAAGATGATCAACCCCCTTGCCATGGACACTGACACCTTTCATTAGACCAGGCTGAACATTTCCACAGCTCCTCTGAACAACCTGTGCCAGGGCCTCACCACCCTCACAGTACAGAACTTCTTCCTAATACCTACTCTAAATCTACTCTATTTCAGTTTGAAGGTGAAGAAATACATTGTTTTATTTCTTATTGGGTAGATAACATTTATAACTGTAACATTTATAACTTTTCAGCAAATATAATTAATAACAAGATTCCTTACTGATCTTAATCACATTCAGCATCTACAGATTTCAACAACTACAGGGACATTACTTTTTGGACCATTCTTTCAGGTCACAGTTTACTTAAAAACACAAGGACCACAATATCAAATATTTGATGAGAGAATGGAATAAGAGAACCTTCTTATCGTACATCACGCATTTCCCAAGGAAAAAAACCTTTTCTACACATTCTATGTTTACTACAATCACCTAATTCCTTCTTTTTCTGATAACACAGGGCTCATGTCTTAGATTTTATATTGTTTTGATGAAAGATTGAACAAAACTCTTTCATATTTACCTCTTGCTCTTCAACTGTGACCTCTTTACTTTGTTTCCTATCACTGATTGATGGTGGAGCAATGCAACCTGACTGCTTTCATGTCTGCCCACTCCAAAAATGGAAAGATGATAAAAACAATAGATGAGATAGGAGGAGGCAAACATCTGTAGAATTAGTGTTTTATGACTTAGAGATATATTTTTGAGCCCTTAACCCAGCAGACTATAACAGCTAAGGATGCCAAAACCAAGAAACACCTGGGGGAACTCTGCAGTTGGACAACAGTGGGGGAAGGAGGCCATGCAACATCTTAGGCTGTTCCCAACATTACAAGCTCCAATAATTTTTCTTTTCTAAATCCAGATTTATTCTTTGAGGCCATCACTAAAATGCTCTTTGTTTTCCCACTATGAAACAGATGGCATAAATGTGCCCTGTGATTTTATTGCTATGTTACAATTTCACTGTGTCATGCTCAAACCAATGGGTTCATTCAGTCCACAATAAAACCTCCATTCTGCTGAATTCACTGAATAAAATGGCAGCTGAAAAAGTTTCAAGTTGGCAAATCAATATTTCATTATTTATCTCATACAGGTTTATTAGCAATAGAAACAAAGCTCAACAACAGATAAAAGCTTGAAATGGTTACTTGGAAAAATATAATGAGAATGGACTTGTGCACAACCACTGCATTTTTAATCTTTTTGGTTTTTAGTACAAGTATGTCATTTTCAATATCTGAGATTAGACAAAATTGCTCAATTCTTTTCTCTGTAAGGTTGGTCAAACTACTGGCTGAAAGAATCTTTCTCAAGATTATACACAAGTGAAAGAAAACTGCTACAAATTTAGCTTGGCATGGGCATAAATAAAAAAGAGTCTAATCGGTGAAGAGGTTCAGAAGAGTGTTCAGTTCAAGAGGAACACGACTAAAAGGAGAAAACCTGAAATACAGCATGATTTAACGCCTTACAGTCCTTCATCAGTGCTTTTTCATGCACAGCAAGAGTCAGCTGTACACATGTAATGGTTACAGCCAGAGGCAGCTACAGGAACTTGTTCCTCTCCTCTCAGAGGGATTCTCATACCCAGGGAGGGTGGAGTTGAGAGATGAATACAGAAACATTCATAGAAATCCACTCCCTTGATTTCTTAAGGTGAACACAACAGGCCAAACTCAATTGTTACTGACAGAGGCGTAAAAGGGAAATGACAAGAAAAATATTGCAAATCTCTGGGCTCTAGGGGACACTTTATCTGCATGCCCTGTGGAGATAACCTTATTCACACCACCAAGGGAGCAGAGAGGTGACTTAAAATCTCCTAAGGAATGAAAACACCTATCAGGTGAGACAATCTCAGCAAGGTTGCTGGGATAACCTCAGCATTCCTACACGACTCCCTGCACACCAAGCAGCCTCTGATTAACCCTCTCTGGAAGTTGCCTCTTTCACACAGATTCCACCAGTGCCTGCACTGGCCCATCCAGTTTAGCAGACCTGTATCTCTGGTTGCTCTGCAGGGTGGCTGGTTCTGTGTGACTGCTTCAATATCCCCATTTTCATCTCCCTGCTGTGGATTTCCTGTGGATCTTGATACCAACCACAGCACCAAGGCAGGCCAAGACAAAACAGAGATGGACACATTAATTTGATCCAAATGTAAACAATAAACCTACAAAGGTATCAGAGACGTGTACATGAGCAAAACCAAGGGCTTTGGAGGACTTTTAAACAGCTACTACAAAAGTAATTACTTCAGTTGAACTGGCCTCTTCCTTTTCTTTTTCTCTCTTTCCTTTTTTTTTTTTTTTTTAAGGAAAAATACTAGACTATTATTTAATTGCACCACTTTCTTCAGATCCGGCCTTAAAAGAGACCTTTTAACATTTCTGAGTGCCCTTCAAATAATTAGATTTGCAAAGCTCACCCTGTAGCATTCTATTAAAATTAACTAATTCACCTGCCTGCAGTTTAAATAACAAAGTGAAGAGCACAATTTGTATCAGGCACTGGACAGTGATGGCAGGAACACTCCCAAGGTACCTTCACAGGATTTGTTTAAGCTGCCTTCAAAGCCATGTAAAAAACCTGCAGCTTTTAGAACTTGCCCCAAAGAAATTAAAAGGGTAGCCCCTTGCAGAATCTCACCTGTGACATCTCGTGGAAGAGGAGCATTTGTTCACTGCCAACAACAATCTCTAGAAAAGTAAGGATTATTGAAATGATGATGACTATGAGCAAGTTACTCATTTGTTATTGTCAGCAGCACAGATGAGGTGCCAGATGAAAGGTCCACAGGCTGTACCTGGCTCTGAAATCCTGTGTCAGACAACAAAGTGAACTCCACAGGCCTCCAACCTTTGCAAGCCTGGCACAGCAGAGCTCTGGGAAAGGGCAGGTCAAGGGAAGGGAATGCTTTGGGGATGTGGGGCAGCACTACTCATTCTGCACACCCCAAAACAGGACTCTGGGAAAAGGCCTTACACCTTTGGTGTGGAGAACCCTTTTCAACACAAAATGGGCACAAAATGTGGTGCAGGGAGTACTGGTGAAGTGAGATGACTTAGCCTCATCAAGATAAACACAGCAATCTGGAAATCTCTGGACAAATGAGCAACGTGGGATGATCTTTTTTCAGTCATGTTGCTAGGAGACATCACCGCAGTCAATCATAAAACCATCAACTGCTGCTACTCAGGAATTTTTTTAATAAACACTTCTGTACTGAAGAGTAATTCAGTGAAGCTAGAATTGCTTATGGGATCATGCCAATTTTGACAAAAACAAGCAACAAAACTTACATTGGCGAAGATTTCTCAGGTTCCAGATGACATTTGTGATCCATGAAGTCTAATACCAAGTTTGATGTCATCAGCATAAAAAAAAATCAAGAGAGCAGCTCAAACCCACACCCTATTATATCCCATAACAGAAATAAACTGGTATGCTTTCCAACAATCCCTAAGAAGTTAGTAAGTAAATTAAGTCTATGTTAAGTAGTTTAAATTCACTATACAGTATAGAGAATTTCAAAGGATTTTGAAGCTTGAAAAAGATAAAGACTGCAAGCTTAGTCTAATATTCAGAGCAGCCTGCAATGGAGGCAGCTCAAGTTCAAATCCTTGCTCCAGGGCTGTGGGTGAAGGTCAGGGTGAGAGCCAGCCTTCCTCAGGGGCTGGGGATTTGCTGACAGCTTGGCACTGGGATCAGGATTTTGTGAACAATTTTCAGGAAGTCAATGCTGAAATCTGAAAGGAATGTGCAGAGCAGAAACCCCCTTTTTTAAGCATTCCTGCCAATGGAGGAGATGGTAGTGTTTTCATGGAGCCAAGCTGCCTGTGTGGAAAGGCTGGAAGGTAACGAGGGTGGAAGCACAATTAGGCAAGAAAAGGGAAACTAAGCCACAAGTAACAGTTCATAAGGCTGAAAATAATGATTGAAGAGAAAATAACATGAGAAATTATTTTCAAAGCGACATTTCTTCTACAGAAACTACACAATAAAAACATCAACTGTTATGCACTTTCCTAAAGAAGCATGTGAAAGATGTTATTGGGAGCAGAAAAAGGAGGTATCATAATTCACACTTTTATTAAACAAAATGCAAAAACCAGCAAGCTAAGAGGAAAAAAACCCAACTCACCCAGAAACAGAAAAATGAAAAAAAAATGAAACATATAGCTTTTCATGATTATATGTATATTTCACCTTCCCCATGTGTAAGGAAAAACCTATGGTTAGAATAAAAGCATGAACAGAAAAGCAGACACATCAAAAGCAAAAGGAAAGGAATAAAAATAGTAATTCTTATAGTAAATAAACTACTTGTGCTAAGAATTCAGGGGTACTAGCTGGGGAAAATGTTTGAGCTGGTCCCATCGCCCTTGCTTTCTTTGACAGGACCATTTTACACAGAAAGCTCTGGCAGGAAATGGTGCCTGCAGTGGCTTTAATCTTGGGAACAACCCACATGGGGTGGCTGCATTCAGACTGGTAGGGAAAAGGCCACAGGTGATAGAAGAGGCTGTGCCTCACTGTGTGTCACAGCAGGGTGACACCTGCCTCTGGTCCCTCCTCCCCTCAGCTCCTTGTCCAGCACTGAAATGCTGCCTGGTCTGGCTGGGAGCAGAGCAGCAAGGTCAGGGGGAAAGCAGGGAAGCCTGGGTCCCAGAGCCACCTATGTACAGATGTGTGTCACCAAACAAAGAACTCAGAGTCCCCGGGCACAGCCAAGAGCGGCTGCTGGGCCACTGCCAGCAGCAAGAGCTGAGTGAGAAAATAAAGAAAAATCAAATTGGGAGCCTCTGACACATGGAATTGATCCAGGGTCTGTTGTGTGGGAAAACACATCCCACACCACAGGAAAGGCCAGGGAGACAATCTGGTACAGATTAGTCCTTATGCAGAGATTTCATTGCTGGCAGTAACAAAATGATTTTTTTAAATTCTTGTTTCCTTCTTGCTTTAAGCTCCTCAGCTAACTCTATGAGCCACACAGTTATGTACAATGCTTCCAAGTGGAGAAGGAAACAGCAGAGCACGCTGAAAATTGTAATTTTGATTCTTAGGCTTTGTTTCTAAAGGGGAAAACAGCACAGCAGTCAGAGTGTCTTTACTGCAGGATACACACAGAGAGGACAGACAAAGAGGACACAGATGTGATACTACAGCAAACATTTGCACAGACCTAAATGGTAAGCAAGTCCTGTATAATATGCTGTATAATATATGTGCTGGACATATCTGTATCTATCTACAGATAGACAGACATGGTCAAGGTAGCTGAAGTAAGACCTTTCCTGCACTGACTTGTTACTTAGCACTCAATAACTCACTGCCAAATGAAAAATACAATTACTGAGATACCCCTGCAGAAGAAAAGTGTACTTCAACTTTCTGGCAAAATTCAAAGTTCAATTACCCTGTAGCAAATCAATCAAATGTGCATGCAGCAAGCAATGAAAAAGCATAGATGTCACCTCAGTGCTTTCAGCTGAACATGGTTTTCCTTCTTTTTAAAAATCAGCAAGTGGCACTAGGAGACATTTACAAAGCTCACATTATGCAGAAAATAAAAAGAAACCTCTCAGAGTGATTTAGAGCAGCAGAGCACAGTGCTCTGGGCATGAGAAACAATAAATAATGAGCATGCATCACTGGTAACCTGCACAATGATCTGATTTTTATAGACACCAGCACTGTATCCCCCCCATTCCCAGAGCTGGAAGGCAGGCCTGCAGGGCCTGGGCCATGGGCACACTCAGCCTGTGCTGATGGATGTGTGGCAGGACACAAATGTGTGTGTGCACAGCAGCCCCACCTAAACCAGGGCAGCAGCCTGGTTGGATGCTGCTGGCCTGGGCTGCACAAATGAAAGCTTCCCAAGAGGAGCACTGGGCCACACTGTGCACTGACAGCTTGGGGAGTCACTGCCCTTTCCTGCTTCAGGAACCTTTCTTTGCCCTTTTGTTAAGAGCAGCACAAAACTGCACTTGAGTTCACAGCTCTGACACAAACCTCGCCCTGGGCTTCTCCAGCCTCTCCCACAGACCCTGCCCTGCTGGACAATCCCAGGGACACTTTATCCTGATTACCAGAGTGGGAAGGGATCACGCTCACTTTGTGTTGCCTTGTCATTGTCATATTTTCTGGAAAAATCCCTTTACCAGGATTTCTTCTCCTGGAAGAAGCTGAGAAGACTCAGAGAAAAAGGAAAACAATATTATCTTATTTGCTTCTCCCGTGTTTTGCTGCTTTGGAATGTGGTTGGAGATTGTTTATCCAATTTGTGAATTGTTTTGACTTAATGACCAATCCCAGTCCAGCTGTGTTGGGACTCTGGAGAGAGTCATGGATTTTTCATTAGTATCTTGTTAACGCTTTTGTAAATATCCTTTTTCTATCCTTTAGTATAGTTTTAGTGTAGTATTCTTTAATATAATATAGTAACATAAAATAATAAATTGGCCTTCTAAGAACATGGAGTCAGATTCATCATTTCCTTCCTGCCATGGGGGACCCCAAAAATACCACATTGCCTGAAATAGGGACCTTCAGTTTCCAGCAGGGATCATCACACAAGGTTGGGTTTGGTTTTGCTCTCTGTTAATTCCTAGAGCTGACATGACAAGTTGTAACCACTTTCAAGTGGCTGAAGGGAACTTTGAAACTCCAACATTTTTTGCTAGTTTCCTTTCCCTCAGCCTGAGACTTATTTAGCTGTGGCTACAATAAATCACAGAATACTCTGAGTTGGAAGGGACCGAGAAGGATCATCAAGTCCAACTCTTAAGTGAACAGCTCATACAGGGATTGAACCACAACCTTGGTGTTATTAACACCAGACTCTAAGCAAATGAGCTCATCTCAGTGTTAAATGCTTTTTCTAAAAAGTAAATGGAAATAATACAAATTCATAACTCTGATAAAAATTGAGCCTGAATTTTAAAACAATAGAATTGCCTACCCACATACAAAATTATAACTGTATTTTATATAATCAAAAAAATTAATTCATGAAACTGATTAAGTCCATAGAACAATGGAAATTAAAAGAGCACTTAAATATACAAAGTTAATACTCACTGTAGTTGTGTAAAATTGATATTTTGAAACATTAGAGGCATCTTAAAAATTTTTATTTAGCATATTGAAAAACAAATGTTACAAAAAATTTTCTATAAACATAGGCAAAAATGCTTAAATAGGATAATTTAATGTAAACCAAACCCCTTTAAAATATACAATACTGTAATCAGAGGTTATTTACATCCAGTGAAGAGAGAACAACCTTCACTTATGTTAATATCATCTAAGCAAATCATTAATTTCCATAATTTCTTAAAACAGTGCCACCTTTAAGTTAGTTTAGTAGCTAAATCATTTCAGTCCCAATACAAGGTGAAATTCAATGTTACATTCAGAAGTGGGAAAGGCAGTATCCTGACTATTCATGTCATCAGTCAAGACAGCACTGCATTCAGAGCTGCAAAACCTTAGAGAGGTACGACTATAAATTGATATTTATTGCATGACAATGCAATTACAGGATAGGTAAAACAAAAAGAAAAAAAAAAGGTGTAAAAAATCTCAGTACAAATAAAATTTTATTTTTCAATCAGGTTAGAAAAGCCAACCACAAAACTAAGCTATTTTCCCACATTTCACAAAACAGAACAAACAATTTGTGAGTTGATGCTATTCCAACATGGAGAAAACTGTTCATGTTTTAGAGGAAATGCATTTGCACAACTGTCCCACACAGGTTTTGTTTAAATATTAAATTTATTCACCAAGACATAAATTTATAGCCCACAATGGCTTTCAGATTCACATACTCATGGAAAAGGCATTGTCCAATTAATTCAACTCATAGATCACTAAGTTTTTGGTTGTGACTGACTTTTTTTGGAATGGCAAGCATCAATTTTGGATTGCACATAAAAGTTATCTACAGGACACAGTAACAGGATAAAGTAACATACTCAACTTAGGAACCACAAACAAACCCTTCAAAAGTGGCAGTGGAATACAGAGTAAAGAAAACACAGAAAGAAGGGAAAATCCAGCTCATCTCTAAACTACTAGAGCAGACTGCCCAAGTTCAGGGATGACAGCTGCTAAACAACCTAATGCAACATGGGTGATCTCCATGCATTTCCTACAGGGAAGTCCTATATCCTGACAAGGAAGTTACTGCTAAAACTCCTATCTGTGCTGGCAGGCACAGGAGGTGCCAATATGGCACAGACACAGAAGTACCAGCTCTCCCTGAGGTGGTTCCTGCATGCTGGGATGAGGCACTTTGTTCTGCTGAATCTGCCTAAAGCAGTTCATTTATTAACTCTTGCTCGGTTTGAAAGGAGCTTTAACTTCCACAAGTGGCAATTCAGGATTCACAAGAGCTAAAACCACTTCAAAAGAAAAGGTCTGACAGTCCACAAACAAAACCCAGGCAATTTTTACTACAAGTGTCCAAAATATACTGTATTATCTACTCATCTTAATATATGTATTATATATAATGACTATAAATACAAATTATAGTTTTGACAATGGAGTCAGGAGTTTGGCCAGGAGTTCATCTCTAATAAAACTTGCCTTAGCGGATGAAGATCCCCAGCAGGCAACAAAGGCAACCTACTCTTTGCCAAAAATGAGAACTCCTGACTGCACTTGCCAATAGGTTAGATCATATTCTTATGAACATTTACACATCCATCTATAACCATCCACTTCCTTCCAGACTCTTCACAAAAATCCTTTGGGAACAGTTGGGCCAAGCCCCCATGAGAGGGGCATTAAGAGTAATTTCAAACAGATGGCACTGGCATTTCATCTGGGGTGTTTGAAACAAGACAGTTTGGGTTTCTGCTGTGAGAAAGCCAACATAACATAATTTAGGGCTCAACACATTTCAATTGGTGTTAATTGATTAGTAGAACACAGAACAGTACTAAGCTAATGCCATGCTACTTGGTGAAGGAAGAAAGAAAACTGAAACTTACTACTAAGAAATTAAACTGAGCAATTAACTTTTAAATCGACCTGTAAAGAAGAGGTAAAAAGAAGAATCACCACACTAGAATTTGTACCACCTAAACCAAGTGGATGAAATTCTGTACAAGCCTGTATGTAACTTGCATCCATCTCTTCAGCCTCAAAAAGTCACTCCACACTAATGCTTGGGGTTATGCCTGCATGTTCTTAGAATTCCTTGATTGAATGGATAAGCAATAAATTTATTAGTTGTTGAAAAAAGATATTTATACTCTCTGCAAAGAATTTACACAGGCACCAGTAAAAGGTGTACACAAGGTACATGTCAGTAGGCAAGGGAGTATCAGAACTTGAGGAAAGGGTTTATAGCTGGCAAAACCTTGAGGAAGGTTTTCATATTTGGGGAAATAAGGAAGTCACAGACACTGAACTTCTTTCCTTTTTCTCCTTTTACAAAGGAAAGTAATGCCTTTGGGTGTATGTGCTCATAGATTACATACTGGTCCCAGTGAAAATCACAGTAGGAAGTCCATGATCAGGATTTTATCCACTCTTGAGTACTTCACTATTACTGCTGCATGAACTTTCAAGTTCTGAAGTTAACATATGCACACTTCTCACCTCTAGAATACAAACGTAAAACCAGATAGGAAAACAGGAAAGGCAGAACACAGACAAAAACTTACACCGTTAAATTCACCAATTAGTGTCTTGAATTGTCAGCTTCTAAGCTGACAAAATTCTAAGAATTTTGAGCTGTAATAGCAAAAGCTTTAGAACACACCTCTTCTGCTAGGACTCTGGAATTATTGCTCTTACACCAGCATTCCCTACATGAGATGCTGGTTTGAAGACAAAGGCTCCCAGCCTCCTGAAGGCCAGGAGAGGGTCCGGCATGTAACAAAAACCGAGGTGAGAAAAAGGAACAAACCAGACAAGAGGCAATACTGCAAAATCAGTCCCCTCTAGTGTAAATAACTATTAAAAGGTTGCTTAAGGATTCCCTATTGCAGGGAATTCTGACAGTCTGCAGTAAGAAAGGAGAGGGAGATCCCACAAATTTTGTGGGGAATGTGGACAGTGTTTGGAATAAAACAAGTGACATCCTTCAAAACAGAGGTACTTTTGAGAAGTATGACAGAGCACCACATCTGTATCTGCACTACACTCTCAATACAGATTCCTTATCTTTTAAGACATTCGATAGGGGAAAAAAAATCCCAAACCCAAAGAACGAGTGAACCTAAAAAAGGTGAAATTCATCGTATACAAGTCCGTTAAATTACAGAAATGCATAATAAGCCAAGATAAAGTGCTACAAAATGATTAATGATTTTTAAAAGGTCCATGGCATTCTTCTTGTTTTACTTAGTACTGGTGACAATGGGGGTCAGTGCAATGGCACTGGCTGAACTGGAGTTCACAATGTCTTCGTACTGTGGGGGTGGATCTAAATGCTGCTCAGTTTCGATTCTTCTCACACTGATTTCCCCAGTGGCTTCCTCATAGGAAGGAGGAGGATCACAGTTTGAGAGCCTTGTGGATATTGAGTCTGACCGTGCATCCGAATAGCTCAGACCTCCAGGAGAGAGCCCAGTGACCTCGTACATTTCCTCCTGCGGGGAATGAACAATGCTGAGAGGCGGCGGGCGGGGCCCTCGGCCGTCGGCGCCGTCGCCCAGCGCTGCGGGGGCTCCCCTGTGCGCGGCGTACACCGACTGCCTGCGCATTTTCTTTTTGAACAGGCATCTCCAGATGACAAAAACCACAATGAGGATAACAAAAAGGCCAATGATTAATGGAAATGCAAGGTAAAATGAATACCAGCTATGTCCTGTGTTACTTTCTCCCTGGAGTCCGTTTTTGTAGACTTTCCAGAACTCTTTCTAGAAGAGCAAGACACAACATGTCAGAAACTATAACACAGTTAATAAAAAACAAGCAATGTAAGCAAGTTGTTTTAAAGAATGAGGACAAAAACAAAGGCATTTCAAATATTGATGATTAAAATAAGAACTGGCATGGATAAGCACACAGAAACTTTCAATTTTTCTTCTTATGTGATTAGTGATACAAAAGGGATTTGGTTTTGTAAACAAACTCCACCACTTTTAACATTCTTATATCTGCACTCCATGTTTACAAACATGCAGCAGAGACAGGACTAAGCAATAATATACTTAGAAAAGAAAAAAACCAAACCACAAAACAAACTAGGAAAAACATATCTCAAAATTCCCTGCCTAACCAGCAGGCACATCAGCCATCTGGTGCATCAGAATCTGTCAGCACTACTCAAGACACAAGTTTAGGGTTTGTTTGTTTTAAAATTGAAATAATACATTAGTACAATTTGACACAAAAACACTAGCTCACAGTGACAGACCTTTCTGGCTAAGCACAACTATGCTGCACTGTCTTATCATAATTTAGACATGCTCCACCCTCTGGCTCATACAGAAATCACTGTCAGCTTAGTTTGACTTGATCCAGATCCTCTGTTTACAGTTAAAAATAGCCCCATAACTGTGAGACTATTACACAGGTTATTATATTTTAGAAACCTTGACAACAGAGCTACAGATAAATGGAACATAAAGTGAAAATATGAACAAGCAAAAACAAAGATCAAGGGGTTCACCAATACTTGAAAGTCCTCTTTGCTATATTAATATAAGCAAATGGGAGCACAAATATTGTGTTGCCATCACATTTCTTCTGCAGTGAATGCTGTGAAGAAACAGCACAAAAGAAAAGCATACCCTGCCTCAAAAGAGTAGCCATCCTCACCTGTAATGTCTCTCCTACTATGAAATACTTCCACTGAGTTTTATAATCATAATTTAGAACATTTTACTATATTATAGTATAATTAAAAACCCAAACCCCAAAAACCTGTAATTAATGACACCCCTCAGTCCATGCCAGAATCTCTGAACTCTGGTTTTCTTTAAATATGCACAGACTTGACCCTCTCATCCTCCTGCCAGCATCACATTAATTTTAAATGACAGCACACATTTCATGCAACTATTTATAAAATAGTCACCAGGTAGAATTGAAATTGTAATTGCTCAGCTGCTAGTAAATGATGTATTTAGGTTGCAGACTGACTTTGTGCACAGACAAATCAGATTCATCATTTTTTTTAGCTCAGGCCTGATGCCACACGATGAGCATCAAACAGAAAATGCCACCCCAGAGGCAGCCTGAGTCCAGGAGCAGCACAATCCCTCTAGCATGGAGGTCAAGCTTTCCCTGTGCAAAGGCAGCACCAGGGCACCATGGGCTAAACACACACTATCAACACTTCTGGATCAGGATTTGCTCTGGTTAAGAGCAATACCATGTACATGGAACAATTGATTCTCCTGTAAATTTTCCTTTCCAAAGATAAATTCAGTTGTTCTTATGTCTATGTGCAAATTCAAAAACCAAAACAATTTCAACTCCGACACCAATCCAGGATCAGGCATTTTCCCTAAAATTTAAGGCTTGACACCACAAGCAGATTGTCACAATGCCCCTCTGATGTGAACCCAGGTCCAAATCATCTAAGCTGTGTCAGGTGGCATTGGCCTCAAACAAAGCAAGAAAGACTGGAAAGATGGACTCTAAATACTTCTCTACAAGAACCCTCCTTGACATGTGTTCCACAAGGTGAACCCCAAACCAACAGTTCTGAGTTCAGAAAAATGTATTTTGGGGGGAACTAACAGTGAAAAATGCCATCAGCTGCACAACTGAAGGCTTCTGGGATCTCTGCATGATAAAACCTGGCAGAACCAAACACCTCACCCTCTCTCCACCAGACCACCAGGCAATTAATACCTATTAATTTTGCATCTGGTAAGAATACAGATAACTAGATTTCTTAGTGGACTAAATAATATATTGTTAACTGAAAAAAAACCAGAAAAGGATTAATTAGGATTATGAAATCCTGCTGTATGTACCGGGACCAAACTTCCCACATCACTCTTCTGTGGCCTCAATGGCAGCAAAGAAATAAAATTGTAAAATGTTTGCTTTTAAGACCAAAGATTTACTGAAAGTCATTATATATACAGTGCAAGGATATGTCATTTTAAAGACTCTTTGGAGGAGAAAGGTAGTTTTGATGAAAAAGAAGAAATTACATTTCTCCCCTAACAATCTATTTTGTGTTGCAGACTGCAGAGGAAATGCACCTTCTCCACTAGAAGGGTATTAAATAGTGACTGGTCTTTGCATATTGTTTCCACATTACTTCTACTCAGCAAAGCAGCAGAAAACCTGTTCTGTTCTCCCAGAGTGGCAGGCACTTAGAGCAGAACACAGGGTGTGATGCTTGGGCATGTTTGACTTGGTGATGTGACCAGACAAATGCATAAAGAGCTAAAAGAGTGTAAACTGCCTTAAGGATTAAAGTAGCTTCATGTCCTTTTTCATTTACATGCAAGGCAAAGAAAACTCAAGACAGTTTAGACATTCCCCACTCCCTGGTCAGAAATTACTTTAGGTCTAACACTATCTTACATAGACAGAGGAATACAGTTCTGCACACAGGTGAAAAACACTAAGAAAGAAACATTTACTTAGTCATTAAAAAAAAAAAAAAGTCTATGTTCTTAATGGGAAAAGAAAAAAACAACCAACCAAAAAAACAACTCCATGAAACCCCACAAGAAATAACCTTGTTAGCATACTAGATCCTGGGTTCCCAGCTTGCATTTTTGAGTCAGCTCTCTGAGAGAAGCACAAAGACTTTTAGCCCCAGACTGCCACAACTGACAGGAACTGCAGGAAATGCATCCTTCAGGTCTGAGCTGCACAGCTGCCAAGCTCTCCCTCTGCTCTGCCACCCACAGCTACACTGCAGAGTAAAGGGATGGTGCAGGAGGAGGACAAGACACCTGGTCAGAGTCAAATCCTGCCTCACAAAGCCACAGACAACTTAGGTAAGCTTACACAGTGTGAGGATTTGTACAAACTGCTGTCTGTAAAAGAACTAGTGCTTGAAAAAGACCAAGAGGGGGAAGACTGAAAATTTACAAAGTATCTGTAAAATTCATACAGAAAGTTAAAGAGTAATTTGTAAGCTGGAAAACTCCCAGCACAAACATCCCTCCCACAACTGTTGGTCTCTTTAACTAACAACAGAAAGGACTTTCTGCCTGACAAAATTACTAACTTGTGATTACTGAAAAGGGCACTTCAGTAATCATTTATCCCTGAGTGCTGTACAACTGGGAATACCAGGTGTAAAAGCCTTATAAGGCTGAAAAACTTAAGCAGGCCACAGAATCAGATAACTGCAATGGAAAATACTTAGAAATCATCTAACATGTATTCTGCCAAGAACTATTTTTCTGAATGTACCTTAGTGCTTAGGCAAATCCAGTTTGAAATAATGAATTCTCACAGGCATCCCAAAGGCAGTTACAGCGAAATTTTCCAGAATTCTGTTTCCCTTTCATTTGTAATACTTCTCAGAACAGAGTCAGTATCAGTTAGCTGGATCTGAATGCTGAATCAAGTGAGGGATCCACAAGGAAGTCAAGACTCACACTCTCTTGAGAATTTCAGGGGAGGCCTTCACTACAGCTGGCAGCATTGTCATCCTCAAATGATTCTTTGTCAATTGCCTGACTTGTTTTTAAGGTGGACTGATAACAAGCCAGTCAGAGGACTGCTTGGTATTCACCAGGCAGAGGGAGAGAACAGAGCAGTGAGGGCAAGTGAGTGCACCTGCTACACTCTTCCCTTCTGGTCTGCCCCCAGTTTCAAGTAGCAGGAAAAGATTCACATCTTCTTGTATGAGAATTTATCCAGCATCCATAATTACACACAGAGCAACACTGGAAGTCTTACTTGATCATATAATTTTAGATCTGGTGTTGACAAGTTTTGAGCTGCTTACTAAGATTTTTAGCAGTCGTTTGTTTGTTTTGCTTGAATAAAGCAACAAAGAGAACTTGGCAATTTTCTGCAATATTTAAAATTCACTGGAAATTTGCAAGAGGAACAAAAATCTGTGACTTCCAGCTTTAAAATCTTCATGCAGTTTAATTTTAAAAAAATGAGTTAATGGAAATTAAATTAATATCAGTGCTACAATCACACTCAGACACTTAGCATAGTAACCTCTGAATAAATCTTTTAGCCTCCCAACAACCTCTGACACCTGACCAGTGACCACATGCAGCACTGCCTGCAGGCTATAAGCACCACAATAAACAGCTTTACAAGGTCATACCTAGGGCTCACCTTATCTGTTAACTTCTGACAGTAATCATTAGAGACTGCTGAAAGAGTTCAAACACAGGCAGGCTACCTTGCTGCTACTGGGAGATACTCTCCCAGATTTCACATCTTTGTACCTTAAGAAATTCCATTAGCCAAAGTTGATTCCTTTTAATTAATGGTTCCAGACTGATTTAACTTCCCTTCATTTACATCACTGTTCTCTGAGCCTGTGCAAGCTTTTAGGATCTGAGACATCCTGTGGCAAGGCAGTCCACAGCTCCATTAGCTGTGGTGAGGAGAGACTTCTATTTGCTTTGAACCTGCACCTTTCCAGTTTCCTTTGAGGCCCTCTTAGCTCTGCTATCAGAAGGATGGCAAGTGACTGACCTCAGCTCAGCCTTCATCTCACAGACATCATCACATATCCCCTGATTCAATTAGTTTATGATCTATTGCTGTTACACAAGTCTTTCCATATCTTTGATTAACTGTCACACTTCTCTGGTGCTTCCTCACCTACTAATTCACTTTTAAAGAGACAGGGAGATGAGAGTTGTACACACTCGAGATGTGGGTAAACTCTTTATTTTGATCCCTGTTCATTTATTTCAGATTCTTAGAACTCAGGGTTCTTTGTTTTGGCTTTGTTTAACTGCTCAGCATTAAAGTGAAGTCTTCATAGATTGAAATCCAGATCTCATTCCCAAATTCTTTTCAGAGACAATCATCTATTAAAATGAATGTCCCCAATTCCTACACATGTATTACATTTGCAACAAATAATTTCATATCCTGTTTTACCCACAAAGTCCTGAAAATTCTTCCCTGTTGGCTCTAGCCTAACATAACAGTTTTATCTTTATACCTAACTTTATAGTTTCAAATAGTAATTTGGAATCTGTCAAAATCCCCAAGCCTGTCTTGAAAATACTGAATGACATGTATGCACACTTGACATACACAATGCTAATTAAAAACTCATGCACCAAAAATATCTTGAGGGAACTCCTTGATATTCTTTTAATATTACAAATCTGCATGTTGCAGACCTGCCCAGAAGATTCGAGAAAAACAAAGAAGCAAGTGGACAAGATAAAAAATATAGAGATTAGACAAAAAGTTATCATGAGATAAATAAGCTACAGCCCCTATTTGAATTCCAGTCTATCTACACTATGAAAGCTTTGATCCTGTGTTTCTCTGCATACACTAGCTCATGTTCCCAGTGTACTGCAGCCATTCCCTTCCCCTGGGACACAGATGTTAAGTATTACTAAGTGGCTGTGTGGATGGATACTGCTGGGGGACAATGCACTAAATAAGCCCAAGTACATGAGGCTGGTCAGGCACCACTGCACATTAGCAGAGCCTGACCCATTAGCAACTCCCCACAGCAGAATAGAGCAGCCAGGGAAAAAGGATACAGTAGTGGAAATGGATAAAGGATCAGGACCTTATTGAAAGCTCCTTCAACACTTGTGGCAGAAAATAAATGTAATTATTTCTATTTAACTACTTCCCAAATACCTCTGCAAGGGAAATTCTAGTTACCATATCATAAAATGTTCCTGAATGGGAGAGAGAAGCTGAGAGACAACATGTTTAGGTTATGTTTTCTGTAGTGACTGGAACAAAAAGCAGCAATGATATTGTGTTAGAGTTTTATACAAGTTGGCTCATTGTACACATTATTTTTAATTACACAATGAGCTATCATTAGGAACAGTCATGCAAAGTCAAGTTTGGGAGGTAAAAACACGTGTGTGCAGGCACTTCAGAGCTTCAGAAAGAAGCAGCTTTGAAGGGAAACCACATGTCCTACAACTTCATTTTAATATATCAGAAAATTCTCATGCCAGCCTTAGCAATCTCCTCAGCTATGTGTGATACACACCAACACCAACAAAAAGATGCCAAGAACTTAAAATGTCCAGTATGCCTTAATACACTGTTATTTTTTGATGCAGAGCTCAGTCATTGAAGAGTGGAATGTGTCACCTCTGTAAATTTCAGAAGAAATCTGCAAGGTTCCCTGTGCCACTCTGGTCACTAAATCATTGGCCTTGCCAGTACAATTTCCCTGTGCAAAAACCAAATCTAATGAAATGCTGGAAAACACACAAGCACTCAGCACACCCATAAGTTTAGTGTAAGTACACCTCACCCATCTTTACATACATAGCAAAACATACCGTTTTTTCCTCATTTTCAAAAGCTTCTCTTGCTTCTTCATAGCTACAGATTTCTTCTCTGCATTCATGTTCTATGTCACCTTGCTTTATTTCTTCCAGAAACGTGTTGGCTCTTGGGTATCTTTTTAACACAGAGTTGGCTTTATCCTCTGTTAAGAACACTGAATAAGAAGAGGAGAGTCAACAAAGGTCACTTCTAAAATAGACACCCAAAACCTTATGCCAGAATTACTCCAAGAAAACATGACTTTGAGAAAAAGTTTTTTCAAAGCCTTCCCCTTTATTTGATATGATAAAAGGCCTTTCCTAGTTTTGCTCACTGTGGTAAGTAGTTGGGCCTACAATTTCAGTAGTTATTGCTAACATGTCCTAAATGCAGAGACCTCAATTCAGCATCACAGCCATGTGTGGTGAAACAAGACTGAAGCTGGTACCCAAGAAGAGTCCTTGGAAGAGACAGGCACATGCTCAGCTCAAGCTGACACTGAACAAACAAATCCTGCTTGTCAACATCCAAAATGATGTTTGCTACTGCCTGGGGGCATCACAGGCAGAATGCTCTGAAGGTTTTGATATAAATATTTATGACTATTACCCAGAGTCACAAACACCAGACAGCTGCATTTATCAATGTTTAAGTGAATAAGTTTTCTTAAGCAACTTTGAAGCAGACTTGCTCCCTTCACTCCAGAACTCTCAACCAGTAAATGGGAGTTCTTCTGAGGGTGGGGGGGGGAAGTAGCCTCTTTCTATTTTTTTGACTCATAAAGAAAACCTCACCGTATTTGATGAATCAAATGAAAATAAACCTAAAAGGCAACCCATGTTCTGACACAGGTATTCTTTATTTGCTTCCCTTAGTTTGCTGTCCAAGGAGGAAAGCTGGAAGTAATCTCTTTTCTTCTGATGTTCCAGCTTTCCATCCAACTCTCTGACCCAATGATTTTTACATATGCAGTTACTGGGAACACTTTGGAATCCATCAGCCTGAATTCCCCAGGAGGTAAATCTGCAGTGATGCAGGCATTCTGCAGGTATTTCAGGTCAGGAAGCAGGAAGATCAGGTCAGTGCTACACTGTTCTTGGGCTCTGAGTGCCAGCAAGAGAGGATAATGATTCAATGCACTGCCACACTAATGCATTTGTAGCACTTTCTAGGCTACACAATCATTTGTGCATTGCTTCATTTGCAGTTAGTCTGAAGGGTTCTTTTTTCCCTTAATCATCTGCTCTTAATCTTATAAAGGGTGGGCAGCAAGGAAACTGTGTTTTTGCTTTAGAAACATGTGGTGGTATTTGCCAGCACTGATTAGCATAATTAGGCATAACTAATCTCAACTTGTTTAATGTCTGTGGTATACTACTGTAATGGATCTCCATGGCCAGGCTACAGGGGTGGCTTCTGTGAGAAGCTGCTAGAAAATTACTCTGTGGAGAAGGAAGGGGAGGAGGTGCTCCAGGTGCCAGAGCTGAGATTCCCCTGTAGCCCGTGGTGGAGGGGGGTGACAGAGCAGCTCTGGGGGCACCTGGCATCCAGCCAGGGTCAGTCAGTCACAACTTGGTTACAAATCATGAGATAGTGACCTTCCTCTTGCAAGAATTATATGAAGATGTGAAGACTGAATTCCAAAACAGCACTGATCCTATGCTTCCAGTTGAATACATTACATACATGCATATATCACACAAATTACCCTGCTCATGAGGATGCTAGGGCTTCAGTGCATCCAGCCCTGCAACTGCACCTACTGCAAATTTGGTTTTCTTCAGCACCATAGGTGAGCACATGGACATCTCCTCTTGTGCAATTCATTGACTAAGTAACATAGAAACCAATATTCAGACATCTCTTCAAAAAGCAAAGAATAAGAGATGGCTTTTTTCCACTTTCCACACAATTCCCCTCACTTCCCTCTAGGCCTGAATAATTTGGTTTCTCTCAGCCTCATGCCTCAGTGATCACCTCAAGGTGATGAGCTGAACAATTCATCCATATGAGGAATGCAGCACACAGCCATGCCTGGGGATGGACTGCAAGTGCTTTTCCTACTTCCCCCAACTCCTCATGGGCATTCCTGAAGGGAACAAGTGTCAGGCCAGACTCTCCTAAGAGTGTCCATGTGTAGAGGCACTGAAGAGTAGATAATGCACTATAAATTAAGTTTCCCTTCCTCCAGCAGATAAAACGTAGGGAATTTCATTTCATGTTGGAATCCATCCCCAAAAAGAGCAATGAGAGAAGTGATGACAGCTTTGTATCAGACGTAGAAGGAAAAGAAACACAGGAAAATGCAGGTAGCTGCAAATACCCTGATTTACAGATTCTGGCTCTCAGAAACAAGATACAAATAATTGTTTCTGCATGCACTTTCCAATTTCCAAAGAGAATAAAGGTTTAAAATCTGATATATTAAGAAATATTGCATTTATTGCATTTGATATATATTGATAGGAGCTTTTAGGTAATACTTAAGTTTTCCAAAAGGAAATAATCATACATTTCTGAAATGCATTGATGAAGAACAGCAAAATGTTAATTCAGTTCAAGAATGGACAATACATGACTGTCTAAACCTTCAAAGTTTTTATTTAACAATTCATATTCAGAAGGTCTGTCTTCTTTCACAATACAGTACACACAATGTACATACTACAGAGACAAAAAAAAGCCTGCTGAGGAAAATAAACTGCATCCCATCTTAATTACGAATATATCTGATAAATAAAAATCTCTGGCTAGTCTAGACCTAGAATGCCTTTTGACCCTGCAAGGGTGGAAATAAAAATGAAGTAAATTGTTTGTTTGGATGTGAAATTTTTAATGCTTTGCATAATCCTAGTGACTTCAAATCCTGTTGAGAAGTCAATACAAATGTATCAAGGAAATCAAAATCTGCAATACAGGTTTTGAAATACAGGGATTTAATGAGAATCAGGCACTGCCTGATGAATCTCATAAAAAAAGATAATGGAACTGTATTGCAGAACCCACTCTGACTTCTTAGTATTCCAGGACCATAATCATGTAGATACTCAGCTATAATAGGATAAGAGTGTGCAAAAAGCCCACTTGGGCTGGATGCCCACCTAGCAAAGCCACAGCATGGCTGAATTCACTGCAGTTGTTACTGTGGAGCTCAACACAATCAGGGAAGAGTTGCATGTGTAAGAATAAAGAAATGAAGCAAGATAAGTCACTTCTTCACTTTTTTAAGGAGATTAACTAGCAGATAAAAGAGAAGTCAAAATCATTATTTTGGCATTATATATATATAAGACACAAATCATCCAAAGTCTCTTTTACTTCCCCAATTTTTGTAGGATATAGATGGAGTTATACAAACTACCAAATTTAATGCATTTGAATACATAATTTCTTCAGACATGCTTGTGCGCTGTATGAAACTGTAATAATGGGCTTTTACCAAGTTTTTATGTATCAAAAAGCTTCCAGAGACTTAGTTTCAGCTATTATTATTGAAGAGAACAATACAGTCAGATCAATTTATTACATACCCTCTGGAAAGCCTGCCTGCTATCCTAGTAGTGAATGGATACTCTACCAAGGTGAAATTCAATCAGAACTGGAGCCAGGCACAGACACAAGAGGATAAATATTTTGCAGCCTGCCAGCTGAAGCTGCCACAGGGAAAGGAGAAAGGCTTTAGGTCTGCAGTGAGAGAGGGAACAGGGAGCAGCAGCGTGGGAACCAAGCTTTCTGAGACACTGCAGTGCTGCCGAAGCAAAGCCCGGGGAAGCCTGGACACCCAAACCAGCTCCACTGACACCAGTGCTGAGCTTCCTTTACTGACTCCTTACCCATCTAAGCAGACTAAAATCACCACTAAACAGTAAAAACAAACATTTTAGCTCTAAATTTGAAGCTCCTGCTGCTATTACATCTTTCTGTAGGTCATCTTAACAAATCCATTTGGTTTGAATTTGTGCTTTTACTTATGAAGTTTAAAAAGTGACTTCTGCTCTGAGAATCAGGAGTTACAGAGACAAGCTTAAAACCAGTTAAAACTAAAGTACTCAAGGCTGAAAATTCAGCTCTGTGGTCTTCATTCTGCAGCCAGTTTTCAAAGGGCAACAATAAGGCTGTGATAATTTTTATGGTCTGCAAATAATATCTCTGTCAGAACAGTTGCATGACTCCAGCTCAGTGTGGGCAAAGTTCTGCATCATCTGTAACATCAAAGCCAGCTCAATGCCAGAGGGCACCTTTTGTGCAAAGAGACTGGAATTATGAGCAGAAGACAGTGTTGGGGTGTGTTACTGGCTACTTAACAGGAAATAATGGAGAATGCACACTCATCAGTAGGTTAAACTTACCACTATCCATGGTGATTGCTGTCAAGGCTGGGAACTTGCAAATATCAAGTCTGTAAACAGAAGAGCAAATATCCTGATGAGTTTGCAAATTACAATCAACTTGGACAAGTTTCTCTTGCTTCCCAAATACTGGTATAAATATATCAGTACTCGAAACTCCATGGTGAAAATGAACCCCTCTTTTGAGTTGTACCAGTACTGCATGCAGGCTGATTTCAGTAGTATAGGAATACTATCCAAGGAAAAGATAACCTTTGAAATGGTGAATGCTTTAACAGTTTTCAAGGCTTTTCAAATTCAGAATATCAAAAATGTTAATATGAAATAAGAGGGTGTGTATCATTTCAAACAAAATGCAACATGTTTTGCCTAACTGAACTTTAAAGGCATTACATTCTCCAGTGTAATTACTTATACCTTAACTAAGACTTAAATTCACTCTGCAGAGATCATCAAGTCAACTCATTATCTTTAGTCTATAGATCAGATTTTTGAAATCAGAGTGAACATATGGAAATTCATTCAGAGTCAGGTACTGATTAAAACAGGATGCCTGCATAAAGTTCAAGGGCAGAACAAGATTGTGATTTGGCAAAGGAACTTGCACTACATGAGAGGATCCCAACCTGCCCTACAAGAACTTACATGTACTTTGTACCTCATCTTGGAAAGAGAACAGACAGGAGATGCTCTCAGTTGAGAAAGTGCCTGAAGCTCATTGCACCAGCAGGCAGAGAGCCAATAAGAACTGCATCTGGAGGAAGCAAGAGTAGTGCAGCTCCTTGGAGTCTTTTTTGGTAGGGGAAAAGTCAGGGAAATAAAAGCTTTCAGCAAAGTAAGAGAAAGGTGGAACTGCCTAACCAAGTTAGTAGAACACCACGAGTTAAAGGTTTTTTTTATTAATAAATTACCTACTCCTAAGGGTTAGCACCAGGCTTCAGAGGCCAGGTTACACATCAACATATCACAGCACCCAGATGTTCTCACTTTCCATAAATCCAAACCCTCGGAAGCAAACCTTTCTGCAAAAAAGGTTGGCCATGGCTGTTGTAATAAACAAAGAGGGAAAGTTGATGCTCCCAGCCTGGCCTGCCCAGCACTGTAACTCCTCATGCAAGAGCAGACTGCAGCACTTGCATGCTGAGCTGAATGGTGCTCCATGAAGACATCCCAGCCTGCTAACAACACTGTAGGAGTGGCACTACAAGATAAGGGATGAAGGAGCAAACTGATTTGAAAACAAGTTAATCAAACCTCTGTAAAGGCAAATAAATGTGAATCAAGAGCAGACAGTAAGGCACTCTGAAATCTCACCACCACAGTTTTTAGCTTGTAGTTACTAAATATTGTAGGTTGACAGAAGCAGAGGGCTTAATTTTTTTTTTCAGAATGTATATAAAACCTCTTTTAATACCTAGAATTTTTCTCAGCAGACTACTCTATGCCAACACAAATGACCTTTGCTTTTTGCTTCTTGAATAAAAATAAAATTAGTGTCATTTAATGATTAGTCACATTGTCACAACCCAAATATCTGTGATGAAGAAATTGCTAAACTTATTAAAACAAACAGGTCATGAAAGATTTGGCTAGTGGTCTAACTATTTTCTTTACCTGTTACATTATTATTTTCTTTTGCCATTTATTACCCACCCAGTTTCAGTCAGCTGGTTTAGCATCAGCCCCTCAGATAAACACACATCAACAGAAGAGGCAGCAGCCAGGAGTTCTCCCTTGCTCTGTCAAGTGGCAGAAATGCAGGGAATTAAACATACATTTCCTATGCTTCCCCTCTTGAATGGGGTCGTTTTTTTTGCAATAAATTTCAGTTAGTCTTTAACGTTTCACCCTTTTAACAAAACTTGAGTGTGGATTTCTACAACATTCAAAAAAAAACAAACAACACCAAGACAGAACACAAGCATCCACATCCATGAGTCACAACCCCTCTGATGGCTCTGCCTACTTGGAACTGTGTTGGGAAAAAGGGGACTTTGTGCCTCCCCCCTGCTATGGGATGTTTTCCACCAGGAGCAGTGCAAGTCACTGCCTCTGCCTTGGCACCTAGCACTCGGTACTTGGCATATCATGTTCTCTGGGAATGAACACCAGAACACTGACTCACAGCTTGGGAAAACGGCAGAACACAGGGAGAAGAAAAAAAGAAAACAGAGAAGGTAGAGTATCTTTTAATTTCTTCATTGAAAATTTTATTAGGGGCTAGTGGCAAAATAAAGAGTTGCTGAAGTGACTGCAGAACACAAATTATGTTTCACTTTACCTCCTTCATTACAGAAGGAAACAGTATGCCCTTCTCCAGGAAATATCAAATACAGCTTTTCAGTCAGTGGCTGTAGTGCAGAAACTCCCCTTCATCAATCCACGTTAGATTTTTATGGCAGTTGCAAGCATTCAGAGCTCCCTGGAACTAATTCTGCCCATTCTCCAACAAACGTGTTTTCTCTCTCCTGACTTTCCTCTCAAATTTCTTCATTTCCAAGCTCCCACAAATCACAACTTTACCCTCTATTAACAGTTTCTTCCCCTAAAGGGAAAGAGTTTAATTACACTTTAGTCCTCTATTCTGACACTCTTGGTTCAAACTAACTAAATAGTTCAAAGGTGGCTTGGAAGAAGGGATTGAACAAAGACAAGTACAAAACCCTTTTTTACCATCATAAGCCAGCTAATAAAGCAGAAGAGGGCTGGTCACACCACAGGAGCATCCTGACTTACTAATGACTCATTTATTCCTCTGTCCAACTCCTTACTTAGCTTCCTGCTTTTAAGTCTTTACAAACCTTACTCAAACACCAAAATTTGCTGGTTCATGAATCCCTCTTCTATCCATCTTCTATAGGGTTATATGTATCACCTTAGATATGTGACAACACAGTGGACAGCTGTACAGCCCTACACCCATGCTGAGTGTCCAATTCTGAGTTAATGGCAGCAGATCCAACCAACATGTGACCTTTCCTGACTGCCTGCTTGTAGAATGCTTAAAAAACAAATCAAAAAAACAATGAACCACACACTTCTAGTAGGAATTATAATGACTCAGTGGGAAACACTGAACTCTAAAGCCTATGAGAGAGCCCAGGAGACACACCAACACCATCCCTGCTATTTACCAGCACAGCCCTGCTCACCACCAACACAGTGCAGCCTCTTACCAAGGAGAAGCATCCTGCATGAAAGAGGAATTAATACTGAAATAACAAACCCAGCTATACATTTCTTTCCACAACTAACCTAAATATTCTTTTTCTCAATTCTGCAAGTACCCAAATCTTGCATACACTACTTATAAGCATAAAGCATAGAATATTTGTATACATAATTCCAAAGGTGGTAATCATATTCTAGCAGTGACAATCTCTCAAACTGGGAAGGTAATTAATTTCAGCATTAAAAGCTGCTGTCTTAAGACAGTGTTTCTGCAGGATTTTGTTGCATTTATTAGGATAACCATCTTTGGCTGGCAGGAACACACCTCTCCTGAGTTCATTTCCTGACTTCAAGCTTAATGGCAACTTGTGTGCAGCACGTACCATGAAAGGGCAGAGGATCTGGCTGAGGGCACACAAACTGCCTGCACTGTTCTCCCTCACTGTCATGTGCTCCCAGGATACAGAACATCCAGAACAAAGCCAGTCCTTAAGGGAAGGGAGGAGGAAGAGAAGGGAAAGTAAGACTAATGTACAGCAGCTGCAGTATTTTCACCTCACCTAGTTTCTCACCTGCTGTGTTAAAAAGGACTTAAAATACTGCAAGGCCCCCTGCTCCTCTCCCAGCTGGGGAGGGATGTGCATAACAGCATCCAGGGAGGGAAGGGGGAAGTGGCTTTTTTTCCATTCTGCAACAGAACTCTGGCAAGTGGTACAGCTGTTAACTTTAGTTTTGTAATCTGTACAATTCATGAAGCCCAAGAGCTACATAGTTTCTTGAAGTTATCAATATTTAGGTTCTTCTGGTGCTTTTTGTGAAAGCAGGTCCATTCCAGGGACACTGTGAACTAAAAGATCAGTCTAGTCTAAAACATTCAGTCTAAAAATAAACACTCCTGTTCTAGCTCCTCAGTCCCAAACCAGCTGCAATGCAACACCTGGAACACTCCTGGGGGAGGTTTGTTTAGAAGAAATATTAAAACATTATCAATCTGACTTCCTCTGTAGCTATTTAATTATCTAACAGCTATTTATACAGAACGTATCATGCGCCTACCTAAAAATCCCACTGGCACCACGTCTTTTCCATGCTTGGAAAGAGTACAATTTTATTTACAGTTATCTACTTCCAAAGAGCTTTCTCTCCAGGAAAAGCATTCCAAAGAATTTACATTGATTCAGATGCTGGGAAAATAGATTGATTTTTCTCTGAACAGGAATTCCACAGGATATGGGAGAACCCTTATTTATTAAGTTCAGTTTGCTTGCAAAAGCAAGGTTTTCCAGGGAATTCGGTGGGAATAGAGAGGGAGGGAACACTTTGGAAGGTGAGGAAGCAAAAGATTTATCTCACCTCAGACTACATGGGACAAGAGTAAAACAGAGCTCTGAAAAACCTTCTGCTTTGTATATGCTATTCAATCACAGCATTATAAAACATCATCATTAATTTAAGCACCCAAAACCACAGACCAGATCACTAAGAGGAACCTGTACTTAGCAGACTGCACCCCAAAGCCAGTGAAACATCATT